>NW_023397208.1:292416-937078 GCF_011125445.2 Fundulus heteroclitus | reverse complement strand
TGGATGTAGGTGGATGTGATTATTACAGACAAGGTAATCTGGTAACACCTGTCACGCACGGCTCATCCGCTGCCAGATACCTGCTCACCGAGAGGTTAGGGGAAACTAAACCTGCCTCTGACCCATCATCCCTGGCTTTGCTTTAACCACTCACATTTCATGTATGTATGAGGAAAAAATATACAAAAAAAAGGCTTTAAGACAGGGTGTCCAACATACGGCCCGTGGGCGGGCGGATCCGGCGGCCGCCGAACAATTTAGTCAGGCCTGGTGGCTAAATGCATTATCATTATAAAAAAAAAAAAAATTATTATTATTATTTTTCTTTTCCTAGTGTCCTGTCTGGCAATGTGGCTATAACAATTGTTGTCTTAATGCCAAAAAGAGCTCATCAGATTTGACTTTCACAAGTGGAGCAGTACTGCTTTTGCCATAGTGCTCCGCTTGATTTATGAATTTGAATAGTTTTATTATGATTTATGCGGGGAATATCTCAAATTATATGGACACTACAATGGGAAAGTAGGAGAGGAAACGAAGAACAAGAAGAAAAAAAAACAAAAGTGAAAGAAAGAGGAGATAAAAGGAAGAGAATGATAAAACAATTATTGAAAAAAACATGTACTTTGTTTAATTGAAAATATGCAGTTCCTATATTGTCCACGAGGGGTGCTGTGTTTTAATTAGCAGATTAAGCTTCAGGTGTGGAAAAATTTAAATAATTTCTTAATTTTTATCTGTTTGATGTATTTGTCATGTAGGACAGTGTTTTTAAGTTCTAAAAAATGTGAATAAATGTTTTTCAACATTGTATAATCAGTGTGATCAGTTCTTATGCATAATCCACAAGTAAATGTTTAACTGAGTAAAAGTATTGTTGAAATTGCACATACTTTTCTTAAAAACGCTGAGGTTATTCATAATATATTGTGTAAAAGTGAAATTAATTTAATATAAAAATCAACAAAAAGTCCACATTTATTAGTTCTATTTAATCTTGCAATGAGTTAACTCGTGTGGCCCTCTTGAGATCAGATTAAGCTGTATGCGGCCCCTCAACCAATATGAGTTTGACACCCCTGCTTTAAGATTTAAAAAACATAAATAAATACCCTTAAAATCCTGTGATATCTTGGCCAGGATACACTTACATGTAGTTTTTCTTACAATGTAAAGAGCCACGTCTGGCCTGTTCATTGGACCGGCTGAACTAACTGCCCAATGGGACGTTGTGTCTGAGCAGAGAAAAAATTTATTCATGATAAAACAATGCAAATATTGTTTATTTTCATGTGCTTTTGCAGTGTTTGGAGTGTTTAACTGATTGAGTGGGAACAATTCACTGAGCCTGATGCTATATTTATTTATTTATTTATTTAAGTATAGCTGGGAATGTGTTGCTTCACTCCTGCAACATTAGCTTATTCAGTTTTTTACTTTTCATATTCAACTTCATGGCAAACAGAATGGTGCTCTGGCTGCCATAGTTATGCCAATTATATATATATTATATATTTATATATTACCTATAAAACCTTCCTTGGCGAGCAAGCCTTGGCTTTTTGTTTATTTAATTGCTCTCAAGGTATTATGTACAATCTGATGCCAAACACGACAGAGGGAGAGGGGAAGAGGGATAGGAACGACAGACTAAGTGTAAAAGAGGTAGAACAGAGACACAAAGAAATTATATAAACAAAAATGACAAAAACCTACAACGAGCTGCAAAAAAAGCAAAACTCCTATGGCCACCACGGGGAGGCAGCTTTGAATTAGAGTTGTCTTTTTCGGGTTTATTGCAGAGTTGTTGTTTTTTTAACCAAATGAGGCAATTGGTTCTCATCTGACCACCCACTTGAAAACTTTCTGCAGTCGCCCTCTCGTAGTAGAAGCAGCAGTGAGGGGATGGTTTCCCCATCCTGGCAAAGGCGGGTTTAGCTCTATCCGAATAACTTCTTGGTCGGATAGGGCGTCCCATCCAGACAAAACGGCCATGAAACCGACCGGCTCCCAGAGGGGATTAGCCCCCAGTACCCCCCACATTGGCTCCGTCTGGACACCCATATTCATGGGCACAAACATGCTACAAACTGCCGTGTTTGTGCGTGCCAGCCAACATAGACCTCACCTTTCCTTTACCACGCATACGCTGATACAAACAACAACAATGGCGGACTTTGTAGTTGCATTTGTGTTTCAGACACTTTCCAATATATTGTGGATTTTACACCTTTTTACACCTTACAACACATTTTGCTCCTCTACCGCATTTGTGAAGACCACTTTGTCGTCGGTCCGCACACAAACACCCTTATTCTCTTTCCTGCATCCATGGGCCCCATCCAAAGAGCAAGGACTCTTTAGCCAAAGGAGAAGAGTATCAGCGGTCGGCATAAGTGCTGTCCGAATAGTGCAGTCAATAAGGAAGGAAGTAGGAAAAGAAGGCTGTGTGCTCCCTCCCGCGGCTAGTTTTGCCAATAGGAACCCTGCGACCTTCCTTACCGGCACTAAGAAACCTTAAGGCATCCCACAATCCTTTGCATGACATGATGTATAAGCATGGAAATCAACGAAAATGTCCAAAGAGATCACACACTTTGTAGTTCATTTTTGAACGGCTGTAGGTTCGGATTTGACTGTCATCATCCATATGCGGTTTTTGACGTCGGAGTTAAAGGCTGTCAGAATTCGGGACAGCAGTCCGAATTTCCTTACCCATGATACAGTTCTCACTGTTGACCCCGTGGAAGGTCAAGGAACAGGAGCTAGGAGCTAAGGGTATTTGGATGGAGCCTTCCCTGATCTTCTTCCTCCTTCTTTACTGGTGTGGCAGCATTACCGCGCCACTCACTGGCCTGGCATAGGTACTACAACGCCTATTAAGGCTCTTCTAGCTTCACGCGGTTTTATCTTAATGCTCAAACTTTCCTGTGCGGATACTGTAATGGACTCCTTGCGGATGTAGCCTAGGTAGGTGCGGGCCAAAGTGAGACGCCTCTCTCTGTCTGCATGACCGATAACTGCCTCGAGGTAGCGTCGCTGTAATTCTGCGCAAATGACAGCTAATGACGACGGTACATCCTCTCATTACTTTGTCTTTCAAGGCTGTCAGATGATGCAAGTGCATGTTCTGGCTTCGCTTTCACTTGTCTGGGGGGGGGGGGGGCTTTTTTCATCCCACAGGCACCTTCAGCGGCCAGGGATGAGCGTGTTTCTCTCTTCTTCTTCTTCTTCTTCTTCTGCTGTATCAAGCACACGCTCAATTAACACAGCGTGAAAGGTGAGAGCCGTTTTGAAAACATTTCTCATTACACCTTATCGCTGGGTCACAAAGGGGGGGCGACGCGCAGCAAATTAGAGGGGTTGGATGAGAGATGGAGAGAGCAAAGGAAGGAGGGAGAGCGCCGGAGACATCAAAGTGTTCCTGCTCCATTTAAATTGAGTGATCTTGTGTGAAAAGATCCACACTACAAAAAAGATTAAAACCCCATGCACACCCTCCCACTTGCACGCACACACACGGCTAATAACGCACCCACATACCCTTGGATTTATGTGTCAGGGGTTAATAGCTGTGAGCAGGAGGACACTTGGGGAGGGGGGGGGGGTAGTTACTGCAAAATGCACGTGTGCTTATGTCAAACGTATTCGTGTGCAGGCAGAGATGTTTGTGTGTGTGAGTAAGAGAGAGGAGAGCTGGAGATCAAACAGGGAGAGCGTGAGAGGCTCAGTTTCATCATGGAGTGACAGACTGACACCAATCCCACGAGCAGCGCCGCTGGAGCAGACCTGCCAGCGCTCTTGCAGGGGAACACACACAAACACTCGCTGGGGCCTGGGAGCTGATCTGTCGCCTGTTTTTTTCCGCCGGTTTCATCATGTCCTTTACCCAGATGCAAATGGGACTCGTTTTCATTACACTGCAGAAGTGTGGGAAGCTTCTGGAGTGTATGTGCCGGGATATATACGGTACCTGTTGTTGTGCAGCGGCGAATAATAATAAAAAAAAAAAAAGAGTGTGTGCGCTCCCTCCGTCTCGCCCCATGTTGTCTTCCTCCCCCTTGTAGGTGCGTGCCTGCTCAATCCCACCCGGTGGATTAGTGACGTCGGCGGAGCTCACCCTCTCGCGCTGATAAGGGCGTGCGCCGCTGCCTCCCCGCTCCCTGCGCCCGCGTGCTCAATTTCAGATAGAGCTAATGGAATCTGTCCCCACGCGATTGTAATGCGAACGACACTCATTTTCCACGGAGCTTGGAACTGTCAGCTTGGCAGGGTGGTGTCGGGTGAAAGGCGGGCGGGTGGGTGGGGAGGGGGGGGGGGTGTGTAAGGGAGGAAACGAGTAGTACCAACAAGGGAAAGGGTTGATGGGGGGACTGTAGGAGGCGGGAGAGGAGGAGGTGGGTGACTCTTTCTTGCTACAGCACACGGGGACCAGCGGAAAGTTTTCAAAGGGGAGCCGTTTTGGTCAGACCCGTGCACACATAGACCCCTGGTGGCCCTCAGGCACTTGCCCTTTTTGCCCTGGAGGAGTAAAAGGCCCCTTTCTGCTGGAGCCCAGTTGTTATCTTCATTTGAAAATTGAAATGACCATCTCTGCCTTCAGTCCACCCCCCCCCCCCCCCCCAAAAGTGATTGGATATTTGACGGGCATTTATTTGTGAGCTCTTGTGAGAATACTTACACTGGCCTGATCCACGACCTGCGCGAGACCCCCGTCCTGCCTGTATCTCCTCTTCCTCCAATCAGCCCTCAGTGCAGTGCTGAGCGCCAGGACCAGCCCCCGCATCCTCCTCTGACCCGTACCTGCAGACAGACAGGTGATGTCCGTGTTCGCAGAACCCCAACGCAGTTTGGTGCAAAATGAACCACAAAATACTCAGTATCGTAGTGCTGCGGACAACATTAAGGGTCTTCTGCCCACCCCTCCAAAAAAGGGGGGAGGGCATCTGAGCATCACACCTGTTGAAAGTGCTTGCATTTTCATACAGAGAGAATCTATGCGCATTTGTGACTTTAATGCCTTGTCCAGTTTCTCACGGGTGTGGGTATCATTTAATGGTATAATTTTGATGTGAAAGCTAGAGGGGAAAAAAGCATGACCGCAAACATTTTGCAGGAGGATATGGAGTACACTAGGGGGATTAGATGATAATAAAGTATTACTGAGGTGTTGAGGAATATTGGATGCTTTATATTTACTATATCCTTTTGACAAACTCAGAATGTGAGTATTTATTTTTAGCTGTTAAGTAAATACTTTTTTTCTGGCCACTCTTCCATAAAGCCCAGTTCTATGGAGTGCACGGCTTATGCTGACAGCTCATGTGACACTTAGATTGCACACAGGACTTCATCACACTAATTATGGGACTTTTGGAGGTAATTGGTTGCACCAGAAACTTTTAGAGGCTTCCCAACTCAAGCGCATATATATATATGTTTTAAATGACTGGCCCCAAACAGAAATGCTCTCTCATCAAGGCACCCATTTGAAATTATTCTTACAGCTTTGATGAATGTTTTAAAAGTGTTTTTTTCTTTAGTAAATCTAAAATACTTTTTCATAAAGATGTTTACTATGACAGCGAATCTGACAACTTCTTTCAGGGCGTACATGTTAAGTTATTAACAACAAATGATTGATTCAGCATTTCTTAAAAAGCTCTGGTCTCTCACAGCTCTGTAGAGGCATCATGTAATGTTTTTAGTTTATGACTTTTTTTTCCTCCTAATTTTGTGCTTCATTGCATCTTGTGAGAAATTGAAACAAGACAGAGCTCAGTACATCTTAGAGTTTTTTTTGTTGTTGTCAGTAGAGTCTGAGCTGTCTGAGCAAATCGATTTCACAGGGATTGCCATCAGAGCACAGCCCGACGGTCGTTCTGCTCGGCCTGCAGAGTTTGCGTTATGAGCCTCCAGTAAAACAACCAAACCAGAGCTATACACGGACAAATAACAAGTCTCAGGGACATCATGAGTGAGAGCAATTAAATGAAAGGAAAACCAACATCCAGAAGCTTTATTGCCATAAATTTACAGATATTTGGCACCATGCCTACTCATAACACTATATTGTAGTTTTTTTTTTGTGGGGAAAAAGAAAACAAAAAAGTAGCATGAACAAATCTAAATTTAAAGTAACTCAAGTTAACCATATATAAACATGCATGTTTGTATAAGGTTAGGGATGGTCCTCCTGTTTTATGTTATATTGCTCTCTTTTAAGATGTCTGAATATTTATCTGTGTAGCAAGAAAAAAAAACAACAACATGAAAACATGAAACTAATATGAAAAATACTGAACCGTTATAGGTATAGATAATTCTAGTTTCTTGCTTTTATTTAAAGCAACAGAACATGGCTGTCCACCAGCACTGCCAGTAGGGACAATGGGATGCTGGGAATAAAAGTAGGGTCCATCAATGTATTTATCAGCGGTCAGTGTCTTAACTCTGGAATATAACAGGCATTTATTTTAGAATACTGAGTTCAACTTGTATCTCATCCTTTCTATTAAATTAATATTTACGCTTTTTCACAAAGTCTGATTTATCATGATTAACGCAAATGGAGAACCTAACGGCTGGTATTTATTTCCACAAAAAGTAATTATATGTTTGTTGCACAGTAATAAAAATGCCTTGCACACCCTGGTAATTTTAGCAGATTTTGTCTCATGCAGCGACAATCTTTTATTTTTTTCTCCAAGACGTGAGGATGGGTGTGCTCTGGTCTGATTAAAACACAATGCAGTTATTTTTTTTTGCCCACATGCGAAATACTATCTGCTGCGGAAACAAACAGACGGCAGTGCCATTAAAACAACATCCCCAGAGTGAAACATGGTGGTGGCAATGAAAACAGATTTCACTGTAATTAACAGTACTTTTTTATCCTGTAACATTCACAGTTGCCATGTTTTTTTGTACTAGCTACAGAATAAGGGCCAATGTTTCATGTTTTTTTCACAAACTAAATTGTTTAGAATTCACTAAAAGGGAGCTTTATCATCAGTACTAGAGCCAAAGGTAGAATTTTTTATTCTTTTTTTTTTTTGGTAGAGTGTTTTTTTCACAGCCACCTGTAGGTGGCAATGTTTCCACAATGAACACTTTAAGAGAAAGATTGTTTACTGACCACTTCTCATTCCTGGACATTTCTGTGCGCGCATTTTTGTTCCACGGTCCTTTTGTCACTGTTTGATCGCTTTATTTATTTATTAATTTTAATTGATGCTGATTTAAATTAAATATTCTGTGTTTATTCACCACAGCGCATGAGCAAGTTTCCCTGTTAATTTACAAGAAGACAAAGTTGCACAGTTTTCACTCATTTCAAGTATTTAGAGCTAATTTATTTGATAATTTAGAGACTGTATTAGTTTTGCTGAAAAACCTTATAAATGAACATACACAGTGGAGAAACTCAAGTCGGTCAAATGCTT
This sequence comes from Fundulus heteroclitus, assembly GCF_011125445.2. NCBI lineage: Eukaryota > Metazoa > Chordata > Actinopteri > Cyprinodontiformes > Fundulidae > Fundulus > Fundulus heteroclitus. The sequence goes on along the minus strand of NW_023397208.1, from coordinate 929,633 downwards.
ATTTTTTTTTACACCCTCTCATTCAGTGATACCCAATTCAGCAAGGGGAAAGGAAGGAAATACCAATTTGGCGGCATTACAGGGATTACAGCGGTTGGCCTCTTTAATCTGGGACAGACTGTGGCATTTGTCGGCACTTAAAGCTGTCATCAGTCGCCCTCTCCCATCCAGTAAAAGCACCAAACGCTGCTAGTGCTGATTAGACTCTGTGAAATAAATAAATTGCCAAATACCAAAAGCTCACAGCCAGCCTTCAAACAGCTGGCGATGTCACGTCCCTTCAATTGACCGGCGCCTTGCAAAAGTTAATACCAATTAAAATTTATTACATTTTATTGGGTTAAAACCAGGAGCTCCGATGTGTATTATTGGTATATTATGTTACAGACCACTGCAAAAGTAGTCAAAAATTGTGTAGGGGAGTAAAATCTAACAATGTTTTTTGACATTTATTGCTAATACCTACGTAATGCATTTGTTTCCAGCCCCTTAAGTTAATACTTTTTAGAATCAGTTTATGCTTTGCAGGACTTTTTTTTGTCCGTTTCTCTTTAGAAAAATTGCCATAGATTCTCAGTTTTAGGCCTGGGCTTTGACTTTAACACCTACTTTGATCTAAACCTTGTGTGTGTGTGTTTAGGGGGCGGTGTCCAGCTGGAACGTTACCGCCTGCCCCATTCTCAAGTCCTGTGCAGCCTCTGAAAGTTTATTCCCCTCAATATTAACCAGGTTTCAAGTCTCTGCTAAAGAAGATCATCCATGACAGCATGACACTGCCACCGTACGGGTTATATGCATTGTTAGTCTTTGCCACACACTGTGTTTGGGTTTCTTCCGATCACCAGAGAAACTTCTTCGGTGTACTTTCTGCGTCTCCTACCTTGAATGCAACTTCTTGTCCCTCTTCCATAAGGCACACATTTTTGGAGTCCCCCACTAACGGTTTTCCCGTCAAGACTCTCCCACCTGTGCTGTGGATCACTGTCGCTCCTCCAGAGTAACCAGGATTTTCCTGATCAGCACTGATTAATGCTGGAGAGCTAACAAGACTTGAAAGCAGCGCCTCCTTTAAGCTCCGCCTCCTGAGGCCTTCACAGAACAATTGGATTCATGCTGAGCTCCAAATTGGTGACTTTTGACAGCAGTCGATCCTTCTGGATTTCATTTAGGGCTATCAGAGTATCATTTATTACAAACGTCAGTCCTTTGTCATGTTCCCCTTAAACAAATCGACGCTTCTCTGAAACTTGAAGGAGGAAGAGGAGGAATGTAACATTTAGCTCACCAAACACACAAATACTGCTGCACATATGCAGTCAAACTTCCTCCTAATCACTGCTGGAGTTTCCCAGGAATTTTTTTTTTTTTTTTAAAAAAGAACCCCGCTGGATTAAATTCTTCAAACAGAACATTAGAGAAGCGCAGAGTTCAGCTTTTGCAAAAAATAAAAGGCACGCCATAATATTCCACCGTGCTGAGGGAAGAATCGGAGGCTGAAGGTGGCAGACTGTGATATCGAGGAGGAAAAGCGTAACGTCGCAAGGAAGACAGACTGATAAAAGAACGAAACCATTAGCGGGGAAAGAGAGAAAGGCCCTCACAAATTGGCTGAGGGAAGTCAGGGTCTCTCTGCTTTGCATTTCATTTACATGCCTGGCCGTATCGACCAATCGGATTGGGAGCAGAGCCCGAGGCTTAGGAAAGCGAATAAAGACTCCAAATGCCTTCACTGCTCTCATCCCTCTCGCTCATAATACCCTGTCTGCCCTTCTTTTCTGTCGCTTCCCTCTCTTTTCCTCCCCTCGCTGTCATAATACCCTTTCTCTCCCCATTCTCCTCTCCTTGGCGTGGTACTATAAGTAGACCCTGTCCGATGTGATAGCGGGATGAGGAGAGGTGGAGAGGAAGATGGGAGGAGGGGGGTGCTGCAGAGATGGCTTTTTATGGGCACGCGTGGCACGTGAAAAGCAAAACAGAGCGGGGCGCTCTTTTTATTTATTTTTTTTCCACGAAAGAAAGCAGAATGTGGGTGCAGGTCCCCTTGTCTCTATGATGTTTTTTTTGTTTCTTGTTTCTTGTTTTGTTTTGCATTTCTGAAACTGACCCCGGACGCCACAGTGACCTCAGCTCTCCTCACCGTCCTCCGCAGGGTGTCGTCCTCCGGCATGTTTCAGCTGCCGAGCAGCATTACCGCTCGGTGTTGCCGTCACAATTACATTATTTTCTAGATTCAGACGTGCTTACATCTCCTTTCCTTTGTAGCCATTTGTAAAAGTGGAAACACAAAAAGTTGAACGGTGTCTTTATGGCAAATATCTAAACAGTGCCAAGCTTTGAATATGGAACCTGAAAAAAATAAATCATGAAATGACAGGCCAATATAAACAGCTACATCTAAAAAAAAAACACACACACGTGTACATTGTGAAAAGTTCGATATCTTTTGTCAGCCATCTAAGAGAGTGAAACTTGTGTATTATATAGATTCATTACACATAGAGGGAGGTATTTGACGCCTTTCTTTTTGCTGGAATTACTGCATTACTGAAGCCCTTGGTAGCTTTGATAGCTGCTGCCTTCAGGTCATCTGCATTGTTGGGTCTGGTGTCTCTCATCTTCTTCTTGACAACACCCTAGAATGCTCTATGGGGCTTCAGGTCAGGTTGGTGGCCAATCAAGCCAAAATACCACCACGGTCACTGGAGCAACTTCTGGTGCCTTTGGCAGTGTGAGTCGGTGCCAAGTCCTGCTAGAAAATAAAACTTCGTACAGCTTATTTGTGGAAGGAAGCATGAATTTGCTGTGAAATTCAGAAAACACTGTTGGATCAGAACCAGCAGGTGACGTGGCATCCCGGACCATCACTGACTGTGGAAACTCCAGTCTGGACCTCAAGCAACGTGGATTCTGTGTCTCTCCACTTTGCCTCCAGACTCTGGGGTCTTGATTTTCCAAATTAAATGCAAACTTTATTTTCACCTGGACCAGTGAGCAGCAGTAAAGCTCGTTTCACCCTTAGCCCCAGGTACACTCTAAAAAGAGAACGTTGGAACAACTTAAATGTATTGCTACAATTACTTAAAAATCAATTGAATTAAGTTGACCCAACTTAATTTGATTTAATTGATGACTTGTGAACTAACTAGAATAAGAATGAGCTCAATTCAATTACTTGTTACCAGTTGAGGCAATTCGTTTAAGCTTTCTCTTTTTAGAGTGTAAGACGGTTCTGACGCCAGTGGTTCAGGAGTGGTTTAACACGAGGAATGTCACACTTTGAGTCCATGCATAGGGTTTGTCAGTATATAGTGCTGCTTGATGGGCTCAACCTCAGTCCACTCCACGTGAAGTTTCCCCCAAATTCTTGAATGGATGTTGCTGGTACACCTTCTCCTACTGCACTTTTTCCTTCCACTCAACTTTCTACGAATATGCTTACATTAATATGTTACAGCACTCCGAGCCACCAGCTTCTCCAGCAATGACTTTTTGTGGCTTTCCTTCCTTAAGGGTGTCGATGACAGCAGTCTTCCCCATGTTTGCGTAGCTAACTGACCCAGACTGAGAGATCATTAGAGGCTCACAAAACCTTTGCAGGTGTTTCGAGTTAATTAGCTATTTAGGGCGTGAGACCATATATTTCTTAATATATGATAAAGATATACAAAACATGTGTGGAAAACATATGTTAACATGTGAGTTATTTATGTGATTCTTGTGAAAGTCCTATTAAAATGTATGAAATAAATGCTAAAGTGGTCACTTTTGAAAGTAAATCATATAAGTCTCATATGAGGCGCAATATGATGATTGAATGCTTAAAATTTTAAAATAGGTTTTTCTATTTATTTTCCATATGGGAATAAATGTGTGGATGTCCTAATTTACTTTTCCACCAAATGTATTTTAAACATTTTACAGAAAAAAAGCACAATGTCTTTTCTTCGTTTTTTTGTTGTTTAGTTTTATTACTTAAGTTTTTGCAGTATTGTTAAAATTCATATCAAATTTCACGAGGGTTTGAGAGGTTTCTTCTCATGATTCTATGTAGCGTTGCCCATTCTTATCCAGATTAAATCAATAACTTCATGATGCTAAAAAAATAAACTTTGCTATATAAAAGCAAATCTTAATTACATACTTTTATTTACAATTTAATTGGCCTTATTGTAAAACTTTTTTAATAGAAAGACTGTCAGAGCTTCATAGTGTCGTGTTTTCTTTGGCTGGTGTTTGGTTTTTGTCCGAAACAACGCTCTACTAACCTTCCTTTTGACTGGATCTGTTGATACTAAGATTTAAATCATCCAAAAATCCGATTATGTGTTGTCTGTCAGTTTCACACAGAATAAAGCACAACTCATGTTGAGTTTGAGCAAGGTTTATTTTTCTATCATGCAGCATTTTCTTATTTCTAATTGGATGTAGTAGCATGCACACACACACACACACACACACACACACACATCCTCATGCCGTCTTTAAAGCTACGCATTTGAACTCAGTTTGATCCAAATAATAGTGTGCATGCAGAGACATTAGGAAAACCCCAAGGATGGCCCCAGGCATTTCTCACACGATAAATGCAATTACCCACACACACGCAGACCTTGGGGGAATAATTTTAAGGTGTATTACAAGTCTATCAATTTACCTCCCATCCATGCGTGACAGGCGAGTCAAATTAAAATTTTGGGGGTAAGAGTTAGAGAATGAGAGAGTAACTTATTCACCCCTTTCATGGTCATGGATAACTACATCCCTGCTGAGCCATAGATGGTGTGTATTTTGCAGCAGTAGAGCAGGAACCGGGGGGTTTGTTTGTTGATCTGAAAGAGGAATAGCTCATATCCCCACGTGTTTTGTTTGGTAGCAACTTCTTCCAGTCTTTGAGAACATAAAAAGTATATATTTTTTAACATATCAAAAGGAATAACAGGACACTGACTGTCCAAATATGTCGATGTGCACAAACCCCATAGGCCGGACAAATATGAACTCATTAATGTGACCTTAGAGCAACTAAAAGGTAAAACAGCAGCCATTTCTGTCTCATTTCTGTCTCAAGGTAGGCCTACTTTGCAACATCATCAGCGACGTCATATTTGCACCACGTAGCCCGGCCCACATAATGCCACGGCAGCACCGTAAGCCTCCTGCCCATCCATCATTGTCCTGACACACACCCCACCATCTCCATTTACCGTTAATCGTCCATCACAATGCCTCATTTGTTAGTGAGGAATAGCTACAATAGAAGCCCCCCCGCCCCGCGGCATGTCAGCACCTCCCCCCGACACCACAGCGAGTCAGTATGCCGCCAATTACTGAGCGCAAACTGAATGAGGTCATAATGGGATGGGATCATTAGCAAAACAAACCCGCTGACCTCATGGGGCAGGAGAAAGCGAAGAGGTGAGGGAAGACGCCGAAAATCTCCATCCTGTCAGGGACGCACGTTCTCTTCTACGCACAAGGCCAGTGAGAGTTTAAAAAGCCACGCGTCCAATGAGGTGACAGAAGTGATGTTAGCTAAACATAGTGGAAGTGTGTGGGGTTGGCTGAGTTTTACATCTGGGCTGTAGCTCCCACTGAGCTTCAGATTAACATTAACATCTCAGATCAAGCATCCCATAATGATTCAGGACTGACTTCTCTCTGACGACGTGAAGCCATTGATAAAAGATTTTAAACTTTTGGAGGAAATGTGCAAAGTATTACTTATTTATTTTTTGCATTTGTCCTAAATTGCCCTCAACACTGTGCACAGTTTTACTTTTAATTCATGCCGTTATTATTCAAAACACAAGAGCGTGATACAATTTGCTCTGGGTGGATAGGAGATGAGCAAAGCACTGAAAATGAAAACTTGCTAAATGTAATACGCAACGTTTCGGTCACTGACCTTCATCAGGTACATCAAATTTTATATATTTATGTATTTTGTTATATTAGATATTCTTTCAATTTAACTAAACTGCTTTAATTTGACTTTTGAAGACCGTTCTTGATTAAACAAAAATCCTGTTCCTAAAAACCTTATACCTTGTGTCAGTAGTTCCCAAGCATCTCAGTTTTGTACCCATAAAATAACAGTGACAGAGACTCATCACCCTAACTATTGGCTGAGTTTGCAAGCATTTCTACTTATTCTCATCAACAGGGGTTCAGTGACAATACAATCTCTTTTGTTAATTTTAATGCCTTGTTCCCTTTTAAACAATTTGTGCACAAGACTGCTGACCCACTGCTTCCTGTTCTACTCTATGTGCTGGTGTGTTAAATAAAAAAAACAAAAAACTCTATTACTCTACTCTGTGGTGCAGGGGTAGTGTGCACAACCCGTGCACGGAGGCCCCCAGTCCTCGATACAGCTGTCCCTGTTCGAGTCCTGGACCTTTGGTGTATTTCCTGTCAGCCTACTTTCAAATAAAGGTCACTAGTGCTATATAGATCTTTATTTTTTGTATCTATCATTTTTTGATGTATCATTGTTGATCCAGAACACAAAATGGTTTTGCCACTGCCTTAGTAAAAGTAAAGGCATCCTGTTTGTAAATTCATCTGGCTTTGACTGAAAGAAAAATAAAGAAAGGATTTAGGTCACTCTTTCTTTGAAAATGTTTGTTTTATTTAGACAAGTTTAATAAATTAATTTAACGCTGATTTTGGTGCAACAAAATCTGCTTTTGAGTAAACGTCACTGGATAGATGTGGCCCCATGTACTACAAAATTAAAGATGATGCAAAAAGGCCTGGCTATTTAAAGACAAATGCTTTGTGTTGTACGTAAGATTTTCCAATGTAAGAAGATTTGAACTGAAAATCAAAAGTCTCCATCGGCATCAACCACCATTCTTGAACTGCAGTCGGGGGGCCGCCAGGTTTCACATATGGCTCCTGGGCCACATTTTGGACACTCCTGATATAGTCAGACTCTTTTTTCTGGTGATATATTTGTAGACTCTTCTTATCTCATGCAGCATATAAAGTTTTAGCAGGTAATGAGATGGTAAAGTCATTAAGAGACAGCAAAGTGTCCAACAGCCAAAGCAGCTAATGTTGGCCAGCAGCTTCTTTTTCAATCAAACCTTGCTGCTGACATGGGAATATGTATATTTTTAAATAGCTGAATAAACTATTCATTGTTTGGGTCTATATTTGGCATAAAATCTGTTAAATAATCTTTATTTGTTGCAAGCTATGTTGTTATAGCAAAGACCACGAACATCAGAGCAAATTACGTGTTTTCTTGAAGAAATGCAGCCCTGGTTGAATGTTTAGTGGTGATGCTGGGGCTTTATTTTCCCATGGCATCTTGTCTTCCTATGTCATTAAAAGAGAACGCAAAAAAGCAATATGGGTGTAAAAAATCTTTTTAGAATAATATTTGTTTTTATTTTTTAAGAAGATTTCAAGACGCCACATGCAAGTTTATGGACGACCGTAACTGGTCTCACTAACCCTCTGTTGGGACCTTCTCTCCACTTTATATCATTGTAGAAAAGCCCTCCTTCAGGAGCTAAACGGATAAACATTTTTCACATTTTTGTTTTGCTTAGAAAAGTCAGAACTTAGACCTGGGAATGACTACACACACCGACTAACTGTGATTCAGTAAAGCTTGTGGAATTTCCCAACTTGTATTTAGTTTGGTGACCAAACTAAAAACTACAAGCCGTACATGCTGATAACAACGTATTTCTGTTTTTATGCATTAAAATTCTAAAGATACATATTAACAAATAGGTAATGTGCTGATCTATGTGCATGAGTAAATGAGACATAAACCTTCAGCTGTGGAAGTAAACAGTTTATCACAATGTCTATGGCTATATTTTGTACACCTAGGTGGCCCTGCTGGATTTGGAGATAATGAAGCACGAGAAATCGCGATTTTACAATTTACAGTTCTGTACCTTTATGGGTACGTAATGGGGTGTTTTCGTGTCGACTTTTTCTTAATTTGTACCAGAACAATTTATCAGAGCACTTAACTACTATGAGACATAAACTGATTTGTGTTTTGTACTTGGGCACAAACAGTTTTGTTTACAGAAATAAAATGAAAGTCGGCTGGAACAGCATGACAATACGCTGGTTAAAAATGGAGGGGGGTATAAATTGGCCCGTAGCCCAGTAACCGACTGCTGGTTTCTGTCATCAGCTCTTTTTTTTATGAGGAACGTGTTTTGTTGTGGACTGCTTGTCGGGTTCTCCTTCTTAACGTCGGAGTATTTTTATGGTTAGAAAGTGGGACAGCAGATCTGTTCTGGGTCACTACAGTTTTGACAAAACAACTCCCTTACCAGCTTGTAAAAAAAAAAACAAAAAAAGCACCCTCCCTAATTATGTGGAAAAAATAAATCTAAGCCAAAAATAAAGAATTCGAACACCTTCGCATTCGCCTAAAGGTGCTGCTGCTTTGCTCCGATTTTAGATTTTTCCAAAGTGATCTTATTCCTAAACTCGATTAGCAGAGAGGTTGCCAGGTGGGGAGAGTGTCCTTTGTTGGCCGGAGTATGTTTTTGTTTGTGTATCTTCATTGTGAGGCGTGTAATCTGCATGCTCTCTAATCCCAGAGCAGGTGGCCAGGCGTTTGCCGGCTGCAGGGTGGAGGGGGGGTGGAGGAGAGGGCACACTTTTCCTAAACACAAACACATATCCAGAGACACCCACACACTTTTGACACTGTCCCGGCAGAGATTAAAGACACGCAAGCAGTACCTCCCTGAACACACCTAATGCTGATATGTACAATGGGAGATTATTGACCTGAGGACGCGTGTGCTACTCTTCCCATCCTGTCCTTCTGTGGACACCCACTCCCTGCGTGTGTCCACCACAGACACGCTCGCCTATAGGAGCTTACTCACCGCTCTGAACAGGTGGGCAGGGAATGAGGCATCTGTCGACAAACTGTGCCGCCATCTCCTCTGATCTAGCTTCCCATGTGCAAAAAGAAGGGACGGGAAGAAGGAGAGCAAATTAAACAATGAAGGAGCAGCTCCGATGGGGGCTTTTTCTCTGGTTAAGGAGTTCCTGATCACCTTCATTAAAATGCTCAGGTTATCGCAGCGGGTGTTCAAGGAGAGGAGACCTGTAGCTTCATCTGTAAGGAAGGCATATAGACAGCGGGTAAGCTTGCAGCCTCGTATTCACTATATTATCTTTACCGATTTAGGGTAATAAATCATTTCCTGTTTTTAGTAATCCTTTGATCCAGCTCTCCTGGATAAAAACGTCAAGAAAAAAAAGACGGTCAACATGCAGCAAACGTGGGCTCACGAGCTCTGCTGCGTTCCACAGTCACCATTAACATGAAAGCGGCGAAATGTTGCTGCCATAAAGCATTTCATATCGGCTGACCACCTTACTGAAGTAAATTCATCCCCACAGCATGATACTGCCACTACTGTGCTATGCTTTGGAGAGTGTTTGTTCAAGGTGACGTGCTTGCGGCAAACTTTTTATCTCAAAAATAATCTACAAACAACTTACAAACGATGTCCTCTGAAAGCAGTTTAAAGATTTCACAGGTTCAGTTTATGTCAAGTTATATGGAGCCAGATTTTATAGAAAATTCAGTTTGAGTCAATAAATGTTAGGTTTCAAAAACTATTTATTACTTTATTTGCCGCCAGTCTCTTCCTTGGCCCCTCATGTACAGCTCGCCATCCAGGTAAAGAACAAACAGGTACAAATAATTTATAATTGTTTCGGAAATAAAATTTGACAACATAGCTCCAAACTCATTTCACAGATTTGATGAGAATCTGATTTTAGCTTTAGCTAAAGAACAACAACAACAAAAAAAGACTCAGGTTTACATATTCAAATTTTAAACTCTTTCCAAAGTGGATGTGGTAAAATAATAAAAATAAAACCTTTTTGATGCATCCATGTTGACTTGGAAAATTGATGTTTTTTTAGAAACCAAGAAGCAAAAACCTGCACTTTCTGCATGCGTATCACTTTTACGACAATAGTTAAGAAGTTTGCATGTTTTTATTTCTACATGTCTCATTTAATCTTGAAAACATGAAGAGTAATAAACAGTATGTAAAAAAAATATATAAGCTGTAATTGTTTTCGGAAGAGTCTTTACCCTAGCAATGCTTTGGCCATGCAAGCATTGGTGTGACTGCAATGCTACAGACTTTTAAAGATTCATTATTGTCTCTTAAGAAATTATTTTATGATTTTTCAAAACCTTTTGACATTCTAAGAAGAGGGATTTCAACAGAACAGGTACAGCTGAGACACCATAACTCCTGAACAAATAGAACCATGGTATTATTAATACATTATGAATAATTGTTATTTAAAACAGGGGATCTGTGACAACTCAAGTTAGACACTATATGACTAGAAAACATCCTGTATTTAGGCTAATCTGATAAAGGTCTAACAGGAATTTGAGCTGATCTATGCAAGTTTATATGTAAAAATAAAAAACGTAAATATTAGCGACTGAAAAAAAAATACTTTATCCGACGGACCTATCCGAAGCAACAAAACAGAGACCAACTTTAGCATTCTGTGGAAACAAGGTGGGCTGCAAATCTGAGTCGGTTACCCACGTTCTGTCAGGAGGAACAACAAGCTGTTATGAGACATTTGTGGAGGGAAACCTAAACGCTGGACCCCAATCATACAGTTTAGAAGGAAATTCTGCCAAATGGTAAAGAAATGTATGCGAAATTCTGAGTTTGAATAAAGTTAAAAAATATATATCACTCTTTATCCTGGCATCTAGCAAAAATAAATAGTTTGGTTACTTTGAAGTGATATAAAAGAGGAAAAGTATTAAATGCTTTTATTAACAGACAGTGACAAAATGAAAAATAGTGTGTAATAATAATTCTGAGTGGCAATCAGTACATAAATGCTGTTTCTTTAAGGTTTTGTTGGTTTTTGTGGCCTTTATTGATAAGGAAGATGATATATAACTATGATGGAGCAAAAGGCTCCCTAGGGTGCCCAAGAGCTTGTATCTTGCAACTGTTTGATGCATCCCTGCTCCAACATACCTGAATCAAATGGCTGAATTCCCTCATCAGCATCTGCAGAGGGCATTTATTTGATCTGGGGGTGTTGGATCCAATGTGAGCCACTCTGGAGGCTTTTCTCCTGGCTTCGTTATCCAAACTTTAGAACACAAAATATTATCCTCCTAAAATCTTGTCTGAAATCGTGTGTGAAATCGTTTAAGCGACTCTTTTTTTTTTGTCGCTCGCAGATGGGAAAGTGTTTGAAACTGATTGAAAATAGGACTTTTTACACGATTAGAGGTGCTGATATGAGGGTTTTCTTTGTGTTTAAATTAAACACGTTCATTTTATCTTGAAAACTACGGCAAACCGAGATACATAACGATAAAAAAAACATTACTGTGCATACCAGGACCCCAACAATAGATTTCAGTTCCGTTTGCCTGACAAACTCATTTATGCGGCTGTGCTCATGGTGACTTTCTAAATCAACCACTACAGAAATGTTGCTATAGTACATGTCAGTACACGCATCTGTGTGAATAAAAGTAAGAAAACAGTTGCCTCCTATAGGATAAATTGGCTTATATTATTACTAGTTGCAACAATTTTACTGCTAGCAGGTTTGAGTATTACAGACCACACAATAATCCCTGGCCTCAGCTAAACGTTTCTGTATGTTTTACGCAGCTTCTGTTCCTACCGCCTCCCATTTATTCACTTCCTTGACGTAGCTCCTCTCGATCGTCTCTTTGCATCAAAAGCTTTTAGTTTAAGCCTATGCATGTAAATGTGGCCATTAAATGCCTGTAATCTCTTATTAAAGCCTTTATTTTTTTGCTTTAAAAGAGATTTAGAGGTTTTTTTTCATATATATATATATATAATGGTCTGTGTGCATAAAGGCAGAAGTGCTCTGTTGGCTGAATGTCCACTTCTGGTATAATCCAGCGTTCTGTGGTCGGAACCTAAATGGATCCTTTGGGGTGGAAAAAAAAACATATTAGACCGGCTTTAACTTTATATAATGCACTAATTCTCTAATGGCAAATCATCCTTTTACATATGCTGTGTTTTGTGTAAATCTGTAATCAGCTTTCTGCTTTATGTGATATATGTATAACGGCTGTGATCGTGTTTAGAGCGATGAGTATTTATGATCGCACGTGTCTCTTCTCCGATAAAACGTTGCAGTCGTATGCTTTAGAGCATCTAACTGATTGTAATATAAAAGATAAACCTCTGTGAATACAAAAAAGTCAATTTTTAAATGATGATGGAAGCATGATCAATTAACTGTGATTTACTGCATTTTCAGCACCGGAAATAGAAACTTACAGGCAAAAGGAAGTAGGATAAAAATATCTCACAAAACAGCACATCTAAAAAATTCAGGACGTCACTGATTTCCCCCCAAAAACAAAATCTTAAGCACTTCAGGCCCCATCTTTCTAAATTAAATTCATTGTTCATGACTCCACCATAAGACAGAGACTGGGCAAAAAAGGACAGCCTCTGCTGACCAAAATTAACAAAGAAGCTCATCTCACATTTACCAAAAAAAAAAAAACTATCTTGATGATCCCGAAGACTTCTAGAAAAGTCTTTTTTGGACTGCAGAGACTGAAATGTAACCCTTTGGAAGGTGTGTGTCCAGTTTCTCCTGGTATAAAACTGACAGCATTTCAGAAAAAGAACTACGCAGGTTCTGCCAAACAGGGGGGTCGCAGAGTTCTGGGTTTGGGCCTGCCGAACTGCCGTAGAACCTAGACAGCTTGATGGAACCATGAAATTTCCTGTCTGCCGGAAAAACCTTGAAGGGGTACCTGGCGTGCAACAATCTGTTTATGACCTTAAGATAAAGTTGACTTGATTCATGCAGCAGGGCAATTCATGTGCATTTGGAACTGGCAGTATAATGATGGAAAAGATTGCCTGTTTATTATGATGAATGCTTGACGGCTGCCGTTGACCCAATTGTGATACCACCAATTACCAGGTGCAGGGGGAAATTACTTTTTTACAAAGGTCCAGGTTGTTTTGGGCAGTTTCTTCCCCCCCTTAAGACCCAGAACAGTCAGAACAAGCCTGGTTTGTTGCATTGCACTGTAAATTAGAAGCCTTCCTCCAGTGGTCTATTGCTGCAGCCACAGAACTAGCCTCAACAGAAGGTGAAAACAGCAAGAATTACCAGAACAGCACTCGAGAGGTCCAGTTAGTTCAGACTAAACCCAGAGAGATGCTACATCATGCATGAGTATTGTTGGACGAAATTAACCACCTTATAAAAGTAAAGATACCTTTGAGCTTTTTCACATTTTGTTATGCTAGAACCACAGACATCAGCGTCACCTTCCTGGTCTTTAACATTCTTCACATCTAAAGATAAGTGTGATGTGCAACTGTATTCAGACCTGACGGCCTTTTCTTGGTGAACGGTCATTTGTAAACAGAGTCCGCCAGTGCGTAATTTAACGTTCGTCTAAATGAATCTGTTCTGTGAAGGCCTCAGAGGGATGTTAGACTACGGCAATGAAGAAACAGCATCAGGAAGACCGAGGCACAGGCAGGTCAGGGAGAACGTTTTGGAGGAGTTCAAAAGCAGAGTTATTCTCTAGAACAACGTCCCAAGCTTTCAACTTCTCACAGAGCGCCGTACATCATCTGGAAATGTAAGAGTGTGGCAAACCCAACTGCAAACCCTAAAGGACATCCACCCAATCCAACAAGTCAGGTAAACTTTCATCAATCAGCGAGGCAGCAAAAAGGTGTGCGGTAAATCTGGAAGACCTGAACACACCGTCCCCATTTTGACACATGGTGGTGGCATTACCATGCTAAGGGGCACTTTCCTAACCTGACTCTCGCCAGATGTATTTCGCTCCGCCTAGCTCCACTCATCCATCTGGGACACCTCCATAGTAATTGCCTTTTTTGAAGGCTGGGCCTTATCAAAAATCCTTGCATATGATTGGATAAGCCACTTGTCTGTCATCTTTATCGACGTGCTATTTCAACTACTCACACCGAAGCTAACCCCGTGACGCTGATGAGAGCGACGCAGGAAAAAAAAAAGTGTTTTATGTGTTTGCGGCTCTAGTGGCACGGGTTTTATTGACAGTGAGCTGACAGGAAGAGGGGGGAAGACAGGCGGCAAAGCGCCGCGGGTCAGAGTCGATCCCGGGCCGACCGCGTTGAGGACTAAAGGCCTCCTAACATAGTTAGCGCTAACCGCTCCAGAAAACAAAACTTGCCAAATCCGGTCGGGAGAAGGGCGAAAACATTGTTTCCACCAACAAAAGCCTTCAGAGGCGTTCTCTGATGTTCTTTTAATGAAACAATATTAGGTAGATTGGACAACACGGAAGAAATAGCAGCATCAATGTTAACGCTTGCTTCCTCGATGCGAGCCGCCATTGCTATCAAAACAGTCTCACGTCACATCTATGAAACTCCAGCCCTGCGTCCTGATTGGCCAGACAATAAAATTGGTTGGAGAAATCACTTTCTATGGAAGAGGTCCCAGATTGATGTGAGTGAAGCTAGGCGGAGCGGCATACATCTGCCGAGAGTCAGGTTAGCACTTTCCCCCCAACAGGGGTAAAGAAAGAAGCTTGTCAGAAAAATCAACTATTACAGTGACAGTAGCTGGTGCTTTTTTACGTCTGTTTGAAACAGAAATATTACACATGGTGCTCAACCATTGACTCCAGCAGAAAACAAAACAAAACAAAACAGTAGAGCCTTTCAGAAATGGTTTGAGACCATGAAAAACAAAGTAATGCTGCTTTCCCTTCGGTTTGTAGACCAATTTCTCTGGTTATACCCAAATAAATCTAAATCACGTAAAGAGGCCACTGGAAAATCTTAATATTCGGAACCATCTTAAAAAAAAAAAAAAAAGGACAATAACCAAACATTTACACCAAAACTAAGGTCTGTCCAGATTAAAGCGAAACCAAATGTTCACCTTTACCTACTTGTTGATTTTTGGAGCGACAAGCAAAAACCTTTGCCCTGCTCCCACTAAAGTCCCCCTAAACCGTAACACCGCATCATTTGGTGCACGCATGTTAGACTTTGGTTTATCCTCAACCTGTTCATCCACGATGCAGTGCAGCCCTATACGTTTTTATATATATTTTATTTATATTTATTCATTTTAGCGCGGCCAGTAGGGATGAGGAGGAGTCCACCGCCTGTCTGACGAGAGCACAGAAACACCATTGTTTTATTCATTTAAATGAGATTCCATGACTGCCGCTGCAGATGAATTATGTATGTGCCGCTGTGCTTACATGTGATGGGCATCGTCTCCCTGGGAATGTAGGACACATGCTTATGCATAACAATAGTCTTCAGTTATATTCTCACCCATTGGCCGTTTAACGGAAACGTTCTTGCTTTTATTTATTTATTTATTTTAAGTCCATTCTGTTCATCATCAGCTCATACAGTAGGCTTTCTGCCCCTACACCTGCTCTTGGTTTACCAGGTCCCCCCCTGTCTGAAGTGACGGTTGCAGAGCATTCATGGAGGAGAGGGGACCCCCAGCACGTTCACTTGCTCTTTGTTCCTAAAGAATCAACAAACACCTGCCTTTCAGAGCCCAAGAGAATGGCTTGACGGCACAGTTTTGGGATCACATGGTCTGTCTAGACGTGAACTAGTGCTGACACCAGGCCCAGACAAGTTCTCTCCAGTTTGCAGAATTGGCGATGGAGAGTTGTCACCAACTTGTTTAAAACATTGTGTGACGGAGGGGCGCAGCGGCTGGATCGCGGGGATCCTCCGTCACGCAGCCTCAGCCCGATCCCCCAGCTGGGAGGAAATCCCCGGAAAAGCCCCGGCCTCGCCGCTTGGAGAAAGCCTCGCCTCAGGGCGATGGTCGACAAAACGTGCGGCCTAATCGGCCGGAAAGAGGGTCTCTCTCTCTCTCTCTCTCTCTCTCTCTCTCTCTCTCTCTCTCTCTCTCTCTCTCTCTCTGTCCCTTTTTTCTTTATTTTTGCTTAACATCCTAAAACGCGATGAGCGGATTAATAAGGCGCGTCTGCCTGGCCCATATGTCCTGTTCAGGGCCGCTTGTGTTTAATTAAAGGGTGCTTGGGAGGGCCCCCCTCTCCAAACGCACCAGGAAGGCTGACTTGCTGCTCTTTGTTGGAAAACCTGTTGAAGGTTTAAGTGGCCGCATAAGTTAGACAAATCTGAGGACAATTTCTGTTGCGTTTTAAACAGCATGCTTACATCTCAACATTTATGAACGTGCGTATTTGGTTTTAAATTGATATCATTTTTTTTTCTTTTGACATGAGAATCACTTTTGTCTCTCGTGATATCTGGACATTTTTACATTTCTTCTCTTTTAATTCGTAGAATTTACCTTTGTGTAATCGGCGTCACATTTCCAAGTTTGGCTCTCTGTCTGTTATTTGTTGTTCATTTAACATTGAAACTATATATATATATATATATATATATATATATATATATATATATATATATATATATATATATATATATATATCATATAAAATAAATGCATTCGATGATATATTGACCTGCTGTTATCGCAGCTCGTTTCAGCTCATTTCAAAGCCGCTGAATAAGTGGGTCAGCGGCTGCTAATTGGCGGCCAGAGGGACAATGCAAAGCCCTTCAACGACAGCAAAAAGTCACGGCTCAGTTCTGAGAGGACTCTCCTGCGCTTCCTGTTCAGTCCTAATTACAGCAATATCATGGGCCTTGTTCCGCTTTAATCTATCGGTGCCATATGTTCTGCTCAACCAAAGATGAAATCGCCCCTTCAGATTGGATTTCTGTTGACAGTTGCACTTCTTGCCTACGCCAGATTTAGATATTAGCCAATAAGTGTAAGCTATTTATTATTAAGCAGCGTTTTTGTTGCATTATTATTATTATTATTATTATTATTATTATTATTATTATTATTGTGGATTACTCTTTCCCATCCAAGACCCCAAACGATTCGTTGTGTTCTGTGCGTTTCTGCTGCGTCATTTTGCGCATAAAGTGTTCCAACAGTATAAGGCCAACTTTTCTCTGTTTTAACTAGACCAAAGGCTTCAATGGAAATGTTAATATGACCTCCTTCATGAGGATTAACCTGTCCCTTTGATAACTCACATTTTCCCCCATGATGCTCTCACGGAAAGTCCAGGTTTTATGGCAACTACTGCAAAATCTTAAAAAAAAAAAAAAGAAAAAAAAAAGTTGAATGCCCAGGAAGTTATGAAGGAAGTGCGTGAATTAGTTTAAACATGTAAATAAGCATGAAGATAAATTAACAATAACCTTTTACTGTGATAAATAAAAACATAAAATCAGATGGATTAAGTCAAATGGTCTTTATTATTTCATCGTGGTTTTGCGGTTCTTCAGTTTTAAATGGACCTTCAAATGCAAGACGTACACCGCAGTTCCGGATTTTTCATCGAAACGAACTAATCCTCTTTTAATCAACACCGGTAACATGGAAATGAAAATAATGAAATTCACAGCTTGCTTTTTGGTGCGCATTTTTACGCAAAGCAGAATTGCATACAGGTTATACAAATAATCACAAGCCGGGTAAAAAAAAAGAAAAAAAAAGAAGAGAAGAATACATTTTACAAGGGGCTGAAATGAAAATATATATAAAAAACCCACATAAAAGACATTTCTGCTCACACGCAAACGGGCTGATTGTCAAATACTCGTCTATTTTTTTTATAAATTAAGTAGTGCATCCAGGTTCTCCTCAGAGATGCTTTCACTCTCTCTCTCTCTCTCTCTCTCTCTCTCTCTCTCTCTCTCTCTCTCTCTCTCTCTCTCTCTCTCTCTCTCTCTCTCTCTCACACACACACACACACACACACACACACACTCACACACACACGCCCTTTACAATACAGACACTCATGCACATCGCTTTGATCAAAGGGGTCCCATTCAGCGAGCCAACAAAATTAAAAAGAAAAGGGAGAGTCTTTAAGGAGCTTAGAGGAAAAAACCTGACCAATCCTTCAAACCTCTCCAAGTTAGTCTCACTTGAGCCCCCCCCTCACTCTTCTCTTCTGGTCAGCAGATTTGTTCCGTGCCCTTGATCAAAGTTGAGTCTCAATGGTCAATAAGTTAGTCCAACAAGTGTGAGACACTCCTCGTTAGAAGTTAGGGCCTGAATTCTTGAGGGGGGGACGCCACGCTTTATTTTGCATGAATGCAGAGCAGATTCAGGGCAAGAGCGAGGCTAAGCTGCTGGCCTCCTGCTCAAGACCCCCAAGGTAACAGGGGCCACCCCAAGAGTACCTGGTTGTTCACACAGAATATAGATCCAGAAACCTCAGCTAATCAAGAAGGAACCTCTGTAACGTTTGCAGAGTTAAAACATCGTTGCCACAATTTACTTTCCGGTTTTTATTCCTTTAATGACATAAATATCAGGATATACTATATCATAATTATGTGCAATGTTTAATCTGTTCAAATACTAGCAAACTGTGTAGCAGGAAGGTAAAAATGTCCAAGAAGCTTATGAGTGGTACTGTGGTTGCCCCCCTTCTCGCCCCAAATCAAATCCCACTCAGGGCCCCATTCAATCTTAGGCCGGCTCTGCATGGCTTCATGAAAGTTCTCCACTTCTTCCCGCTCGTCTTCCCTCACAACACTTGAAATTTCCACGCTGCTTGGTCTTTGTAATCCAAACAGTCCGAGTTGAAATTGAGCTTCCACGACGACGCAGCTTGGTCCTTATAGTCCAGACAGTCCGCGGAGCCGGTGAAGCCGAGCCCCGCCGCCCCGTACGCCGGCGACGACAGCGAAGACGCCGGACTCAGGTGGCTGGACACCCCGCCGCCGCCGCCCATGGGGCTCATGGCGGAGCCCGCGGCGGACAGCTGGTGGTGCATCGGCGACAGGTAGGAGCCGCAGTCCATCCCGGTGAAGTAGGAGGAGGAGCCCGTGTAGCCCTGGTTGTAGCCCGTGGCCTGGGTGTAGGTCATCGGGTATGTGCGCTGCATGCAGGAGGAAGAGGAGGAGGAGGAGGTTGTTGTGGAGAGCGGATCGGAGAGCGGGGAGATGGAGGCCGGGCTCCAGATGGAGGCGGGCGCCGCGCTGTTGCTGCTGCTGCTCGCGGCCGGGATGGGGGTGCTGGAGGGCGGCGTGAACTGGCCGCTGGCTCCGCTCTCGGAGCTGGCCTCTCTGACCGGAGAGCCTTTCTTTTTCACCGGCCTGCTGACAGACTTGCTCTGCGCGCCCGTCTGCGTCTGCTGGGCCTGCTGGCGGTGTTTGGCTCGCCTGTTTTTGAACCAAACCTAAGAAGAGAAGATATTTGTCTTAGAAGGGATCACCGATGACGAAATTATTTGTCACATGAAATATAATTTGACCCGAAAAACAAAAAAGCAACAGAAATTGTTTAAATCCTCACGCTGATCACCGCAATGGAAATAATTAAAACGTGTCTTGGTTTTCAAAGAGACGAGACACTTCCAGATTGAAATGAACTAATTTGCTTTTTAAATCTTATATTATATGTATTTTATTATAAAAACATGTAATTGTTGGACTCACTTGCACTCTTGATTCAGGAAGATTGATCTTTAAGGCCACCTCTTCCCTCATGAAGATATCCGGGTAGCGGGTCTTAGCGAACAGGTTCTCCAGCACATCGAGCTGGGCCCGGGTGAAGGTGGTCCTCTCCCTCCTCTGTTTGCGGGGGGTTGCTAATAATGACACGAAAACAGAAGGATGTTGTAGGGTGAAAACGCCACTTCAAAAACCAACGTAACCGGACTACCGCGATAGAACATTATTTATTCTACAGACTGGAACAGAAAATGACTTAAAATTTAAATAAGAAAAGGTTTCATGTGCTGTGAAAAAAACGAATCATCTAAAGTTTTCACTCCGTTACCTTGGTATCCCACTGAAGGATGCAGTAAGTCCACTCCTGAGGTAGATAAGCTCAGTCCGTTCACCGTGTACGGCGGTTGCTTCAAATAGGACATCATGCTTGCGCCCGATGCAGATATCCCCGATCCAAAAAAAAAAAAAAAAAGTAGTAAAAGGAAGGGCGCAAAAAGATATGTGTTTCCCTGTCGTCTCCGAATTCCTAAATGATCCAGATGAATCTGAAGGAAAAGATTTAAAAAAATATACTCAGATCAGCCAATGTCCGTTTTACGCGCAGCCTTTACGCACGGCGGTGGGTTTCAAACAAGTGGGCGTCCTCCAACTCGCGGGGCTCTTAAAGCCGAACGGAGACCCCCAGCTGTCCCCACTGGACTGACGATGCTCTGTCTGGCTGACAGGCTTGTAGACACCCCCCCCCCCCCCCCCCCGTCCCATCCCCCCTCCCCTCCTCCCTCCAACCATCACGCCAACAGCTTCTATAACTCCGCCTTAAAAAAAATCTCTCCCACCCGCTCCTCATTTTCTTGCGCCACCACCCCCCACACCTCCCCAAACATTGTCGTTAAAATGCGCACTCTTGTTGGGCCCCAACTGAGCGCTCAATTAGCATATACACCCACAGGTTGGGGACGAAGCTAAATAGACTGCTGATTGGGGGGCCATTTGCAGAAACAAAGCCCAGTGTTGACCGATAAGCAACTCTGATAACAAAAGACTTTATGGGAACAAACAATGAGGCAGCAAACTGAGCGCGCATTTAATCACACCTCAGCATCTTCATTTATACATCTGGGTGCCATTGTTTGTTTTCTTTTTTGTTCTTTAAAAAAAAAAAAAGATTTAAATTGGTAACTGACTAAAAACTTAAGGGGAAAGTTTGAAACATGAAGATCTTCCCTAAAACTATAGCGGTTCATTTCTGGTGCGTTCTCCTCCTGTTTCTAATGAATTGCTCCCGGTAATTAGATTTGAAAGGTGACACTCCGGAGAAGTGTTGATTAGAGAGGAGCAGTTAATCTGAACAAACGCGGAGATTGACCATTTATCTCCAGGCAGAACAGAAAACATGCGGATTTTACTGCCACATGCAACGTTTTAAAACACGTATTTCATGGGATCAATTTGAAATCGAGACAATACAAACACAGCGTAATTAATAGTCAAATAGACGTGACAAAAAAAAAAAAAAAAAAAAAACAACAACATTCGAGCTCATTAAGAGGGTTGCTCTCTGATTTAAAGCATTAAGAGGGTTGTTCTCTCATAAACTGGATTTTAAAGCATTTTGATTGAACATCGAGTTAAAATTGTTAAAAAGTGTCTTTACTGGACACACTGCTAAAACGAACTGTTTTAGTGTCACAGTTTGCATTTAGAGAGTACCTTCTGCAAATTTAACAACTAAAAGACATGGAAATCAGTTCATTTTTAACCAGTTGTTTAAAATGTACTCACTGAACTGTAAATTCTAACACAAATTTTATTTTGAAAGCTGTAAGGCTACACTAAATAAAACAAACAGTTTGAATTTACCAAAAAAAAAAAAAAAAAAGATTAAAAGAAAAAAAACCCTGACGAACCCGTTTTCCTGCATTTGATTTGGGCACATTTTAATCCTTTCTGAGTAGAAAGTTTTAACAGACAATAGACTTAATTTAATTAACTAAATTCTAATCACGATGATGATCATTTTGCATATCTATTCAGTCCTCCCGTTTTAAAACTGAAACAAAAAATGGTTTGTGATAACGAGATAGAATGTTAGATAAAATGTAATAAAAAAAAGTTAATACAAATAAAAAGCAAGAAAAAAAAAGGCCTGTCATTGTCAACAATTATTGAGCCACAAAACTCAGCTAGCATTAGCGCTGTTGCTATATTAGCAAAAGTTTTGTCCCGATTAAAAATATTTGCTCCAACACTGAACACTGTCTTAGAAAACTCCTAACTTTTATTGAGTTAATATAAACTCTAGCGTTCTCTCTTTCACTACAAATTGCAACGGCTAGTGTTTGGCTAAATGTTATTCCAAAAATCTTTAGGGTTATAGGGATCATCACGTGCAATAAGCAGCTTGATAAAAATCTAACCACAATGCATTTGCACCCAAAACCTAGAATTAAAATGTACACAATTTAAAAATCTAATATTTATTACAGTCTAAAATATGTTTTTTTTTTTTACAGTGTAGTATTAAAATACCAAGCCCTTAAATGTTTTTCATTTTTAAAACGTATTTTCTCAACATCCATTCACAGGGACCTGTCTACCTGCAGGCAATATTCAAGCAATAATATTTTTCTGTTTTTCTTTTTTTCTTTTCTGAGGCCAATATCCACCCTAAACTCAATCTGTCACTTTTCTCCTCCTCGGTCGCTCCACACCGGCTCAATAATAAACACCCCCCGCCCTGCTGTACAGGCCGTTAATTATCATTGGCTCAAGTCTTTTCTTGACCCCCCCCCCCTCTCTCTCTCTGTTCAGTGAGAAATTAACGCGATAATCCGGACGGCACGCGCTGGCCTGATTACAGGACGCCATGCAGTCACGGCTCCGCGTTCGGCCCTCCGCAATTTTCTGCGTCATGAAAATAAAACAAAGAGTGGCATTGTGTTTATAGGACCAGCTGACTGCCAGACGAGCCGCACACACCCCGAACCCCCTCCTCTGAAAAAAAAAAACAAAAAAAAAAAACAGACACCAAGCGGTTTATTATTATTATTATTATTATTATTATTATTATTATTATTATTATTATTATTATTATTATTATTATTATTATTAACAACAATAATACTACTACTACTAATATTATTATTATTGTCCTATAATCCGAAAAAGCCCAAGAATCATTTTACAAATTTCCATTTTTGTATCGGTAATGTTCTAAAAAAAATTATTTAGGATTGTGTGATTTTTTTTTCTAATTTATTTTAGAATTCCGTTATCCATGTTTTTATACTAGTGATTGAAATGGCCTGCAGTGTCTAAATATGTGAGTCACTGAGAACTGGAGAGGCCCGAAACACATTAGAAATTGACATGCGCAGCCTGACGTCCGTTCATCATGACTACATCTATCAGAAGTTGTGAAACCGTCTGCTGTCTTGTAATTCACTGCTTTGCTCCTTTAGTTGGAAAGAGGAGAAAAGTACCCCTTCCCCCGCCAAACACGCCTCCTCAATTATCTCCCATGCGAGCTGCCCAGTCTCACTGTAAATTGAAGAGAAAAAAAAAATCAACAAAATGAAAGTCCTACTCACTTCAGTCTCCTGTGTATACGAAACACCCCTTGGGTTGCGCTTATAAACCCATCAAGCGGCTTTTGATTTGTTTCCTTTCGGATAACCTCGTTGGATGCGGATTAAACTGAGAGATCCCCAGTATTTATCGAGAGAGAGAGAGAGAGAGAGGAGGAGAAGAGGAGAGAGAGAGAAGAGTAGAGAGAGAGAGAGAGGAGAGAGAGAGAGAGAGCTAGGGGAGATAGAGAGATCTTCTCCTCGTCCGAGCTAGACTCTCTTCTCTCATCTCTCTCTCTCTCTCTGCCTCCTCCTCGCTCTATCTCGTCGCGCGCGCAAGAATTTTAGTGGCCAATGAAAGTGAAATTTGTTTTGCAGAGGTGAGAGGATAGAAACAGGACTGAAGCAAAAACAAAATGGATAAATGGTTAATTAGCAAATAACTAGGAACAAAACCCACAAATCTTTGGACCATAAATTATCCTAACAATACAAGTCTTCCTGTACTAACTAATAAAACTTTATTGCATATTTTATAGTTGTTGTTTTTTTTTGTTTTTGCAATAAATGACTAAAGTGCACTTATTCATTCATTTTATGCAATAGGAGGAGTGTTTTCTTTACGTGAAATTAAAATATTTATTTCTGTACGACCTACTTAAAAGGAGCAAAATTTCAATTTGAGTTTTTCTTTTTAAATATGTCCTATGGATTTAAAAATTAAGATTTTCATCACTCAAAAAACAATAAATAAAAATATTGACAGGGATACCATATGTGGACTAAGGAGAGATGCAGCATTAACAGCCTGACTCACTTCTAAATTAATTGGTCCTAATATAGAGCCAGGTGGGACACATTTTGTGACATTTGGGTAACAAGAAGAGAAATCACATAGTTTAATGTATTGGAAAAGCCTTTAGTTATATTTTTCGCCTTAAAAGACGAGTGATACGATTCTGACCAGTTATTTCACTAAGCCATTAGGGAACTAAGCTGCTGCACGGGAGAAGCAGTAATCCCCCAAGAGCTTCTGATTTCTCTCAAAGAATGCAGAGATTTTGTGAAGTCAAAATCTGTAAGCTTGACTTGAATGAGGGCTTGATTCCTTCAGAGGTTTCTGAATTACAAGGAATCTGAAATTCTTTGAAATGTAAAATTTCAATGTAAGCTATTAAGGGTCTAATAGTATTCTAGTTTTATCGATACATAGGAAAATATTTAAAATGTGTTGTTATAGGTCTTTGAATCAATCATGTCTGTTGCAAGCATATGTTGGAATTTGAGCCCAAATCACATTTTGCTCACCTCCCTGTACAATCTTGGGTTAGCTATGACTCTTCTGACACTTGTTGAGCATCTAGTGCACTAAATCTGTTCAAACCAAGTAAATACAATTGACAGGGAGATGGTCCAAGGTACTGCAGGCTGATGAGGTAGCTGAGGGAAGGCTATGTGGTTTACAGTTTGTGTTACCAGGAAGCAGCTCTAGACCAAAGCAACTGAGACTGGAACAGATGGACTGTTTAAAGCAGGTTTCCCATTCTGGTTTGATCCACGTAATTCCGATTTTATGTCCTCAGTTTTTAATCAATGCTGTCCAGCAAGCAGCAGGTTAGGGAACTAATTAGGAGTCTACATGCCAGATGAACAGACTGTGAGGCGGATGGCCTTTTAGACAAAACAAAAATCAATCAGGCCTTTATATGCATACTGTATTCTAGGCAAACTAGGCTCTGAACATTTTTTTATTGTAATTTCTTCTCTTTCTTAAAGGTTTAAATGAGATATATGATACAGGAGAATCTAGGCATTTCAGAATAGGCTCAAAAGTAGCACGGTAATGTAGTCTAGAACAAATATGTTATTTCAATATGAAGTACATATGATGGTAAAAAGAAACAAATGCTATGAATTTGTTTCTAATTAAAGCGTATAACATTAATGAAATAGTAATAAACTTTACGACCTACTCTAACAAGCTGGCAGGTAAGCCGTTTTTCTGAAAACCGCAGGTCAACGACTGCGTCAGTATCGAGAAGCTCAGCTTGCTGGCGAATTAGACGTCAGCCGTGGCGCTGTCGCTTACCTAGCTGACACTAGCTCCCGCGTTAAATTCTTGATCCAACACAGACAACCACAGCGTCTTGTGACACACACACACAAAAAATAAACTTTTAAGTTTAGGTATACCTTCAAAATACTGCCCATATAAACATTACACCGTCATTGTCCACCGTTGGACGTCACACCCAATAAATGAGACTAGATGAGAGTTGACTGAACCGTCTTTAGTTACATTCTCATCAAAATGAGTGAATTTCTCTTGCGTTGTTGGACAGGAGGGAATGGCTGCCTCAGGGTTGCTAGCAAGCAGCACCAACTCTCACACTTATTTAGCTCAAACGGGATAAAGGCTTAAATTCTTGCTTCAACGCAGAAACTTTCTCAGCCACAGGTCTTATGGTATTTCCTATAGTGTTGCACCGATACCGATACCAGTATCGGACGGGGCCCCAATCCAGCACTAAAATGGTATCGGTATCGGCGAGTACCAACAAATAGGGCACCGATACCATTTTGATGTTTGTATGTCACTTGAACGCAGCCTTCTCTCTCCCGACTAGTATTATACATGTTATATAAGTTCATGAAAGTTGCACTATTTTGGCCTTTGAGAGCCAAAACTCAGGGTTTAAAAGAGATTATTCAATTATTGATGTAATTTTACTGTCTTACTGTTGCAATACTATTATGCATGTTATAATTTCACGAATGTTGCACTATTTTGGCCTTTGAGAGCCAAAAGTTTATTCAACTATTGTCACCCATTCCAGGTAGGTAATAAAAAGTTCTACTGCCTTAAGTAGTAAGCAGTTCTTCATATATACACACACACATCAATTTTAAACAGATGGTATCGGTATCGGCCAATACTGCACAGCCAGTGTATCGGTATCGGGGTCAAAAAATGGCATCGGTGCAACACTAATTTCCTACTTTTATTCATTCATAATACACTGCGTATTAACACTGTCTTGAGGCGGGGCATGAGTGAGCAGCCACAAGCACAGAGACCTTAATTGCTTGACTGCTCATTTCCTGTCAAAGTACTATCAATTAACGCCTCTAGTGCCACATGTAAAAACATAATGAAAATATTATCTTTAGCATTCTCTGCTGAATTCTCTACTGAATTTGTTCTTCTCTTTACGAATGAGAAAAGCAAATGGTTGACTTATCTAATATCTTCAGTTACATTTTAATCGTAATAGTAAGCAAGCACTTAAGTTGCTAATGTTGTTGTTAAACTCTACATGTATGAGCTATTGTGTTTGGCTAAAAATATTTAATACCTTCTAAAATTTATTTTTACAGTGTAAAGCCCGTATCGACTGAATTTACGATCTAACGATGCCATTCTGATCCTAATACTCCTCCTGACTGCAGGTTTACTGTAGCCCCCGAGTGGCGTTTTCCCATTTTCCCTGAACGATCAGAAAACAAACAGCCTAACCAGGCTTTAAAAATGTGCTGCTCTTGTTGTCCCCCCAGCCATGTTCTTGGCTCGCACTGAGCGCTTTCATCTTCACCCTCTGATATATAATTCATCGGAAAATATCTAATAGCCCAGGGGAGCGTTTCAGCTAAACGGGGCCGTGCTTGTTAAAAGGTGAAGAACGCTTGTTAATGTCTGTGGCAATGTGCCCTCCCCCTGTCTCCCGGCGAATCGGAGGAGTCACGCTTCTCCTGCTGTCAGGGAGAAGCGTGACTCTGGGCCTGACTCTGCCACTACAGGGAGAAGGCCCGGCTGCCACGGAAGAAGTTCTCCTACTTGTCTGTTCATTCACGGCAACTGTTTTGTTGGGTAGCTTTGATTTGCTGAATTTGCTAATACCCCCAAATGTAGTAAAAAAAACACAAAAGGCAACTGAACAGGCAGAAAAGTCAAGATCTTCAAGATCAAGAGAAACTGCTTTGGAGCGTGGCTTTATGAGACGGCCGCTAAGTCCAGATTTTCCTTCATTCATTCACTTCAGTTCGTCTGTCTGTATCAAGGTCAAATCAATGGCTTGGCCCGCCTTACCGGGCCCATCTGTTACACGCTGACACTGTCAGAACTGTATTGGACAAAAGCAAGCTTTTTCTTTAGCCATATGCACCCATCGTTGATAGATTTATTGATATAAGCATGCTGGAAGAAGCCGTAGCTGTTTTTTTTTTTTTTTTACTATGGATGATTACAAGGATCCAAAGTGAGGATATTGGCTTATTGTGTATCTGGAAGAGCTGCTATAGCTCTGGAGAGCAGGTGCTACAGAGGGAAGGTGCAGAGACCAAGCTAAGTGGAAATTTTAGCAAAAAGAAACTGTCATTTGGACTCCTCCAATGTATCCATACACATGAAACTCCCATATGGTCTAGCGGTTAGGATTCCTGGTTTTCACCCAGGCGGCCCGGGTTCAACTCCCGGTATGGGAATGTACCTTTTATATGGGAGTAGTGGCCTAGTGGTTACAGCATTGCATTTGTTTCCCAGAGGTTCTGGGTTTAACTTCCACAGACTGCCACTCTGGGTCCCCGAGCAAGACCCTTACCACCTGATTGCTCCCCGGGTGCCACACAGTGGCAGCCCACTGCTCCCCAAAGGCATGGGTTAATTGCAGAGAACAAATTTCATTGGAATGTATGGTTACAATGACAATAAAGGTGATTACTATTATCCCATCATTGTTGATGGGATAATAACCATATATTTAGAATGGCTCCGCAGAGTTGGGGTCTGCCCCTTTGATTCCTAGTTTCTTCACATACTGTTTCACACTAAGCGACAAAGCTAAATGCTTTATAGAAAGAGGACACTGCATGCTTTGAGGTCTAACTCCAAAAGATTCTTGGTAAACCTTTGCATTTTTTTTTTCATTTTGGGATGAGAAATGATCATCTTCCTGCCTAACTTTTCTCAGCTGTTCTGATCTGGACAACAGGCCGCATAGTTCAGCTGACATATACTCTGACCATGTCCATCATGGCTGCTGTAAATCCTCCCACGAGAACCAAATGAGCTCATCTCCAACCTCTCCGAAGAGGATGCTGCCTTGAAAAGCCCTCGAAAATCCAAACTTCTGCATTAATGTATTACATAAACTGTTACAATTTACTTTATGTCAAACAATGTTTAATTTTTAGGTTAATTCTTGTCCAAAAATACATTAAGCTGTGTTTAGACTCAGAATATGTGGAACCCATAGTCCCAGCAACATCTTTCTAAGAATCAAAGGGTTTATCTTAAATTGTCAGATGTATGTGGTTTTCACAGTTTTCTGAAGAACCATGATTTATGTTTATGGACCCCAGGTGTTGTTAAAAGTCATCTCATAATCCCATGGTGTAAGAAGTGCAGCCAGCAATTCAATTAAATTTTATTTATAAAGCATCAGTTCATGACACATGTCATATCAAGGCATTTTACAAAGTCAGATTCAATCAAATCCTCTAGAAAGATTGGTTAAAAAGTTTTCTATCAAAGGAAACCCAGCAGGTTATATCGAGTCATTGATATGCAGCATTCACTCCTCCTGAAAGTGCACAGTAAACATTCGCCTTGTGTCACAGACTTTGCAGCAATCCCTCATACTGAGCATGTATGTCACAACAGTGGAGAGGGAAACTCCCTTTTAACAGGAAGAAACCTGTAGCAGAACCAGGGTCAGCATGAACGGCCTTCTGTCATGGCCGACTATGGTTTGAGAAGAGAGAGAAGAGACACAACAAAAGGGCAGAAGCACTGATCCAGGAATATTTTCTATGTTAGGGAAGGTAATGGCAGACTAGCTCCATAGGTGGCTGTGTCTAGGAAAGAAACACGTTTATTAGATAAACTCAGAGCCAGGTTTCTGGTCAAGAGGGTGAAAGAGAACACATAAAGTTAGTCACAGTATAAGTTCAGCAAGTAGCTATATTTAGGGGAGCAAGACTCTCCATTACTGACAGATTGTGCCATGTTGATTACGGTAACCAAGCCCCCTTGTTATTGTCACTTGTTCCTTTTTTCTATGTCGTTATATTTGCAAACCTGAAACTTACTTTAAACTTACACCCCAGTGTATTCTGGATTCCCAACTCACTCCCCGGTTCAGACAATACCGTCATCATGTCAAAGCCTCCCTCAGCAGGGCTCGCTGCTGGTCCGGCTTACCCGGTCCACCCACCTTCCCTCACCTCTGCCTCTCTTCTGTCTAGTTCCTGTACTGCATCCATGCTGAAAACTTCTCCCCGCAAAACATTCCCTGGCCACGGCACAGATGACTTTCCAAGATTAAAGTATATCTCATCAACGTTCCTTATAAACCCTTTCTTAAACCTTAATTGTCATTTTTATGATGGATTCATGTATTATGGTCACAGAGGCGAACCATCAAACACAACACGGTAGAGTTAGAAGAACGACAGCAACAAGGAGGACCGTCTCTACAGGCACCTGTTGGGCCCATAAACACTGAGAAGATACCGCAAAGACTCGGACACAGAATTACAGTAAACGTCATGAATGAAACACAGAAAGGTAATGTCATTATTGTGCATGTCTAAGAACGGTAGGATTTCCTCACAAGACACCCAAGACGACGTCATCCAACCTCAGTGTAAGTTGATGGATTCTGAGCCACATGCTTTGGAACAAAAGGTAGAATGAGAGGAGAAATGGTCAATTTATGCAAAGAAGTGGTGTAGTAATGAATTATGGGTACCTCGTCATTTGTTATATGACTTCATCTTTACACGTATAAATCACATAAAAACGCACAAAATGACTCAGACGATTGTCTTTTGCAACTCTCTATCTGCTGCCACAGCAGCAGTCATCCTTCTCCATGCACTCACTGCTGCTGCTGCTGCTGCTGCGGTATATCTTATTCATGCCCTTCATTGAGATACAAACACCACTTGTGGTTTGCCCATGGGAGGGTTTAATGTCTTGTGGCTGCTGGTACCTCGTTAACCTCCCACAGCCTGTGGCTAGTGTTA
Organism: Fundulus heteroclitus; assembly: GCF_011125445.2. Classification (NCBI taxonomy): domain Eukaryota; kingdom Metazoa; phylum Chordata; class Actinopteri; order Cyprinodontiformes; family Fundulidae; genus Fundulus; species Fundulus heteroclitus. The sequence continues at coordinate 899,464 of NW_023397208.1, read as the reverse complement.
GCCAAACCGAAAAGCCTCATACCCAGGTAGCGGTCAGCAGGGACACACCCCGGGAGCCCGGGACCCCCCACCGGCCAGGGGTAGGGAAGCAGGCGGGACAGAGGAGGGCCGAACAAAAACACAACCTGGCATCCCCACAGCAAACAGCCCACCTACTGTCAGCCAGCATCTGGGGGCACAGTACACAGCTCCTCTATTCAAATTCTGGTGATGGCGGATACTCAACAGAACACACACACACATGCAAAATGCAATCTAGCATAAACGTTTTAAAAAATATATTGTGTTTAGCTGAGTTCAACATAACTAAGTTGCTTTTTCTGCAGTTAGAACTTCTAAAGCCATGGGCTCAGGGCTTATGACAAAAACCTCCACAGATGTAGCTTTTCGGGGCTGATCTGAACGCTTTGTGAACGCATACTTTCAAAAGAGTAAACTGCATGCGGAGAGTAAAGTTCGGCAACTCCACAATAGAAAGAGACTGCGGGGAGAGTGACAGAAATGAGGGGGAGGAGTGTAAAGTTAATCCCGTCTGAATTGCTAGGGCCCGGCTGCAGCGCTGCCACTGAAAACAGTTTTTCTTTTCTTTCTTTTCTCCGCAAATTTGCTCTCCCCGCTCCCTCTCCCTTTGCTTCCTCCCCGTGCCTCCTCGCTATTCCTCTGCCTTCTTATCCCTTTTAATTAGAGGGGCTATTCTGCTGCACAGAGGACCTTAATCCCCAACTGACCAACACTATAAAAAGCCAGCCTTTGAACAGCCGACCCGCCTCTCCCTCTAGCCCCGCTCGCCCACCGCCAGCGCCGCCGCCGCCAATCGCCACGGTGCCCAGGCCCTCAGCTGCCGTCGCCGCTGGGGAAACACGGCTCTCCGCTGTTTCCAACGTCTTGGACAAAGCATTTCAAGAGCCACTGCGAAAGAACTCGAGCGTTCCCATTTCCACCAAGACGATCAGATATTTGGTTTGAAATGTAGAGGCTGAGTGGTTTGCTCAGTCAGAGAGACGGAAATTGAAATCTAACGTTCAAGGCGGAAGGAGCTAAACGCTACCAGGAGTGTTCTTGAGTGGATGGGAAGAAACAATCGTAGACGCGTCTACGGCCTTATTAACGTCAATTAATATTAGGAGTGCCTTACATGAAACCATAAAGCAGCGTTAGACCAGATTTGTCCACTACAAAAGTAATTAATCAAAAAATATCAAGTATTTTTAAAAGTCTGGTTTTAAGGTAAGATAGAGATTTAAATATCCTATCTTTCTTATTTAGAAATTGTGACTTGGAAGCAATTAAGTACAGGTTACACACTGTTCCAGGTCAATGAGCCTGTGATGTCCTTAAGGCAAAGTTGTTTTTTTTAAGGGTACAGGTGCGAGGGGTAAGATTTTAAAACCAATATTTACTCTAACAAGGAGGGAAATGGGCCTTTTAGTATCAGTCAGTAGTCTGGTAAAAGGGGGTTGAACCAATCAGAGGATGAATTGTCTGATGCTTACTGCACCTTTCCCTTTGCCTCAGAGGATGGTCTTGAAATATCCACATTTTTAATGCTTGAGCTACAAATGGAAAGAAAAACAATGGAAATGGGTAACTGTTTTGCCCTGTCACCAGGCCATATTAAAATGTGTTGAGGGCAGCATCATACTGTGGGGATTCTTCTCTTCAGCAGGGGAAAAGTAGATGGTCAGAGTTGATAAGAGACTGTGAGACAAAGTGAATGGAAACACCATTTGCCTCAGTTTATATATTTTCAGGTGACATTTGTGTTTGTTTGATTCAGCTACATCATATTTATTCTGTGGTCTGCAAGCATATTCTATCCAGTTATTTTTGCATTTTGCAGATTATTTACTATTATATCTTGGTTTAAATCAATTGACAATTCTAAATTTTATTTATTATTTAATCATTTAACTTGTGAATTTTATTTAGGTGAACTTGCCTCACTTGCTGTAATTTACAGCTTCCTGTTTAGAACTGACGTCACAGGAAGAGACCAAGTGAAGAGGTGGGTGGGGGTGGGAGAGGAAAACTATTTATATCTGATGTAGTCAAATATTAGGCCTTATGTGGGTTCATTTAGTGTCGATTTAATTGTATAATGTTATGGCTACACTCTAATATATGTTGCTTAAAGTTGATTGAAAGCAACATTAGTGAGTTCTAGCGGAAACTGTTTATGCTTACCTGTTTATGGAAGATTCCATTGGAGGCCATTTTGTCTGCCAGAAAATCAGAGTATTTAAACCGTAGACATAATATACGTAGACGCCTCATTGGGCGCAGGATTGCACGTCAACATCACTGCCATATTGTATGTGGCAGAGAGTAGTGAACGTCTATGTTCCCTGTGTATATGTTTTAAGTATTTAGATAGAAATATATAGCTGGAGCTTATGTATACTTGTAGAAATATATATATATTAATTGATAGAGATGGCAGAACAGAGAGCTATTGATCGATGTTTTTAGACATAGATGTGCATATATAGATTTTGAAGTATTATAAATAAATAGGTGTGCGACTATTACTATATGTCCAGATTATAGATGTGTGTATACATACATATATATATATATATATATATATATATATATATATATATATATATATATATATATATATATATATATATATATATATATATATATAGAGAGAGAGAGAGAGAGAAATATATATATATTTGTATGTGTCATGAATAGAAATATCATTTGGTTAGAGCATTGTGGTCTTCATTGTTTTATAAAACCGTGTGAACCTTTTACGATCTGCTATAGACACAAATTAGCAACAGATTTTTTGGAGGGGTATTAAAGAAATAAAATTACTAATGTGAGAAAAAAATCACAGGACAATAAAGTAAAAAAAATACAAAAGTGGTAATATTATGAGAAAAACGTCATATTATGACAATTAAGGGGGAACATTTCCAGAATAGTCACAGTTTGCAGAACTATTTCACTCCTGGAGTAATAGGGCCAGGATAGATTATTTTAATTACTTTTATTCTTTACGAGAATAAAGTCAGGAGAATGAAGCCAAAGGGATACGAAAATAAACTCGTAATACTACAAAAATAAAAGTATTACGAATATAAAGTATATTCTGAGATTAAAGTCCCTCTGATACTGTTTAAGTGTCTGAGTCTAACAGCAGATTTGCCACATTCAACATGGCGGACACTCTGACTCATCCGCAGCATAGGCAGAACCCACCTAACGAGGCGTCTACGTATATGATGTCTATGATTTAAACAGAGAAAATTGAGATCTTCCGGTGAAGGGAGAGACCCAGGTCAGTGTAGCTGAGAGCACTTGATGTCCATTTTGGTTGGTTTAAGTTCAGTTATGATCTGCTGAGCCATGTTAACCTCTGAGTTATTTGTTGGACTTTTGCAAATGTTTTTTTTTATACCATTTCTGTTGTAAATAGACCACCAGAACCACTTGAAATACATCAACATTCAAGAAAAGGGCTCAGAGCCACTCCCTGAGGTACACTATAACTTTGCCAAGACATTCAAAACATGTAGTTATTAATAGCAACTGCAGAGACTCTGTTTATTTCTTGTTATTTATTTATGCATAAATTGCATTGAGTCCTCTTGTTGTCTTGTTAGGTGACGACATCCAGCTATTGTTCCTAAATCACCTAATTATTACTCATCAGACTGAGGGAGAACAAAACAAAGACTTGGAGAAGACTCACCATAGGTAAGAACCCTTACCTGAACAATATTGCAATTTTAATTCACTTTGTCAACAGTACCGGCAGCACAGATGTTCAAATCATTGCAGAGACAGTAGATTTGCTTCTAATAGCGACAACGCATAACTCAAGGCTAAGCAGCTTAGACTAATTTACTTGTGACTTCAGTCAGTGTCGACATTTGGTACCAGCAACGCATTTTTAGGGCTCGCCTCCGGAGCACAATGACAGCCCGCGCGGTTACATCCCTGCTCAGGGCCCGAATGAATTCCCTTTCACGGCTGTAAGTCTTTTTCTATTTTTACAGCGCCGGTTCAACGGTTCTCCTCATACAGACAGAGGCAAACGCAGGCCAGCCAAACCCAGTGGCTGGGTAATCACAGGACCAATATTTCCATAGCAAGCAATTAGCATCTCGCTTTTATGTGTGGAAATGACTGAGGCAAGAGGAGGAGCGAGTCGGAGAGAAAGGCACTGTAGAAACACAGAGAGAATAAAAGAGCAATTAAGATGCTGGGTGAGCGGCGGACATAGACAGACAGTCTGCTGCCGTGTGATTTGAGGCTGGCGGGCCCAGTAATTAGTCCTTCATTGTGAGATAATGGACTTGGCCGATCTCGCCGGTTCCTTGAGCTGCCTTAGCTTGAGTCGACCCGTGGAAGGTCGAAGGTCACAATGTGCAGTGTGCTCCCGCATTGTTGCGCGCACGACTGACGACCGCGCCATCTGATGTTAAAGTTTATTCCGGAAAAAGCTGGGTATAGTTTGCAAAAGCAAGTTTGCGTTCAGGTAAATGAATGATCCGTAAAGGAAAGTCTCGGATCCGTCGTTCACTTGGCCCCGTCGCTCCTTTCTCCCGGAAATCTATAAAAGAGCCGTAATCTGTGAACCCTGATTCATCGGCTTTGAACCAAATCTATGTAATGCAGCTAATTCGATGAAGCAGTATTTTCCTGGTGAGAGGCAAAGTCCCGTCGACTATTCAGGGATTGAATCATCCAACAGTAATGCCATTAGTCCAAAGCCTGCGGATTCCTCAGAAATGCTGTTTAATTGCCAGTAACCGGCCATTGTTCGGTGACGGGTAAACACTGGCCGGGGGGCGTGGGGGCGGCGGTGATCGGGTGGCGAGTGTTGAAGCGTGTGAAAAAAAAAAAAAAACAGAAAAGAAAAGAAAAAGATGGCCGCTGAGAGACGGATTTACTCGGGCTCGGAGAGGCCCGGCGCTGTAAAGTGGCAGCACCAGCTTAACCAAAGTCTTCAAGAATATAAATACGGAGTAACCCCGTCCCTTTTTAATACAGGATTTGCTCAACAATGCGATTTAGGGGGGTTGTCTATTCAAGACTTTCTTTTTTTCTGCAGTGGCAAGGTTTTTTTTAAAAGATCAAGCCTTGTTGCGCACGTTTATTAGCACAGGACTAATGCAGCTCAGGGATTGTTTGATATAATCACTGTGCAGTTTATCCGTGTTTGTGTCCGTATGTATGTACCCCGACACAAAGTCTCATTCTTGAGAATCTTAAAGCACAATGCCACTACCTACACTCAGCCACTTATCCTCAGTCATAAGCAGTCCGGCTTTTCAGCAACACAGACTTGATAATATCCGTCAAAATCAACATGAGCCCGTCTAAAGACATTGAAGGGTGTTTTTTTTTTTTTTTTTTTTTGTTGTTGTACTTTTTCTGGCTAATCCAATTCTCACCACCCGGGGACGTTTTATGAGAATGGGAAAATCTGCGCTGCTTTCAGGCTTGTCCTGGAGGAGGCAGATTGGAAGCGAGAGGTGTAGCGGCCGAGGCTGGGCTCCATTGTGAGCCGGAGCCTGGGAGACGAGCAGCAGTGCCAGGACAGACACTGATTGGGTTTGACACTGCGTCCAGGAGGCGAGAAGAAGCTTATCTTTTGCTCTTTTTTTTTTATTCTCCAAAACTAAAGGAACCTCTTTTTTTTTTTTTGGGTGGGGGGGGGTTGCTCCTCCTCTGTATCCCTCTGCTTCTGTTGTGTTTCTCGCCCTCCTCCTTGGCCCTTTTTCTTTCACTCTCCTCTTTACATTCCTACAACTACCTCATTTTCAATTCCCAGATTAAGTCCGGGGCACTTCTGTTTCTTTTGTCTTCCTTCTTCATTGTCCCTCTCATATGGATTTGGACCATTAAATCTGATCCCCTGAATCACGACATCACAAAACTTTTTTGTTTTGTCTCTCATTTCTAACTGAGCATTATAACTTTGTCTGTCTCTCTCTGTAACACACTAAAAAACCAGTGCTGGATTATCATCTCGCTAAAGGGCTGTTTCAAGCATCCCTGTCCTTAATACTTTTTACATGCCACTTTTACCAGTAGGACATCACTTGTCCTACTGGTAAAATATATCCCAAGGTTGAGGGAATCTTTGACCCTGTCTCTCTCAACAAAAACATCCAGATCATCATTGTTGAAACACCCACTGACGGACAATTTTTCTTTCCAGGACCTCCTGGTTCATGCTCTCTAACCAGGTTCCCTGGGCCTTTGGCAGAGAAACAGGCACACAGCATCATCAACCTTTGTTTTACTCCAAACCACCTGGAGTGTTCGAGGCCAAAAAGCTAAACCTTCACCTCATCCGACCTCATAAACAGTTCCAGTCCAAGTCCCAGGAGAGACAAACGCCACATGTTTACAGTCGTGATGGTTGGATAGAAACTTTTTTTAAATAGATGGCATTCAGACATCCAACATACCACTCTTTTCTGCTTCTGCTTCTTCTTCTTCAGCTCTTTGTTTCCAGTCTCGATATCCTGCTCACTATGCATGGTGTCAATTGCTCTGACTGCAGATATAGGCAACCCGAGGTAAGTAGATATTTTCTGCAGTCATTTTGAGAATTGTGAGGTTCGCCTCACATCTGCCATACTTTCAAGGCAGATACTCGCATATTTTCTTCTTCTCTATTTTGATGACTGGCAAAACCATCATCATTGTCAGTCATAGAACGGGAGGCAGATCCTTTAGCTATCAGGCTCCTCTCCTGTGGAACCAACTCCCAGTTTTGGTCTGTGAGGCAGACACCCTGTCTACTTTTAAGATTAGATTAAAATTTTCCTTTTTGACAAAGCTTATAGTTAGAGTGGCTCATGTTACCCTGAGCTACATTCTATAGCTATGCTACTATAGGCTTAGACTGCTGGAGGACATCAGGGTCTATTTTTCTCACTCTACTGATTTCTACTGTTCTCCAGTTTTGCATTGTATTACATTGAAATGACTGTCGTCATTTCAGCTTTTAACTTTTTGCTCCATCTCTTTTTCTTCATAGTAGGTACACCTGGTCTGGCGTTCTGTTAACTGTGACATCATCCAGAGAAGACGGCTCACCCGCTACTACCATCAAATGTAGAACAGATTACTAGATCAATGTGTGCTTCTGTGCTTTTTTGTCTCTCTTGTTGTGTCTCTGCTCTGTCTTCTGTAACCCCAGTCGGTCGAGGCAGATGACCGTTCATACTGAGCCCGGTTCTGCCGGAGGTTTTTCCTTCCCGCTAATGGGTGGTTTTTCTTTCCACTGTCGCTTTATGCTTGCTCAGTATGAGGGATTGCTGCAAAGCCATGAACAATGCAGACGACTCTTCCTGTGGCTCTACGGTTCCCCAGGAGTGAATGCTGCTTGTCGGGACTTTGAAGCAATCAACTGATTCCCTTATATAGGAAATGTTTTGACCAATCTGTATAATATGATTGATTTGACTTTGTAAAGTGCCTCGAGATGACATGTTCCATGAATTGGTGCTATATAAATAAAATTGAATTGAATTGGATTGAAATTGTGGTTCTGCAGTAAAATGTGAATTTATTACTAGGCCTTTTACACACCTCCTGACATTGTTGGGCATCTTGCAATACGTTTTTGATATCTCTGATTAGAGGTTTTTCATGTCTTTGTTTTGGGAATAAAACATCGTGTCCATTAAGAAATTTACACGTGTTACTCATAGATCCGTTGTGGCAAAAGAAAATTATTATTCATCCGTTTCAAAAGATGAGATGACTACCAGAATTAGCCATTGTACTGTACAGAGGAACAACTTAAAGATCGGATGCACTGGGAAACATCAAAGTAATTTGAAAATAAAGAATTTGTTGAAGAACAGTTTATGAAGCTTATTAATATTTGCTTTTAAATGAGAACAAGTCCTCCAAGGTCAGGTACATTTTCCTCTTATATATTGTAAAATGTGCCCATTTTCCCCCCTCTGTAATTTTTCCCCCTCACAATAATTATTCAAAATGCAAAACATATCATCACCTGAATCTTACCTAAAGAATCTGCATAGTTTTTATTTTCATTTTCCTCAAACAAACTTATGAAAATTAGGCAGATGTGTGCTTTTGTACAAAGGAACTTTTGTTAAAATGTATTTAAAAAAAACAAAACACTTGATCCCTTCATGCAAAGCTGAAACAAAGAGTAAAGCACAAGTGAAAGACAGGAGCGTCCACCTAAAGCAACGTGCCGAGCGAGGAAATAACAGAAACAGCTGGGAGGTCCCAGGTAACTTTGGAGGAGCTGCTGGGATCCACAGCTCAGGTGGGGGAATCTCTTGAAATGACGACCTTTAGTTGTACACTCCCCAAATCTGGCCTTGCTGGAAGAGTAGGGAAAAAGAAAGCCATAAGCAGACGAGACCAAAACAGAACTATACGGCCCTAAAACTGCACACCATCCTGAATAAGCCATCCATGTTGCTAAACACGGTGGTGACAGCGTCATGCTGTGGGCATGTTTTCCTTCGACAGGGAGAGGTTGGCTGGTGAGAGTTGATGGTTTCATGGATGGATCTAAATATAGGACAATACTAGAAGGAAACCTGTTGAAGGATGAAAAAGTCTGGAAACAATTCAATCTCTAGATGTGCAGAAAACGCTTCTACAAAGTATTTGACCCAGGATGGCTGGTTATAAATGCCGACAATGCTGAAATGTGCTCACAGTCAAATTGATCTGTTTGACCTCAGGAGGTTTATTTGTTTAAGTATTTGTACTTTTGGGTGAAATAAATCACCGTCGCAGATTATTGGGGAACAAATTATTATTGACGCATCTTTCATTTGAACGTCGTAACACAAAGGAGTTGGACTCATATTTGTTTCCCGCAGATCGCCAAAGGAGAACACGAAAAATCTCAATCCTCCTAATGGAGCCACTAATGACGGCCTCCATTAGTTTAATATAAGCTTTTATCGCCTCGCCCTTAGATGATTGTAGCGTTTCATTAGACATGTCTGCCTCATATCTCACTTTGCACCCAGAGGAAACTGTGAAGGGATTAATTTTTTTTGATAGACCCCCTGCCTCTTCCTTTCTTCCACCCCTCCTGCTTCTCATCCCTCTTTCCCTCCATCCCACTCCGCTCTCCTCTCCTCTCCTCTCCTCTTCCTCTCCACAGCTCAGCCCGCAGCCACATCCAGGGGGGGGGGGGGGGGGGACCCAGGAGGAATAAGTGTCTTTGTCGCCCTGCCGTTTTTTTCAGAGTTGGGGGAACAAGAGGAGTTTAATCCTCATTGTCCAGGAGACTGCAGAGGGTGAAGGGGGGTCCTCCGGCTGTAAAATGATCCAACTGGCCTCGGCTAATCCCTTTCTGACCCCCCCCACTCCCCTGCCTGCCCCCACCCCCCACCCTGGCCTTAAGTCATGCACCATAGTAGCACACTTGCAAAAAACCCAGATCTGTGCGTATAAAGCCAGTCTTGGGCCACTTTGCCTCTCTTCTACCCATGCATATAAGCAAACGCCGTCGTCCTCAGTTACGCGTGCCGTGAGTGGGATTTACCTGTAATCACCTGCGTGAACCGCACCAGGGGAGCCGTCTGACGGACTCGGCTCCCGCGCGCAACATTACAGCCCGAGTGCGCGGATAAATCTGACTTACGCCGTTGTTTCACGTGCCAAACAGCTTCACTTTGACAGCCTTGACATACCGCGCACATGCGACAGGAAGCAAACAGCCCGGCGTCACCGTGTGCTCGATAAGGAGCCGCGTGGCAGGCCGCGAAACGTGGGCTGAAGCGTAAAGCTAAACAAGCAGCCTGGTTTTAGTTTTTTTTTTTTTTTTTTTTTATTCCTCCCATTAACCGGGGGATTATTTGGAGATCAGACGGGAGAGGGCCGGACATCTAGCTGACGTTAAGTCTTTAACAAGAATCTGCCACAGTCTTCTCCTTTCACTTCCCCTACCTTGCACAGACACCCCCCCCTCCTCTTCTTCGTTTTTTTTTTCCCACAACGTCTCCAGCTCTCTCTCTCCCGTTCTGTCTTAATTTCTCCTCTGTTTCCCCTCCTCTCCTTTTTCTTTCTCCTCGCTCCTCCCTGAGTGACAGTTCAATGCACAGCTCTCCCAGGCTTATCTAGCCCCAGCAGATGGTTGACTTGGATCCCTGTTCGTACGCCACGATCTGGGCTGCCGATAAACGCTGCTACAGAGGGGACGTATATGCTATCTGCCCTCCGCTGGCGCGCTCTTTCCTCTCACTTCTTCTCTCTTCGCCTCCTCTCGATTGTTTCCTCCGTCGCTGATTCAGCACTCTTCCTCCTCCTGCCTAGACCTTTCCACACCTCCACCCTGGGCTCTCCTCTCTACTCCCCCCCCCCCTCTTCTATATTACTCCTCATCTCCACACATCCCTCCATCTTGGCCCATTGAATCTGGTGCTGTGTGATTGTCTTTGGTTCCCTGCTGGGCTGGCGCCTGTCTAAAGGGCCCCGGGATTCTCAACCACTGAGGGGGGCTCCAGCCATGCCAGAGCGTGCTCCTCTCCTTCCCCTCTCCTCCAGCTCTGATATCTCATCCCATCTGATCCTCCGTCATCCCTGCAAGACAGGTTGAAAGGTCAGACTGGACCTCTTCTTGCCTTGCTCCCCTCTCTGCCTCTGAGTACACAACCCCAGCAGTAAATGTGCGGCAAAGACGTTCGAGGAGAAAAAAAGAACAAATAATCTTCCGAGTGCAGCAGCGCCTCGTTCCTGTGATCACTTCACTTGTGCGACTGATGTACACTTCAGAGGCGGCAGTCGGCCATTTTATCTACACTTCACTTGTTTGGATTACTGACATGTGGGATTTTTTATTTTTTTTACCCCCCTTTCTTTAGGGAGCCAGGGAACAAAAGGAGAAGAAGAAGCGTTTAGCTGCAGATGAAGAAGCGAGCTGGGAGTGATGTGAATAAGAGAACACCTCGCGCGCGGGGGGGGGGGGACGAGGGAGTGGACCGAGCATTAGATCCTCTCTCTGATGTGCGCCGGCGTGATAGGAGAGGGAAAGGCGTGAAAGGGACGACTGCGATGCAGCTTGTGCTGAGAAACCAGAAGAAAGACTGTCGAAGCTCATCTTGTGACGGGGACAGCCGAGCCAGCGTGGATCCGTGCAGAGCCGGCGTCCTGAACGTGGCGAGGAGCCCGTCCCCCTCTGTAGCTGGTGGCCTGAGATTTTAAAACACTTTATTAAGGTTGTTTTTTTGGAAAGGCCGACACAAACCACGTGCAGAACTGTGAAGTGGAAGGGTGAGAAGACCTGGTTTTTAGATGGATTTGCAAATGCAAACCAAAAGATGTTTACTCAGCCTCCTCTCCGCTGAAACCCCGAATTAGTGCAACCACTCGCTTTGAGAAAATCCCATAATTAATAAGTTGACTCCATTTGAGTTGAATTTAATCTTTGTGTAAATATGAATGTTCTGTACAGTCCTCAGAGGTTTGTTGGTGGACCTTAATGAGCAAACAGCAGGTTTTGGATCAGTTTCAAACAGAGTCAGGTTAGAGTTTCCCAAGCTTGAACATCAAAACAGAGAATTCAATAATCCACCATCTGAAAAGGGGAATTTTGGTAGCATCGGAGGAGCTGCTGAGATCCACAACTCAGGTGAGACCATTATTAGTCATTTACACCACAAACATTGTCTCATGGAAGGTTGCCATTAACGGCGCTGTTGCTGAAAGGAAGACAGGAGAAGTCCAGTTTCCACTTACAAGACAAGTAGGGGATCCCGCTGGTTACAAGGGATCAAAATTATTCAGGTATCTGCCCTGCAATTAAAATGTAATTCATGAATACAAATTTGCACCACACTTCAGCCATTTCCCACCGATATACATGGTGGTGGCAGCATCATGGTGTGGGGATGTCTTTCTTTAGCTGGAAATCGGTCAGAGGAAATGGGAAGAAGGATAGACCTTAAAGGTGCTTTTTTTTTTATTTATACGTCAGAAGCTCACTCCGGTTGCATACAAAGTTCTCGTGAAAGATTATCACGACCTGCTGGCGTCTTAGTTGTTATTTTGGTGTTTTATGCTTTGTTTTTGTTCAATTTGTTAGTAACTAAAGCCTTTCGTGTTTATTTACAATATAAGCGGAAGTACTGCGCATGTGCAGCAGGGGATAAAACAAGAAAGCGTCTGACGGCTAATAGCATCTCTCAGCGAAACAGTGAAGAAATGTCCAAGATCCAGTGGGAGAAAAAAAAATATTCTAAGAAGGAAAAGACTGGAATGTCGCTGGGAATACAGTACGAACGTTGGTGTTCACTGAAGCAGACGTTAAACCTGCTAAAGCTCAGATGTGACTGCAGAGTTGATTGACATGAGTAAATGTCCTGATATGAGGCTCTTAAAGTTGCTGTAGTGTATTTAATTAATAACAGTTAGTCTTCAATACCAGCTGAGCTGCCGCTTTACTGCGAGGCATTTCAGAGGGTTGGGTGCAGTTCGGCATTATTCACAACTGATTTAGAAATTAAAGAAACCAGCATTATGATAGTTCTCCCATACTGCCGCCCCTTCTGTATATATTTGTTAATCGCACCAGAGAACAAATTAAAGGACCATCAGACCACTATCAAGATAGAGGCTTGGTGTATATGACCCTGTTTTATCATGATCAAGTGGTTTTTGGTCTTTTTTTTATAAGCAAATTACGTGGCTGTATACCTTTAATACCAGCACAATGAAATTGTTCAGGTGAAAGCATGACCATGTGTTAGAACGGTCTAGTCAAAGTCTAGCCCTAAACACAGACGCTCCCCACCCTGTCTGACTGAGTTTGAGGGGTTTTGCACCGACGCATGAGCAGAAGTTCATTCTGCAGGTGCGCAAAGCTGGAGGAGACATGCCCCAAAAGTCCTGTGCTCGGTAAAATATTGACTCAGAACCAATGAGTAAAAACGCACGGCACAGTTTTCTGAATTTCATTTACAACGAACGAACGAACGAAATGCGACGTGCAATTTTCCTTCCATTTCACGATTAGGTACTTTGTGTTACTCCGTCGCATAAGATCCCGATAAAAGTCATACAAGTTTCTGTTTGCAATGCGGCAACATGGGAAAAAGTTCAAGTATTTATAAGCCATTGTATTTCTCCAAATCCCCAGATAATTTGCAGCCATCTTAATCTGAACTGGGGAATCTGTCAGCCTCTCTGGCGCACCTGCGTCTGTTTGGCCTGACCCGCTTTTGTTCTGGTGTGACCACTACCAACCCCCCCCCCCCCCCCCCCCCAACTTTAGACTAATTAACCCAACAGAAACTAATTAAATACAGCTCTAGTGGACCAGATGCCCGAGTGAGAACAAGAAAAAGCAAGAAGGCACGGGGAGATGTGGAGACGGGCATCACCAGCAGAGGAAGTGGGTGGAAACTGAAGCGCCGGCCCTCCAGATGCCCAAAAAAAAAAACCCTGAAACCCAAAATAATAAATTTGGGTTCAGTGTCAGCTTATATATGTCCCTACCATGTTCTGACTCTCCGCCGAGCTCCTCGCTGACCTCGTACACCTTCCCGGGCTTTTGTTTCTCCAAGGTATTTTGGGTCCTCGCTCGCATGCTGTGACACGTCTGCCAAAAAGCTGTAATCACAAGCACACCAGTCACATGATGCAACTGACACCCCGGAGATATTTGGAAAAGGCTAGTGACGGTATATGGAGAGAGCAGCGGAGAGAGAAGAGCAATCTATAATGAAAGCATGGGTGGAGGGGAGGGGAGGGGGGGGGGGGGGATGTAGGAAAAGGCATAGGACGGGCATGTGAGAAAGAAGATAGGCCTAAATAAATATAGGCTCAAAGCAGCCAAAATGTCTCTGGCAAGACACTTGTGCTCTTAGTCCCAAGCAAGCGCAGCTCTCTAAGTGATAGAGAAAGTAATTAAGAGAAGCCTGCTCAAGTAGATAGGCCTGTAAAGAAGATTTGAAGGGGAACTGATTGTGCATGTCTGATTCCAGCTTTTCAGTTCGTTTTCAGCCCCCGGGCTTAGCTTTAAAAGACCCCCCCCCCCCCATTCTATCGCTCCGTCTCTTCTATTGTGGCAATTCTTTAAAAAACAATACATGACTTTTATTATCACCCAAATATCGCAGATATGAAAGGAGATGTCAGCATTGGTTGAGTAATATCTCCATCCAGACGTTTTTTCGTTTTTTTATTCTACCTTTTCTGTTAGACCACTCGTGTCACGTGCATATGGGCGTTTGACGTTTCAGGCTGGAAAGTTCTCTTCTCACAATGTCTTTAAGGAACCAAAGCACCTCCAGGTACATGGAGCATGCCTGGGGGCGAGGTGGAGCAACACTGCCACCCAGGAAAAACGCAGTCACACTGCATGGAAACCGACAGGCGGATGAGCTGGAGGGTTGAACTGAGAAGTGTTTGCCTTGAGATGCTTGCTTCACTTTTGTGTTTCTGAGCTGTAGAAAAGCCACAGTTTGTATCTAAGGTTCAACGTGTACAAGGGTAAAGGCTAAGAAGCACAGCGTCCTTATAGCGATGTGCGGATCTATCAGAGCAGCAGGAGAAACGCAGTTCTAAAGTCAGAGACTGATTCGTAATTTTTCCAAATGTGAAAATAAAAAGTCAAAATTTGGAAAACGTTTTCAAACAACAACCTGAATGGTGCGGTGAGCATTTGTATTCTTATTAGTCAAACCACCTTTGTATTTTCAGATTATTAAACAGAGCTGTCTGAGATGCTCATAGCTTTGGATATTGTTTTATAAACTGCAGTTTAAACATCTCAAAAACCTTATCCTAGACCTGCTGTGGTCTTTAGTCTCTATTTGTTCACTAATGTTCTCAAAGCAACCTCTGAGGCCTTCACAGAACAGCTGAGACAACATTGCACACAGGCTGGCTTAATTTGCCAATTAGGTATCTTTTGAAAACAATTAGTTGGAAGTCATTTTATTTCAGGGTATCAAAACATGGGTAGCTGTACACAAATGCACGTCACACTTTTGCAAAAAAAATGTTTGTAAACATTCTTGAAAATGATGCATCTATTTCGTTTCACATCACAATTACGCATCACTCTAGGTTGGTCTATCACATCTGTATCTATTATATTGATTGCGTTACTTACATGTTTTTTATGCTTATCGAGGATCTCTGTTCCCCACAAATTTATGGTGAAATCATGTACTTGTTGTGTATATTTTCTAGATTTATCTGGGAAGTTGCGTTTTATAAATCGTTTCAGATATAGTTGGCACTGGTGTAAAGTAAACTTTAGAGGAACCGGCAAACTAAAACTAGTTACGCACATCACTGTGGTTGGTAACGTCAAACTAATGTACTGGTGCCATCTGCTGGTGAAATTGTTGTATTGCAGTCACGAAACTAACCGCGTCGACTTTGCGCCCTCTTGTGGTAAAGAGGTGGATGACAACCATCTCACCGACATTTTCCGTATGTTTGCACCCTGTGTCAGCGTTGCAACGAAATTGTATTGATTCCTGGACCGAGAAATAAAACGAACAAAGACAAAATACTAATAAAGCAAGTAAAGATACCACATAGATCGGATAACATTAAAATAGGAATAAGAATAAAGCTCTTTAAGAGTCACTGAAGAATCTGCATCTATGTGGCAGACAGTTATTAGGTGAGAAAGTGAACTGTAGAGAAGATTATGAACAGTAACAAATGAAGGCAAAACAGGCAACAGTGCAGCATTAAATGGGATGTGGCTGGCGCATCGGTATTAAAAGGAAATAGTAAGTAATGAACAATGGGTAGAAATAAATTACACATTATTCCTGATCTTACAAGCAGGGTTTATATATGCATGTCTAGCGGCATGCTGTAAGCATGTGTGATAGAGAGATGGTGTGTGTCCCTGTTCGAGCTGCTGAGTAAGAACCATCTTTTGTATTTTACCAGCAGAACTGTAGCGAAATTAGGACATTTTCCTCATCCTCACCTTTTGGGGTTTGGAGGTTAGGGTTTGGATCAAAGGTAGATAGTAAATAATTGCATTTACTCAATTACCTTTACATAAGTAACCTTTTGAATAAAATGTACTTTAAGGAGTAGTTTTATCGCACTGTACCTCTTACTTTTACCTTAATGATATGTTACTTGAGTACAATTTTTGGCTACTCTACCCACCGTGAGTAACTTCAGTGAATAAAGAATAGACTTGTTTTAACCAAAAATGCACCCGAGAGAGACACACGCCTAGAGAGAGATTTATTCTGTGTACACAAGCTTTGATATTTTAATGTCATTTTCTGACTGCTGAGCTTGTTGAGCCATTTGGAGATCAAGTGAATGTACAGGAAACAGTAGATATTGTCATTGGAAGTACTGTGGACTGTTCTAACATGTATATACATTAAATTGCTGTAAGTATTGGTTTCAAGTTTAATTTTGAAATAATTTATATACATAAATAAAGATTTAGAAAATAGTTTCTTCTGGCTGAATTTGGTGGTTTGTAATTATGTCATTTTTTTGTATATTTTTTCCATTTTGGTCTTTAAAATACCATAATTTGCACATAACTTTAGATTTTTTGTCTGTACATTACATAATCTTTTTAATATTAAATCAGATGGCATGATTTGTCTCTCAATGCCTGAGTTATCTTCTTACCAAATACTTTTTTACTCTTACCCGGGGGATTTCTTGGCTAACTACTTTTTACTTTTACTTGAGTAAAAATATGTTTAAGTAGTGCTACTCTGAGTACAATGTTTGACCACTCGACCCTCCTCTGTTTAGGACTAAGGTGCAAATTGAGTTTAGGTAAGAGAAAGAATTGAAAACGAATGGAAGTCAATGGAAGACAAGGCAAGGTCCCCAGTAAGTCTTTTAGTTTAGCAGTTATTTTTAAAACACACAGCGTAATCGGTAATTGATGATTACATTCAATAGATTTAGAATATGTTTTAATCCTACAAATGACATCATGTCTTTAGGTTGGAGTAAACCAGAGGATACAATGGCATCACATTTTAGAAGCTTCTTTCAAAATAAGTTCAAGCTTGCAGAAAAAGCACATCATTATTACATATAAGTATGCGAAAATAATTTCAGCAGTAGTTCATCAATAATTCAAAGCTCAAAGTAAATTGAGTTTACAAACTAAGAGATGGATCAAACTTACAAAAAATTAGATAGAATCATAAAAGCTACTTTCCTTTAGAAGTAACTTACAATAGGCTACTTCATGGAAAACTAAAAAAAAGGGGTGTCATAAAGCGTACTATTCCCCAGTAATTAAATGTATTAAAATGTACAGAACTTCCAAAACAAGTAAAATAAATAAAATTTATAATATTTAATACCCAGTTGCTGAGACTTAGTGTGATGTGGTGTGCTGCCTGAAACTTAAACGCATTTATTTTATTCTTCTTTTTATTCTTAATCAAGCCGGATTAAGTTTTTAAAATGATCATCACTTTCAGTTTGGAAAATATTATGAGTTATGTGTGTGTGTGTGTGTGTGTGTGTGTGGGGGGGGGGGGGGGGGGGGTTGGGGGACTTATCAAGACATAATTTTATTTATGTATTTATTCATTTATTGTAAATATTGTCAATTGGTTTTTAATGGAAAAATATCTCATCTGTAATAGTCAATGGAAATACTAAATCATTGGATTAAAAGAAAAACAGTTTAGCCTTTACTTCAATAATACTATTGATAGTGATACATATTTACCAGTGAAAGAGATGTGTGGAAAAAGGCCAAACACTTATTTATATATTACCTAGAGTATAAACATTGATTTTTTTTAATTTAACTTTCGATTCAAATGGAGTCCAAAAAAGAGTTTGCATCTTTATATATATATATATATATATATATATATATATATATATATATATATATATATATATATATATATATATATATATATATATATATATATATAGCATCAAAGAAAATATACCAATATGCCTGTTTGGGTTTTTGTTCTGTTTGTTTGTTTTTGTTAAATGTATTTATTTATTTATATATTTATTTATTTATTTATTGTTTGGTCTTTCAAATACCTTAAGGTCACTTAAAGCATATTTCCTCCAGCGAGTGAAAGATTTTTTTGTATCAAGGCGTGGAAACTACAACTCCCATGGATTACGCTGCTGTCGTAAAGCGTCTTTTTCTGTCGCAATGGCGTTTGCGGCAGCAGGGAAATCGAGGGGAGAGCAGTGACAAACGTCGCCAACGGTCACATTATCTCCTCGAAAGTGCTCGGATTTGTACAATATTCGGACAACGGGCTTAGTTGTTGATTGTGTGCTTCTTCTCTTTGTGGATGAGATTGTGTTGGACGTTTCCGAAGCGCGTCTCTCCACTTTAATGCGGTGGGATGGCCACAGTGCCGCCTGGGCCTAGTAACGCACTGCCTTCATCCCCGGCTGAAGTTTCCCCTTTCTCTGGGGCAGGGAGAGCGGAGCCGGCGGCGGAAGCCGGAGAGGCGACCTACCGAGTGGGGGACTGCGTGTCCGCCGGCACGGGCAACTCGCAGCCGGTGAACGAGGTCAAAAGGTCGGCCAAGAAGAAGCATAAAAACATGCTAGCCCGGGCTAGCCCGGCGGCGCTCCACTTGAAAATGCAAGCCGGAGAGCAGCAGCAGCTGAACGGCTTGGCCAGCCCCTCGGAGGACCCCGACGACCACGAGCGCGCAGGAAGCCCGCCCGACACTCTCGACCCGCCCGAGGACAGCTGTGGCAGCAGCTGTTGCAGCGAGGCTGCGGCCGCCGTCAACAGCACGGAGCACCGCCAGCACGAAGGCCCCGGCCCCTTCTCCAAGAACGGCCGCCACTCTCCTGTGACTAACAGCAGCGTGAACGGGATGCCGGCTTTCACGAGGACTGCGGCGGCCCACGCAGGCGACGACCAGCGGGGTGGCCACGCGCAGCCCGGCAGAGCGCCGGGTGACAGCGACGGGCCCGGCGGAGGGGGGAGCCCCGCCGACGGGCCGCAGCCGCAGCCGCCGAGCGCCGAGCTGGCCCGGCTCGACCTGAGCAGAGCCGAGGGAGAGAGCCACGGCATCCGCTACGTCCGCTACGAGTCCGAGCTGCAGATGCCGTGGATCATGAGACTAATCACCAAGGACTTGTCTGAGCCTTATTCCATTTACACGTACAGGTACTTCATCCACAACTGGCCGCAGCTCTGCTTTCTGGTGAGTACAGCCCCGGAGCCCCCGCCGAGTTTCGCCCCGCGGGCCACAGACGCGTGACATGCCGGCTCGTCGCTGAGCCTTTCTCGCCTGTCGGTTCGTCCCTTACGGAGCGCAGAGGCGAGCAGCGCGTAGATTTGACTTTTATGAAGATTTCTACAGCGCCTGCTATCAAAACAAGGTTATCAAGGTAGAAAACCCCACCAGTTTTGACGGTATAGTGGGTTTTAGGTAAAGCAATAAGAAGATTGAGTATGTCTTATCATATTGGTAGAAGTTGTAGCAATCAGAGAGCTCCACGTTTCCTATGATCAGCTCTGAACAATCTGAAAAATCAATTTTTTATCTTTCTGACTGTTAAATATGTAAAAAAGAAGAAAAAAAAGCCACATTTTTATTTTTGTTAATTTTTTTTGTCTATTAATAATCCATTTTATTTCAAGCGCCTTTCAAAACACTCAGGGACACTGTACAGGTAAAAATATAAATCTAATAAACGCATCCACCATTAACATTTGATGCGCTTTCTTTTGAGTTTAGGGTCAAGTTTAGAGGAATAAATGAGGATAATGTTGTATTTCCTCCATAATGGGTTGGGACCACTCAGGGTGTCATCGTCGTGGCACAATGCTGGCTGGAATGCAATATTTGTTGTCTTTCGAATTCAGAGTACGTTTTATTTTTATATAGTTTGCATGCCGATAGCGTGTTGCGTCTGTTAAGTGCGGTCTAAATATAATATCTGACACAGAGGATGGGGGCCAAAAAAAAACTGAAGGGTCACTGTGAGTGTCGGTAACGCTGGACAGGACGGAGGAAAATGGGGATTTATTATCATATATTATCATAATTGCATAATTTAGCAATAGATAAAGGAGGCTGGCTATGATTTTATATTTGTACATATATAGCAGTTTTATAACTTTGTTATCGGCCTTGGCGGGGGGAAAAAAATCAGTCGGTCAAGAAAACTATATCAGTATGAGCCAGGAAAAGCCTGATCGGTGGCTCTCTAGTTAGAGTAAAACTCTATAGACCTTTTTTTTCTTCAAAAGTTTATCATAACATAAGCTCATGTATAGAAAGTGCTGCTAGGGGCCTGTTAGCTGTAGAAGTAAAACACTGTTACTGCGGATTATTATTAGTTTCCCCACGTTTACCGTAAGTTTAAAGGTATATCGGCGCATTATATGCTTAAAAACAAAGACCTAAAAGCGTTTGATCACTAAGGTTATATAAACCAAGCCTCCACCCTGATAATGTTCTGATGGTCCTTTTTGTGGATAAATATAGGCCCAGTGCCGGGCGCGATTAGCAGCTATAAACAGACCTGGGGGTGTCCCGATACCATTTTTTTTCCAGAGCGAGCACAAGTACGAGTTCTCCAGTTTAGATACGAGCCGATTACTGAGTACTTAATAAACTGGTACTTTTAGATCACAAATGACTTAACAATATCATTGACCATTTTTCTTTTCACTAGATCTTGGACGATTCCTCATTTGTTTTCGCCCTGGAGATGCTAATAGCCGTTAGCCGCTTCCTTGTTTTAACCCCTGCTGCGCATGCGCAGTACGTGCTTCCGCTAAAATCATAAATAAACACGGAAAAGCTTTATTTCCTAACAAACTGAGCAAAAACAAAGCATAAAACACCAAAATAACCACTAGTACGCCAGCAGGACATGATAATCATTCATAAAACACAGTGTATGCAAGCACAGTGAGCTACTGACATATAAATATAATAAAAAAAAAAGTCAAATAACGTAGCTATGCACCTTTAAAAACATATAAATGTCCTCCTTTAACGTAAGCCAAAGCTACAACAGACTGATTTCAGTCAGCTGACCGGCAGTGCTTAGCAGCAGTGAAGGTAGAAGGTACATTACTAGTGGAAAAGCAGGTAGCTGGTCCCTCTGAAGTCTTGCAACACTCGAGGTTATAATCTTCCCTCCTCCAGTGGGTCAGGGCTGCGTCTGGAGGACGTTTGATGAAATGACAGTCAGCTTGGGGAACCAGAGGTTCTGACGGGATGACGGGTCCGCCGGTGTCTTATCCTGGCTGACAGCCGGAGGGCTCCGAGCGCTGAGTTTGTGCCTCTGTTACAGGCCATGGTGGAGCAGGAGTGCGTGGGGGCCATCGTTTGTAAGCTTGACATGCATAAGAAGATGTTTCGCCGCGGCTACATCGCCATGCTGGCGGTGGACTCAAAACACAGGAGGAAAAGTATTGGTGAGTGGCGTTAGATGCTGGTAAAGCCTGCCCTGAAGCTCGTGCTGGCAGTAATCACTGATGTGCTTTAAAGTTTGATCAGTTGTTGTTGTACTGCTCTGACTTTCTCTGTTGGCTCTCTCTCTCTCTCTCTCTCGTTGCGTTTCAGGTACTAATTTGGTGAAAAAGGCCATCTATGCCATGGTGGAGGGGGACTGTGACGAGGTATCACCTGGCAACCAACTCAGCATATTCTCTCTTCTTGTTTATGAGCCCAAATTTGAAAATGCTGTTTAAAAAAAAATGCAGTTTGCAATGAATCTTCAAACACACGGAGCCTAGAAAAAACAACATATTGAAAACAGTTTTTGTAAGGTAATATTAGGATATTTATTAGTTGGGCTAGACGATATAGAAAGAAAGAGTATTGATAAAATAGAAATCATATGGATCAATAGCGATGATTATCAAGAAATTAAAATGATATATTTTAAGTGCAGCCCTGGCCATTTTATGCTGTTGCTTTAAAAAAAAAAAAGCATGCTTTCTGAACTCTTTGAAGGGGGCGGAGCTTGGTGACGGAGTGTTCCTAGACCTGCGTTTGTGATTGGTTGGGAGGATGTAGTGACTAGTATTAACCTACATGATAGGCTAGAATGGAAAAGGAAGGAAAACTGTTACTCTATTGAACTTTTATTGACCCGTTTTTTCTATCATCGATATACGTCTATCGATGGATGTATATCGTTATTGAATTATCGTCCAATCCAACTAAATATGGAGGAAAGCTTTGCTCTGAATTTTGTCTAGAAGCAGTTTTTCTTCTCTATTACTGAAAACCTCAACCCTCCCATCAGAAGAGTGTTTTTCTTGCTCTTTCTTAAAACAATGTATGAACCTGTTCTCTTTTAGTATAAATAGATAGAGCTCATTTATGTTGTACAAAAAATAGACAAAACATTAATTGTTTTCATAACCTAAGAAAACATCTTAATTCATTTTGTTTTTAATTTAAACAATACGTTACTAGGCATTTTTTAGTCCCCCATTCGATTAAATGTATTCAATCTTTTGAGATCGCCTCTATTACTACTTTTTTGGTAATTACAAGATCGTTCTTTCTGGGCTCACCGTATCTGCGCAGAGTAAACGTCTCCCTGGGACGCTTTCTTCTTAAGAAAAATACTTTATTCTTAAGAAAAATACTTTATTCAGGACTTTATATTATCATCAGAAAAAAACTATGCAGTTGCATGGAGCTGACATGACTTAATAATTACAACAGCAACTCCTTCAGCCTAAAAATCTTGCCCGCTGTCTCGAGCTCAGTCCAGTAGATCTGGACTTTGACTGGATGGTTCTAACACACCGATGGGCCTTGATCTAATCCGGCGTTCGTCATCCTTCACAGTCCACAGGGTTGTTTTGGCCCTTTCTCTTACAGAATAAAATTTCTATAGAGCTGCAAAAAACCTAAATGACCTTTAAAAAACCCCACAATTTATTAAAAACTGTGTGTTTCATAGTTAAAGGACCACCATTTAGGTTTTATTTGAAATAAAAACAATAGAACTTTACCAGTAGAAAATATATTTTTTAAATGTAATCTATGTGGAAAATTGAGAAAATCTTATAGTTTGCGATCTAATGACAAAAAAACGCTAAGAAATGTTCTTACTTGTGTGTCATTCTATTGCACTGCAAAAAGGGAACTAAAAGTAAGTAAAATTTTCTCAAAATTGGAATATTTTCCCTTGATTTGCGCAGCTAAATAATAGTATTTGCCAGTGGAATCAGTATTTTTACCCCTGAAATAAGATAATTACATATCCTGCACTTGAAATAAGATAATGGTGATGAAATGTTCTTATTTTAAGTGCAAAACTCTTATTCCATTGGCAAATATAAATTTTTTTTAGCTGCTCAAATCAAGGAAAAATACACAAATTTCCAGAAAATTTTACTTACTTTTAGTTCCCTTTTTGCAGTGTGGAAGCTTCTATCCCTCGGCTGCATTAAAGCTTAAATGAAATCCACTAAAATACTCCTTCGCATTCAGAGTTTGCAGAAGGGCCCCTGATCAGAATCATTTGGCGGCGGTTCTGGACGTACGTTCAGGGTCGTCCTCCTGCAGCGCCGCTTTGCTCCCAGGATTGCCCCCATTTAGCTTGCAGCAGCTTCCCACCACCTTTTGACCGGCTCCGCTGTCCCTGTCTAAGCACCGCGTTCCCACAGCATGACGCCGCCACCCCCGTGCTTCACTGTCGGGACGATATGCGCAGAGCGTTTTCCTAGTATGCACTAAAAGTTTTTGTCTCGTCTGATTAGAGCACCTTCTCCAGCGTGGTCGCCGTGTCCCCCTACAGAAGGCTCTCCTTATGTCTTTCTTTTCAAAAGGTCCCACTCTTCAGACTTTGACTGTGAAGAATCTTGAGCCACGCCTAAGTGGTAGAATCCTGTAAAGTCGAGGCGGTTTAAATGCTTCAGTGTTGCTCTGTGTTTGTGATGTTGGAGGCAAGCTGCTCACTCACTTTCTCCTCCGTGTGTCCCCCCCCCCCCCAGGTCGTACTGGAGACGGAGATCACCAACAAATCCGCCCTGAAGCTGTACGAGAACTTGGGTTTTGTCAGAGACAAGCGGCTGTTCAGATACTACCTGAACGGAGTGGACGCGCTGCGGCTCAAACTGTGGCTCCGCTAGAGGAGGGAGGCTGAGGGACTGAGGGGCGGGAGGGGAGGGGGGGGGATGTGGGCGGCTCTCCAGGTGCTCTTCACCTCTAACACTAGGAGCTCGACGCCCTGAGCTCCGCCCTTGGTCATTTCGCCCCCGCCTACATATACACAGCGCACACCAACGCACCCACACCCAGGCCACCCCGCGTGGAAAGCGCGAGGCGTGCGCCCCGACACAGACACGCCCTCCTCTCCTCCTCGACGTCCGAACAACTATCGCTTAGGCGGACAAAGACTGAGATGCCAACAGACGTGTTTTATTTTTTACGCAGAGGGCGGCCCCCCGGGGGGTCGGGGGCCGGGGGGGGTGGGATGGTCCTGGCTCCTCATCGCACTGTGACGTGGCAGAATCCGAGGGGCCGCCACACCAAATCATCCTGCAGGACCCTGGACTAAGCCGGCCTGCAGGGAAACGACACGCAGGAAAGCAGGAAGCGCGGCTGCAAGCGGTGACCAGGAGGGAAATATTTGTGAAGTTTATTTTTGGGTTGTATTTTTTTTTTAAAGCCTTGTCTGGTTTGGGGGAGTGTTAAAGATCTAGTCTGACTCGTGTGTTTGTACGGCCACATGATTATTATTATTTTTTTAATTTTTTTTTTTTTTTTCAGGCGTGTGTCTTTTCGATTGTATGTGCTGCTGCTGGTGGTTTCACTGAAATTCTAAGCGAACGTGTTTTGGGTGACTGCTTGGATGCGCACTGTATGGTATTCTGTTGTTTTGGTTTCTTGTTTTACCCACCGGGCGTGGCGCCCCGCTGCTGTCTCTCTCTCTCTCTCTCTCTCTCCCATCGCCTTGGACCACGGCCCGTAAACACACGCGCTTCTGCTCGATTCAGTGTGACAAGCAGCAGCAGCAGGAGGAGAGAAGAAAAAAAAACGCACCTCCTTCCCCTGTTTTTGGTCCGGAGCGGTCGTCCGACACAAATCAATCCGCAATCACCTCAAACTTTGCCCAACGTGGGGATGAACCACCCTTATTCTTTTTTCCTCCATATCCAACCCTTCCAGGGTGCGATTTAGGGAGTTTGTGTTCTATTTCTTTTTGGTTTTTTTTGGGGTTTTTTTCCTCTAGTACACTGCCAGCCTCTGCAAAATGCTCCCAAAAGAGACGCTTTGCCAAGGATGGTGTGGTCATCAATGTCCAAGCTGTGTCTGTTTACTAATTGACATGAGCGGTCCCCATTCTCAAGTGCCACTCAATCCATTAGGACTGGCGGGAGTTAGATCTGCACTTCTGTTCCCTATGCTGGATTCCCTGTTTGAATATGCTGTGTGTATTTAAACTGTTGATAAAAAAAAAAAAAGACAAAATAGACGAGTATTCTTAGCAGATAATATTTTATTCTTTTGTCTGAGTTGAGTTTGTTTAGGATTTGTCCACAGTACACGTCAGGAAGCAGCCCCGGGTCACAGCAAGCATGTTGCTCGGGTGTCCCAAAACTCAATACACGACCCACCTCCAGGACCTTCAGAAAGCTCCCCGGTTCACACTAAATGACAAAAAAAAAAATACAGCCTCAGCTGCTTTGGATCTCGCTCTTTTTTTTTTTTTTTTTGTTCCCTCTCAAAGTAAAAAAGAACAAGGTCACACGCACTTCTTTTAAAATTGCCGCGGCGTGTGCGAGTTGGGGTGTGTGTGTTCTGCGACTTGCACAGCAGTGTGGATCGGTCCTGTTCAGATCTTCTGCAGGGTTAAGGTTGGCCTTGGGTGCTCGTCGTTTCTCCGATTCTGCAGGATTTTTTTTATTTTATTTTTTGTCTAAGCAAGTCAAAGCGCTGCAGGATGCTGGCTGGCGGCGCTGTGGGAAGTGTTTTACCCGTTGTTAGCGCGTAGGCATGGGCTGGTTTCCAGTGTTGAGCTGTGCCGCGGCTTTAAAGCCACTTACTGGTCCTACTGGCTATGCTCCCTTAAATCGGACTCCGCTGTGAGGAGCATCGAGTAAATGGCCGCTGCCCCTCCTGCACTTGTTTCTGCCGAAAGAATGCTGCTACGCTTCTCTCCCCGCTGACAAGAAAGGAAAAAAAATTCTCTTTGGGAAATATTTCTGACTACAAAAGAACAAACAGTAGTGGTTGGGAAGGTGAAGATCTCTTATAAAATTTGAGAGCTCCTTGGAGGCCAAATATATCAACTGGGAAGGTTGGAGGTCGCCAGAGTTGACTATCCAGTATGGCCAGTCGTATAAGACACGAGTATAAGCTGTTTATTAGCATTTCACTGGGAGAGTGGGAGCTTTAAGAGGAACTCCTGAGTTGGTATCCAGTAAAGCTGTGTGGCTAAAGGCTGCAGTGAAGGTGTGTAGTGGCTCACTAGATGGTGCGTACCTGGTCTAACCAGTGCTGGGAAACATGAGCAAGTGAACGTGTTTCGTTTGTGTTTGAACACATAAAATGGAGAGAAATGTATTTATTTATGGTAACTGGCACCAAAACGGATGGCGACGTCGTTGGCAGGTCTGGCTGTGTTTTTCAGAATAGCAAATAGAAAACGGGTCAACGTCAACCCCAGAACCGAGTTCTCTAACGTCCGAGGCTAATTCAGTGCACCGGCTCAAACCGGCTCGTTGTTCTCGTGTTACTCTACAAATAGCAGAACAGCACAAAAAAATATGTATATAAATGACCTGTGCACCAGGATCTCTTGGAAACTGCTACTAAATTTAGCCGGGTGTTTATTCGGCTAAGTCTACCTGTCAACATGTAAAATTATAACGTTACTATAACAGCATCGTACGTCTATAGAACATTAGCAGCAGTAGGAGTAGCTGTTGCGTTCTCTTGGTTTTTAAGTAAAGGCAAATGGAAGATGGACATTTTGGCTTTGAATTGGTTTGTGGACGCGGTGACGCCGTGCCAACGCCGCGGGTCTCTGAGGCCAGCCCATGCCTATTAACAGAACAAGTGTCGGTGATAATTAGAAGCCGTGATGGCGGGTCGCCTCGTGGAGATTTACACTACATGCACTTGTTGACGCTTCGGGTTCACCCGGGGGGAGATCTCACGTTTTCGGGCCGAGGAACAGAGCTGCCACCCTGTCTGTGCGCGTTTGAAGCCATTCAGCGGAGGATTTATTTTCCTTTATTCTGATTTGTATAATGTTTTTTATTATCTGTGGGATTGGAATGAGTTAATTGACTAGATTTTTCTTTTTTTTTTAAATTTCTGTGCTGCTTTAACCCAGTCAGAGGTTCAAGTGACGACGATGAGTAATCAAAAAAAAAACAATCCAGACCACCCAGAAGCAAAGGGCTTCTGCTCGTCTGACCTCGTTCAGAGAGTTTTATTATGACCCTCTTTAAACTCCATGTTCATCCTGAAGGTTTGAATCCTGTTGGACCCCCCCCCCCCCCTCTTTTGTCCTCTGTTGGCGTTCCGACAAACGACGAGGGGTCAGCGCGTCGACCTTCCTCTGTCCTTCAAACCGGTCGGTGTTGCGTTGAAAGGAAACGATCCGTTTTCATCACTCAGTTCTGCAAAAATGTGGCACTTCCTTGAATTTTAAGGGCATTAAAGCCAGCCAAACGCCTCCATTAGGGTCATGATCACTGACCGAAGGGCTTTGTCATCACAAATTCATTGCCACGGCTCGTGGCGCTGCATTCGTTTCGTCACACAACCGCTCTGCAGTCTGGCGTTTTTACAGGGTCAGCCGGCCGGCCTACCACCCCCAACACCTCCCACTATAAATTCCCAGCTAAATAAAAAACACGTCCCCTTAGAATATTATTGGCACAACCGGCCCGCCACACCGAGGTTCCTGCAGTCTTTCAGGCCAGCCCAGCACCGCCTCCGAGACTTACACAGCAGGAAAAATGGGGCGGGGCGGGGCGGGGGTGGTGTGGGGGGGCAAAACGTTTATTTTTTGCATGTCTGTTTCCCCCTGTTCCTCCTCCTCCTCCCCCCTGGTGTCCCCTCTCTTCTTCATTTTGATCTGGAAATGTCCAATAGCTTTTTATTTAATGTGGAAAAAGAACACAGAAATAAATTATTTGATCTTTTTTTTTTTTTATGCTGTAAAACTGAATGGTCTTTTTCTGCTGTCTGGAGCGGGGATTCAGAACATGACACACACACACACACACACACACCTTTACAGTGCCGGTCAGCTGTTTACACCCTTGTTAGCGTGAATGTTATGATTTGGGGCTTTCAAAAATGCATTTGAGCTGTTCTTTTCTTCTTTCTTTCCTTCTTTCCTTTCATAGTGGAATCAATAAGACGTCCACATGAATGGTTTTCAAAAACAAAACTCGGTTGCAAAGTTTGAATTTATTGCACAGTTTCTCTAAAATAAAACTATGCATACGTGCTCAGATCTGTACACCACCCCTATCTTTATTCGGATAAATGTCCCCTTACAGAGTTTCCACCAAATAACCTCCTGGTATAATTCTAGTATTAGACAAGGACAAGCTTTTTTACACGGCTTGGTTTTCTGCCTCTTTGGATTATGGGGACATTATTCAGGAAGCCTTCAGAAACAAGTCTGGGTTTGAAGTCTCAACCAGACCTGCCAGGAACTCCGCTATCCACGGTGGTGTTAAACGAATCACCACGGTCTGGGAGGATACTCAAGAAATAAGCCCTTATTGAAATTTGCAGCTGTCCACACAGACATATCTTATTTCTCCTGGTTTAATGTTTCATAGACAGCCATGATAAACATCGAGCTGTTCAGACGCATACGGTTTGGAAAGTGAGAACGCCGTCCTGATGGTCAAGTATGGTAGTGGCAGCATCATGCCGAGGGCGTGTTTCACTGCCATTGGTGTGGACACCTGGACGTAGCGGGGCGATTTAACCGGACAAAGGCTTCAAGCGCCCGTGCAAAACTCGTTTTGGGCTTAGATGGATGTGATGCAAAGTCTGAGACGGTGAAACGAAAAGAACGGTTTAAATGCATCAATAAAAGCCCATCTCCATGATTAAACTTCTGACCGGAACTGATTTTATTTAGTAAATTGTATTTTTCTAACACATTTAAAGACAGTTTTGCTCTCTACATTTTACCTAAAACATTTCCAAAAAAGGCGGTCACGTTTTAAAATTCAAATAAAGATGCACATTTACGACAGTCAGAATCAGACATCTACAAGAAATGTTTTATTTTGATCACGACCCTTCATATTTACAGAGACCAGAAACATTTTTACACCACACTTACATTTAAAACAGTATTATTGCATATGAACAGGCGAGAAGCAGGTCACACTGATCGAAGGCTTCACATGATCTTTGTAACAGAAAGTTTTATTCAGACCTTATTGGTTATTGCTTAAAATCCTTTTGTAATCTTCACCTAAGGTTAAACAAACTGTTGTACAAGCTGAATGATTAGGGAAGGTCTAACCTTGTCCTATACCGTCCTCAGCGTGTCGATCCAAAAATGACTCACGGAGGGCACAAACTAAAGAAATTCAGCAGAGATGAGTTTATACGGGAGTTATTTTGTACATCAGAGTGTATTTTATGCTACATGTTTCAAATAGGATGATGGTGTTCAGTGTGTGCTTTGTTTCAGCAATTTCTGTCAAAAAAACCTGATATAAATTTCTTTTAAAGCAAAGTTTAAACTAAATATCTGTTCAGAACATTTTAATTCACATACCTGCAATGCACGACGAACGTTATCACTGGGAACGACACACAAAGTGAAATTAAGAGTCAAGTTCCACTGATCCTTCACTCAACCTAAATAAAGGGCGTTACATTTCAAATCGGTAAGACTGGCACCCTAAAGGAGAAGAATGTCCGCCTGTGTACCTCTTCAGAGAGTTGGAAGATAAAATAAAAAAGCAATACAGCACCTGGTTGAATTTGAAGCTTCTTACAGCAATTTCTGGTACTCTCAACTGAATATGGTCCCAATGAAACGAGAAGTGTTTATTTTTACAGGAAATAAGTTCCTGTTGGCATCGTCAGCCAGTTGGGATAACGTTCTCTTACTCCGATTTACTTGGATATGACAAGAGTTTAGATACGTGGGACGGAGAACAGCCAGTGTGTATGCATACAGTGCCTTGCAAAAGTATTTACCTCCCCTTCAGCTTTTTCACAGCTCGTCACATTGCAGCCCCACATGTCGTCTTTCACTGAGCCTGAATGAGACACCCCAACACAAAGTGGTGTGTAAATACGAATCAAAAGGTGGCTTTTAACGTGATTTTGCAAATAAAAATCTGAAAAGTGTGGCATGCGTTCGGATATCCACCCCGTTCTCGTACACGGTACAGGCCTTGATTCTTTTGCCCCCTCTGTTTGTTTCCCCATCGTCTCTGAAGATGATGATGATGATGATGCCGCCATCGTCGTGCCACACACTGGCAACGGTGAAATCCTGCCGATGTGTGGTGTCAGTTTCCCTCCTCACAGAGCTGTGCTAGTTGGTCAGGTAGTTAAATCTGGTCTCATCCGACCAGAGCGACTTCTTCATGTGTTTGCCCTGTCCAATGCATAGTTTGTGGAAAATGTGGTACTTTAATGTGGACTTCTGTGGGGTTTTTTTTTGTAGACTTTTAACCAGTTGCTCTGGATTTTATTTGGGGGTATCAGATTGTGGGGGATTGAATACATATCACCTTTTTTTTTTTTTTGTAATTTTATTTGTTAAAAAATGGAGCCATTATCGCTATCGTTTAATCCGTTGCATAACATTCCCATAATGTACATTGAGGCTGTAACATGAATGAAAAAGTACACGGTATGAATACATTTGCAAGGCACTGCGGGTACATATTAGTGTGAAATGTAAATTATCCTCACCATTCCTATTGGTCTTGATAGGGATTTTATATGTTGGATAAAAGCTTTCTGGTGTTTAAAGATATTTTCATTCCTAAATTCATCAAAACTTCAGTTCACAGCTGAACAGGTGTGGAGGTGAGCTATTTACAGTCGTACATTTACAGTCATCCATTATTCTTCTTTCATAAACACATGTACAACTAAAATAACAGGAAAAGATGACAACTGAAGCATTTTAGTCTTTCTTGTACTAAAATTACACAACCACTCAAAGTTTTGTCCTTTGACGGCTTTTCCTTATTTTATATGACTTTCCGACGTCGCAGATACAGTGAAGACATCAAAACTATGACTCAAAAGTATATAGAATTATGTATCAAATGCAAAATTGTGAAATAATTCAAGAAATCTTGGATATTTTAGCTTTTTCTAAATGCCCACCCCCTTTGTTTTGATCACTGCTTTGGTCACTCTTGGTCTTCTCTCGGTGAGCTTCATGAGTTTAGTCACCTGGAATGGTTTTCCAAGTGTCTTAAGGGAGTCTTAAGGGAGTGTCTTAAGGTAGGAATACAAATCAAGATAAACTACTGAATGCGAGGATCGGGCCAGTGTTTTTTTTTTTTTTATGGTACAGAACAAAAGATTGGGAAATAAACTAAACAGGTCAATATTTCATCGTTTAATATATTAAGTGAGCCAAAGAGCCAATGGTGGCTCTGGAACTGCAGGTTACAGAGCCCTGATCCTACCTCAATACGGCTGGAGCTAAATGTGAAACAGCTTAATTTTTAAATTATTGTTAGAGTAATACTGTGAAGATAAAAAATACGATTGGTCCAAGAGACCAATCAGTTACGGTATCTTTGTCAGTATTTATCGGTGTAAGGAACTTATTTAACATCATATCTTTAGTACAGGGGCCAGAACCAGTTCTACAGGGGCACTGGCCCCTGTTTCCCCCTGTCTAGAAGCGCCCCTGCTGGCAGCGTATAACTCAAGATTAAAGCAAAAGTAGCTGTAAAATATGTTTGCTTTCAAAATATTTTAGCCATTTGATGACTCCCTTGATCCTCAGCTGCTCCACATCACAATTTTTATTGCAGGCCTCTTGTAATGTTTTCAGCATCCAGGAGCCAAAGGTGACTACCAAGGCCTTCCCAATGGATGTGAGTTGCTTGTATCAACTCGGCACCTCAAGGCTCAGACTCCAGCACACTCTTCATCAAGCTTATCTCTGTAAACTGGATCGCCGCCAAGGAGGCCTCAGTATCTCTCAGTCAGGCAAACTTAATCTCACCTCGGGTTCTTAAAGCCTTATCAGGACAAACAGAGAAGTGTTTGCTCATCAGTTCTGGACAGTTGTTTTGGACACAAGACTGTTGCATAAACCCTGTGACAGACAATGCTATCACAGGTTAAGATTCTGGAGGTAAACATCAGACTGTGTGCAGAAATGCTTATTTTGGGGGCTTTCTCCAACAAAACAATAACGAGAAACATGCAACAGTGGAAAAGAAATGACAAGCTGAACACTGCAAAAGCTACTGAGAAACGGCATAAACGATTCTAAACTACATGCAAAAAAGGATTATTTTTTTGGCAATTTATTTCTAACCAACAGAAATATATTCTAGAAATAGAATATTATAACGTTGGTAAGAATAACTTTGGGCTCAACTGTGCAAAACGTGTTTTTTTTCCCCCAGGTGCTCAGTCTTTCACATAGACAAGCATACAATTATGGTAAAAACAAAGTATTCTGTGTTTCACATCCAGGACTGTGTCTGTCAGGGTATGATAGGAATTATCAAGTCTTTACCAGATTCAAAAAGGGTCTGCATTTGCACTTAAAATGTTTCAACCACGACTCAAAATTACATTTGCTGGTAAAATGAACAAATTAGCTGCTTTTTGCAACAACCGGATTAATAACATTTCATTAAAAACAATTCAAAAAGCTCAACACAACTGATTTTACAAGTGGTTTAGTCAAAGGAAAATGCAAAATGTCCCTTTCAATCATGGCTGCAAACTCTAAATTATTCAACCCCTTCATGACAAGCATCTTTACTACATAGCAGAGCGACCTAACCTGGCAAGCCAGATTCTACACATTATTAATCTGGGCCTCCTCCCATCTAATCCATTCAGGGAAAGGAGGGATATTCAGCAGAACCTTCTGAGCTGATTGGGTGAAGGGACACCTAGTTCCCACCTAACACAGTTTGGTTTTAGCCAATCACAGTATCCTCCATTGTAAAATTGCAAAAAGCACTTATTCCTGTTCTTCTTTCAAATATGAAGTCTCGGACTCTGACAAAACAGATGTGAGAACAGCAGCTAATGCGTGCGTCCTCCTGCGTTGCCATGTTTTTGTAGGTTTGGCTGTGAGCTCCGCAGCTCTTTTGTCACAGTTGGTATGTCCCGCCTTAAGCCATAATACTGTAATGTGATTGGCCGACTCGTGCTGGGATGCTTTTCAAACGGTTGAGGCGGGAGTGGGACATAATGGATTCTTGATGTTTGTGAAACCACAAATACGGCGAGACTTCAGCATGCAGGCCAGGTTAAGAGCAACCATTTGCTTTTATTTGCTGCAAACATGGTTTCTAGCAAGACACCATCTTCTGGCAGCGTTCCTGAGGAATCTTAGCCCACTCCTTATAGGTAAAGGTCTCCAGTTCATTAATATTCTCAGGTTTGGATTCTGCATTCACCTTTCAAATCTCCCTAGACATTTTTAAGAATTCAAGTCAGGTGACTATGATGAACACTCTTGGTCAGGTATCTTCAATTACAGTCCATGAGGTACGGTGTCCTGCAGCTTTTATATGTGTCTGTGCTTCAACATCTGAGTCAAGTAATTAGCTGGACTCTGGAGAACTTGACAACATACTGAGGTGGTAATTCAGCCATTTGATTCCGATGTGCTGGACCAGGGATTCATCTGAAAGTTCCAGGACCTCAAGGACTGGAACTAAGGAGCCCTGCTCTAAGTAATAGAGTCAAGGATTTTTCTAGACTCTCTTGAAACCAAGCCTTGGTGGACTTTCAGACATGCTTGAGATGACTGTCCTGTTTGAAAGTCCAATGAAAGCTTCAGTTTCTTCACAGATTGCACAATAATTGTTCTGATCCATGTGGCCCTCCTCATGCTTCATTGTGGGCATGGTGTCCTTTTTATTGTATTCTTCTTTCTTCTGCCTACAAGACAAGCCATTGACCCATAAGCCCAAAACATTGAGGTTTTGGTTAATCACTCCAACGAACAGGCTTCTGGTTTACAGCTGTCTGATTTTATAAAGAGTTCGCATCAAGGGGTCAAATGCGTTTGTTACTGCAGCCATCATTGAAATTGGAATCTACTGTAGTTTTGAATTTGGATGGATTAAAAAAATATATTTTTTGCTTTATATACCTTCTTAAACTGTTCTTGTGTCATTTGGCTGTGGCACACACAATTGCGCCAATTAACTTATTTAGCTGTGGAGGTTAAATAATTTAATAATAAATCCAACTCCAAGTGTTCAAACGCAGCCTACAGATTCCAAACTTGCATCATACAGGATATTAATCAAACATGGGGCCAAAGGGGGAAATGTGTTGAGCCTGAAAAACTAGGCAAATCCTTGTTGCTTCCATGAGAGATGTCAAAAGAATTTGAAAAATGCGAGTAAATTAAATTTGTTATTGATCATCAGCTAATGTGTCTACCACTGTTCTTTTTTCTTTGTTTTGGAGCATGCCAAGTAAGAAAGACACCAACAGCCACTTTCGAGGAGCAGCTGCAGTGAGAATCAGGAAGTAAGAAAGATTATTAGCGAGTGGAAAACATTAAGCACGGCTGTCAGTCCAGGTGATACTGTACAATAATCAGAGAAATGACCGAAACCCCCAAGGGCCCACAACTTTAGATATTGAAGTACATGACAAGCAAGAACAAGAAGACACCTGCCACAAGAAAACCACTTGTCTCTGAAGCAATAGCTGCAACCAAGTCCACAAGTCTTCTGCAACAATGTTCATTGAGACCAGTTAAGAGAACCTAGGCTATATTGAGAAACAGCATGTTCTGTAAGCGACCAGAAATATCAACACAAACACTTCCTTCCAGCTGTTAAGCACGGTGGTGGAACGGGGACAGTTTGGGATTGTTTTTAACTTTCAAGAGCTGAACACCTTGAATATATTGAATGAATAAATCAGTTTATCCGGCTTAAGTCCTTTATTCACCATCCATCCCCTGTCACAACTGGCGTGCCCCAAGGCTCTGTTCTGGAACCCCTACTTTACATTATTTAAATTCTTTAGCAATACTTTCTGGAAATTCAACATCCATTTTCATTCTTATACAGATGACATCCAGCTCTATCTTTCATGTAAACCAAGTTCTACACTCCCACCCTCTTCTCTTACCTCCTGCCTATCCGTAATTGAATCCTGGGTCACTTGTAGCTTCCTTAAATTGAACAGTGGTAACACTGGGATCTTCCTTGAAGGAACCAAATCTATATTATCCAAAGCTGAGAGTTTCTCTCTTTCACTTGATGATTCTATAGTCTCCCCCACACCCCAGGTCAAGAGTCTGGGTGTCATCCTCCATAGTGCTCTATCCTTTTACTCTCACATCAATACCATCACCCATTCTACCTTTTTTCATCTACACAACATTAATCGCCTTCGTCCCTACTTTTTCCCTCACTGCCCATCACTTCTTGTCCATAGCCTTGTCACCTCTTGCATGGATTACTGTAACTCTTTTCTCTTTGGCCTTCATCCAAACGTGGTTCAGATTTCAGCTGCTCACATTATTACCAAAAGCTCCTCATTTCACCACATTACCCCAGTCCTGAATCTAACCAGGAGCAGCTCCACTGGCTCCTGGTTAGATTCAGAATAGAATAAAACGTCCGTCTGTACACCTTCACGGCCCTCCACAACCTCGTTCCCCTCTACCTTTCTCATCTTCTTCATATTGCTACTTCTTCCTGCTCCCTTAGATCCTCCTCATCCGTTCATTTCACTGTTCCTCCTTCCCACCTCAGCACCATGGGGAGCAGAGATTTCTCTCCTCTACTCCCAAACTCTGGATTTCTCTCCCTCCAGACATCCACAATACTGTGACACCCTCGACCAGTTCAAGTCGAAACTCAAAACTCATCTGTTCAAAAGTGCGTACTCTCTGTGATCGCCGGTTCACTTTTATTGTTTGTTGCTTTATCTTTATTGTTACTATGCTGCTTGTTCTGTACAGTGTCCTTGAGCGTTTTGAGAGTCACATTGAAATAAATGTATTATTGTTATAACAAACTTATCTCTGTATACCAAAGTAGTTTTGTGCATCTTTAACTTATGCCCAAATTATGACCTGGCAACGAGGGCTGCAGGATTTCTCCGTGATTCTATTTTAAGCCTCATCTGTGTTTAAAAAACTGGGACAGTGTTGAATCTGCTGTCTGTTTCTGTACACTTGAGTGAAATAACTTTTACAACCGGGGAAACAAGGTCATTTTTGTCTCAATTTGTAAACGCCAAGAACTGAAATGGGGCCTTTTATACCAAAACTGTATATACCTTGACAAACTTTCAGAGCAGTGTTGACACTGCAAACACAAGCGGGTTTAAAGCTGACCTGTGTGCCGCGTGTTCACACTGCTCAAGTTGCCTTCGGTAAATCAGACGAGCCGTGCCCAAAACGGGCAAAGCTGATGGGAAATACAGTTATGGCGATAGAGACCTTTGCCAGACTACTTCTACGGGAGCATCTGCTAAAGATCACCCCCCGAAAAAGACGCCTGAAAATCCGCCCTCAGAATTCATCCTCAGAGCTGTCAGCCAGTAGCATGGCTTGATCCTGGCAGCTGGTGCCAGGCTCCCGAGGCTGCTGTGGAGGAACAAACACGACGTCAGAGACCCACAGTGAGAGAAAGGATGGACTGCTCAATTGCAGATGGCTCAATGAGATCAACAAGTGACAGGAATGCTGACCTCTGGCTGCCTGGCCTTCCTCCTCTGGTGTTTGAAGCTGTTCCTTCTTTTGCGGTGGAGCATTCGGATGCTGTAGAGGGCGCCGACAATCAACAGGGCCCCCGTGATGCCAATTCCCACGGGGGCCAACATCCCAGACACATAACCAGCCTGAAAAAAGAACAGACCTAAATATTAGAGCATTGTTTATAAAAATAACTCTTGGTCAGACTGGATAAAGATATTAACAGGGCCATCCTAACACCTGCAAACTAAGCGGCTGCTTGGGGCCCCCTGGCCACCTTGGGACCCCCCCACAATCGTTTTCTTTTTTCTTTTTTAACAATTAAATAAGTCAAACAAGTGATATAAATGAATGAATGAATGAATGAATGATGAATGATGATAATTTAATATGTTTTGTGACAGTTTGTATTCAGAAGTGTTAGTAAAAGAGTGAAGTATTTTAAGTATCGTTTTTTTTTTTTTATAAATACATAATCTTGCTGTATTTGTTTATAATATTTGCTATAACATTATAGCGTGACATTTCTTCTAGCATAGGTGACTCTGCATGGTGGGAGGGGGGCCTCCAAATCAAATTCTGCTTAGGGCCCCCCTAGAGGCTCGGGCCGGCACTGCTCTCAGCTGTCAGAAAAGCATCCCCATGATGCCACCACCATGTTTCAGTGTAGGAATTATGTGTTCAGTTCAATATTTTATTTCCTACCAAATTTAATATGTTCATATGTAAAATCTCTGTACATTCGTAGCAAAGCAGAACCAAAGTCATATTCCCCATTTGGAATCACAATTTGGCAAATTGAAATAAGGTAGGTCCTCTGGAGGGGCTCTTCTTTGTTGAAACGTTTCGTCTCTTCTCCGAGAAACTTTATCGGTCTGAAGAGTTAAAGATGAACTCGGCCTTATACGCAGTTTATTTGGATCAATCAGTTTACAATCAAAACTGGTTGATTGCATGCAAAAGAGGACCATCAGGCTGCCAACAGATCGTTAGCGCTCTGATGGCCACTTATTGTTCCCAGAGGGCTGACTCATTTCAGCATTGCAAGAGGGGGCAATTGGGCCTGGAGGCCTCTTCGCCCGTTTTCTCCTCACAAAAATGTTTCCCTTTACTCCCCTTTTAAACCAACAGTCCTCTAAAGGGGCTTGACAGAAAGAAGGGTTTATATTGAAATTGAGTTACACACAGGTGGACTATATATATTGGGTTACTGAAAGCCATCAGTCACACTGGATTATATTTAGGGGATAAATGCACCACTTTTAAGAATGACTTATTTTACTTTTTATACACTTTAATAATGTGGATTTTTCCTTCCACATCATATACTTAACATCTACTGATGTATCTGGCTGTACTGTTACAATAAGTTCATTCTGAGAACATGCAGGAAGATCTAAAGCCAGGTGACGGATGAAGACAGCAGGGGGCAGTCTTACCTTTTCTCTGATCAGCTCTGCCCAGCTACGCACTGGCATGAAAAGAACACAGTGTTTCCATGACAAACACATCTTAGGACTGTTTTCGGCGTTGAAGAGATGATTCTTGTGTGCTCTTACTCAGCCCCTGGTTGCGCTGAACCCAGACGGGTGGCGGAGGGATGAGACTGTACGGTGGCCGAGAGGAGGAT
The DNA here is from genome assembly GCF_011125445.2 of Fundulus heteroclitus. Taxonomy (NCBI): domain Eukaryota; kingdom Metazoa; phylum Chordata; class Actinopteri; order Cyprinodontiformes; family Fundulidae; genus Fundulus; species Fundulus heteroclitus. The sequence goes on along the minus strand of NW_023397208.1, from coordinate 861,009 downwards.
GCTTTATGCGTTTCTGTCAGGTCTTCTTCACTGTCTTCCTCCACCGATTCCTCGGAGTTCTCGTCGTCCTCATCCAGCTCCTCTGAGAAGGGGAAAAACAAATACTGTAAACATTTAGAAAGTTAAAAACTGATTTTTGGACGCATGTATAGATATGTCATGCCTTACCCTCAGACTCCATCTCGTCTAACCCTGTTCTGGAGTTGTGCAAGAGCTGATGGCTCGCCATGGTTGTCATTGCATTGTGGAGGGGTGGGAGGTAGGATGCTGCTGAGGGCATGTTGGTTACAGAGTTTATGGTCCCCATAGCATCTAAATGAATAAGATGTAAAAAGTTAGCCAGATAGACTTTGTTTCATGTCTGTGCACTGAAGAGGGCAGTTTATATCTTGCTTTAAATATTTATTAAGAATTATATTTTCCAGCTTATCTCCAGATACTACAAGCATTACCTCCTTTCAGCAAATCGACATGCTTGTGTTTAGATCATGAAGTCCTTATTTGGTGTCAAATTTTATTTTGATGTAGATCTACAGATTAATTCATCCTGCGGCTCCTGCCGGATGCCCTCTCTCACCTTTCCCTGGACGATCCTCCTGCTCAGTTTGGATCTGCTGCGGCGAAGCAGAGGCTCCCAAGGTGCTGGCCGGCTCCAGCAGCTCGGAGCCAGACGCCTGCCAAGGTGATGTCCAGTCAGAGAGAAGGACTGGGGGCTCTCTGGAGGGGCCGTCGCTGTCAGTGTTCATTGCGGCCAGCTGGTCAGGGTCCACCTCTGACGTAGGCTGCAGCCTGGTTGCCATGGCACCAGGAGACCGGACTGGCGCTTGGGAGACCGCCACCGCCGCTGCTCCGGCCGGGCCCTCCTCTGTGACATCTTCGAAGGGCTCGAAGATGAGGGGAAGCGCCTCTGATGACATGGTGGCCTCCGTGGCGTCATCCTGAGAGAGTGGGACCGCCGTGTCTGCTGGTGTTTAGTGTTGACACAAGAGAAGATGAACAGTTCAGTGCCTTGCAACACCATTCATACCACTTCAATTATTTTTGTAATGTGGTGCCCACGAGCCTGTTCCAACTACAGCAAACCTGCCATTGAGCTGCATCTAAAACTTTATTTTATTCCATTACTCTTCCTGTTTATTCACACTTGCGCATTTAAAAATGGTAATATTTATGACAAAGCATGAAAAATAAGTTTATTTTACATAACGTTAAGGTGAACTCTGTCTGTTCCAGTTTAAATGTCAGTACTGGAGCCCTTCGCATGACACAATATCAAAAATGTAACCCTCAGTTTCATAAAAGTTGGGGACCCCTGCTTTTTCAGCTGTTTTCTTGCAGCTGAAGAAAACTCAAAAATCCTATCTCAAAATATTAGAATATTTCCTCAGACCAAGTAAAAAAAAAAATGATAACAGCAAAACAAAATCAAACATTTGAAAATGTCCATTAATGCACTCAGTACTTGGTTGGGAATCCTTTTGCACAGATTACTGCATCAATGCGGCGTGGCATGGAGGCAATCAGCCTGTGGCATTGCTGAGGTGTTATGGATGCCCAGGATGCTTCAATAGCGGCCTTTAGCTCATTTGCATTGTTGGCTCTGGTGTCTTTCAGCTTCTTCTTCACAATACCCCACAAATTCTCTATGGGGTTCAGGTCAGGGGAATTGGCAGGCCAATCAAGGACAGTAATGCCATGGTCAGTACACCAGTTACTGTGAGAATCTTATGTCGTCTCTTAACCACTACCATACTTGTGATTTAGTTTACTGAACCAAGCTGAGTGTTTTTTAAGGCTCAGGAAACCCTGCAGTGTTTCGAGTTAATTAGACGATTCAAGTGATTAGTTGAATAGCCTACCAGTATACTTTTTCACGATATTCTAGTATTTTGAGATAGGATTTTTGAGTTTTCTTCAGCTATACGCCATAATCAGCGATATTAAAACAAAAAAGGCTTGCGATATTTCAGTTGATTTGTAATGAATCCAGAATGTATGACATTTGATGTTTTTTAATTGCATTACAGAAAATAAAGAACTTTATCACAATGTTCTAATTTTCTGAGACAGTCCTGTAAAATCCAACACAACAGGCCTGCCCTTCAGCCCTCTGACGTCATGTGAAATTGAATGATTAGTGTGCTGAGATTAGGTTACACACATAATCTCAGCACAAATACAACTATTCTGTGAAGGCCTCAGAGGTTTCCAGCAGAACATTGTTGGACCAACAGCCCCATAAAGACAATGCAACAGAGAAGTTGTGTGGAAGTTTAATTTAATCTGATAAAGATATACCCCCAAAAATCACATAAAAATGTGACTGCAGCAAAGAAGTACTGACTTGAGGGGTTGAAAATAAGTGCAATAAAATTCCAATAAAATGTGTCAAAATGAGAAAAAAAGTTTAAGGGATATGAATATATTTACAGGGCCCTTTAGAGAAGGTTATCAATATGATCATTTAAATGAAAAAGGTAAAATATTAGAACATTTAAATATGCTAGTATAAAGCAGGCTGACAATGTTTTCTGATCATGCTAGAATCAATACTGAGGGGAAAAACAGAAATAATGGATTTTGACAAGTAAGACTCCTACAGTCATTTAAGCAAAAGCTCATCTGACAGTTAAAATCAAATATGTATGTTTTCCACTGGAAAACAACAATTGCATGGAGAAGATACTGTAACATATTTAGTATTTATGACGGAGTAAAGGTGCTTGGAAAGGACTCGCTACAAGTTAAGGCCGCCAGTTATACAAAGTAAAATGAAAACTTTAAAATGCTCTTTGAGAGAAGAAAACATCAGCAGATTAATAGTTTAAAGAGAAGACTCAGTTTATTTCTGAACCTCTCTAATGTAACCCTAACATTCATATCTTATCCACTTATCCTTTCACATATTGTCACTTTGGGAATTAGGGGTTCTTCTCAATTTAATTTCCTTTTTTTTTAAATGAGCCTTCAAACATTTTTTTTCATGTTTAAATATTTAAAATCAGCAAACAAATTTTAATACCAGAAAGAGAAAACCTGAATAAATACAAAAGCGGTTTTCAAATGTTGATTTCTTTTAATCAGGCGGATGAAATCCAAACCCACCTGCTCCTATTTAAATATGATTGCAGCCATCGTTGTATCACCAGTTAACAGTAATAAACCATATTTATTTCACAAGACATTATCTCACATTTATGATGAGTAGATGTCTTGGAGAATCAAGAAATCGCTCAAATCGAAGCTGTCAGAAAACGTGAAGTGGACTGAAAGGTCTGGAAAAGCAACACATCACGCCCCAATCTATAGAAATTCAGGAACAGCTGAAAAGCAAACTCACTAATATTGATACGTCCAGAAAGGACTTGAAAGCCATTTCCAAGGCTTTAGGACTCCAGCAGAAGGTTTGAGGTGTGACACAAACTTAAAAGGGTTCTCTATGCTCAAAAAACACCAGAACTTAGGTGAATTAAAACAGAAGAAGAGAGGACCAAAATTCTCAACATCAATGTAAAAGAGGCCATGGGTGTGTTTTATTGCCCATGGGCCAGGTTGATGTGGGTACCATTTTCCCTTAATAATTCAAATCCTCATGACTCCTTTAATCCGCCATTAAATAATAACCTGCCCGGCTCTTTACTGTAGCCCGTCGCTGGTAAAGAGAGCAGGATCCAGCACTCAGTTCTCCAATGACTTCTATAACAAACCCTGCCACCAGCTTTCTCCTGGCTGTTGTGATGTTCTCTTTTTCTTTCCTTTTTTCAAACTCGAGTCAGGAATAGAAAGTAATTAGACTGCCATGAGTCCCAGCTGGGGTTCAAAGTGGAGCGTGGAAAAGCTGCCGCTTTCTTTGCCAATCATCAAAGCCAATCTCTGCCTCTGCATACACTTTTTTTTTGACAATTTTTTTTTTATTAAACTTCTTAGAGAATAATGAAGCAGGCTGGAAAATATTCAGTGATAATTACATGAACATCAAGGCTTTAAAGCCAATTTAAAAAAACAAAAACAGAGAGTTTGACCTAAACTAGAATCCTTCAAACTAATTTTCCTTTAGGGGTTGTTGTTTTTTTTTTCTGAATGTGTAACTTTTAATATTACCTCCAGTAGGTCTTGCTGCCTCAGTCCACAGGCTTTCCAGGCCATCATCTCTGGGCATCATGTTTAATGGTCCAATTTCAGGTAACATCAGATCCGAAGGTGAGGATTTTGTTGGTCCATCATGGCCCCAGACTGTCAGATGTGTGGAAGTCCGAGGAGTGACCAACAATGACGGAGGGATGGGACTAAGGGACGCCAGTGTCGGGGACCACAGGGGAGTGTTTCGAGGCTCTGTGGAAGATTGCAAGGTTGCTTCTGAGTATTCACCCTGCCCAGAATCAAAAGCAGATGGCTTTGTCCGGTCTGTTCCACCTTGTTTGCTCTGTTGGCTGTAGGAAGAGTCCGTCTGTGGTGCAACGGAGGCCCAATAAGACGACTGTGTATGGGTATTCATGTCCGTGTCCAACCGCTCTCTCCCATCTGTTGGACCTAAAGGCGTGCTGCCGACAGGCTTGTCTTCTTTTGCACTATCCACATTTTCCTCTTCAGATATGCTCTCAGTCTTCTTTTGTGCCTCTCGACCAGCCTTGCTCAACCCGAACCGTCTACCGGCGCTGTCCCCATTTTCTGTCTGCGTCACTGGGTCTATCCCCTCTGGTCCTCCATGTGGGCCAGTCCCTCCTCCTGCACCTACATTCAGACTGAAGCTGGTAACGTGCTCTTTCTCCAAGGGAACAGACTCTGTGGGGTATGTTACTCCATCTGCTGTCACTGAGCTGGCACAGTGCTCTTCACATGACCCGCCCTGCATCTGGTCAAAGCCTGGGGCGTAGGTGGGGGCTCCATAGACATAGAGACAGGTCTCTGCCAGGAGGAGCCCCTGGAGAATGGAGGACATTGTCTTCTCTGTGTCGTCCAAGCGCCTGCTGACAGATAGAAGCAAATGAATAAATGCTAACAGGCTTAAAGAGAGGTGGGAGGAATGCCTGCCTACAGGTTGTTTGCAGTGTTACAAGGCAAGATATGTAGCCAGAGCTAAGCCAGGTGTGACAAGGCACAACACATTACGGAGTCAGGATGCAGAGGGAGTTTTGTTTGAGGGCTTTTTATAATGTGTGCTCACCACAGAAAACAGGATTGACTAAACAGTTTTGGTTGCGTAGCTTTGATTTTGAAGGTGCTTCAGCTCTTGATATCAGTGATATAGCTCACCCGGCAGGATGACACAAAAATAAAACAACATTATGTCTCAGTTAGGCCCTGAATACATTTAATTTATCTATCCATACATTTTCTATATCCATTCATCCATGCAAGGTCATGATTGGGGGGAGGGGGGGTGTAGTGCCTTTCTCCAGCGGTCATTGTGTATGAGGTAGGTTTCATCCAGGACAGGTCACACGTCCATCACAGAGCTAGGCCCTGAATGACTTTGAAATTACTATTTTGCATGTCCAGTCAGTGGGCAAATTGCACCACCATTCTGCCGTCTTCCCCATCATGACACAGTGTTTACGTAGGAGTTTTTGCTTGTACTTTCACCAAAATAAAATATTTTTGCTGCAAAATCAAGCACCAATGTATAGGCTTGATGAGCAAGAATTTAGTTCTTAACTCTCTAGCTCAGGGGTTCCCAAACTTCTCGGACGGTGACCCCCAAGAATAACAGCGCCAGAGACCAGTGACCCCTTTTTGACGGGCGGGCTTTTTATTTTGTTTTTGAATATTACAAGAGTATAGTCATAAAATTGCAAGAATAAAGTAGTAATGTTATGAAAACGTATCCACGTGTGTTAAAATGAGGCATATTGTCAAATGATACTTTGGTAAGGCAGAACTAAATCTTTTTTTTTTTTTTGCAGATCAGCATCAAATTACTATTTGTTAGTACTTTGAAATGATTATGAAAAAGACTGTGACTTTATTCTTGTAATATTACAACTTTATTCTCGTATATGACTTTAATCTTTAATCAGAACTAAACAAGGAGAAGCAGCATTTAGTTCCTATGCGCCGCTTATCTGGAACAAACTTCCAGAAAACTGTAAGTGCGGAAAGCCTGAGTTCTTTTAAATCAAGATTAAAAACACATCTGTTTAAAATTGCCTTTGACTGTTCTAGTTAAACTGTTTTACTGTTTTTAATGTTCTTCTTTGTTTCTACATTCTATCCCTACTTGCTTTTATTCTATTTTCTATCTACATTTTATTCCTACTTGCTTTTATTTTTGCTATATTTTAATCATGCAAAGCACTTTGCATTGTCTTTGTACTGAATTGTGCTATATACATAAATTTGCCTTGCCTTGCCTAATCTCATCATGTTCTTTATTCTTGTACACCTTATATTATGACCATATTGTTATAATTTAAAAACAACAACATTGTATTATTGTCATTTTTAGTTTGTAGTGGCCATTGAGAAATAAATTTCACACATTTGCGTGAAAAGCCGTGGATGTTTTCTGGTGTTGAAAAGTCGTACATTTTCAACCCCCCCCCCCCCCCCCCCCCTCCCATTGATTAATACAAAACATTAAAACAAGTATATCTGACATTGCAAAGTCAGAAATTTTGGATCATCATTTGGCTCATTTCACACCTCTGGAGGGTCCTGACCCCCACTCTGGGAACCTCTGATCAACCAACGTGTTTTATTTGTGGCTGAAGGCTGCTACACCAATTGCCAGGAACATGTATTTGCAACTTTTGTTATAAAGCACAAGACCTGAAATAATAAAAAAAAATAGTTTTCAGTTGGGCTGATTCGTTATGGAATGGTAATTGATTGTTTCCTGCAGAATATTGACTGTGCAATGAGGGTGAAATCTTAACAATCACTAATGGGTTTCTGGAGCTACAGATTGATGGCATCACCTATGTGGTATTGAGTGTGAGTTGCTGTCGGTGAACAGGGATAAATAAAAATTAAAAATACATTTAATTCATTTGCACAGGGCACAATTTGTTTTTGAATTGCCAGTGGGTGCAGCATTTCAATTTCGGATCAAATTCTCTTTCAGAGAAAACGGGGTTAAAACAGAAGGGAATGCAGAAAGAAAAAAATAAGAAGGCTCAAGATACTGAGAGGTAGAGGGAACGTGGCAAACAGATGGAGAAAGAGAGAGGAAATCTGAGACAGCAATGCTCAGCCCTTCTTCACTTCGGCTATAAATAGCACCGAGTTCCGTATCTCATAAGATCAACTTCAGATGAATGTTTGAACCCAACAGTGTTCATTATACAGTGTTCATTGTGCATTATATAAAAAAAAAAACATACTAACCGCAAATGGAGAGAAAAAAAAAACATAACCCAATATGATTTATGCAACAATCCCCCAATAACATAGCTTCACAGGTTGAGATCCATTTTTTACTGGCTCACGCAAGAGGAAAAAAAAAAATATCTCACCCAGTCGATGCAACATAAGCACAATGTTTCAACCAAACCCTGCCCTTGCAATCCGCCTGCGATCAATATGCTCGATCAACTCCGTCAGTATGCGCATGCAGACCACCTCCCACCACCTGACAAGCATGACCACGCCAGCATCTGGACTGTAAACAAATTCCCCACTGCGGTACTGAGTCACATTTCTCTCTAGTGTGACAGCTCTGAATCAGCGCTCAAGCCGCAAAAACCTCAACATCCAAAAAAAAAAAAAAAAAAGCTGCCATCGAGACCCAGACCCGCGCGTAAAATCATGAGTCGCACACGGCTAAAATAAATAAATAAAATAAAAAGGAGTTACCTTCAAGAGCTCATGGTGGATTTTCTTGCATTAGGACGCCGAGGTTCTCTTGCAGAGTGTTAAAAAAAGATAAATTAATCTCTTATGTCGAATCGAGGCTGAATTCAGTGGAGTCCAGTGCAGAAACCAAGCCGGGGATGCTTGTTTTTGTGCAGCTCGGCGTCACTGTCTCTATCCGTCTGCATGAGTGCTGCAACCAAAATGCTTACAACCTGCAAGGAAAATCCTCCTCCTATTTTTGAGGTTTGGATTGGAATTTTTATTTTTTATTTTTTTTTTTGGGGGGGGGGGGGGGGGGGTTATTTTTTTATTCTTCGCCACGCAAGTTCTGCGATCCACTCGTTCCCGGGTCCCCCCGCCCCGCAGGTGGACCGTGGTGCTGAACGGACAGCTCCCTCCCCTCAGATTACAGGTGGTCTGCTGTAAGGAGAAGACGAGACCGCAGGGAAAAGCCTGAGAGATGGCTGAACTATGCCATTACAATGCGAGCTTTAATACGCCTTTTTTGCAGTGATAGACAGGGTCAAAGTAGCATATAGTGGAGTTTACCACAAGCAGTATAGAGTACCGACATAAGCAAAAGTATAAAATAAGGTTATTTGGTCAGATGAGACAAAAATCCCAATTTTTTTTAACCACACGTACAACGCCATGTGTGACATATAACTACCGCTGCACATCATGCACCAAGCATGGTGGTGGCAGCATCATGCTGTGTGGGATGGCTTTCTACAGCAGGGACAGGGATATTGGTCAGAGCTGTGGAAAAAATAGATGGACGCAATCCTGAAAGAAGAGCACTTGGAGGCTATAAAAAACTTGAGACCGAGGCAACAAGAAAACTGCTGTAAACCTTCACCCAGAGCAAGAATAGAGCAGTTTGGTTTGGATTCAAGTATGTACACCGCTTGTCTCGATTCACCTCATGATATCGCAATAAAACGTTAAATTGTGTGGCTGTAACTCCACAAAATATGAAAAAAGTTCAAGAGAATAGGTTACTCTATAGTTTGACATTCTTTTTTTTAATTCATTTTGTTGGACCAACTGTAGAGTATATTGATTGTAAACAAGCACGCAAACATGCTTACAACATAGGTGCATGCTTTATTTGGAGACTCCATATTTATATAGCACCTCCAAGCAACCTGCTTGAATACTTCAGTTCTTTAATATCTAGAAGCTACATCAAAATACAAACGCGGGAAAGTTTTTCTTTTTTAATTTAAACCATTTTTAAACAATTTGTTTTGTCAGCAACACGTCGCTGGCCTCGTACCTGCATCCGAGGCAATGAATGAGGTCAGCTCTAACCAGGACACTAAGTAGGTGACGTAGCAAAATAAGTCGATTTATTTTATCACGCTGAGCTATTTCTCCCCGATTGCCTCTCTTAGCTGTACCTCGAATTTGTTATTCATATAAATAACTTTAATCGGGGAAAAATAAATCAAAAGTAATTTTTTGGACAGAATTTGTCTAGAAGAGGAACGTTGCCGGGGCAACAGATGCGTTTGAGTGCTTCAAGGAAACTAGAATTATAACATCGCTGTGAGGTAACATCTGAAATAAACTCGTTTGTTTGGATGCGGCTTTATGAATTCAGCGATGCTTAGTAAATCGTGTTCTAATCTTAAATCGCTGGACATACCATTAGCCTTAATGCTGACTTGTTGCTGAGTTTCTGTCTCCTCATTAGGTTTCCCCCAACAATCCTTCCTGTCACTGAAGAGACAGTCCAAGCCAAGCACTCAGTTTTAGTTTTTTCATTATACGATGCAAAGCCGTGTGTGTCGGTGTTAATTCCTAACATCGTTTCCAGGAATTAAATAGTAAAATGCCAATATTTGATGGGCTGGGAAGTGGAGGAGAGAAGACTGCGATTGTTATTGATTTAGGAGCGGCATACACAAAGTAAGTATGACTCCTTAGCGCATCATGCTAGCCGCTAACGGGATAGCATGCTAACAACACGTAGCTGTTCTCGGGGTATTTTCGCGTTTTGCTTGTGTCTTTATGAAAGTGTATAACAGATACGTTGAGTTGGACCTTTTGTGGTGAACACTGACATTGGGAGCGTATTTATACAAGTTACGAGGCAGTGGGTGTCTCTTACATACTTAGCCTGCTAGCTAATGCTAAGTTAGCTGTTAGCAACGTTGAGTTTTAAGGTAAACCGAAATCCAACGATGCTCTGTTGAAAGCAAAACAGTTGTAAATGTTATCTTTTATTGTGTTTATGGTGACAAATAGTGTCCATATGCTTGTTTGGGTTCACTTAAGATGTTAGCCCGTGTTGTGAATAAATTCAATCAACAACGTTGTTTTAAAGATATAAACTCTGCCAAGGGAGGAGAAGGGAGGGCACTTTGGCAGGACATCTAAATGTTATCATCACTTTGCCAAATGAGAGCACGGTTTTATAATGCAGGACGCCCTAAATATGTACATAAATTGTATCCCTCTTTCATCACCCCATCTTACACCGAGTCTAACTTTGTGTACAGGGAAACTGACTTGAAGTCAGTCACATGTAGATCAAGAGGGCTGTTCTCCTCTCTCAGATAAGGATTCCCTTTGTCCGTCCCACAACTTTGGACACAGAGACCCAGTGTTAAATTATTACCGCATTTTTTTTTTTTTAGCGTTTCCCTTATGGTCATTTTTCTTCACTTGGTTAAAGTTGAGCTCCCGTTTTCAAGATCCATCTATAATATTGTGGAACAAATTCCCTGCAACACTCTATATAATGACAGTAGCTTAAGATAGCAAACGGATTTTTCTGTAAACTTCTGTAAATTACATATAGTTCTGAAGAAATCTGTATCTTGCAGATGCGGCTTTGCAGGGGAAACGGGGCCCAGGTTCATAATTCCAAGCGAGATCCGGAAACCGGGGCAGCAACAGGTAACTCTTCTGATTCTCTGTTAGTAAGCGGTGCGTTGGGACAGCATTGTATTTGCCTTAATGTTATGTGCTGTCTCGAGCAGGCCACCAAAGTGGTTCAGTACAACATCAACACAGAAGAGCTTTATGCCATCCTCAAAGAGTTTATCCACATATTGTACTTCAGGTAACGTGTTTTTCACAACCTTTGTATAGTTACCGTGAAGCAAACAACCCCAGATCGTTCCCCAGCAATGATGATAATACAGTATAACTGAGTAAATCCGCCTCACCCAGTTAGATTTTGTTCTTCATCAGGCACCTGTTGGTGAACCCTCGCGACAGAAGAGTGGTGATCATCGAGTCCATCCTCTGCCCATCTCACTTCAGGGAGACCCTCACCAAGGTCTTCTTCAAACAGTTTGAGGTACGACAAGAAAGAAAAAAATTATAAAGGACAACCAGGGATTATATAAGGTGTAAGGGTTACCACGGAGGATACTCTTCTTGACTAATGTTAGGACTGAAATGGTGAACCTGATTGTTTAGTTCAATGTTTCACAAGGCTGTGCAAGCTCAGTTGTAATGAATAGTGAGAACTTATCTGATGCGGAATATGTTTGGATTCAAGTTGAATTCTTTGGCTCTGAGTTGGTTTTTATTCTTTTTTTTTATTTTTCTATTCCAGGTGCCCTCGGTGCTGTTTGCTCCCAGCCACCTCATGGCCATCATGACTTTAGGCATCAACTCTGCCCTCGTGATGGACTGTGGATACACAGAGACTCTGGTGCTGCCTGTATCCTTTACTGATTTTACTGTTTTTTTATTTAATAACCCAAAAATAAATGGCAAGACTGTCCTGTGATGTTGTGCAAATTGTTTAACGGGGACATATCAGGTTGTTGCTGTGAGTTTCTGTTAAGAGGTTATCAGCTGTTTAATGCTTAGCTGCAGTGGACCATTTAGTATGAATCCAGATTAGTTGATCCTGGAGGCCGAATCAAAGAGTCGCCAAGTCTAAAGCTGGCTTTTATGGTCTTTGACGACACCCATCTATTATGAACTTTTAAACATTTGCAGTGGGGGCAAATGTTTGTGAAAATTGGTGATTATTTACGCAGAAATTGATATAGGTAGCAGTGCACCTCCAGTGATGTTCCTGTGTTGAAACGTATCATTAGAAAGGATCATATAAAACTAGTCAGATGAAAAACTGCCTGATATAAAAGTAATGTAGAATAATCTCAAACCACAGTATTGTTTTTGTCTTTTTACAATATTATTTTTCCATTTTCAATACCACTACTCTTAACGATAATCAGTCTGGTATTTTATCGGTACTATTATCGATACTTTTTGAATCAAACACATGGGGAAAAAAACAAGCAAATTATGATCACCAGATGGTTTATTTTTTAAACATTTGGAACAAAAGCAAACAAAAGTACAAGATAAATTTTTTTTATAGAAATAGAGCAATAAAACATTATAAAAATAACTTTATGTATATATAAAAAGGCTAAAACACTATCTTGAATAGAAAGTATGTTGCAAAGAGAGAGAAATATCTACATTGACAAGACAAAAAAATATTAAACGCTCTCTAACTATGCTCGAAACAAAGAAGAACTGCATAAAATAATTTCAAGTATTAAATAATATTGTTACCTGAATACAAATTACATTTATAAAAAAAAAAATGTATATTATCAATTTTAACCAAAAGATAGCAGTGGCACCCACAGTGCAAATATTTTATTGACAAAGTTTTTGTGTCGTTCACATGCAAACACTACTTTTACTGTCAACTTGGCGGTTAGGATGAATCTTTTTCAGCTGCTTTAGTTGATAAAAGTTGTGCTGTGCTCCATTTGTGTTATTTGTAATGACATAATCAAGATAGTCACCTTAACTGTGCTACATTAGATTTATGAGTGTACGCCGATCCTGCCGGCCTGGGAGGCTCTTCCTCTTGGAGGGAAAGCCATTCATAAGTAAATACCTCATTGCGATTTCTTTGCCCGTTAATATTTTATTTAGCACTTACTTCACTGTGGATGTAATGCCTGTCTGTGTTTATTCAACATGGTCTAATTCGTTTTTCCATTGTGTTTCCTTATTGTAGGGAATTAGATGGATTTCTTGTGGAACAGTGCTCTGTAGACACCGACACCACCACTGGGCAGAGCGTGCCCGCTGTCATTGGTAATTAAATGCATTCCCCGCAGTTTACAATTTCCCTTTTAATGTGAGACCAACGTAAAGCTGCCTTTATAATTATACATTGATGTAGGTGGGGGTTGCGAGATGATCCAAATTTCTTACTTTACAATGTCTGAGATTTACCACTTTAATATTGCAATTGTATGCCTTTAAGCATGAAAAATAATTTTTTTTCCTTGAAAACATTAGAAAACCTCTTGGTTTTTATTATCACAAATATGTGTAAATGAGTGCAATTTTACTCCTCCTTGGCCAGTAATTTATTTTCTTTAATTTGAAATGGATCCAAAGGATAACTTTACAAGATGCTCAACATTCCTGGTTTTAAAACCGGGGGCAGAGAGTGTCGCTTTGTAAGAGTTATCATGATCATAATTTCCAAAAACAAGAAAATGACACCCCATCCCCTTGCCTAAAGGTGGTCACCAGTCTCTGGCATTAGTATTTTGGGGGTCGCAGGCTGGAAACTTTGGGAATCCCTCATTTAGAGCACGAAGCAGAAATAATGTCCGTGACCCATAATGCATCATTTCCTATTCATATGAAGGGCTTGTTTCCTGCCGCAGTCCTGTGAATCCTTTTTGTCTATTTTTAGAGTATACATACACAGAGTCTGTTTTGTCGTTTTCTCTTTCATCTTCCTCACTGAAGGTAACTAAAGTGTGCCTCGTTCTAATTAATAATAAAAACAACCAGCAGACCAAATCACTTACCAAGTCTTAGCAGAACACACAGCAGGACTGGCATGAATGTGATTATCGTTTCCTAGTTGTACAAATAAAGGCTGGCACACACTTACCATAGATAAAAGCCCAGTTGGATCCTAATTAAATGTAACACCAAGCAGTTGTTATGATGGCTCTCTGCAGCACTGTCAGTTTATATTCACACATGAAGGTATTTTTTATCTATATAGTTCTAATATAGTGATCAATTAAAAAGTGAAGCAATCTCTTCCTCAGGGGCTATCCCAGAAGAAACTGTGGAGGACATAAAGGGTGAGTTGAATTAGCACTTTTTAGATTTCTGCAGTACAGATCGTTGACTGATTGCAACCAAGTGTAGCATTAATTTTGTAAACTAAGTATGCGGGACAATATTTCAGCTACACAATCAGAATTAATGCCCCTAAATGTCTAACTAAACAACGGGCTGTTGCTACTGGAGTGACTATACCAGGGGAGCTTTATATAGAGCAAATGATCTGATAAATATTAAGATGTTTTGTTCTCATAGATGGTCTAACCTTTCTGAAAGTAACGCTTCGGTTCAGATGTCTGAGTAGATTGTTGATTTCTTCTAAATTACTGTATTGATTCAGGTTTGGTTTCTTGCAGTCAGAACGTGTTTCGTCAGCGACTTGCAGAGAGGCCTCCAGATCCAGGAGGCCAAATTTAACTTGGAGGGCACAGCAGAAGTAAGTGGGATGTTAGCTACGATGGGTCCTGGACTCTTATAGATTGTGTAAATCAGATGTTTGGGCTGACTAAAGGCTTATAGGCTCCCTCATACTTGCGTGGACATGAGTCCGCGCAGACGGGTACGCGCAGAGCTCAATTTCTACGACCGCGGTGTCACACTATAAACCGCTCGGCATCAAGAAGTCTTCACATTAAACTGTTTAATATGTGACACTGAGCTGCTCCAAGCAGGCTTCACAGTCCTTCTCTGTCCTCACTGACAGGTGGGAGCCTGCTGGAAAAGAAACGGCTCTAGATGCTCAGCTAGCTAATCACACATTTTAGCATCCATTCTGCCGCTTCATCCCACTGGCAGAAAATGTGGGAATTGTAGGAACTTGCTACAAGAAATGTAGGCAACAGTACGCTCGACTATGAAGGGTAAAACGTCCGCGGAGAGTCAGCGCGGAGTCCACCAAGCTCACCGTTTGTGCACAGTATGAATATGTGGGAGCCTTAAGAGTGTATCAAGGTGTACTCTTTTTCCAGTTCAGCGTTTTAAATAGCATCTTTGGTTTGCCTTTTCCTGCTTCTAGTTTGTGTTCGGTAAACCTGTTTGTGCTGAACCTACAGGGGTTGGACAATGAAATTGTCCAAATCAAATCTTGGGCTGTGGACAATTTGAAACATGTATTGTTCTCTGATGAGTCCACCTTTACTGTTTTCCCCACATCCGAGAGAGTTACAGTGTGGAGAAGCCCCAAAGAAGCGTACCACCCAGATTGTTGCATGCCCAGAGTGAAGCTTGGGGGTGGATCAGTGATGGTTTGGGCTGCCATATCATGGCATTCCCTTGGCCCCATACTTGTGCTAGATGGGCGCGTCACTGCCAAGGACTACCGAACCATTCTGGAGGACCATGAGCATCCAATGGTTCAAACATTGTAACCTGAAGGAGGTGCTGTGTATCAGGATGACAATGCACCAATACACACAACAAGACTGGTGAAAGATTGGTTTGATGAACATGAAAGTGAAGTTGAACATCTCCCATGGCCTGCACAGTCACTAGATCTAAATATTATTGAGCCACTTTGGGGTGTTTTGGAGGAGCGAGTCAGGAAACATTTTCCTCCACCAGCATCACGCCGTGACCTGGCCACTATCCTGCAAGAACAATGGCTTAAAATCCCTCTGACCACTGTGCAGGACTTGTATATGTCATTCCCAAGACAAATTGACGCTCTATTGGCCGCAAAAGAGGCCCTACACCATACTCATAAATTATTGTGGTCTAAAACTAGGTGTTTCAGTTTCATTGTCCAACCCCTATATATCCCTTTCTTTCTGTCTAGTTCTGTGTTTTTATGAATTATGGAAGTAAATACTCAGATCACACATGTCGCTTTTTTTATTTGAACATTATCTTCTGAAAGCTTTGTATATCACACCCTGTTAGCATTAATTGTGGTTCTGATAACCCTTTGGGCCACATGCTCTTATGAAATGGGAGCGTAGATGACTCCCATGATCAGACCAAAAATAGCTCTAATGTCCTGCTGGTGGATATTATTTGGTTGAAGACATTTAACCACACGGGGGCATTGACTTCAATATAGAAAACTTCTATAAAGGAAGCACAAGAATTGACACCTGGTCCACACTAAACGTCCTGTTTTTGGACTCTTTTGGTACAGAGAAAAATTGGATACAGGGTTCGCACCAGGTATTTTTTTTTTTCAGCGTATCGTGGATGGCAGGCGGGAAGCTGGCGTGTCGTTCCGTTCCATCAATGCATTACCGCAGCGGAGCGTCACGTAGTTCAGCTCAAAGGGGGCTGTTCGTCAAGCTAATAAAAGCTAGCGTTAGCTAATGTGGTTCGGCAGGTTTATAGCTGCGCTGATGCACGTTTACGTTCATTTCAGCGTGACGGTCCGTTCCGCTGAAATGTGCTGCAGAGAGCCCTGGGATACAAAAAGACCAAAAACTAAATGGCAAAGGAACAAAACGACCAGCATTCAAGTAGCGCCTGCTTTGAGGTTGTACTGAAATCTGTGTAACTTGTGTTTCTCTCCGCAGCGTCCAGCCCCGCCTCCAGATGTTGATTATCCTCTGGATGGAGAGAAAATCCTGCATGTCAAAGGATCCATTAGGTAGTCCTGAGATCTTTTGATCTGGGTTCAGTCTTTGCTGTTTTGCAACTATTTAAGCAAATACCGCTGGCAAATACCAAGTTATTTTGTCTGCGCTTGTAGGGATTCTGTGATGGAGATCCTGTTTGAGCAAGATAATGAAGAGAAAAGTGTGGCGTCTATGATCCTCGATGCACTAGTCAAGGTCACTATGTACAGTGAATCAAATGAATGTTTTTTTTATTGTCAGTTATTGTATTTATCTTTAAAAACTCTGTATCTTACCTGTGGGATGTGTTTTTATTTGTCCTCAGTGCCCCATTGACACGCGTAAAGTGCTCTCTGAGAACCTGGTGGTGATCGGAGGCACAGCCATGCTTCCCGGCTTCCTGCACCGCCTGCTGGCTGAGATACGCCTCCTGGTGGAGAAACCCAAGTATAGCGACGTGCTGGCTAGCAAGAACTTCCGCATCCACTCCCCACCTGCAAAGCCCAGCTGCACCGCGTGGCTTGGAGGTGCTCTGTATGATTCACATGAAGCATTTTTAGAGTTATTAGCTCAGCTGCCGAGCCTCTGACTGTGCAGATTTCTAGAAAATGGCCTTGCGGGTAAAATAAACCTTTTTAAAAGTCAGCACATACGCAAAATCATTCAGTCAGCCGTTTTTCAGTTTCAAACGTAGAATCTTTTGTTCCACCTCAAAGCGGCTCCTTCATCTTGCGTCTCTCCTGTCCCCCAGGTGCCATCTTTGGGGCCCTTCAGGACATTCTGGGCAGCAGGTCAGTGTCCCGGGACCACTACAACCAGACTGGACGCATCCCAGACTGGTGCTGCTTGAGCTCCCCTCCTCCTGAGTCTTTCTACGAAGCTGGGAAGACCCCTCCTCCGCTGATGAAGAGAGCTTACTCTATGGAAAAGTAAAGCACAGTCAGACGGTTCCTCGGCGAACAATTCCCTCATCTTTCCCGTAAAATCTCCACACCTTTTCAGACTAATGCGTTGACTTCACACACAGCCTTTTAAATGTCAACTAGGTTTGTTTATTTTGTTTCTTTTGCAGATTAAAGACTAAAAATGTGTATTCGTGTTCTGCTGGTTTGCATGTATATTAGAAACAAACCCTTGCCATGGTGAAATCTCTACAGTATTCCACTGAAAGAGTAGGAGGACTATTATCCTGGTGCGTCATCATGCATGAAAGATATCTAGACGGCACCAGCCTTTACTGGTTTGCAGACGAATATACATTGAAGGATTAGATAATTACAGAGTTGACATTTTTAAATGCAAACGTGTCTGCAGTCACAACATGCAGGACGATCTTGTACGTGTCTCTTCCCTCTTAGATTTTTTTTATTGGCAGTGGATCAAAAGAGAAGTGATGGTTTCATCAGAAACGTAGAAGACGGCGACTCATCAGATTTTAAAACAACTAAATGTTGCTTAAGTAATCTGTTGTGCATTGAAGTGAGAGAAAAAAAAAGTCACTGTAACTGGCGTTACCCATGGAGGCTACAAATAAAACATTTTGCACTTATTTATTGTTTATACGTGGCTGCAGGAGGTGGATTTTCATTATGCCCTCAGAGCAAAGGGTGTAGATCTGATCATTTTTACCCATATCTTAAAATAAGTCTAGATGGATTAACATCTAGATAAACGCGCCAAAGGGTATTGGATGAAGTTGGGGAGTTTGTTTTTGCATATCCGACATTAGCATTAGGAGGGTTATAGGAGTAATTCAATCACACGATTCAGTCACACCCTTGACAAGAGGCGTAATTCACTTAATGTAACTGAAAATGTATTTGTTGCTGTTTAGGGCTGTTTAAAGCATTCCTTTGAACATTACTCTGTAAACCGTCATGACTACAAATAAATGTTCAGAACTGAGTCTAATCCGGATTTCTGTTTTGTTTCTTCATCTAAGAGTCTGTTTTTCATAAAACTGTAACCAAACCCCATTTGCTGATTGGAAGGTTTTCCCCTATGGACCACAGCCGTTTGGTAATCAAAGTAAGAAGCGACCAAATCATTTACCATTGTGTCCCGCTCTGGGTGTGCATGGCCTGATGTTTGTTTTGAAACTGCCCAGGTTGTCGTCGCTACTTGTAGACTAATTACATTTTTCCTGCTGATCTTCCAGGAAAAAATCCGCTCATTCGTCACCGAATGAGTCGTGTTATGTTACACAACCTTTAGCTGCGCGCTGAAAGTTTCATTTTAACTAAGAAAAGGCTGTTTTTTCCCCAGTGTAATGAAAAAACAAAAACAAAAAAACAGCAACGTCTCCTGTTATTGGCTTGCCTAAATGTTGTGAAACCTTCCTTTTAAACTTTAGTCTACATTAACAGCTTAGTTCAAGCACCTTTATAAAACGTGCTTATTAAAGCACGAGTCTAGACAAAATAACTTCTCGTTGTTTTAGATAGCAGCGCAGGATCTTTATCTGAATGCCACCCGTTAGTTCTTGGGGTGTCCCGATAAGTTTTTTTCCAGACCGAGTGCGAGTACTTCAGTTTAGATACTTGCCAACTCCAAGTACTGATACTGAGTACTTAATAAATTGGTGCTTATAGATCACAAATAATTTAGTATCATTGACCACTGAAAATGACTGATCATCAAGGGCGATGAATTCGGTTAGAGCTTCAGTTATCGTCTCTCCTTCTTTTTCTTTTGGAGGGTCAGCAAACATCTCCTTTGTATAGCACCACTACCTGGTATTGAGTGGTATCTCTCCTTTGAATTGCAACGTAGCCCGGCCCAGGACGAAAATTGGTATCAGTTCAGAGTATTGGGTTGCTTTTACAAGTATGAATACTTGGCGCTGGTATCGGGCCTAATGTTATTCAGTGTTATTAATGTTGTTTAGTGTTTTTAGAAGAGCTTGAAATAATCCAGAGTGAACTGAACACGTTGATGTCTCAATTCTGAATGTGATCTTTTCTATTAGTCAGCTGGATGATGACATGAGATTGTTGAAAAGTGAGAGCAGCGTCAGTGATAGGAGATTTCTCCTACGGTGATAGCTGCTTGACATGTTAGCAACATAGAAGTGGCACTCTGATCTCTGCAGGTTTTTTTTTTTAGAAAGGTACTGGAACCTATCTATGGGTGGCATAGCCCTCAGGTTTCCCCAGGTTTCCCTAGTGTCCTGACTAGCTCACCTTGTTGGGGTTTCTCATGACGCCTGCTGCCTACATTTTAATTTGATACCGTGATTGGCTAAAACCAACCTTTGGTAGGCGGGCTCTAGGTGTCGCTTCACCCAATCGGCTTGGAAAGCTCTGCTGAATGTCCCTCCTTTCCCCAAACGGATTCGATGGGAGCAGGACCAGACTGATGACGTGCAGAACGAAGAGTGATACGCATCATCAATCTGGCCGGCCAGGTGACTGTAAGCTTCCTCCAAGATGTCCTTTTTCTTCGCCACCGTCCACCTGAGACGTATACTCTGTGTCACTGAAGTTCTCACGCACGTTTACCTTTTTATTAGCATTAAAAGTCGTTTTGTTATGGAGGATGGGAAACCTCCAGACCTTTTTCTTGCATGTCCTTTTATACTTTAAAAGACTGGAATCAAAATGACTAAAACGAGGCTATAAAACCTCTAATTTAATGCTTCTGGAAGACAAAACATGGATAAATCTTTGATTTTAATCAGATACTTTCAACAGTTATTCCCACTTCCCCTTTTAGTCATAGTTTGCTAGATTAATAGTCATATTTATAAGTAATACATTTTGTAACTGATTCAGTTGTTGGCTCTTGGTGATTCTTTACAGTGGAACAGTTTTTGGCATTGTTGCCCTGCAGCAAAAAGGGCCTCTGCTTGAATATTGTGGTCTTTCTCCAAGCAGTTTGCATGTTCTCATGTATCCATTGGTTCTCTCCGGGTACTCCAGTTTCCGCCCACAGTCCAAAACATGCACCCTGTCTTAACTTGTCTCTCTAAATTGCCCTGATAAATGAAAGTGCGAGTTTGTGATTTGCATCTTTTATGCATCTCTGTGTTAGACCGTGATGGACCGGCGACCTACCTAGAGTCTACACTTTAATATTATTTTTGACACAATAGACTGGGAGATTTATGAAAACGAACAATTTGTAGTTTTATTTTTGCTACATAAATATATGCAAAAAAGCCTTATAACGTGTATGTTTTAACACCGTTGCTTAGTCTCACACAAAAACACTGCAACGTCCAGCCTGTAACTCGAGCGCATTTAATACGAGAAGGAAGAAATCCCAACGTAAGAAATAATTCCTGTCTGCAGACTCACCCCACAACCCAAGAAATCTGTTATAAATTAGTTAATAAGTTAGGAGTGATGACGTGGAATGACATTGATTCAGTATTGAACCCACAGAGAACAGGATGTGTAAAAAGAGCATAAAAAGCCAAGAAACCAGCTGAAAGCATTCCTGCTATGCTATGTCAGCTCGTTTAATATAAATTGATGGCAAAGAAAGAGAGCCCTTAATTCCAAAGTATTAATTAGTACTATTAGTAAAAGGAAAGACATTACCAAAAGGCTTTTTTATGCAATGCCTACTAATGGCAATGATTTCAGCTGATTTTCTAAAGGATCCAGTGAGCGCTGAAGCCATAATCCGGAAATGCAAAGAACCTCATTTTATCATAAACCAGCCCTGGCCAGACTGGTAAAAAACAAAAACCAAGAGTTGTCTAAAGATATGTTGCTGAGAGTTTCAGAAACATGGATTTACAATCGATGTTTTCAATACTCTTAACTTGCTGTATTATGTACTTTTTAAGGACTTTTATTTAGCAACACATAACTTCCTCTTTCCTCGGGTTTATGATGTGACATAAAGACCTAGTTTCCTTAGACGTTCACAATGACAGAGCAGAACAGCTGTTTCCCTGCGTCAATAACTGTCCGTTGTTTGGGCGTCTGATCAGGATACTTCCCCAAACATTCATTATGGGAACATAGTAACGTCAAAGACTCTTGATTCATGGGTGTTCCCTCTTTGACGCGCTTCAAGGCACTCCCCACAGGGAGATGACCATAGGAAACTCGCTGAGGGGGGCATACAAATATCCATTCTGACCTGAGAATATCTTAAAATACCCAAGAATGAGCTGGAGAATGTGCCTGAGGATAAGTGAGATCTGAGTTTCCGTCGTGGATGGATGGGTTTTGATTTTCACAAGTTAATGAATCTCCATGTTCGGAGCAATAATCAAAACTTCACCCTTTTTTTTGCCTGTTTTGAAACTGCTGGGAGCAGAGAGAGCTGCGAAGGTGTTTTGAGCTCAGTCCTACCACAGCCTGAAGATGCAGCGGCAATTTCAGCGACACAAGTGACTCACATGTTTTGACATCTTATTGCACGCAAGTCACATGGCCCGGGTGACATCGACACCTTTATTTGAAAGACTTTCAGCGAGGAACTGGCTGCAGCATGGCAGCCCTTATTTCAGCAGTCCTTGGATACTCACCAACCCCTAAAGCCTGGAAGACATGACATGCAGTGGCGGTTCTAGACCACATTTACCAGGGGGCCAGGGTGGGGCCAACGCTTTTTTTTTCATTGGGGGCACTGAAAAAAATAATCATACCAGGAAAAACTGGGCAAAATTTAATCGTTTGATATATTAAGTGAGCTCTGGAACTGCAAGTTTGCAGGCCCCTGAAAATCTGTGATCCTGCCTCAATACGGCTGAAGCTAAAAGTGAAACACGTTCATTTTAAAATCCTTATTAAAATAAAAATGTAGAGGTAAAAATTTAAATGGGCCCAAGGGACCAACCAGTTCCGATTTCTGTTCCAGCACATTTCATCATGAGAAATTGATTCAGTATTATGTCTTCAGTACAGGGATCATAACAGGTTCTCCAGGGGCACTGGCCCCTGTTGGCCCCTGTCTAGGACCGCCCATGATCACATGCAATCCCATTTCCAACGAAAACCTGTCCTAAAGAGGACTCTCGACCTGTGGCGTTAACTTCAGTCTTAATTAAGTCACCAGAAGAAATAATCACACCTCTACTTATTCAGTGGGTCCAGGACAAATTAGACCCTTACCAATTCGCCTACAAACAGAAGAGGACCACAGAAGATGCCTTGACCACCCTCACACACTTGTGTGAAAACATCTGGACGCACCAAGCAAAAATACATATACAAAAGGGCTGTTCGTTGACTTTTCCTCTGCATTTAATGCAATAAAAAATGTATTTATGCTTTCAAAAATGCTCATTCTTAGCGTCAAAGCCTCATCTACTGGCACCAGTCTTTCCTCACAAACAGACCACAGCTGGTCAAGGTAAACACAACTCATGCTCTTCCCTGACTAGAACGAACCGTTCCCCTCTGTTGTCTACCATCTACACACCAATGACTGCGTCATACCGGCGCCTAACCATCATTTAATTCAATTTTCCGATGGCACAGCATTGGTGGCTCTACTGTCAGGCTAGGAACAACCGTGTCTGTACTATGACTGCGTGAGGAGCCCGGTTGACTGGTGTGACCAAAACGCACTTATTATAAGCTCAGCTAAACCCGAGGAAGTCGTCTGTGGCCGAACCCAACTCGCTATTATTGCTCCACAAGAGACTGTCAAACAGTATCTCGTGTGAATTCGTAGCCAATAAACCTTTTAAGAGAACCTCACTTCACAAACCCCGGAACTATCCTTATAAGGAACAACAGGCATTCATTAAAGACAGGGGGATCCAGAGTATTTCATTGGTAGAATAAGGAGCATTGGACAGGTGCCTACATGTTTATTTCCGTTTAGTGAGTTCAAACAGTTTATTACTGTACAGTATTACTGTACAGTGAACGCCTGTAGTCTCTCATGTGTACAGCGCCCTCTCCTGGACTGGCTAATGTGGATGATTTATGCAACAAATGAATCAAAGGACCCCATTTCTGAGGAGAAACAACAAGTACCGTCATGCTGGACAATTTCTACACAGCCGTCATTCAGAGTGTGTTTGCTGTAGGGCAGCTCAGTGTGGTTCAGTGGCCTCTTAATACAGCTGAAGAACAGGCTAAGGACCTGAGAGGCGATTTAGGGAGCGTTGATGCAGAAGGAACAGGTATAAGAGAAAAAGCCTTTCCTATCCAACCATCAGTGACATTAACATGTGGACTTTCCTAAATGCCGGTTGACTTTACGTTGAACCATGTGTTTTAGACAGATAAGACAAAGATAATGTTGCTCCTGGTGAGTTGGCCGCGTAATGAAGAACCCATATGTGGACCGTATCTGGGTCCATTTCTCATCCAAAGTGTCTGATAGCCTTGTTAGAGTACACGCTATCATGAAGCCTGGAAATTTCTAAGTAAACAGCTTCCTCTCTCTTTAACCCTCCGGCGTTGTGAAATGTTATAGCAGAGGGATAGTGGCTGTGGCTGTCCTGTTGGCAAAAAGGGGGGGATTATTTCCCATCTGCATAAATGTCCTAAAAAAATGTTATTTAACTTCAATTTTTAAAAATGCACATTACCTTTACAATAAAATATGGATTTATTTGGAGGAGGTTTACACAACTGGACCAGGGGTGCCAAAAAGATCAAAGATATATGATTTAAGTGTATGATGCAATCCTGACATTCAGAGGTAAAAAAGAAGGACTGCACTGACGGCTGAGTTTCTCTCTGCCTTCGTGAACAGACTTGCATCTGCTTCACATAAATCATTCAGCTCAGCTACGGCTGGCTTCCGTGAGCTTGGGAGCCAACAGCGTTACCCACAATGCACCTGCGGCAACTTAAAGTGTGGGAATTTAGATGGTTTGGGTTTTTTTTTTTTTTAACCACCAACATAAAACCAATTAGCAGAGCAGCACGGCGATGTATTTCTGATTCCCTGTTTTTTGGCTCTTAATCAGAAGATGAAGTTCAACTTGTAGTTCTTCACCACAACCTCTCAGCGTTTGGCGTGTTCAACGTGCCGCCCGTTGCAGGTGGTTTGGCCTGTCACCCGTGACCTTGCTCACATTCCCGGCCTCCCCGTCCCACCTGCTGCTCCAGCTGAGGGCAGCCCCCAGCCTCCTGCAGCTGCAACCGGGACCTGATCCTGAGCCGAGCTTCTCAGAGACAGGAAGCGCCGCGCAGCTGTCCGTCTGATGGCCGCCTGTCCGACGTGGATGTCAGGAAGTGGACTGCCTCCCACGGGGCTTTAATGAGGAAGTAGCTTTCACGAAGACCGTGGAGCTTCGTGGATTTCTTAAATGGTTTCATAACAATCCGAACAGTGAACTGGGTTAGAGCAGAGGTTTTTACACCCCTTGAACTTTTCTAATGTCTGCCACCTCACAGGCCCAAGCTTCAATGAATTATCTTTGGGTTTTGGTTGCTAAGACAACTATGTATCTGCAATGTAGAAAGTCGGAGAAATAAGGAAAAGCCATTGAATGGCAAAGGTGAGTCGAAACATTTGTTCGTGTATGAATTTGCATTGATCTAACGCTTCCGTTGTACTTCTGGCTGCATGTTTAGGCTGCATCTCTGTCCTACTCTCCAGTCTTTCTCGTCCTCTAACAGGTGCTCTTCCAGGGCTGCTCTCCATTTAGCCCTGTCCATCTTCCCCTTCTACTTTTACAGGCCTCCCTTTTCCTGCAGAAGGAAAGCATCCGTATAGCATGATGCCGCCGCCTCCATGTTTCACATGAAGTATGTCGTTTTAAGAATGATGGGCGGTGTTAGTCTTCCGCCGCACATCGCGCTTGACGCGTCGCCCAAAAACGATCAGTTTCTATCTCACCTGAGTGCCTTCAGAGGCATCTTCGCCCTTCCTCTGATTGGTTGTTTGTTTATTTTGGACAGTCCGCCACAGCAAAGTTACAATTACATATTCCTCAGTGTAAATGCATACACAGTATTACATTTGGGTACAGTGCCCTTTGATTAATGCTACCTATAGCCTCATTGTAGGTGGTGGGTTTGCAGTTGTTCTTTGCTTTTTCCATTTTCCGACGGCAGTGCCCAGTGAGTTCGGGCATCTTTTAATAACTTGATCCTCCTTTAAACATCGCCACAACTTTATCTCTGACCTGTCTGCTGTGTTCCTCGGTCTTCATGATGCTGTTTGCTCTCTAGCGTCCCCCAACAAACCTCTGGGGCCTTCACAGAACAGCTGGATTTGTGCGGTGATTGAATAACTACGCAGGTGGACTGTAGTTACAATCAGATGGTGGCACCGGGTTCAGGGTATCAGAGTAAAAGCGATGAACACAAGTGCTCTCCAAACTTTTCAGTCATCGATCATTTTTGCTAAAACTGAGAATCGTGATTCCTTTTCATCTGACCTCACAGACCTGCACCTCACCACGTGGGCCAATCACATGACATCCCAATAAAATGCATGGAAGTCTGTCGCTGAACATTTAACAATATGGAAAGGTTTAAAGGCTCTGAATACTCAAACACATTTTAAACGATGCAAATGATAAAATTGCACGCTGCTCTTCTGTAACACAAATGCTTCACCGGCCAAACACAGTTTGTAGGGGTTTGTGCTCAGACTGGCAGACCGCTTCCATCTATTTTTTTCTCCTTTACAACAAATCAGACCAATTATCCAGACATCTGAGCTTGTCTTTACAAATGTGAACACAGCCTGTTAATTGTGGTCTCTTACTGGCAAAGAAAAGGAGGAAACAATACGTTTGGCATGACTGGGTTCACTTCCTCTCTTGGCAAAATGAAAGGAGACTACAGTCACGCAAACTGTACAATAAATCTAGACACTCACGCATTGTGTTATCTTATATGCACGAATGCATATAAACATGTCAAGAAGAAGGAGTCCTCAGATTTAGAAACATTCTGATCATTCCCGTAGCATCTCTATGGATAACCTCGGGTCCTCGGTGCAACAGCCAGAGGCTCAGTTCGTGAAAACAACGCCGTTGAGCTGAAAGGCTTCAACTAACAACCACATCCAGATGTGCAGTCTGTTCTGTCGGGTGTCGGCAAACATCCCTCAGAGCAAAGTGCTCAGTGGGTCAGTTGTCGTGGTTTAAAAGTTTGTTTCTGCCACTGGCACGAAGCATGGCACAAAATCTGTCGTGTGCTGATTCATTTAAAAACAAACATCACAACCGTTTTCCAGCTTGGACAGGTCTGAAAAGGCTCCATCTCACCTCCTTTAACTGGAAAAAGAAAAGTAAACCGCCCAAACAGGTCCCAGTCCAACCTGTGGGGTCGCACGTACACATTTCTGTTGCCGTGGATGTCCAGCGCCTCGCAAAAAGCAAGGGATCCGTTTTCACGTTTTGTCATGGTACAACCTCAAAGGTGAGGGTAGTTTACTGAGATTTTATGTGGTAAAACAAAGTAGAAAACCTTTTTTTTTAAATCACCCCAAAAAATCTAAAAAGGGTTGTGTGGATTTCAATTCAGTTCCCTTTACTCTAACACCCTTAATTAAAATCCAGCAGAACCCACTCCCTCCAAAGGGCTTGTCATTTGCGAATGGAGTCGAGTGTTTGTAATTTAACCTCCGTATAAATATACCTGCACCATGAAGACCTCAGAGGGGTTTTAGGAGGACATAAGGTCACATTCACCCATCTGCACTCTGTATCTATATGTTCGCACATTCACACACCGACGTACAGAGTCAACAGGCCTTTAACATGTGCCAGGCGACCACTTTTCCCCTGAGAAAGAGTCAAGGGAGGGAAAAGGTGCTCCTGTCAGATCAGACAAATATGGAACCTTTTGGCTAATATTCAAAACCCATGTGTGGAAGAAAATGTGTCTCTCCCTGAACACACAATCCCCACTGTGAAACACGGCGGTGGCAGCATCAGGCTACAGGGATGCTTTTCTCCAGCAGGGACGTTAGAGATGACCAGGTGGTGGATGGAGTTAAATTCAGGGCAACCATGAGAGAAAACGTGTTGGAAGCTGCAGACGAGTAGCTTAGAATGGACCAATCAAAAGACACAGCTAGCTCTAAGTGACAGCCTGGAGCAAGACTTTAAAATCGGTGTTGACAGACAACCTCCATCTAATCGAATTCAACTTACAACACATTCTCACTTCCTACGAGGTGTTGGACCTCAAGCTATTCTGCAAAGAGGAATCTGTAAAGGCAGGAGAAGACGGTTCTGCGAAGCACCGGCATTCATTTCATTGCAGAATTACTTTAAGTTCTGTTGCATAAAATCCTAATTAAGTATATACATGTATCAAACAAACAGCAACGAAATATAAAAAGAAATTCAGAGATTTGTGAAGAATTTTGCTAGGCGCTGCATGGCGAGTGATTAAAAATAAAAACACCCCACAAAGACAAACTTTGGGAGCGGGAAATAAAGGTGTTAGCTGTGGAAAAATATTTCATCTTCATCAGTACAAAAAAAAAAGTTTCTTGTTGCGATAGACAAATGATTTATTAGTGCACGGCTAGTGGGCGATCCATTAAATTTTATTCTAACCTTTCATAACCTAGAGTTACGTGTGAACCTCACCGTAAACACGTTCCAATAAGGGTTAAGTTGCATCAGCCACGAGTAATGAGTGGACGTTGACGTCATCCCCTTTGAAGGAAAAGGCTGAACTTACTCAAATTTCTCTTGAATTCTGACGGTGGTTTCCACTTAATCACTAGCTGCTCATATAACCCACCTTTGCCATGCAGTGGGACGGCTCCAGTTTCCAGCTGCTCCTCCCCCCGTTTGCTTAACATTTTTATTTCCCTCCAACTGGAAGAGAAGCCGGGGTAAAAAACTCATCCTCTGCAGGCATGATGCACAGCTTCAGAGACACCACGTGCCTCCTGCTGGTTCTTCTGCTGCGGCTGGTTCTTGTGCAGGTAGGAGTTTGCTTATTTATCTTTTTTATTTTTAATTATTTTAGACATTCTAGGTGCAATGCAAAATCCACTCAATGGTTGTTATCCCCTGGAACGTTAGACCTAAGCGTCGTATGAAGCAGCCATACAAGCAGCCCCTGCATGTTTCCACACATTTGCTCAGATATTTGCTTTTTTTTTGTTTTTATTTTATTGATTGTTTTTGATGAGATTACAACCACAACTGTGTATTTGAGCAGGTGCAAAAGCCAAAGATCGGTTAGCTTAAGGGCCCAATCTCTTGGGCTCATTGGGCCCTTAAAGCAGCATTTAGTTCCTATGCTCCACTTATCTGGAACAAACTTCCAGAAAATTGTAAAGGTGCGGAAAGCCTGAGTTCCTTTAAATCAAGATTAAAAACACATTTGTTTAGGATTGCCTTCAACTGTTCTAGTTAACTGAATCACCACTTCTTTGTTCTAATTTCTATCTACATTTTATTCCTACTTGCTTTTATTCTGTTTTAATTTGCTATATTTTAATCATGTAAAGCACTTTGCATTGTCCCTGTACTGAATTGTGCTGTATAAATAAATTTGCCTTGCCTTGCCTTGCCTTGCCTAAAGGGTATCCAGAGTATGTCGCCTTTGAGAAGTTCACATTCATTGGAATGCTTTGTAACATTTTTTATTTTAAATCTGACACTTTATGTTTATAATGCCCATGCACTCAAACAAGATCCCCAATTTGTTTAGAAAAAAAAAGCCCACAGCATCACAGATGCTCCACCATGCCCACAGTGGGCCAGAGGTGAATTTCCACATATTGATGGAAGACAGGCATGTGCCTGGAAAAAGAAAGTTGATTCAGATCCTGGTTTATCTGTTGTTTCTCAGCAAACTGAGCGTGAGTGTTTGTTGCCCAAAAGCTTTGACTCGTTTGAGCAAAATAAAACTTTTCTGTTTAAAGATTGTTTTTGTTGTTTGTCTTTACGTTTTAATTTGTAGAGGGACCTTGAGTTTTATAAAAGGTGCTTGAAAACAGAATGCATTATTATCATTATAAAGATTCAGTAATGTTTTTGGAAGAAATACACTTGTGGAGCAGAAACAGATATTAAGTTCTAAAATGTTTAGTTGATGCTAGTGCAAGAAAAGATCAACATATTTATCTTCCTTATCAATGTGGCGGTTCTGCAAATCAAGTCGTCATAGCCCAGGATATACATACTTCTACATTTTCTCAACAATAGTGAGCATTAGTGAGACTCTTTCTTTTTTCATTTATTTATTTTTAATGCATTTTAATATATGTTTTACTTATAGTTCTGACTGAACCAGAGGAAGCTAAGAAGTATCAACACATATTCAATTTTCCAGATGTTAAAGATCTGAGTCCCCATTTTCTCTGTGTAAACAATCAATTCCATTTATCTGGAACAAACATCCAGAAAACTGTAAAAGTGCTGAAAGCCTGAGTTCTTTTAAATCAAGATTAAAAACACATTTGTTTAGGATTACCTTTGACTGTTCTAGTTAAACTGGTTTACTGAAACATCATTAGGTCAAGTTTGTATTCCAACTGTTTTTAAAATTAGCTTTTAGTTCCATTTTCCCATGTTTTATTTTGTTTCATTATTCCTTGCTTTTATTCTCTAAAGCACTTTGCATTGTCTTTGAACTGAAATGTGCTATACAAATAAATTTGCCTTGCCTCGCCTTGCCTCGCCTTGCCTCGCCTCGCCTCGCCTCGCCTTGCCTTGCCTTGCCTTGCCTTGCCTTGCCTTGCCTTGCCTTGCCCAACATTTGGTCTCCACTTGGGCTTTCTGGGTCTGTGGATCTCTGCAATAATAGCAAACATGGCCATTGTTTGGACAGTAAAACCTTTTACATTGTGAATTTGCAGAACTGGATCCCATTCAAATCAGGTCCACAAAGGGAAAGTTGCTAAAGCAAGTATTAGTCTTGGTGTTCAGGATTTTCTAGCTTAATGTATGTTAGTGTTTTTATTTTGCAGCATTTAGGTGAAACATGCTCTTGAGCTCATTGTAAAGCCACACCACTGTTGGGCTGTATTCCTCCTGCATGAAATCTGTTTTATATGATGAATGCAGCTGTTCCATTCAGCTAGTGGGGCTCTATTGCATCAGATTTAAGCTCAAGCTCCTAAACGGTCAGATACATATTAAAGCTGTCATCCTCCCAAGAAATCCCTAAGAGTGGCAATTATGGGAGGAAATTGTGACTTAATTATAAACCATCTTATGATCAAACAAACAGAATAATCCGTGTAGCTACGTTTACTTGCTGCTCGTGAGTAGAAACCTGCTCCCATTTCATCCCAAAATGATTCTCATCTCTGGCAGATTTAGATTTAAATACACATTAGGGGATGGGGCTGGTGGAAGTTTTCAGGACCCTAAAACCTCATAAACAACAGCATAACCTATGAAGTCATCATAAATGTGGGTCTTGCATAAATTTTCCATACGCACTAAAATTGCGAAATCCTTCAAACACCCCATTAGTGGCAAGATTATCAATGTAAAAGGTTTTATCGCCTTCAAAACTAAGAATGTGATCTACATGATACAGGAACCTCTAAATCAGGGGTCCACAACCTTAGAAATGCAAAGAGCAATTTTTGTCTTTATTCTTTACTATAACATTTGCATAAAGCCTTAACCTGAGTTACTTTTCTTTTCATGACGCCTACTGTATTGCTTATGTTTTATGATTAAATTAAAGAGACAGAATTTTATATCTTATAGATTATATCTAATCTTTGGTTTTAAAACAAAGAAATATGTCAAACTATTAAGAGAAGATCATTTTCTTAAAAGAAACTATCCAAATTGATGGATGTTGGAAAAACACATGTAGTTTGCAGCTCAAAGGTCATTTAGTGTTGTTCTTTTGTGAAATGTATGTGTAAAAGTAGCATGCAAAACATTTTGTTCTGCAGAACTGGCCTTTTTTAACTTTTATATTTTAAAATATTTCTCAAGAGCCTAACATTTTATAACCTTGCTTGTAAGCTGAATGGCCGCGGTATTTATGCGTTCACAAACACAAGAGAACAATAATGTGTAGAACTTAACCGAGAGCGCTGCACATTATATATCTGCCTCGCAAGGTGAAACAGGCCGAAATTATGAACAGCCACTGTTGAGGGTCTAAAGCGCCACATGTGTGTTGCAGACCCCCGCTCTAACTAAACAAATTAACAAACACAGAAGTTCCATCAAGAGAAAATATTTAACCAGTCCTGTTGATAGATAAGTTATTATAAATAGATGATGCTTACCAGTTGGTAAGCATCATCTGCTTAAATGCTGATTGGTCAGCCTGTGTATGTGTCAGTGTGGGATTGGTTCATTTGAATCTTTTTTATATATATATGTTTAATTTCAACACAAACTGTTTGGTGTTTTGCAATGACCCCGATGAAGACTAAATAAGGTTGTTTCTCAGTTCTCGAAGTGTTGCTGGAGTCGAGTCGTCACCAGTTTTAGGTTTGAAGTAATCTTTTAATGTTACAACATGTTTCTTCTGAATCTAGTTTTTGTATTAATGTTTTTGGAGTGACGAATCTCAACATGAATATGTTGAAGGACGTAATGAATTTCAGAAACAATGTAAATGAAAGCAGATAAAGAATAGTAGATGTTTTTTTTTTTCTTTTACAAATTGATGCTCCATTTTTAACTAAATCATTATCTTTTGAGAGATGCACGTTTCATTTTCTATCAGAAACAAACGTATTGATAAAATGAAAATAAGTAAATCTAAATCTGCGTGGGAATAGTGAATGAATAGTTTGGGGCTTTCACTCTGCGCAATAGTGAATCAAATCTTGAGCATCGTCCTTTCCCCGCCACTAGAGGGAGCTGTGCAACTGCTGAATCTAGTCTACATCAGCTTGTGGGCAGACTGCCCAAACAGACAAAATATAATTCTTGTTTGTTTATTTGCTAATGTTTTTGTGCGTGTGATTGTCAAATTATTTGTTTGTTTATGTCTTTTTGTTAGATGCTAAACCTTCCAGCGGATGAAAGCCCAAAAGGTAAGATGGGAACACGTTCTGCTTATTTTCTGATCAATCTTAATACAGTTTTGTAATTTCACATTTGAAATCAAATTTCAGATCCAATTTTTTTTTTTTTGCCACATTGGGGATATAAATGTGCACTTTTGCTTGAATATTCATTACAATTTACTACACACCTTTTATTTTATTTCACATTATTTTACCAGAGTGTATATTTCTATACCTACTGCTCCAATTAACCGATGTACCACTTTAATTTAAAAGGTATGTCCGTGCTATTCTACATCTGATCCAACATGTATGGTGATGCAAGTGATTCTTGATTTATTACTCAAAGCGTCCGATCAGGGATCAAGCCAAATGACCTCAACAGCCATAAACTAGCTCTCAAAACATCCTGCGAGGGTGACACAGTTTTAGAGGCTGGGAGTTCCTTATTACTTTTCATGCAAATGCCTGATTAATATAACAGTTCATTTTATTCTCCTCAACAGTAGCAATGAGATTCATGGAGGTGCTAACAAAGAGCGTGTGTCGACCGATCGAGAAGCTTGTGAATGTGGAAGGGGAGTTCCCTGATGGCGTGGAGTACATCTACATACCTTCTTGTGTCCCGCTGTTTCGCTGCTCCGGCTGCTGCATTGATGAGACTAAGGAGTGCTATCCTACCACTAAACGCAACATCACCTTAGAGGTGAGGACAGGTCAAGGACGCGCTCAAATACCCCTCCTGAATACACTAAATATTAATATGAAGCCTCACCATTCCCCCACCCCCTCATGTCCGCAGGTAAACCAGTCCGGCCAGTATGTGAATCTTACATTTGTGGAGCATCAGGCATGTGGAGTGAGGTAAACTAATGTTAAACACGTCCGACAAACACCTGCTGATGCAGTTCACTTGTTATGATCCTGTGATATTAAAGCTGTCCTCCTTTTTAGGGAGAAATACACATATCAAAATGATACAAGGTCAGTAAAAATTATATATATGGTGATTAGCACCTATCAACTGTATGTTATAATTATATTTTGCTCGCTCTGCACAGCAGTGTCATCTCTCAGACACAGACACCAAAGGAGGAAGCCGGGGAGGACAAGCTGAAGCTGTGACAAGTAAGACTGATGCTCCTCCTTTCTGGTGCTTACACACCACCACTCTTTCACAGTGTGTGCGCCTTTTACAGCTGCTTTTATCGTCTTTTTTTCCTTTTACTCAGCCTGACAAGCATGAAGAAAAGAGATTAAATGCTATCACGTTTTATTATTATCTGCCTTATAGTTCATCACTTCTGCAGAGCTTTAGTCCAAATTGCTGCTGGTGAGCCCTTTCTGGAAGGTCACAGAAAGTTTGATAGCCTAAACCAAGGACGAGCAGTCTGCTGATTTAAAAAAAGAAAAAAAGAAAAAAAAAGAAATCAACAATATGAGTGAAAATATATTTTGGAGCAGATGAAGAGGTGCTCAAGGGCGACTGTTCAGGGAGAGTGAAGAGTCCGAACGAGAGGTCTGACTTTTCCACAGTCTCCTTGTTTAGCAATCACAAAAGCTTCTGGGTGTTTGTAAAAAAAATTAAACAAAAAAACGTTGAAACATTACAGGATCAACGGGCCTATAGTGTGTTATTTCAATGTCAGACCACAGTGTGTGAAACTGGGAGACGAGTGTGTTCACACTGTTTGGGCATTGCTTGCGGGGTTTCACAAGGGTCCGTTTTGGGTCCAAACTTTTTCATAATGCATTTAAATGACAAATGCAAAATACTTGAAGTTATGAAATTTATATCATTTGCTAGAGACACTGCATTTTTGTTGAATCCCTTCATCTAGAAGCTGTATTTTGGGGGGGCTTCAGGTCACTGAAAAGGTACTGTTGTATCCGACAGCCTGTCGGTTTCCCAAGAAAAGTATGTACGGTCTCCTCTCTTGTTTCATTATCCATGCGAGTCAGAGGGATCATTTTACATACAGTTAAATGAGATTTAGGTCCATTATCACGAAAACTTCTATTTGCTCAGAACATACAGTGTTGGAACATCGCTTTAGAAAGAAACAGTGCCATAAAAAGGTATCCATACTCTTTTATGGTTTTGTTACATGGCAACTACAAAGTTCAATGTATTTAGCAAGAGTCTGTGTATTAGACGAACATCTCAGTGCAGTAGGTAGGTAGGTAAACGATCTGAAATATTTTATATATAAATATATAATATATCAAATATTTCAGATCGTTTACCTACCTAAAAGATAGTATTTTTGAGTTTTCTTCAGCTGTACGCCATAATCAGCGATATTAAAACAATAAAAGGCTTGCGATATTTCAGTTGATTTGTAATGAATCCAGAATGTATGACAGTTCATGTTTTTTAATTGCATTACAGAAAATAAAGAATTTTATCACAATATTCTAATTTTCTGAGACAGTCCTGTATGTGTATATATATATATATATATATATATATATATATATATATATATATATATATATATATATATATATATATATATATGTATGTATGTATGTATGTATGTATGTATGTATGTGTGTGTGTATATGTATATGCAGTAGGTAGGTAGGTAAACGATCTGAAATATTTTATATATTATATATTTATATATTGTTGCACAATTGTCTTTCATGGACATCCCCTGCTTGCTCCTGAGAATACGGCACTATTTTACAGGCTTTCTCCAGCAAACCTCTGAGGCCTTTGCATGACTTCTATTCAAGTTAAAGTCCCACACTACTGGACCAGTTTCTGCGCAGAGATACTCCAGATTTTAAATAAAACTCTTTGGCCGTATCTGCTTGGTGCTGGAACTGATTTTTAGAACAAATGACTAAGCTTTCCCATTTGGACCAGAGTTGAATTTCCTCTTTTGGTTGCTTTGTAGATAAATTGGACAGATTTCTATGTGCCAAATAACACATCAAAAGTGCTGCAAAAGAACACCAGCTGTTTTCTCAGTGGGTCAGAATGTGAAACTCTGTTGAAACATGGGAACAAGTGAAATGCTCATGCTGTTTTGGATTCATTGACACATGTTGTGTCTTTACAGGTGCTAATTCTCTCAGAAGAGGATAAATCTTCATTGATGCAAACATGATTTAGGATCGGCGTTCTCATCCTCCGTACGTGAATAACTTCCTGCAGTCATCCAAGCAGAAGGCAGTTCTTTCCTCTGCGAACCCCTCGTCATTATTTATCACAGAATAAGGATCGCGCTTTGGTCCTGGCTGCTGTTTGTTTTTGACCAAAGTCTGCTCAGCCTTTTCGAATCTAGCTGTACGCGAGGTTTGGACAATGTACATTAGCTGCAGAATATAGAAGACTTTGTGTTTATTGAACTTTGATCATGTAACCGTCTTTAAACGCAGACAACGAATAATGTAGAATCAGTGAGACGTGTATGTATTTTTGGAGTTTTTATTTAATTAATGGTGTGTTCAATGAATAAAATAAACAAAACGACAATGGTTCTTTGTGATTTTGCCGCCTGAATTGTGTAGAGCACTATGATCAAGGTCAACCCCCGGGTCTGAAGTCTTTTAAAGCTACAAACAGGTTTTCTTCCAGGTTAACCTGTTATTGACTCCAGAATCCCTGCAGCATGATGCTCCCACCAATATGTTTAGCCATTAATGTTATGCCATCAAGTGATGTGGCGTTTGACGTATATAAGCCAAAAAACATACGTTTTTGGCTCATCTGAACAATACGGTTGCTGTTTGTCTCACAATTGTTATTGCAGACACGATAATGGATTAATGGCGTTTCTTCCCGCCCCTCATCACCTCAAGTCAGAGATGTGGAGCATCGCTAATCGTTGTCCTCTCAGCTTGCTCTGCCGTCTGATTTGTAAATCTCTGCGGCTCCTCTTGAGTTATTATGAGCCTCTTGGCTGTTTCTCAGATTAATCCACTCATTGTTTGGATGGAACACATTTCCGTAGCTTTGTAGTTGTGCCATACTCTTTTCTTTTTTTAATTTATTTTACGTGTGGATGGTATTAAACAACATGATCTGTGACATGATCAAAGCTTAGGGTTTGTCTTTTTCTAACCTGCTTTAAACTTCTCCACAACTTTATCCCTGACCTCTCTGGTGTGTTCCTTTGTCCTAATGATACATCTTCTCTTAACTTTTCAGGGTCTCACAGAGAAGCAACTTAGATTGACGTTTTTTGTAATAAAATGACCAAATGTGAACAGATCAAGAGGTGTGAATAATTTTGTGAAGCATTTCAGCCATGCACAAAAGGGGTGGTTGTTTTCCCATGGGTGTAAAAAGAATTCTCTCAGCCACACTCTGGTATGGTTAGATTTCATAGCAAGGTTATTATTGTGCCACAATAGTAACCTACTTGGTGGCACACATGATTAATATGTCACATCCATGCCATTTGTTGGTCTCGAGTTTTCCTGCAATCTTGCCCTCGGCATAAACATCTGCACAGATGTTGAGAGAAAGAGAGGCACGCATGCATGCACGTGTTTGACCCATTGTTTTCACGGGGCAGAGTAAAAAGCAGAGCTCTTGTTCACTCCGCGGGGCACGCTGCAGAGAAAAGCACTAGTTCTGCTCAGGTTAGCTCCGGGGCAAACATTTACGTAACAAAACTAGACGCCCTCACGTCACCGTGCTTCTACGTCGCCTAGCTTCGCTGCGTCCAGCTCAAATCCCAATGGCAGGACCACAGCAGCGTAGTCCGAAACATGCCAGCCACACGCTAGTCGGTGGTCACGTTTTTCAGCTGCTGGCGGCGCCGGCCAATCAGAGACCCGGAGCTCGGTCACATGGGAATGTGGGGCGGCCAAAACAATGTGACGTACGGGATACTCCAGTCATGGCCACGCCCTCCACTACCAAATATGGACCCGGAGCTTAAAAAAAATACATGGTTTTCTCCTGTTTTGAGCTTAAATAACAATTACAGGCGAACTAACGTGGCGGAATTATATCGCCGTGGTTATTATTAGCGGTGACACGGTCTAAGTGTTGAAGCACGCCGGAGAGAGAGCGAGCATGAGCCGCACCGTGCTGCCGCATGTGAGCCAGCGGGGCCGGGGGGAGGAGCAGCGCTGGGTCCCGTGTACTGCACCGTGGGACAGCCCCATCCAGACGCTGCAGCTGGGCGGCGGCAGCAGAGAGCGACCACACCGAGGACGGAAAAAACTAAAAAAAAAAAGAGAAAGGAGTCAGCCGTAACCTCCACCTGAATTCAGCTTCCTGGTTTCCAGCGTTCAACGCCTCTTTGTCGGGACCACACATCGACGGAAAAAAGTACGTGTTTTTGTTTGTTGTCTCTCCCGCATTCACTTGTGTTTTTTTTAATACATTTTAAGCAAGTCACGCGTCGTGGGAGTCGTCCCCCATTAGCATTGCGTGTTAGCTCTCTAAGCGGCTAACGCCAGGACGGGAGGAGGGGAAAACCACGCTTTTGACTTTTCCTCCTGTATTAAACATCGAATCTGTTGATTAAGCCCGCTTCTTAATTCAGCGTATTTTAATTCAGCTTATTTAAATGTAATTCAGCGTTTGCAATGCTGCCGACTGCCAGGCCTACTGGCGATGAGCTGTGTCCAGTTTGATACGTCCATTTGGGTTAGTCGTCCGCTAAAGGTTAGAGATTAAATTAGGCTGTAGATGGTTCCTAAACATTCACGATAAACGATTTCTAATGTTTTCTCGCGACACCCACACTTCAGTGGGTTTTTGTTTCACGGATAATCTCTGGTCAGTCCGTTATTATGAAAATGTAAACATGTATACACTTCCACCCAAAACACCGTCCTATGGTTCCGTTGCCATGCATGTTTACCTGATTCCCAAGACTTCATGTGGAGGGAGGGAGGAGTTCAGGTCAGATGGGACCAGAGCTGAAGTTTCCGGCTTAGATGCAAACACTAAACATTCCCAGTACTGGCAACAGCAGCAGCAACAGGGGAGGTGCAGACCTTTCTGGAGACTGGGGCCGAGGTCCACTGTTAGAGCAAAGCAGATGCATGTTTTAGAGCGGCCTAGTCAAAGGCCGGACCCAAGTCTGTTTGAGAATCTGTGTCCAGATGCTTTCACGTTAAATCTGGGCTAGTTTACAAAGAAAAGGGAGGAAGGGGTGTGTTGGCATCTGGAAGTGGGAAGCAGGTAAGAGACGTACCGCTAAATAGTAGCAGCTTTAGGGTAGTTTTACAAATACTTATTGCAGAGGGCTAAAAAGTTTTGTTTAAAGAGGGGGGAAAAAATCACAACTGTAACAATTACGCTATACTTTGTTGGTAAATTGTGCGTAAAATGCGTGGGTTTGTGAGTGTGAAATTACAAAAAAAATGTTCAAGGGATGTGAATACCTTTCCAGGGCACTGTAAAAGTAACCTGACTCCGCCAGATAGATTTGCTCCGCATATCCATCTGGAAACCTTCCGTTGAAGTAATTTTGGGAAGGGGCAAAAATACTGGTTAGCTGATTGGCCTATGTTGGTGATAGACGGGCCAAATAAACCAATCAGATCAACGAAGCATATGACGTACTAACAGCGACGACGAAAACACAACCACAAGCTCTTGCCGAAACCAGTCGGGAGAAGAGCAAAAACATCTTTTCCTCTGAAAAAAGCCTCCAGAGCAGTGTTTTGCTCTTCTTTCAGTGAAGAAATACTCTGTAATTCCAATAAAACTTGCTCGATAGTCACGCTAACGCTAGTTTCATTGGCTGAAGCCGCCATGTTGTTTAGACTGAACTGCCGCTCCTCGTTGCGTCACACCTCAACTCGCCTCAAAGCCAACGCTGATTGGACGTTCGTTTGGTGAACGGCTCCAAATTTTCTTTAACGGAAAGTAGCCAGACTGATCTGCGAGTGAAACCTTGAAAACTCGCGAGATCAGGATGGTCTCACGAGGCTAGCGTAAAAGGAGAGAGTAACGCAAAAATAAACCTGAACATATTTGTTCTTTGTTGCCAGGTTGTAACCACAAATTACAACTTTTAAATGTTTCTACTGATATGTTGTTTTTTTAGCTTTCATGCAGCCGTGTAACGTGTCCTCAGTTTGAAAGATGGTTGATTCACTGTGGTTTTCCTTCGCAGCTTTAGCGTTTCCCATGCTGAACTAGCTTGGGAGGGCTTGTGGATCCGAGGAGCGTCTCAGTGAAGCGGGGAAAGGAGGATGAGCGCCAAGAGGAAGGCAGAGAGTCTCCTGAGGGCAGCGAACCGACCTTACGTCATGAAGTGCAGAGGTTCCCTGGCGGATTCGGAAAGAGACTCCGGGTTCTCAGGTGCGACCCTCGGCGCACGCGGAGGGCGTATGGCACGCGGGGATCCCCCTCTGAGCCGCGGTTAATTTCTCCTTCTGCCCCGCAGATGCCAGCTCAGAGCACCTGAGCACCGTGGACGCCACCGACTCGGAGGACTCGCCCCAGCCCGCTGCACGGCGGGGGGCGCAGGGCGCGGGCTCCGACTCGAAGCGCTCTCAGCCGGCTGTGGTCGGGGGCTCCTACTCCAGACTCTCACCGATGATCATAATGAACAACGTTGTGCTGAAGCAGGTACGGCGACGCAGCGTCGGGTCTAAAAGCTCGCATGTTGTCAGCACCTTATCTGAAAAGCTGGACTTTCTGAGACACTCTTGTCTTTCTTTTACATCGCTGCCATTTGTTTCTCCTTTGTTTTATTGTAAAGTGAACAAGAGTATTCCTAATAGTGCCTATAAATTGTGTAATAATAACATATTTATATAAGATTTTAATTTATTTATTTGCCTTATTTGGACCAAAGAAGTGGGGAAACGGAAGAGTTGGGAATTAAAGGAGGGGGCGGCTCTGAATCCATCTGTAATCGATCCCTCTTATTCTCTTGCAGCCTGTGGAGAACCCTCCTGCTCTGAAGCCCTGGGGGTTCAGTCCCACCGTGGAGGTGGTGCAGCCGGTGGTCCCGCCGCCTCAGGTGGTCTTTCTTCAGCCGGTGGTCTCTCGCCAGGGCTCCCCGGGCTCCAAAGAAGCCACCTCTAAGCACAGACGCTCTAGAAAGTATCTGCCGATCTTAAAGTCCTACCCCAAGATCGCCCCGCATCCCGGAGACAGTGTTGGTTCCTCAGGAAGAGGGACTGCTTCTTCTTCTTCCTCCTCCTCCTCCTCCTCTTCATCAGGGTCAGAGAAATGTAGCACCTTGAGCTCCAGCCTGTGGGAACAGCACCAGAGGCAGAAGGAACAGAGATCTCTGTGCAGCAGCACCAGTAACTCTGCGTGTGCGTCTCCCAGTCTTCCCGGTACCCCCAGCACCGCGTCGCCTCTGCTCCACACCAGACTTTCCCTCCCCGCAGCAGAAAGCGGCGCCGGCGTCAGTCCCGCCACGGAGGGGCCTTCGCCGGACGGCAGCCCGCCCCCGCCTCTCAGTCCCTCCAAACACCAGACGCTCAGCCTGGACAGCATCTCGTCTCTGGAGTACGGCCTGAGCGACGGCGGCTCGTACTCCAAGAGGAAGCGCTTCTGCAACACGTACAACATCCTGAGCAAGTCCGGCCTGCTGGACATCACGCTGCGCACCAAGGAGCTCCTCAGGCAGAACCAGAGCACTCAGAGCGACCTGGACCGGCTCAGGAAACACACGGACCTGTTCCTGCTGGCCCTGCAGACCGGGGACACCAGCGGCTGCGTGAGACTGCTGAGCAGCCTGCAGGAGGAGGACAGGGAGAGGGCCGCTCAGAACGGCCTGAAAGCAGATCAGACCTAGACCGGCGCGCGGCGGTAATCCATCAGACTCAGAGGAGGATCCGAACGAGGGGGGGTAGACGTGTGCGCAGGCAGATGGACTGAAAGTAATGTGCTCTACATTACTGATCCCTCCCCCAGACTCTCAGACTGACAGCAGCACACTGTGGCCTACATTTTCGCTACTGTTTGCCTTCAGTCCCTTCCCGACCAAACTAATGTAAAAAGAAGTCGTCAGAATACTTGTCTCCTTTTTAATTGTCGCACTCTAGTCAAGAAATGCTCTGCAACGCTGTAGGGGGGACCCTGCTGCTGCTCTCTTTCACTAACGGGCGGCGCAGACGAGAACCGTGAACGCGTTTAGTGGTTAAAGGTGTGGAAACGGCTCGGTTAATTACTGAACCTTTAGTCTACCTGGGCTCCCTCTGATGGCAAAAGTTGATCCGTTTTTCATTTCAACCTAAAGCGGGCGAAGGGATCGGGCGATCCTGGATAAATGTGATCGGTGGGATCAAAACATGAACGCTGTCAGATATTCTGACTTAGAATCCCCTTTAAAAGGCTTTGAGAAGAGCGTTACTTATGAGTGGATTTTCTCAGCAAGTTCGCATCCAAAAGGTAAAACGCTGCAACCTTCTGATGACTGTAAATGTGGTTTGCGGAACCAAAGTGTCGAAGCAGTAAGAAAAGATCAGCGTTCTCCCTCTGCGAAGCTCTCCGTTTAGTTCAGGGCCCATTCAGAAAGTCCTGCCTCCTCCATCAGGGCCGTTTTTAATGGGCAGATTCTCTGGTTTCTGCAGCCAAACAGACCAAATAAGGCTAGATATTTCAATTTAAGTTGGATTTAAACCTTAAAGCATACCTGCTGTTTTTATAGCAGACTGTCGTCAATTGTCTGGGCTTTCTAAAAATTGATCCGCAGGCACGTTTAGCAGACTAAATGATGTGGAACGGACTCCATGCTATCATAGAAGATGATACGATGACCTAGATGACATCAGGTTGAACACGTTCAGAGCGTTTTGCCTGTCGGTTGCATAAAAACAGCCAAACATGTGCATGAAGTGTACTTCACCTCTGCTTCTCATGTTTGTTTTTAATTATTTTTGTTGTTTTTGTTTTCTCTGATCAGATGGTTGTCAGATATCCACGTTCTAATAACCAATTAGCTGCTTCCCTGAAAAAGGTTCACTGTAAGGCATAGCAGGATTATCGGTCAATGCTGAATGTTTTCTCCCTTTTTTTTTTTGTCTGCTTTATTGTTTTTAATTGTGCATCCAGGTGAAATATAAGTGGACAGTCGCCTGTCTTCATGTGTAACTTTTTTTTGTTTTCTGTCTATTGCTGTGTTTCTACTCTAAAGTCTGTGTTTAAATGTTTTTGTTCAAACTGAGACAATAATTGAGGCAGCTACTGATGAAAGCCAGTAGTTTATCTGTTTATTTTACGCTCCAATTTAAATCAAGAGCAATTTTTTTTGTGTGTTTATAGATCATGGCCTTAAAATTCGAGTCATAAGTATGTTAAATAAAATAGTTGCACTAAAACAGTTGAAAAGCTTTTGTTGCAGGCTTTCTTGGCAGCTGTGGTACTGTAG
Source organism: Fundulus heteroclitus (assembly GCF_011125445.2). Lineage (NCBI taxonomy): Eukaryota > Metazoa > Chordata > Actinopteri > Cyprinodontiformes > Fundulidae > Fundulus > Fundulus heteroclitus. The sequence continues at coordinate 818,432 of NW_023397208.1, read as the reverse complement.
CTTATTTAAGGTGGTAATGAGGTTTTCATTTTGTGTTTTTTTTTTTTTTATTTTTTATTATTTCTTTCATTTTTCTTTTCTTTTACACTAGTTGCATCACCAGACCGACATTGCAGTCACACGCCCACTGCAGCCTGAAGGCAGCAGTGATTTATGGTTTTTAATTTTAGTCTCATAATCAACTCGTTCCACATATCCTGGCCAGCGGTTGGACGTTTGCTGGGAGGATTTATGAACAATCTGTGCTTCTATTGACTCAAAGTGGTCCAGATTTGGCATCTCAAGAGAAGGAGGCTTGTACAATACAACTCATCGTCTAAGCTGCTGTATATAGGAAAATCCTCTTTGACGACTGTGTCAATCCTTGGAGCGAGGGAGAAAATATATTTTTTTTAATCTACTATTAAAAACTCAATAGTAGATTTCTTTTTTGTAAGTTACGTTCTGTTTTATTTTATTGCACATTATTATTGAATACTGTTTTGCTTTGATAGACACGGCATCACCTGTCTACTCCACACTAAATGTCTGTATGAAGCACATTTAACGTATGATTTTTATTTTTATTTTTCAAATAAATTTGGTAAAGGAGGTGATTTGTTGCCATTTCTGTCACGAAAAACAATTCAGTGTGAGCTTTGCTGTGTTTGAGGTCATCCTCGCTCCTCTCTTTCGCTGCAGGCCAGCCCTTCAACTAGCACAGACCCAGCGTTATATGCACTCTAGTCCTTTAAGGCTTCACAATCTGTCCCAAATATAGCTTTTAATCTAAAGTGATCTACCCTGCAAACCCCAACGAGTTAAAGGGTAATGGATATTCTCAAACTCTTTTTGTTTTCCCATCTGATGCAATATGCCCGTCTGGTGGCTTCAAAGTATACGAATAAGAAGCCCTGAAGTGCTCCCCGACCTTTGAGTGCTGCTCCAAAATCCTGCAGGAGGCTACAACTTAGGAGCCCAACTTGTTTTTGTTATACATATATATTTTTTCTCTCCAAATGAATTTTCTGATCTCATTTGTGCTCTTTGGAAGCCTTAAAACATCCATGGAGATGCAAGATAAGTAAAGCTACTCCTCCAGCTGTTGGCAAACACTTTGAACAAGGTCGTTAAAAGAGAACAAGAAAATGTACATTTTCCTCATGAAAGGTGAACAGATTTCACAATTTCACCCGAGCTTACAGAATTTAGTAGGAATTTTTGGCTCGAAGCAGAGCTGTAAAACCTCTCCAGGATTGACAATAATCTGGTTTAATTTACTTAAAATGTGAAGATTGGAAGACCTGCAGCTGAAATTTTATTTTTCTGTTGGCTGATACAGTGCATGTCTGCCAGCAGTTAAACGACTAATCCATAAGTATTGAGTCCTTATGATTGACATAAGTAACAGAAATGCTGGACAATAGGAAGAGTTGCCACCACTTTTTTGCTAACTGTAATAAAGTAAAGTCAAGCCGGGGTCGCACAGCTGGTATTGTTAGGGGGATATCCAGAATTTGTTATTTCGTCTTCCAAAATGCAATTTTCATGTGCAATGGGATACATTTAATGTATGTCTGATGGTTTTAATAATTTTTTTTTTTATTTGTTTTTCTAAAATGTTCAGAGGAGTTTTCTATGTGTCATTCCACGCAAAGTGATGTAGACATGAGTCGGCATAATTTTTAAAAGGTGTGAAAAAATGGTTATGATGAATTAAGATTATAGAGTCACGTTGACCTGCAAGCAGTCAGTAGATCTAAAATACTTGTTGACCTTGAAGACTGACCGAATCAGGTCGTAAATGGGTTGTAATGTGAACCCATTCCGATCAGGCGGAGTTATGGTTTGATTTAAAATCCTGCGGGGTTGTTTTGTGTGTTCACGTTTAGGGTTCAATTGTCTGTGTAATAAATATCATTTTAAAAAGATGTTCCTCTGTATGATGACCTATGTATTATATATTTTATACACCCACATGAGAATTGTGTTTCTCATTTGTTTCTGCTTGTGCCTGAATATCAGCGGCATTCTTTGTTGAAAAAAAGTGAATAAAACATTATAAATTAATTGCAATCTACACAAATCAGAATTGAATTCTATTTTTGTTGTTAAAAATACTTTTTTCTGTCTCTTTACTGTAGTGTATACTGTTGACCGCTAGATGGCTCTGGTGAGACGCAACTGTTTTGCGCGGATGATCGCGAGCATTGTACCACCGGAGCCTCCGTAGATCTAAGCTGCCCTCTGTTTTGAGAAAATTGAAATGCTAATTGACTCTGGGGCTGTGTCGCGGTTGCAGCTATGATGAGTAATTAGTTTTGTGGCATTAAAGAGTTAGGCAGGCACACAGCCCGTTGGTGGGCAGCTTTCATAAAGCAAAGGTAGCAATATTTTGGAGACTAGCCTCGGGCAGCTAGGGTTCTGCTGCTAACCTTGCTAGCTAGCAAGGAAACCGGTCAGTTTTATCCAGCGCAGGTTCTAATCAACACCGTATTTTTTCTTGTCGTAGCTGCGTCCACCGTCGGTTTTGCCTTTAGTTCAGGCGTATAAAGCCTTTTAATTGTTGCTGTCCGTGGGATGATTTTGACTTCGAGATGACCCACAGTGGCTTCTGACCCCACGGAAAGTCTCGCCATTTGTCGGTAAGATTCGAGGTACGTCGTGTTGCGTGTGCCAACCTTTTCATAGTTAACCGCTTGTTAGGTCGGCTGACTAGCTGCTGCTGTGTTTGTGTGTCGACCAGCTGAGAGCTTCACACAGGCCGACCCATGCTTTCTGATGAGCTGGACTCTAAACCAGAGGTAACACTTTAGCCTTTTCACTCTCCAGAGGCGGTGCACAGATAATGACAGTCGAGCTGCAATGATGTTTTGCTGCTGCTGTGATGGTGATGATGGTGGTTGTGGCTGTTTTCTCTCGCCAGCTGCTGGTGCAGTTTGTCCAGAACGCCTCCATCCCATTGGTGCAGAGTCTGGAGGACTCGGAGTCCAAACACTCCTGCCTACCTCTGCTGGCCCCAGCTGAGAGCTCCCTGTGCACTCCTCTGGAGCTCACAGGTAGGTGCAAGCTCCCGCCACGCTGGGATGGAGCAGGGGGATGGCTCCCTCCTTGCCAGGAGTCTTGTTCTCACACACATAAGAGAATCACCATGTTGTTAAATCTGCTTGGGCTGTCCACCAATCAGTTGTCGTAAGCCATGCTTTGCCAAATCTTGGACGAGGCTGCGACTATAACTAGGTGTGTGTGTGTTTTCATGTTTATTACATCATAATAACAAAAATCTAGTTAGTGCATGTATTACTGTTATTTTATTGTCCTGGGAGTCATGTTCTACTTATTTCTTTCTGTTGATTGATAAAAACAACATTCTGACCCAAAGTATACACTCACCGGCCACTTTATTAGGTACACCTTGCTAGTAGTTGGATCCCCTTTTGCCTTCAGAGATGCCTTGATCCCTTGTGGCACAGATTCAACACGGTTCTGGAAACATTCCTCAGAGAGTTTAACCTGACTCCGCCAGATGGATTTGCTCCGCATATCCATCTGGAAACCTTCCGTTGAAGTAATTTTGGGAAGGGGCGAAAATACTGGTTACCTGATTGGCCTATGTTGGTGATAGACGGGCCAAATAAACCAATCAGATCAAGGAAGCATATGACGTACTAACAGCGACGACGAAAACACAACCACAAGCTCTTGCCGAAACCAGTCGGGAGAAGAGCAAAAACATCTTTTCCTCTGAGAAAAGCCTCCAGAGCAGAGTTTTGCTCTTCTTTCAGTGAAGAAATACTCTGTAATTCCGATAAAACTTGCTCTATAGCCACACTAACGCTAGTTTCATCGGCTGAAGCCGCCATGTTCTTTAGACTGAACTGTCGCGCTTCTCGTTGCGTCACACCTCAACCCGCCTCAAAGCCAACGCTGATTGGACGTTTGTTTGGTGAACGGCTCCAAATTTTCTTTAACGGAAAGTAGCCAGACTGATCTGCGAGTGAAACCTTGAAAGCTCGCGAGATCAGGATGGTCTCACGAGGCTACAGAGAGTTTGGTCTGTATTGACATGATGGCGTCACGCAGATGCTGCAGATTTGTCAGCTGCACATCCATGATGCGCATCTCCCGTTCCACCGGATCCCAAAGGCGCTCTGTTGGATTGAGATCTGGTGACTGTGGAGGCCATTTGTGTGCAGTGAACTCATTGTCATGTTCAAGAAACCAGTCTGAGATGATTCATGCTTTATGACATGGCGCATTATCCTGCTGAAAGTAGCCATCAGAAGATGATCTCTTATTGTCCAATTTTGGTGAACCTGTGCGAATTGTCGCCTCAGTTTCCTGTTCTTAGCTGACAGGAGTGGCACCCGATGTGGTCTTCTGCTGCTGTAGCCCATCTGCCTCAAAGTTCGACGTACTGTGCGTTCAGAGATGCTCTTCTGCTTACCTTGGTTGTAACAAGTGGTTTTTTGAGTTTCTGTTGCCTTTCTATCATCTCGAATCAGACTGGCCATTCTCCTCAGACCTCTGCCATCAACTAGGCATTCGGGCCCACAGAACTGCCGCTCACTGGATATTCTCTCTTTCTCGGACAATTCTCTGTAAACCCTAGAGATGGTTGAGCGTGACAAACTCTGTAGATCAGCAGTTTCTGAAATACTCACTCTTTCTGGCACCAACAACAACCATGCCATGTTCAAAGACACTGAAATCACCTTTCTTCCACATTCTGATGCAGATCGTCCTAACCATGTCTACATGCCTGAATGCATTGAATTGCTGCCATGTGATTGGCTGATTAGAAATTTGCGATAACGAGCAGTTGGACAGGTGTACCTTAATAAAGTGGCTGGTGAGTGTATGTTAAATGAGTGCAAGGATTTTTTTTTTTCATGTTTCATCGTATTTTTTTTAGATGTGACCTGCCAATTTTCATTTTGAACTGTTCAGATGTTCATATTTCATTGTAATCACTATCACACAGTGGGCTGCGGGTTCTTGTATAGAGAATGTAATGTTGAGTGAAGCAGAAAGTCATGGGGTCAAATAGCTCTCCCTAGTAATGAATGAAAGCATATGCACCTAACCTTTGAGATTTTCTTTGAACATAGAAACACAGATTGTGTTGGGAATTTAGGTTAGTTTAGTTTAGGTACTATGTTAGTTCTTTGTGTTGGCAACCAGTAATAGTTTACTGATTACTTATTAACCCAGCACCAACTTTTAGCCACTAGGGGCGCTAGACTTGTAACTTCCATGTTTAGTGCTGCTGGAGGCCACTGGCAACATTGACTGCACTGCCACAAAATTAGACAGTCTGAATCTGGAATCTGATAGCAGACCAGCAGACTGAGAAGTCATGGAGTTACTTCTCTAGATTAAATCCTACATCAGCGAACCATAAATATGTCTGATCAGATGAGTGTCAAATCAATTTTTTTGTCGTTACTCAGATTGCTGTAACCTAAAAGGGGTCATGTGACCTAGACCACCACTCATTCAGTGGCGGCTCCGACACTGTGCTGTATATTGACCTGAAATGTCATTTAATGTATCTTCATGTATCTAGAATCAAAACTTACTGCTGCTTTAAATTGAGGAGCAGGGTATGTCGATAGCTTGGCTTTTTGTTTGAGAATCTCTTGTTTGAATTTTGGTATCTTATTTGTATTAGAGTATAATTCAATTTAAAAAAAAGCTTAAACATGTGAAAATAAATGAATTTAATCATTGTTGTTCTAGAGTTGTTCTAGAGACTAGAGTTGTTCTTAAATATTCACATTCAACGAGATTATTTCTGAATTAATTTGACTTTATTTATCCATTAGTTGTTTTTAAAATCCTGGTCATATTTTTTTTCTTTCCTGTTGATAAACAAAAATAATTAATCTGTCTTTCTGGGATGTAGATGACAAAGTAAGGAAGAAGAACATAGTACACGATTCCCTGTTGCCAGACAATAAGCTGCTAATCTCTTGACTTTCTTTTTTGACTTTAATTTAAAAAATTAACTGGTTGGGGTGAAATAGGGTAGGCTTTCCACAGACGCTGGATCAAGGCATCCTACTGACTCTTGAAAATGTTTAGCAACTTTTAATCCGCTCTGTTTTCACATGAACCCCTAGTTTTCTTCTAAGTCAGACATGCTCGGCAATTTTAACATAAATGTAGCTTTTATATCCAACATTGAAGCTAATTATTGCAGAAACCCATCAGGAGTAAATCTGTAGCATGCGCTTCGGGCCTTTTCTCTCCCACCTTTCTGTCCCACCAAAGCAGAGCAACTGCGCTGTAACTTGGTTTAGTCAGATCATCGGCATTCTGCAGTTAGTTGAGGTGAAAGCCGCTGTTTCTTTTTTTTAAAAGAAATCGCGAGCAAACTGGAGAGCATTTTCCTAGATTGCAGAAAAAGAAGCAGGTGCAGTGAGGCCGTAATGCAGCAGTGACGTGGGTCTGACTACGCAAGAGAAAATGGTAAAAAGGCTAAAGTACGCAGTTTAGTTGTATCTGTTTTTGTGATTCAGAGAAATGATTGTTTTACATTAGTTTATTTAGTAGAAAGCAGCGGTTCTGGTTGGTCTGCTTGTGGATCTCGTTGTTTCAACACATCCCTGCAGCAGTGCTGCATCGCCTCCTCACTATTATTCATATCAGGGTCAGGTTGGGATGTTTTCAGAGATTTTGGACTTCAGTAAACATTCATAAAATGTATAATCCAGAAATAGTATAAACTTCTCATCCCTGATAGTTTTATAAATCTGTTATAAAGCCGACTTTTTAAAATGTTTTAACAGTCTAGTCCCACTAGTAGTTTGTCATATAATTTGAAAGTCAGCCAAAGCAGCAATTATAACGAGTAAAGCTTCAAGTGGTGGTATCCTTTATTTAACCAGGATAAAACTAATTAAGATTCAAACCTCTTGACCTGGATAAGATGGCGACATAAAACATACAACATAAGCAATAAACAAAACCAAATACACAAACATAAACAGTGGTTCCACATTTAAGAAAAAGATCAATAAGTGAAATACCCTGGCATTATCTAGCAGTATTAAACATTTGGGCAATCACATGAGCTAAGTTAGCTAATAATGTCTCTGTCCTTTAAAATTGACTTGAATTCCCCCAAAATTACAAGAAAGGTCAGTTTTAAATCCTTTTGCATTTTATTCCAGGTAGCCGAAAATGTAAAGGCCTTTTTTTACCCAATTCAGTTCTGACTTTTGGTACGTGCATCAAAATGATGTCCTGAGACCGCAGACCGTAACGACTGAGCTTCCTTCACATAAATGAGCATAAATATGTAGGAAGAAACCTTTTTATAGATAAAAAAAACTGAGAAAGTCTGCAGACGAAGAAGCATACAAAGCACAGTGATTTACACAGTAGCAGCAGTCAGTCATAAAACACAGAGCACAATGATACACAGTATATTTTTTTTAATACTTGGCTGAGGTGTTCATAAATAACAGATATTCATAATCCATCAGGAAGAAAAGGTTGAAATAATCAAGTGCTTCCTGACTTGATGTGAGAATAACTTTTTGTTTCTAAAAGCCAGTTTTAGTTTCAGTTAATGAACCAGTTTATCATGGGGAGCTTTAAAAGATAACTTCTTATCAGAATACCTAAATATTTGTAACATTTAAAACTCTCAATTTCAACCCCTTGATCAGTGGATGTGCTGGAGAGGATCGGTGGGAGCTTCTTGCCATTTCAAAATAGCATAGCTTTTGATGTATCTGTATATAAAACCACCCTAAGTCCTGTCAGATGAACTGGAATAGTATTAAATACAGAACACAAGATGATGAAGGTGATCGATAAATAACAGTGTCATCAGCATAAAGACGGGATGCAGCATCAGGCATGTTTTCACATAATTTGTGATAGGGCTGGACGATATAGAAAAAAAGTTTATTGATTAAAAAAATGCATTTTGATCGATATCGATAATTATTGAAAATATTTAAAACCATATTTTATATGCAGCTCTGCCTGGACATTTTATGATATTGCTAAATGATTTAATTTTAATAAAGAACACAAACACAGAATTCCAATTAAATCTTTATTTAACCAACTTTTTTAACCATAATAGAATTTTTTTTTAAAAAGAAAAATAACTTAAGAGACCTGAGTTATGTTATTAAATACTGACAAAGAATAAACTAAAGTGACCAGTAAAATGACCAAAATAAATATACCAATACCATTTTATCACAAAAAAGGGAGCCCAGTTTAGCTGCTATACCTGCTTTGTTTTGGAAGAAGCTCCATAAGATTTCTCCGAAGATGACGTGGAGCGGCGCTGGGCTAAAACATCTCGCGCTGCTGCGGTAGTGAGCGGCTTATGTGATGAAACAAGTTGGTTGCGTTACCAGACTTTGTTTTTACCAGTTCCTTGCAAGTTTTACAAATCACTGTGGTTTATTTCTGTCAGACTGGCGAACTGGTAAAACCCCGTTTTGGGACCGTTTCCTCCGCCACTCCTTGCTGCGACATATTCACATGCTCTGTGTTGTGGTTTGAGAGGGCAGGGCTTTGTGACGGCGTGCCTGGGTCCGCGATTACGATTGGTCGAGAGGAAGTAGTGACTGTAGCATCAACTAATATGATAGGCTGAAAGGAAGGAAGGAAGGAAAACTGTCTATCGAAGTTTTATCAACCCTATTTTTTCCTATCGCGCCACACGTCTATCGATCGATATATATTGTTATTGAATTATCGTCCAGCCCTAATTTGGGAACAACAATGGCCCTAATATGGAGCCTTGAGACATTACCTTTAAAAGAGGAAGGAAGGAAGAGGAGGACCCAGCAACTTGGACACACTCTGTCCGATCTGATAAGTAGTTAGAGAACCAGCTTACGGACTGGTCAGATAACTCAATGTTGTGGATTTTATTCATCAGAATGACGCGATCAAAAGTGTCAAACTCCTTTTAACAAGGCAATAAAGAGCTGCACAATGCTTCCTATCATCTGGGGCATCTTTGATTTCATTTATCACTTTAAGAGCAGAAGTTATTGTACTGTGCTTTTTACAAATACCTGACTGGTGAGGTGATAGCAGACCCATTGAATCTAAGAATGTTTTGAGTTGATCCCCGACCAGTTTTTCAAAAACTTTGGAAAGTATGCACAGTTCAGAGATCTGCATATAATTGTTGACTATAGACAGATTACCACTTTTCAGCAGAGGAAAAACATAAGGAGACTTCCATACACAGAGAATCCTGTTTTCAGAAGGAGGTAAAGATGTAACATAAAGGTTCTGCTAAGAAATCTGCAGCTGATCTTAGAAAGAAAGGCTCCATACTGTCAGGTCCAGCAGATTTACAAAGATCTATTTGATATAACAATCATTTGGATAATTCTTATAGGAATCACAGTTTGCCTGCAGCGCAGTAGTAAAACAGTTTCACTTCCCAGAAAAACAAATCTGAAAATAGACCAATCCATGAACACTGAAGCACACGCAGTCAAGGCCAAAGTTATTCACAACCCTGGTAGATTCAATTCTTCTATTTTTAGTGGAAGTAGTAATTAACATCTTGAAGTGGCTCAGCCAGAGTCCTCAGTGGAATCTGATGAAGGGAGCCTAAGATTAGGGTGATGGCACGGAGGCCTTTCAACCTCTGAGAAGATGAATGGAAGCTGCTTAGCAATGATAAAGAAGGGTTGAATGGCTGTAATTTCAATCAGTACTGAATATTGATTTGAAATTAAATGTTTTAGACAAGCTACTTTTAAATAAATGTTAATAAAAACAGTTAATATACTTTTTATACATTTTTTAAACATTTTTAAATGGCGTTTCTGTCAGAAACAAAGTTTCTTGGTTGAATGGAAATTAATGTAAGTCAAAATTCTAGTAGTGCTGTAATTTCTTGTTTCAACACAATTTCTGTGTCACTTAAAAGCACTTTAAACACACAGGAATGGTTACGATGGAGAATGTAAGATTTTTAACACCTTGGTGTACATTAAGACCTGAAACTGGCCCACGCCCATATCACCATTTCTTAGAAACATGCATACGTAGTCCAAATCAATGTCTATCCCTGTAAACATTTTACAGATTCCTATTGGACATGGTGAACAGCTTGTATTTGTCGTTAACTTGTTCCCCAGATGGAGGCCTGAGCCACGACCCGGACACTTCTCCCTCGTTGCCGGAGTTCGGTGGCCTGCCACACCAAAGCCCGTTGGTGGTCCGGTCCCACCCCCAGCCACAGGCGTCTCCAAGCCCCCCGGCTATTCTGCACGACTTGCAGCAGCCGGACAGCACCTCCTACGTCCTCCTGAACCTTGCCAAAGGTAGAAGCACTGAGACCAGCTCTAAGTACGCTGATGGGTTCATAAATTTTTCGTTCTAAAGCTCCTGTCAATCTGGGCTTAAGCAAATAAAAAGGGGAAAGTTCACTTCTGAGTCTGTTTGTGAATTTATCATCAGAAGCTGAACCGGGTCATTAGAAATTAACAACAGAGTAAATAATAAAAGTAATGCTTGGCTCTGGTCCGTATCGAGTGAAAACAAGTTTCACAGTAGAAGCTTGATTCTAATCTGATTTCAGTGCTTTTTTTTTTTTTTTTAGTTTATTTGTCAGGGACAATGCAGCGCACATTATTACATTCATAATTGTAATAGGCAGAGCCATAACAAAATGTGTAAATGTGTTGCATGAAAGGTTTCTAGCCTATAGGCTAATTTGCAACCCCAGTCCCCAGTCAGGCCTTTATAAAATACATTTTCCTAAAACGTAGCTCACATTGCACAATCATATATAAAATACATTATAAAAGACAACCATTAACATTTTACACAATCCTAACAACATTACACAAAACAACACCTCACATCCAACATAATCATAATGACTCAATGTTCACATATTTGATTTTCTTTCAGCCAATGTTTCACCTTTTCTATTAAATGTTTTCAGGTCAGTTTCTATTTTTATTTCCGTTGGTAAATCATTCCAAAGACGGATCCCTATCACTGAGAAACTTGACTGTCCAAAAGTGGTTTTGCGCCCCTCTGCTATACAGTTGCCACCCGCTGCTCTCCTAGTGTTAACTCTCCGTTTTAATTTATTTATTCTCAGCACAGCAAAGAAATGAGGCGACATTTTTTTTTTTATAGAAAACAATAAATCTGGTGAGAAAGTAGAAAAGATCTCAGGCTCTCTAAGTTTGTTAGCCCTTAGCCGGTAGAGTCTCTCCTCACCTATTTTTTCCTGCATGTTTGTGTTCTGCCCGGTTTAAATTTAGCGCGCTGACGTAGAAGGATTCGGGCAACTTGCCTCACCAAACTCCGGGTTTCATGTCTTTTTGAGTCTCTTCTCGTCTTCCTTCCACGCTCAGGCATCACAGCCTCCTCGGAGTCCCTGATCTTCGCCGCCGACGGCGCCGGGGACGACGAGGATGAGGGGGTTTCGTCGGGAGAGTACGGGTTGGACGGGACCGCCCCGTGGTACCTGAGGGTTCAGGAGCTGGCACACGACAGCCTCATCGCAGCCACGAGGGCGCAGCTAGCCAGAGACGCGAAGGCCAGCCAGGACGCCAGAGCTGCAACTGTCAGTAACGGTGAGGGCGCTTTGTTTGGACGTTTTGCTGGAAATTAATACCTGACAGAACCATCACCAAAAGGGATTTTAGGTTCTGTTGATTATAAAGGGATGTTCGGTCTGGAGTGACAACAAAAACAAGAAATCAAGCAGTGAAAGTCAGCGGGTCTACTTCCTGCAAGCATCTAAGACTAGATAGAAATGAGGTCAGGGAGATGAAAATGTTGTATAATGAGCAGTGACTAAAACTGAGCTCAACACTTGTCATCATCAGCCTCTAAATCAGAGTGAATTAGTCACTCTTTGTTGACGGTTTTATCTGGATGACAGCAAATATCCTCTGGACTTTTAGATATCGCAGCGTTTCCAGGCATTGATCATCGACCGCTGCATACGGGTAGGTTCTGCTGCTCATCCTTCTAATAAAGCCAGTGCATCGTGAAGATGCGTTCACGGGTTTAACGCTCAGCTTGCAGAGAAGCTTTTAACAAGGAAGTCGTGGAAAATGACCAAAACGAGACATTGAGAGATTCATACTGAAGCTGGGACAAAAACGAATTAATCTGCTGCTAAAACGTGCACAATATGTGGAATTTATGAATAACAGGAACAGTATTACATTTCGTCACAGCAGGCTATGAGTATACGGTAGAAAAATCCTTATTATTATTATTATTGTTGTTATTATCATTTGTCAGTGTGGGCATGGGACGTTTCCAAGGTGGGTATGAATAGATGCATGGTCAGCACAAACCAAGCGGCTAAAACTGGGAAAATAAAAGGGGTAAAATGATCTGAGCTCATCAGTAAGAGGTAGGGTTGTAACAGAACTAAAGTTTAAAACTCGATATCGATACCCAGGAAAGTATTCAACACTCGATACCATTTTTGATACCACAGGGATAAAAAATGACAAAAAATATTTTATTAACACGGGAAACTCACCTTTTTCCTTCTCAACACGGAAGATCAACAGAATCACAGAGGCTAGTTAAATAAGTGTGCAAATAATTGCTAAATAAACAACCCTAATGTAACATGTGCCTAGTAGCCTGCTAGCCACTGCTAATCACACAACATTAATGCAAACCACCGATTACGCTAACATCAGTAATATGATTTTTGTTGGAATTTTTTTAGCTTTATTTTTATTTTTTTAACTGGGCCAAACAAGTGAGGGCTAGAGCGCACAGAGCAATGTAATTTACACTGCATTAAATAACACATATAACCAACAACCCTGGAGCAGGGTACACACCACCACACTGACAGAAGAGTCAGTGTATTTCAAATATATTTCAAATTCACTATGGGAGGTTGTTATAACTCGTTGAGTAGCTGTTACATTTTTCCCAGGGTCTCTCTCCTTTCTCCTTCTGGAGACGTAATGAAAAATCTCCATTTTGTGGATCAAGCTTATAATGTTTATGAAGAGCCTCATGGTGGGAGGGCTCAACTGGAGCCAGCATTTGGTGATTGTCTTCTTGTTTGCAATCAAAAAAATATTTAGTGAGTAATCAGTAATATTTTTAAAGTACTAAATTAAATTATGAATGGGAACTTTAGTTTGTGTCGATCCTTGAGATGTTTGGCAAAGTTTGTTGAGCAGCTTGACTTCTGGCCACCACTTTAGAGCGCGGTTTTCACACAGGCTTGTCACAATGTTTGGGTTTCCCTTCTCCTTTTGCCTCATATACTAAAATATTTAGTATCAATACCATGCCAAATTAGCATGGTATCCGGATACAGCATTTGAGTAGTGATACTTTTACTACCCTAGAAAGAGGTCTATACATTTTCTGGACCTTTTTTACATCAAGTAGACATTTTAGTTTCAGCAGGTTTTTATTGCGTCTTTGGCAGGTTAAACGGTTGTAGGACATCGCTCAGGTGCATCCGGGTTATTTTATTACATTTTATTTTTACACGCAAAAAACAACCTCCTAGCATACAGTTTTATTGAATAAGTTAAAATATGCATTCCCAAGAGGCTCTTTTGACAGATTAACAGCAGCTTCTTAAAATAACATTTAAGCAGGTATTAAACATGCTTTTCAATAAGCTCACATTGCTTTGTTGAAATTTTTTATTTTTTTGGTCTGATGTAATTTTCTTATCTTAAATGTCAATGTTTTCTTTACCGTAAGAGGAAAATCCTCATTAACAGAATTTACTGCTTGGAAACATCAGTCTGTTTCATTAATCTATGTAATGTGTTTCACTTAGTGAATTGAGTCACGGTAATAAATTAACTTTTCAATATTACTCTATTGAATATGACTGTATATTAGTTTAAATTGCCAGAATCCTGATATGGAATTTTTTTTTTGCCTGCTATACCGATTCGAGTCATTAAGAAACGGGTGGAGGCCGGTAATGGATATCATTCCACTATTGTGTTAAAATAAAGAACAATTATATGCTGAAAAGGGGGGAAAAAACTCTTTAAAGTGCTCTAAAATAACCACCAACATTTCATCAGTATCACATGGTCTATATTAAGGTGGAAAGATAAAAAAAAAACATTTAATTGATATTTATCTATAGATATTATATATTTTAATAGATGCTGTTGTGGAGAAATGTACCCTTTTTTACTTTTACACCATGTCCCCATCCCTCTCCATGATCTTTAGCGTCTCAGCTGCTGTCCAGGCCCGCTGGACTCCACAAAGCCTCCTTCAACCAAGGGTGACAAGAGGGCGAGAGGTCCTCCACCTAAAAAGACCAATCTGTGGCAAAACCACCAGTGTCACTCCCCTTACTGTCCTTGTTTCATCTGGTCTCCATGCCCACACTTAGCCCCGCCCCTCAAGGTCTTTTGGCACCGCCCACTTTTGGGGCATTTTTCAAAATCTGTCTTTTGGCACCGCCCACTTTTGGGGCATTTTTCAAAATCTGTCTTTTGCACCGCCCACTTTTGGGGCATTTTTCAAAATCTGTCTGAGGGCAAAGTTATGCTTTTAATTCATGATGAGTTACACTTTGATGATTGAAATCAATTGACCACTTTTTTTTTCTTTTTTTTTACTCAGTTGTGTTTTTGTGTCTGATTAAAAACATTTCTGCGACATGCAAAATGACAATAAAATCTGTGAAGGGCGTCAATACTTCAGCCGAATGTCAGCCTAAAACAAACGTCACGTCACAGACTTTAATGTCGCGGCTGACGAGGGTTTTATTGGAGCCTGCTCACAGAAAGCACTAAACAATAACCAGAGCATTTACTGTGCAGCTTCCAGACCCCAGGCATGCACTGGCTGCCTCGATCTCCTGTAACACCTGATAAAAGTTAGAGCCGTGATAAACGGGCTGCCCATAAAATAATTGAAATAAATTCCAGCGTTAGAGAGCCGTGTCACTGCTCACCAGCTGCTGCCATCAAACTGTTTATACAGCCTCTTTCCCCCAGACTAAATCCAATCTTAAGCATTTTCTGCGTATTATCTATTATTTATGGCGGTATCAGTCTGTGCATTCATCTTCTCTGGCTGTGAAGCTTCGGCTTTGATTTGAAACAGACCTTCAAGTGTTGCAGCACACAGTGCCGTTGCAGCCTATTGACTCACACCCCGAGTCAGCACTTCATCACACACCGTCCTCAGCTGCCTCCACAGGCTGCCGCTGAGAGAATTTACCCATGACATTTAGGGCATTATGACTGCCAGCTACATGTCTGATCTTTGAACACCTCCTGAGTCAGACTGAGGCTGGAGGTTGTGGTCCAGACGTAACAGATTGGGAAGTTTTCATCACCTGTCTCAGCTCTCCTGCAGGTTTATTTATCCCCCCCCCCCCCTCCACTTTCAACCTAGGCTGTTTGTTTTAGAGTTGTTGATAATCATTTGCACATAAAAAAAAAAAGTAGTGCAGTAAAATACATAATGCTGTTCCTGATCGGCGGTTGTTTACCTCCTGCTTTTCGTGCTTAAAATGAAAGTGACGGAGGGTAGCGTCGGAAAGTCCCAAACCTCTAAATCAAAAAGCAACTTCCAAATGTCAGCTCAGATAATTTATTCAGTGCCGTTTTACAACTTTTCTGGGAAATATTCACAGACAAACACAAATACACTTGGAAAAAATTACAATATTGTGAAAAGGTTCAGTATTTGTCATTTTTACATAAAGTGAAACTCAGATATTATTTAGATGTAAAGAGAAATAGTCTTCGTCTTAATGGCTTAATTTTTGACGATTATGGTTTTCAGATAATTAAACAAAGCATTCAGTGTCTCAGAAAATAATAATTGTGGGAAAGATCTAGGATACTCATAGAAAGTTGAGTGGAAGGAAAAACTTGTGCACTACAGCATCTAGAGGATTTTCCAGCAGAACCCCTTTAAACATTTGGAGCAGCTTTACAAGAAGGCAGACTGAGACAAGAGTCGGCGGCTGAAGAGCTACCACACACGGACGAACCCTACGCAGGGGCAGAGACAGGCGTGGCCACGGTCAGTGGTGGCCTGAGGTCATCTGCTGGGGTTGGTCCACTGTGTTTCCTGAAGTGTTTCTGCAGCTAGTGTAGCCACGTAGCTGGAAATGTTACGGCACTTCATGCTTCATTATGGTTCCAAGGTTTATGGGGATGCTGAGTTCATTTCCCGGCAGGACTTGGCACCTGCCCACACTGCCAAAGGTACCGAAAGTTAGCTCAGTGACCATGCTGGTACTGTGCCTGACTGCCCGTGAAATTGGCCTGACCAGAACCCCACTGGAGAATCTCTGGTATCAAAGCAATCTGGGCTTCCTGAACACCTCATCAGAACCACAGGCTGATCGCCTCAATGCCACGCTGCACTGATGCAGGAATTCATGCAAAACGTTTCAGAAGCTTGAGATTGTTTTGCCGCTGGTGGCCTTTATTTGACAGTAAGCCGACGGGAAATGGGGGTGGATGAGAGGTCCGAGGGCCAGGAATCAAACCCGGGAAGGCTGTGTTGATCACGTGCTCCGCCGCTGCGTGACATTTCTCTTTAAATCATCCTTTCTTTATTGATCTTATGTAACATTGTAATTTTCTGAGACACTGAAGCCAAAAATCATCAATACTACAATAAATAAAGTCGGGAAATATTTCAGTCCATTTGTAATGAACCTATGTAATATGCAAGCTTCTCTTTCCGACACGAGCGGCAGAAATATCAAACATGTTCTTCATGTTCAGATGTCCTTAGCTCTACCTGGTACGGTACAGCACGCAGCATATGGTGATGTGCGACGCTTTCGTTTCAGCGGGGGAACTGGAACGGCTGCATCCAAGCTGCTGTAATTGACGCCCTCCCACCAACTCGCATAACATTAGACAAGTTCCCGTCGGCTGCAGGCGCATTACTGCTGGCTTGTCTCTGGCAACACAAAAAAAAAAAAAAAAAAACGGTGGCTGTTAAAGCTGCTCGAAGCGGGGAGCCTGGTCCGGCTAAAAGGAAGTGATTGCATTCAGCGTGGAATTGTTTTCTTTTCCCCGCAGCTGTGCGGCGGGGTCGCTGTCGGTAGCCGGTGATTTTGTAGAGCCGGGGCTCCAGAGGCCGGCCACCTCGCACTCGTGGCTTGATTACTGTGCAGCCCTGCTCACTTTGCTCCCCCCCCCCCTCCTCTTTCTCTCGGTTGCCTAGGTGACCACACACACAGCTTGGTCGAAGACGGCGACAAGCGGGAGCCGCCGCCCCGAGCCAGCCGGCCCCTCTCCAAGCAGGTCCTGCGCTGCTCATTCGAGGGCTGCGGCAGGACGTTCACCTGGCCGGCTCACCTCAAATACCACCTCAAAACGCACAGGTAACGTCCACGAAGCGCCTTGCAAAAACAAATATGCCATTTACAGATCCGCTGCTCAGATGCTAGTTCTGCACGGCACAAACCTGGCCGTTACGGAAAGGAGGCAAGAAGATACATTAGTAATTTGGCTCAACCTGTGTAGGACACAGCGGACAGACCTCCATGCTGAATCCCAGCACTGCACGTCACCCTCCTATAGTAGGACACGGTGGTGGCAGCAGCATGCTGGGGGAAGATAGTTTTTTTTATTCACCAATGCCAGGTAAGCTTGTAGGAATTTGCGGCAAAATGGCCGGAGGTAAATAAAGAGCAATGCTAAGCAAAAACCTGTTTAAGGGAACCCACAGCAGGACTGGTTTAACACGTTTGGTTTGAAGTTCGCCGTCAGTGGACAAGTTACTGGACTCGAGAGATGCATAGCTTCATTTCTGAGCATCAGCACTACCAAACAGAACAGGCTCAATAGGATTGCACCCTTCCTCTTGCTTCCTGGAGCGTCTGCCGCCGCCACAACATGTTGTGGGTTGTTTGATAGAAAATTGCTATAGGGGCGTCATTTTTTTAAGCAAGCCCTCTAAAAACATAATAGTTTGAGTCTAAAGACTCAAGACAGGGCCGGAGGTTCACCATCCAGCAGCTCAGTGGCCTTTAAATAACCGGCCAGAGGTCTTAGGGAATGGTGCAGATCAACGCATATTGGTGTATTAAAATGGTCCAGTCAAAGTCCAGGGCTGCAGCCCACTGAGAATCTGTATTTTGCAATAGAGAATGAGGAAAAAGTGCAAAGCTTGCAATATTTGCAGCTGTAATTGGAGGAAAAGGCAGTTCTACAATACATAGATTTGGGGATTTGAATGTACTGAATATTTTATACGCAGAAACTTTAAAAACCACTAGAAATCGTCCTTAATTTCATATTTATGCTCTGTAGACTATCACACAGATCCCAATAAAATACAGTAGAGTTTGTGATTGTAGCGCGACAAAATGTGAATAAGTTCCCACTCTCGCAATGTAACTACGCTTTTTTTTTTTTTTTTTTGTTAGGTCTGAATTATAATTTTTCTTTGATAGATGCTGCAAACCCCTCTAGGTTTGCCGCCATCAGTCACACACCCAGCGTGATCTAAGCTGGACAAGGAGCGTGTGTATGCTGATGTTATTTTTTTGCTGGTTGTGCAGGAATGACCGAATGTTCCAGTGCAGCGCAGAAGGCTGCGGGAAGAGTTTCTACGTGCTGCAGAGGCTGCAGGTCCACATGAGGACTCACAATGGTGAGAAGCCCTTCATTTGCAAGGAGAAGAACTGTGGCAAAAAGTTCACCACCGCCGGAAACTTGAAGAACCACAGGCGCATCCACACAGGTGGGAACGGGGAGGGGGAGATGGACGTTGGAAAAGTTCAAAGTCGCTGCAGGCAATAACCAAGGTCATTTACCGCTGGAACGCCTCCTCGGTGCAATAAGGCCGCAGATTTGAGGAGTCAGCAGAGCTGGCGCCTCCGTTTCACTGCTGCACTTATTCCAGGGTGACATTTAGATTTCTGATGGTCGGTTTTATAGTCTGAATCTTCTAATGATTAGTTAACAGACCACGTGCAGCGAACAGGGCCTTTATTTTACCGAGGGGGAAAAAAAAAAAAGCTCTGGATGGGCCGTTTTCACCTGCATTTCTTGGTTTTTGCCCAAATAAAGACATGTTTGATGTCAGCCCTCAGGTTTTCTATTAGGTTAAGCTCCACAGATTAGTCTGACCCCTTCATAACGTTAATTGTGTTGGTTATTGCTGCTGTTATTGCTGCTTGTCAAGACTTGATGCAATCTACTGGGTTTCATTAGAGGGGAAACCTTTTAACCAATCTGTCTGATTTTATTGAATTTGATATAAATAAACACCTAACTTCTTTGGTCATCGTGGAACCAATCATGGAGTCTTTCCTCCTCCATCCATTTGAACAATAGCTTTCTGTTTTCCTCGGCATCTTGGTTCCGAGATAATTTTATGATTTTCTGCAATTCAGTGCTTCCAACCAGTTTCTATGAACATTTTAACCAAATATTCTTTGAATGTAGTAAAATGGGTTCTTCCTAAGAGGAATGCCCTTTTTTTCACAGAATAAATGAACACACTGATTAAACTCTTCTTTTTGAGCACATCCCTTTTAATCAGTAATTTAATGACATGATCAGCAGCTAGATTTTTCATCTTCTGTTACTCTACTAAACCAACTAGTTCTTTTTATACTCTGTAGTAGGGCTAGATGATAATTCAATAACAATATATATACAATCGATAGACATATGTTGATGATAGAAATAAAAGTGTCAGTAAAAAGTTCAGTAGAACAACAGTTTTCCTTCTTTTTGCATTCTAGCCTATCATGTTGGTTAATATTACAGTCATTATATCCTCCCAACCAATCACAAACACAGACCAGGAATGCTCCGCCCCCTTTAAATATTTCAGAGAGCACCCGTTCTGTCATTTTTTTTTTAAAAAACTTGCAGTTGAGGTAAAAAGTTTGTTGAATAAAGGGTTGAATTTCAATTCAGTGTTTGTGTTCTGTACCTAAAAATAGGTCAGTAAGCAACTGCATAAAATGGCTGCACTTAAGATGTGATATGAATTTGTTGATAATTATCGATCAATATGATTTCTATTTTAACGTTATGCTTTTTTTTCTATATCGTCCAGCCCTACTCTGTAGGAATATAATTTCTACCAAAAACTGTGATTTTTTTTTTTTCCTTCAGGGATGCTGGACACCTATTATTCTGCACACAGTCACATGCAATGTAACTCTAGCTTTATCTATATATAACTATATTCCTTTTAAATCCAAAAAAAAGGTTACAGAATATAACAGCTGGACTTTTATTCTGAAGCTGAAGACGTTTGGCTTCCCAATCAGGAAGCTTTCTCAATTCAAAATGTCTGGAGTAATGTGGAGTCCTAAGCTTTATAGACCTGCTGACGAAGCCTCGTTAGAGCTCAGATTCACATGTAGATTCATATGTAACCAGTTGTTATATTTTTAACCTTTTTTTTTTTTGTTTGTTGGATTGATCATGACCTGGAGGACTGAGAATCTTCTCCAGCATATCCCTTTGAAACAAACTACAAAGTTGAATCCGTTTGGCTCTTTTCCAGGTGAGAAACCTTTTCTGTGCGAGGCAGATGGTTGCGGGCGGTCCTTCGCCGAGTATTCCAGCCTACGAAAACACTCGCTCGTGCACTCAGGTGAGCGACGCTGTAACCCTCGTAGATGCGTCACACGCAGCAAAAGAGATGGCACCACTTCAGAGGGGGGCCTTCTGACCGCCCGTGTGTTTTCCCAGGTGAGAAGCCTCACGTGTGCGCCATCTGTGGGAAGACCTTCTCTCAGTCGGGCAGCAGAAACGTCCACATGAGGAAGAGACACGGAGAGGAGGGGCTCAGCGGCGACGGCAGAGAAACAGGTTTGCATCTCACGCACGTCCACACTCCCCCACTCAGCGTGATAGGTGAAGAAAGCTGCCTATATTAAAAAAAATCTGCTCCAGGACGCCATTAATTCAAGCTAAAGTGTGGAACACTCCAAATGTACCTCTTTTTTCGGTTTAAAATGTTTGTGATGCTATGATTCTGCTTCAGACGGAGGCCTGTTTAAAATGACTCTAGAGCTTTAAACCAGAGTTCAGGGTTCCCACAAACTTTTGACGGCTTGGATTGGACGGACCAACAAATGGATGGAAATAATAATAGACGATAAAGAAATCATTTTTGTCCACCAGCCAGAGCTCAGTGCCGACGAACCTGATTCTGATCAGCGGATGGATCAACGAACAGAGAGACTGATACGTGGATAGATGCGTGCAAAGATACAGCATTTAGGCGGCAGCTGTGTTTCCCTCCAATTGTCATGCGATATTTTATTTTTATTTTTTTTTGAGCGAACTTTTCGAATGTCGCAACAATGAAAACGCGAGTCAGGCTCGTTTCCAATCCAGTGGTTTGGAGCGAACGTACCAGGCTATGTAAAGCATGACGTTGCCTGATGTTGACGCTGCGCATGGCCGTAGTAAACAGGAAGTAGATGCGTGGTCCCTGCTAGTTTGTGACCTCTAAGAGAATGAGAGCTTTTCAGGAATGCGTTGCCATCAGGCAACTTGTAATTGTTTTATCGTGTCAGCTAGCATTGGCGATGTTACGCGCAGCCCAGAGACGTAGAGAAAGAAATGCGTTTCTATGCGCCTTATGGGAACGACCTGTCACGCGAGGTAAATGTTCGCTACATCACAACTTATTCTGTAAATGTGTTTCCGTCACCTGTTTAGCACATTAACTCTATTTTTTGGGGGGGAAAGCTAAAAACCACTTCTAGCAAGCGTCAAAACTTTCGTGCAAAATTCAAGCAATTTCAAATTTTGCCGTTTCCATCTATACGGCTACTAAGACGGGAAATAAAGTCTGGAAATTTAAATATCTTTCCAGACTTGTAAAATACCTGAATGATATTCCTCTCTTCCAGTCTGTGTGGGATTCCTGACATACACTAGCTGTCACCAGTTTGAACACACTTCACCGATTCAATGGCTTTTCCTGATTTATATTAGCTTCTACATTGTGTGATCAAAACGTCAAAACTATGAAGCAAAAGTTTATGGAATTATGTAGCAAACAAAAAGTTTCAAAATAACTCAGAACATCTTTAATCTTTCAGATTCTTCTAAGTAGGCCCCTTGGTTTATTTGCATTGCACTCCTGGCACCTGAAAAGGTTTCCCTGCCCTCTAGGAGGAGATCCCAGAGGAAGGAACTAAACCGACTGACTGGTTGTGTCTGCAGGAACGTTATCTGGGAATCCAACGATCTCTCGTACAATCAGCCGTCACAGATTTTTATCACACCTCCAGGATGAAAGCATCCCCACAAAGAGCTCTTCCCTTTTCAGACCAATCGCACAAGACGCTGCAAATTTAGGCAGAAACGATGGCAGCAGACGGCTCGTCCTCGCCTGTCGGGGTTTTTTATTTTTATTTTTCCTTTTCCAGCAGCAGTGGGGAAGCGTCGCCGCTGAATCACCACAGGAAACGCTGCCAAAGCTCTAATTATAAACAACAGATTTATTCGGGTCACCCTCGCTGAAGAGGCTGGTCGTCTGTAAGAGCCGAGCCAGGGAAGATGCAGTTACACAACAGACGGGTAGTCTCTGTGTTCTACATAACACAATTACTGGATGAATTATTAAAGCGACTTTCCTCGGGTCTAAACAACACGAGCAGGCCAAGTCAGAGCGAGGGACGGATTCTTTTCAGAGCGCTTACCAGGGAGCTGATTCTTTTTATTTTAAATGGTTGTGTGCTTTTTTTTTTTTTTTTCATTTATTATGAGAAGTTAAAGTTTTGCTCCGTGTCTGCACGCCACAGGAGAGGCTCTCACACAAAGCAGCCTGCTGGAGGCAGATGGTGAGAATGGAGGTGGTTTGGTCACCATGACAACAGCGGTGGAGCCCATGAATCTGCATCACGTGATGCTGAGATCACCAGGTAGGCATTAAAGCACGAGGAGGAAAGAGAGCAAAGAAAAACGACACAGTGGGCAGAATTAGAGTTAACACGTCTTCCTGCTGTAAACGCTCATTAGGAGTGAGCTCACCAACGTCCTGGTGATGTCAGGGACGCTGAGTCAGCTCGTGATGCTGCTAATGTCCTGTTGAAGTGCCTCTGAGCCAGCAGGGCTCTGTTTAGCAGGCTGGATTTCTAGGTTGCTATTTCCAATGCTTCTTTGCCCTTCTATTAATCGGCACGCGTTTTTTTTGTGGTACTCCTGTGTAGGGCTGGGTATCATCTAGGATGAGCCGATTCGATACGATTCTCGATACACAGCTCACGATACGATACGATTCTCGATACATAGCTCAGCTTGCTTTGATTCCAATATCGATATTTATTACTTTGAATTAATGCTCAGTGATTCAATCACCAAAATCAGCCAAATATTATGTTTATGTTCTATTTATTGATCACAGACATATTAACAGGAAAATAAAGTGCATTTGCTTCAATGCATTTAACGTGTCACAGAAACCAAAAATGTGCCCAAACATCTGATTTTAGGGACAAAGGAGCTTCTAAAATCCTGTCGGCCGTTCCACAAATTCGTCTCACTTGCTCTCCTTCGCTGTGAACTGTAATGGTTGCGCTGTAATAACGCCCCCTAGAGGTTGGGAGGTATATCGATATTGAAAGCCAGAATATCGATATTAAATCGTTTTTAAAAATATCGATATTAATCTTTATATCGATTTTTATGCACAGCCCTACTCCTGTGTACGTTGTCTTACTTAAAGTTGTAGTTTTCTCCTCAGGGAAGCATGGGGTCAGTAGCATGTCGATGCACGCCAAACCTTTTAGAAAACAGTCGTTTTTCTTCCATTTAAAGGAGAAGTCCGGTCAACAAAGAAAAATCAGTGGCTCATTAGCTATAACTACAACAAATGTGTTTGTGGTTATTTAATGAATTTAGCGTTAATCAGTAAGAAAATAAAAGCATAAATTGTTGTCTGGATCACTGTGTATGGGGGGCGGCCATTACTGCCCAAATATGGGCAGTAATGGCTGCCTGACATCCCATCCTGTGACGTCTTTGTGCGGTGAGGCACGACGCTTTACTAGCTAAATCAATAGGAGCTGCAATTAACAAAAATTTTTTTGGATTTCCAGAGGACTTCACCATTGAAATTCGCGTGAGCTATTGTTGAAGCAACAATGCTCACGTGCATGGCTGTTGGATGCAACAATACATCAGGCAAAAGTGGAAAAACTGTTTTTTTCCACTTTTCCCATTCATGATCCACCGGGTTCTTTTGTTGGAATACCTACCTGAAGAGAGAGGATTTGCCATCGAACTTCTGGCCAGAGAGAAAACACGTCGTCTGTAGCCAACATTTAGAAGAAGATTGCCTTCAAGATGACATGAGAGCGAGGATTTTAGGTAGCTTTTTCTTTTTCATAAGGTAGAATTTGCCGGACAAATTTGTTTAACCAACTGTAGCGGCGGAGGGATACGACACACTTAGAAAGTGTGCTCACTTTGGCGAATCCCACTTATTTTATACGACTTTGGTCTTATTTTTTTCTAAAGTCGCTTGTAAATTTAATGAGTTGCGGGTTGCAGGGTTTTTTTGGGCTTTTTTGTGAAAGTGAAGTCGATTGTTTGGGGTCTAAACTAAGTGACGCTGAAATATCCCTCCGCCTCATAACACGCTGCAGCTCATCCTGACAGGAGCAGAGAGTAAACTCAGAAGGAGCCGCTCTGGCCGTATTTTCTGCAGTTTACGGCTGCAATAACTGATGATAACTGGTAAAAGTAGATTAGGCGGTGCAGATCACCATTCTGAGCAGAGATTGGTTCTAACAACGAGTTTTATACTCATCTTATAACAATGCAGAACCCAACCCATAAACCGTACTTTACTGCTTATTTGTTGTCTTTTTATGTCGCTAAAACGTAAAATTAGTATTCATTTAAATTTAACTGCTTACTGCAATGTCTATTTTTGTTTAAGGGGTTAAAAAAAATATTAAAGCATGAAAACGGATATTTATTTACAAGGGGACAGATAGGGCATTGGGACTTGCTCTACAGCCGATCCCGCACAGTGACGTCACAAACTGGGAGGAGGCAGTACTGTTCTTCACCAAGATGGCAGCCCCCATAAAAGGACCTTCCAATGAAAATTACTCTTAATTAAAAAAGCTTATCATTTATTGAACAGTATGTAATAATTGTATATTTAAAGTACTTTCAGCTGTTTGAATTCTGATTTTGACCGGACTTCTCCTTTTAACAAGCGCTACTTGTGATGCTCTTATAAAACAAATGTGCGGTTTTACTGTAACCGGGAGCGTCTGCATCTACGGGGTAAATGTAACCGGGGTGCGCAGCGGACGGCGTCTCACGACGGAGGCATTGGTGTAACTAGCGTGTTCTCCATGTTGTGTAACGCGGCCGTTTGTGTTTGCTTCCTTCATCACAGGTTCTGCCGACTCGGTGGTCGTCCTTTCTCAGCCGCATGAGCTGGTGACCATGACAACAGAGGGCCATGCTTACGGAGAGGACGTGGTGGCTCTGCTTTAGTCTCCCATCATGACAAACATCGCGCACGCTTTATTTCAGCAGCACTGGACTGACGGGGGCACAGTGGGGCGAAACATAGACTATTTGTAAAAAAAAAGCTGAATCAGTCTCTTAACATTTGTAGATATTTGTAATTAGCAAACAATTTTATTTTGACACGTGTAACATGGCAGAGTTTGTATGAGCGACTTTTTTTTTTCTTTTCCCTTTTTAATGCTCCCAAAGAAATGCAGAAACGGGTTTGGAGGAGGACGACGAAGCTGTTATAGATGTTCTATCACCAGCTGCCATTAGCCACGTTTACATGCACAAAACCTCACGATCAGATTATAATCAGATTGCACCGTTTATATTGGCACTAAATGAATTAATCGGATCATAATGTGTGTTTATATGCACCTGGC
Organism: Fundulus heteroclitus; assembly: GCF_011125445.2. Lineage (NCBI taxonomy): Eukaryota > Metazoa > Chordata > Actinopteri > Cyprinodontiformes > Fundulidae > Fundulus > Fundulus heteroclitus. The sequence continues at coordinate 792,583 of NW_023397208.1, read as the reverse complement.
TTTATTCAGTATAGAACCACTCTGACATGTGCAGTTATCAAATTCCCCTAAAAAAACAACACATAAGTACTTCTGTCTTTGCTAAACAACAAAAATAGGAAACAAAGCAGTATTGTACGAGTTTGTTTGTCTTCCGAGCGCCCAGGCTGGACTTGTACGATGTTCTAGTTACAGTTAAAATGTTAGAGTAAGAAACATGTGCGCACTCGGGTCAGTGTGGCACATTCAGAATAACTTGAGCCTGACAAGCGTTTATCTGCACATCAGATTATCAATCGGCATAAACCACCCCTCTCATTCGGATTAGTTTCATTAATATTAATCCTAATATTCTGATTGGCTTGTTTACGTGACATTTTTAGTCCGATCTGCCCTTTATTCCGATTTTCTTTTGTCCATGTAAACGTAGAGATTTGAAATGCAGTGAGATTATTTCCAGATGGGGAAAAAAATTATTACCTGGAGACCTCAGTGGCTGCTCTGCCAGTCACATTGTATCACACATGCACCATTTTATGGTTAAATAAAAAAATAACTACCCTTTTAAATAAAAAGAGCAGATACGAATCATTTGTTTTGCACTGATCCACCTTGTTTATTACCGCTAGTAAACATCTATTTGAAGCAAACTGTTAATGAGGTTCTGTCCAGGTCCAGCAGACGTCTTTCGTTCAGCCTCCAGTCCTTCCTAGCCGCTGCCAGACCTTGCAGATTTACAGCAGGATATATTGACACCTGAGAGACGCAGCTTCTGAAAACTCAGCTGGGAGTTATTTCCGTCTGAGCAGCTGGACGAGGCGGTTAAGAGAAACGGTGAAGCTTAATCTTAATCGCCGTTGGTTCTTCATCGCTCCTTAGTGGATCCTCAGCTTGTGAAAGTGGTCCAACATGGCGCCCAGAGCCCAGCTAGCCTCAACATTCTTCACTTTCTTGGTTAACTAGGAAAGGGGAAAATAATCATAGTCACCAATGTGTGTTTACAGCAGTATAAAGAACACTTTGAGCAGGTTTAAAAAAAAAAAAAAAAAAAAAACTTTGACTTCCAGTTGCCGAAATGATCAGACATTTCTAGCACGGCATTAACGTATTGCACAAACTCCCATTGATGCTAATTTCCAGCCTATAAAAATGGCTGCCGTTCCCGCCGCCGCGTCACCAATAAAAAACCGCGGCTACTCGCGCAGCTGCCAGTGTCGTATAAAGCCGCCTAACCTGCAGCACGGCGCTGTCCTTGAAGCCGAAGCCGTCCTTTAGCAGGCAGGTGATGTAGGTCAGGTCCATGCACAGGAAAGGACTGACAGGCGGGTACTTGGTCATCTTATTGCACACTGCGCAGGAGAGACAAGAGACATCGTCTCCGTTAGGCCGGGGTAATCAGTCATTTGTATTCTGCTGACAGACGAGGGCAGCGTTTTCAGATAGAAACCACTCCGGGTCCGTTTGAGATGCACGCTGTATGTCAAGTGCGGGGAGCGGCAGATCTGTCACGGTAATGATGTATTCCTCCAGCCAGTCTCACCCTCTTTGGCTCTCTTCTTGAAGCCTCTGACCTGTAGCGATCCTCCGTGGACGTTATCTACGACGGAGGGAGGGGAGATCATTACACATTTAAAATGCCAAAACAGTAATTACAACAGCTCATCTACATGCACATTTCTATGGTACTAATAACAGAGCTGATGGCCTTTCAGCGCAGACTGGCAGCGGGACGGCAATTTCTATAATAACCACACCACTACGGCTCATCAAATCCCCCGATGCGGGAGCAGATGACTCACGTTTTTTTTTTCAGCCTGTGTCTAGCGTGCAGGCGCGGCGTAATTATATGAGGTGTGGACAGAAGGTGTGTGTGTGCGAGTACGCTTACTGATAAGGCCCGCGTCCACAGCTCTGTCGAAGTAATAGGAGAACGCGTAGAACACGCCGCCGTCTTGGAGCTCGTACGGCTGATGAATAATCCCCTTCACCGCCTTAAGTACTTCCTGATAGCAGAGCTTGTATCCTGCCTGACCTGGGGGAGAAAAAAAAAAAAAAAAAAAACAGAGACAGGGTTGCACATTAAGGATATTCTCTTTGAACGTTGTTTACTGAAATTTGTGGAAATGTCAAGTTTCATTATCCAGGGGAGAAAAAAAAGAGAGGCTTTATCGCATGCCTGCGTTTAGCCTGGGTGCGTTAGTTAAAATGACACGAGGAGGAGCAAAAGGTCCCTCCAGCAACTTGTACTGAAATCATCTTTGGCTGCAGTCACATGACTTTGCTTTGATCCAATCTAACGGGTTTTCACCCAGGTTTAGCTTCTATTTAGCTCCATGCAACACTGACCAGCTTCCCTGTCCCTACTGAGGAAACCCAGTCCCAAAGCATGATTCTGCCCACTCCACGGCACATAGTTGTCTCTGCAGCTCCTCCAGAGTCACCAGGGCCCTCTAGTCTGCTTCTCTGACCAATCACTTCCTTGCCTCTCAGTCGAGGTGGAAGGTCGTGTCTAAGGTACGCGTCTGAAAACGTCTTGTTGGTAAGGACGCCTTAGCCGAAGCGGAAGGTCGTCAGCGGTCGCCATAAGTGCTGTTTGAATAGTGCAGTGAGTAGAAAGGAGCCTGTATGCTTCCTCTCACAGCTCCTTTAGCAAAGGAACCTGCACTGCAAAAAGGGAACTAAAAGGAAGTACAATTTTCTTGAAATCAGTGTATTTTTCCTTGATTTAAGCAGCTAAATAAGACTATTTGCCAATGGAATGAGTATTCTTACCCCTAAAATAAGGTTATTAGCTATTCTGCACTTGAAATAAGATGGTGGAGATGAATTGTTATTATGTTAAGTGCAAAAATCTTATTCCATTGACAAATAGTCTTATTTTGCTGCTGAAATCAAGGAAAAACACTCTAATTTCAAGAAAATTGTACTTATTTTTAGTTCCCTTTTTGCAGTGTGGCGATGTCCCGTCAAGTAATGACGTCGGAGTTGAAGGCTGTTCAGAGTCGGCACAGCGGTCCGAAACTCCTCTCCTCCCCACGATGGAGTTCTTACGGTGGACCTCCATGAAAGGTGAAGGGACCTATGATTAGAACATTTCGGATGCGGCCGCTCTTTCCATTTTCGCATGATGTGTCTAAAAGTGGCTCAGCGAGTATTATATATATATATATATATATATATATATATATATATATATATATATATATATATATATATATATATATATATATATAACCCTAATTCATAACTTATCTCCATGTACTGCTACTATTTAGGTGGACAACCGGTTGGACTGGATTCCTCAGAGTAAAGTAGGGGTGAATACATGCGCGTACCGCACTAGCCAGATTCGCTGTTCACACGAACTCCATTAAAAACGTGGCAAGTTGTGAAAAGTTCTTGAAGGGTGGGAATACTTTTGCAAGCCACCATAGTTTATTGGGTTACCCGCCCCGCCCGCATCAGGCCTCACCGTTTGGGTCTCCGCTCACTTGGTAGGTAAGACCCCCGAAGCTCCAGTCATCCCTGAACGTACTCGGCAGGCAGGAACTTTTAAAGACCTGCCACTCCAACCCTGGGAGACACACACACACACACACACACACACACACACACACACACACACACACACACACACACACACACACACACACACACACACCATTAATCTTCTAAGCGCTCCAGCAGCTTCACACTAGCTTATCGCAGAGCGAGCCCGCTGATAGCGCTGCATTTTTTATTTTTTTTGCTGAAGCGCTTCCCTGATTAATCTCAGGCTATAACTTGAAATGTATATTAGCGCAGGAACTGGAAGTGCACCCTTTATCCTGCGGAGGGAAAGGGAGACACGCTGCTGTACTCTCACGAGTCCCCGCAGTCTTAAGTGGCAAAGCGACGAAGCGCGTTTAGGTATATGTACCTTCTGCGCCCAGAGCACCCAGAGTGGCGAGTCGGCCAGCCATTAGGCCGTTACCAAGATAGCTGGAGGAAATAAAATAAAAAAACTGTTAATTTAAAGCAATAAGGGAACTGAGAGGGATTTGATTGAGACGTATGTATGATAAGACGTGTTACCTGTGAGTGTACAGCTCAGACGTTGAGTTGAGGAAATCGAATCTGGCGACGTAATCGTCCCCGGGAGCGCTCTCGATTGTTTGCTGCGGTAAAAAGCCCAATTAAATATTAAGCTGACACAGAAATGTAGAGGGAAAACAAAACGAAAGAAGCAAAAAAAACAGGCTGACCCTCCGTTTGGGCAGGAACGTGATCTGCGTGGATCCTCCTCCCAAATCCAGGATTCCCACCGTCTTCATGGCGGGCGCCTTCAGATGACCTGAACACAATTTATCACCTTAATGCAGCCGCTGCAGCCGGGACGAGCTAATCGCTTTACACCCGAGATGCCATCTTCAAAAAAAAAAAAAAAAAAAAAAAAAAGACCCGCTTTGGCAGACCTGCACCGTCTAAGAAGCGTAAGCGTTCCAGCTCGGTCCGGGGAAGATCACAGGAGCTGGCTTTAGGCAACAAACTCATCCTTGTGTTCATGGGCTTCTATTTATGGACACAGGCGTGTAATGCAATATGATGGCAGGTTAGGAGAAGGCATGCAGACGGGAGAAAACAAGACACAGCCACAGATTGTTTGGCGTTTTGTTATGTTGCATCCGCAAACTTTTAGCATTTTAATCCGGGTTTTTAGGTGATAGACCAACACAAGGCTGGCGTGTCGTTAGTCAGCATGAGGGGGAATAACAAACGTATCTAAAAATAAGTAAAATGTTGTTAAAATTTGTGTTTTTGTCCTAGATTTGAACAGGTAAATAAGATTATCTGCCAATGGAATGAGTATTCTGACCCCTAAAATAAGATAATTAGATATACTGCACTTGAAATAAGATGATGGAGATGAGTTGTTCCTATTTTAAGTGCAAAAATCTTATTCTATTGGCAGATGATCTTATTTACCTGCTCAAATCAAGGAAAAATACACAAATTTTAAGAACATTTTACTTATTTTTAGTACCGTTTTTGCAGTGATACAAACCCAGATAACTAACAGTGTGGTTCCCATTATTTATGCTTTTCTTCTACTCTTGGCTCTGTGAATGTGTCAAGAAACGGCATTATTTATCGACATTACATCCCAATCACAGACCACTTTGTGTTGGTCTGACACACACACACACACACACTGCGGTCTGTTGTTGCAACAAGACAAAACGTCCAAAAGTTGAAGCAGCATCTGTGCTTTAGCGGAGCTCCGCACACTCAGGTTTCCGGTACTTGCCTGTCAGGAAGTTGAGAGAAATCCAAGCCAGAACGCCTACATTTGAAAGGAACAAACACACGTTTTATTATTTTTTTTTAAAAAAAGCAGTCATTTCAGGAGAAAATTCGCTTTTAAAAAAAGCGCTGGACAAATTTGTGAAGAGCAAGCTGCGCGCACAAGAAAAAGCTGAAATGCTGACAAACCAATTATCCCACTGTACAACAGCCTGGCCCTTTTCACCACATAATTACTGGCTTTTAGGGTTAAAACGACTGTGCTGAAAGGCTTTCGTTGTTTTTAATGTCATCACAAAAAAAAGCCTCTCTGTAATCTTCTGTAATTTAGTTAAATGCCTTCATTAAGCAAGGGTCTTGACAGAAACTGAGCGGCGGATCTAATGACGCGCCTTCTACCTTCAAAACAACAACGCAGAAGAGGAGGAGGGGGGGGTGAAAAAGGCTTGCCGGGGCACATGTCGCACCTTCGTTCGTGCCGTTCATGATGCTGACGCTGTTGTCCGACACCAAAAAAGGCGACTCGTCGAACACGTGTTGAACCTGAGAGAAGCAGGGAGGAGAGGCGGCATGTCAGGAAGCAGGAGTTAAATGGGCCCAACGTTTATCGGCTGTAATGGTAGCTCATCCGCTGGATGGGATTAATTCATTCCCTCAGGGGCGGATTATCAAAGTATCATTCATCTTGCAAGGTGCCTCAGGGCTATGCCCCCCCCCCCCTCATCACAATCACCAACGATAGCCTTTGACACCGAGCTTACGGTTCTGCAGCTGCATTGCTTTTCTCTACAGCTTCCATGTATTAAAAAAAAAGCATCATTCCCATGTAAAACCTGAGAGGTTATGAAGCCGAACTGTTGCTGACTCTGGGAGGCGGCGCTCTGACCTGGTCCAGAAGGGCCTGGGCTTTGGCCGCGGGCAGCAGGCGGAGCCCCGCCGTGGCTCTGAGGACCAGCGGCGTCCGCTTCCAGTCCAGACGAGGGACGGCCTTTTTGGCCACCTTCAGCAGCATCCGCACGGTTTCTCCGGCCTGCGAGAGCGCAAACATTTAATCAGCCGCGAACCCGGCGGGGCGGGGGCGTTTCTTCATGGCCGCTCCGGTCAGAGAGAGGAAAGATTAAAACAGCAGATTTAAAAATCGCCACAGGTTTGCTCATTTATCTGATTGTTTGCAGAGCGACAAGTTTTAATTACTGACAAATCTTGCAGATCAGCGTGTCTGACCGCAGCTGATTTCCCGAGGCCCGTCACTTTTAGGAATTTTGTTTTAAATAAATGCATAAAATGAATAGAACATTTTAAATCTAAACACACAGCAGGTTTAAAAACATAACATCTATTATGTCCCAATAAATAATGAAACTGCACATTGAAACTAGACAGCCAAAGATGGTGATTATTCCTAATATTATTGCTCTTTCAGCTTAAATTTCACTCTAAAATGTTTGCTTTGCAGAAATTCCTCATGTTGGCCTCTGGTACAGAGAGGGATGTTTGCACTAGAGCAGTTTTACCAAAAGGGACCTAATAATTTCCACGAGCTGTCCTGACCAGCTACGTTTCTATCAGCACACATGAAACTTTAAATTTGCTAATCATCTGTGTGTAAACTTAAAAGAAGTGGGCTAGGAACTCAGACCTGGGGTACACCTGACTTCACTTTTCAACAATTCAGATTTGTCGCCGGTTTTAAACATCAGTCGCAGGTAACGATATTTATTTTAAATCTTTATAAACCTTTCTTGCAGAAAATTCTGTTGGATGAAAAAAAATTGTGATACATTCGTTGTTTCAAATCTGCATATACTGCTCCAAATCCTTTACCATGATCAAGTGATAAATTCCCGAGAAATAATTGGTCTTTGTAGCAAAGGATCTTTTTGGACAAAAGCAATTGTTTGATTCTAGGTGCCTCGTTAATTAGTTAATTTTTTTTTTAGTTGATGATTTTAGTTAATTAGCCTTTGACGACCGTATAATAATAATATTCCAGATCTGAAATTGGCAAAAGTCTGGCCTGTTTCCACTTGTAGAGAAAACTCCCACTGGTAAAAGACATGCCAATATTATGTGCACGTGATATTAAGGATATATTCTGTATTTGCTTTATCTATAAAGAAAACCTCTTTTAAATAACTATTTGCTAGTTAATTACTGTAAATAAGCACCACCTGATTCATTTGATGAAACAGGAGGACTGCAGAATTGAGAAAGCCTAGGCATGCACATACCTACACATTATCATTTTACATTCTTCTCCTCCAAATATTTTAGTTAAACATCAAAAACACGATTTCTGCCAAAGTTTAGTGGCAAATTTGACCCTTCCCCTCAGCTCAGCACCACTGAACTGAGGACGAACTCACCGCTTCAGGGTAGTCGGCGTACGCTGACAGACCCGGCTTTATGGAATGGAACACCTCATTGTCCAAAACGGGCAGCTGCTCTGAAAAAAGGCACAACATCCACCCACGTCATCAAATATGAAGCAGCTGTTAAAAGCCCTCAAATGCCTCAAACCTCTTAGCATATATGCACGATTTATCAGGCATATTAAGTCCTCTGTGACTTATGCCCTCTGATTTTACAGGTTTAATGAAGCATGAAAACAGAGTCCAGGCCAAGCAAATGTGCTGATATCCCCTTCCATTAATCACCCCAAAAAAAAAAAAAAAAAAAGAATAAATAAAAACACAAATTTGGCCTGTTTAAGTGTTTTAGATGCACGAGAAGAGGGAAGCTCTTCCTGGCGTTACCCGAGTAGCTCTGGATGAAGGTGTAGACGTGAATCCGCGTGCCCGTGCTCCCGGCGTCGAACATGGCGGCGTAGGAGATGCGGCTGTGGTTGGCCGGTCGGCTGAGGCTCGGGAGGACGGCGGACACGTCCAGGAGAGATGTCCTCAGCTGGGCCCGGCTCAGGCCCGCCGCGGCGAGGAGCACCAAGAGGAGAAGCGGGACGGTCGGCTTCATCTTCCCTCTGCGGCATACGTGGGGACGGAGAAACGGACGCCGATGAGCGTGGAAAAGTATGCTGAAGGCTTGCTCTGAGACGCGTTAAATTACAGTGGGCCAGGCAGCGGCGTGAGAAGCCGGCGGGGTTGTTTACACCGTCGGGTCTGACCACGCCTCGCCCGCCGTCCACCCAACCACAGCGACGTATAGCAAAGGCAGCGTTTACCGTCTTTGTCAGCTCGCGCAGAGACGGTCTAAAAAGGCAGGCGGCTCAATGAGTTTTAACATCTCCCTGCAAAACAAATCTAACAAAAATCTTCCCTTTTCCCCAATGGTCTCAGGTCAAATGCTGGAAATGCTTAAACTGCATGCGGGCCTCTTTTAGGGGATTTACAGCAGGGCTTCACAATTACAGGGTTGTCTAATAAGTGCTGCCAAAAACCCCTCTACCTGTACTACCCACCACTTCACTGAGGTGTTTCACAGAGAAGAGGCTTTTTAGATCCATCTCCCATGGATGGAGTCCTACTGGACTGTGTGATGGAAAAAGAAAAAAAAAAAAAAATAAAACTTCAAATGGCTTTCGCTTGTGGTCCAGATGTTTGTTCTTTAAGGCTGCGTCTGCAGAAAATGCAACAACAACAACGTAATCCAATTAAATCTCAGTGACTAGGTGTGACGCCGCCTTGCGTGTGATCGCATAGTTTCATCTTCTCGTATTACGCCGCCCTGATTTATGTCGGCTGTGTTATGAGCACGGAGATGAAATGGTAAGACACCAACACCAGGGTTCAGACACAGTTACGTCAAAGTTAGGGATGCACAGACTCCAGGAGACGCAAGATGCAAGACAATGCCACCGCCTCTGATGGGTTCATAAATTTGATTTCCATTGATCATTTTTGTGTGATTTTGTTGTCAGCACATTTAACTATGTAAAGAACAAAGTATTTAATAAGAATATTTCATTCATTCAGATCTAGGACGTTTTATTTTAGTGTTCCCTTTATTTCTTTTAAGCAGTATGTATATATATATATATATATATATATATATATATATATATATATATATATATATATATATATATATATATATATATATATATACACACACACATATTTACATTTCTGTGAAAAAACTATGGATAAATAGATGAACAGCTGAAGGAATAAATGGATGTACGGAGGACGCACACAAAGATGGACAGATGAACCAACAATAGATAAAACAGTTGTGTAGCTGATCATAAGATGGACGAAGGATTGATATGAAGGAAGGACATAAAAGATGATAAACAGCAGGAATAGATAATTGGATGGCAGAATGAAAAATGGAGAACAGGAGGATGGACGGATGACCCTGGAGAAGACATTCAGGAAGGGTTGTGGTGTCCTTCCCAAATAACGTCAACATTGAAGAGCTATAAACGTTATTTTAAGATGGAAACATTATTTGAAATGTAAGAAAATTATATGACCAGCAACGGCCGTTCTTTCCAACTATAGCCGCTTGGGAAATCTTGAAAGTAAGAGTTAATCCTGACTATAATCCCCAGAAATGATACTCACTGTCCTCCTTTCTGTATATAAAATCTCATCTAAAGTCAAGGTTTTACATTCTCAGACTGTTCTGAACTCCTTTTCAATGAAGGTTAGTTTTGCTTTAAACAAGTATGGGGGAATAAAAAAAGAAAAACAAGCATTTTTATAGTAAGCAAGAAACTGTCCAGGTGTTCGATTACTTGAAAGCAGATTACATATATTTAGGTTTTTAGTCAATAGCATTTCACAATGTTCATGATGATAAAGACCCGAGGCTGACAGGACGCTAGGCTGAGCGCTGCTACTAAGAGGACCAACTTCTGGGTGGAGAGTGACCTAAGCAAGTTTCAGGCCCCATAGGCAACCTTCATAAATGATGCTTTTTTTTTTTTTTTGCATGCACAACACTGCTGTCATTTCAGATTGTCGCCAGAGGGGGCAAACTTCTAAAAAAAACTTGAGAACTTACTCTATGCTCCTGGTAAATTGCTAAATTTTTGTTTAAGATTTTTTTCAAAAATAGAGAATATTGCAGTTTTCAACAAAAATATCTGATGATCTTTCTGGGGAGACTTTTAGTTGATTCTTGTAAATACGCCTGGCCCTGTTACTTAAAAAAAAAAAAAAAAAAAAAACAATCCCCACTGCCCTAATACTGTAGTGTATTGATTGGTAGCAATCAATAGTAAATTAATTGCTGGAATAAAAAGGACATTTTTCTTAAAGTGCACGGGCTCCTCGATATTAACAGGAGTAAATCAGAGCTTAAATACTCTGATGTTGAAAAGTCTCCATTTCAATGATTGTTTCTCTTTAATTTCCTTCTTCCTTGGTACAGTTTATTTATTTTTCATCTTTTATCTACTTTGGCCCCATACCCTACAGTTAAAAGCATCCTGTTGTGCAGTCAGTTAACTAAATCTATTATTAAATTCCTAGTTAAGTGTAAAACCAAACATATTAAAATTGTAAATGATTTTAACCTAAAGTGTCCCCCAATTCACCCTGAGGCCTCGTCCAATCTTCGGCCGCCTCTGGCTGTGAACAGCTTCTCACAACTCGGCCAAGTTAGTTGTTTATAAGCGAAAGAGCCTTTAAATTATTAAGAAGCAGCCTCCACAGAGAGACTTACTGCCCTTTCATTGTCTATAGCCTCAGTTTATTTAACAGCGGAGGTAATATTTAGATGATTTTATCAGCTACAGCTGGACGGTGATTAGCATTGCTGCTACTTTACGAAAAGCTACAGGCTAACATTTAAGAGCTAGCCGTAGCTTAGCAACTGTTAAATAACACGGCGGATTTACCAGGAGCTGCTCTGTGCATCATAAAGTGTTTCTAAAAACGCAGGTTAGTCTCTGTAGGCAACCCGACAGAAGGCTAAAAGCTGCAGCCTCACCATGATGTCCGGCTGCCTCCTTCCTGCGGCGGTATCAGGAGTTTGGCTTCGGTGCCGAACTCACATCCTCACCAGCACCGGGTTCTAAGAAGAAAAGAAAACTCACAGAGTCCGGATCACGGGCTTTTTCAGTCTGTGATGCTAAATTTTGTAGTTATTATTTCTGTTATTTTTTACCCCGGAAGTAGTTCCTCTGTATCGAAACCACAAACCAAAACGGGATAAAGTGATTATCCAGACTTTTCTGTAAAACAAAGATAGATTGCTTTAGTTATGGTTTAACAGTTACAGAATGACACGCCACGGTCAGCTTTTGTTTTTGTTTTACTATTTTGATTTCGTTATTTAATTTAAATAAAAATCCAACCTCCACCTCAAAAAACACCCTCCACATGGACACGACTTTTGTGACGTCATACGAGGGACAAACACTGATGAGTCCTGATGCTCTCTGGGATTTTAACACTTTTGCACTCTCTTTTGGTCAATTTAGCCCCTCCAGCAGTTCATCCCCATTAACTTAAACCACAGTAAATTATTTTTAGAATAGAAATAGCCTTCATTCTCAGTGGGGAAATTCAAGTGCACCAGAAACACACAGCTATATATATATTCTCTCTCTCTCTCTCTCTCTCTCTCTCTCTCTCTCTCTCTCTCTCTCTCTCTCTCTCTCTCTCTCTATATATATATATATATATATAGATAGATAGATAGATAGATATAGCGGTGTGTGTGTGTGTGTGAGTGAGTGTGTGAGTGAGAGAGAGAGTAACAAAAATACCAATAAGAGACTGTACAGTAAGGGCAAATTTCCAACTTAAGAAAAAAAATACAGCAACTCAGAAGAAATGTGCAACTGATCGGGGTGATTTTAATAATGTGCAAAACGTGGATGTTGATTAGAGCATAAAAACAAGACTATGTAGTAAAATAGAAACAAATGTGCATAACAGCAGGGATAAAAAAACACTTATTGAGTTTGTTGGGAGCAGTGATGGTTAGAAAGCCTTAACAGCTGGAGGGAGGAAGGATCTGTGATAACGCTCCTTGGTGCGTTATCAGTGCCCTGCATGAAGATGCTCCGCAGCATCTTCATGCAGGGCACTGAGATGATGAGTCTTCTTGATGAGTTTATCAAACTGCTTCCTCTCACTTGTAGATGAGCTGCTGCCCCAGCTAACGACACTATAAAAGATGGCTGATGCCACCATAGTGTCAAAAAAGGTCTTCAGCGCCCCCAGCACTCCTAAAGATGTCTCCCCAACAGGTAGTCTGCTCTGACCCTTCCTGAAAAGAGCAGCAGCGTTGCGAGTCCAATCCAGTTTATTCTTCAGGGGAACACCCAGGCACCAATAGGAGTTAACTTTCTCATGAAATTCCCCATTGTGGCACAATAAAGGACTTCATAATATCATGTTATTGTCAGTGTGGTGGGTCTGCGCCTGTGGAAATCCACCAGCTCATTGGTTTTCCATGGGTTGATCAGGCGATGGTTCCTTCCTGTGTCCAGTGTCTGTACCACGAGTCGTCCTCCCCTGTGATGAGGCCGACCATTGCAGAGTCATCTGTGAACTACAGAAGATGGTAGCTTGGAGTTGACTGAGAAGTCTTCAGTGCCGAGAATGAACAGGAATGGTGTCAAACAGTTTCTCCAGGCTGATGCCAGTCTGGTTGGCGAACAGCAGCCGATCCAACAAAGACTCCACCAGGGGTTGAAGATGGTCTTCATCAGATGGGAGGTCAGCCCTACTGCAGCTGTGAAGGTCCTTTGGACGTGTGGTCTCTGGCAATGGTACCACACAGACCTGGTAATGTCCCCAGCTTCAGCTGGTATCTGTGCGGCACCTCAGGAGCCTGAAGCTGATGCCATCTGGACCCGCAGCCTTTCGCACCTTGATCTTTCGCAGCTCGTTCCGCACCTTAAAGTGTTGACAGAGACAAGGTGGCGGTGAGGGAGGGATGAGAGGTGCGAAGTTCTGGGAAGAGAAGCAGGCAAAGAATCTGACGTCCTAAGCTGGAGCTAGTTATAAAAAAAAAAGTAAATCCCATGTGATTTAATTGTATATTATCAGAAAGTGTCGTGTTACACTCTGTTCCCATTTAATTTAGTTCGGTTCTCCATTTGAATCGATAAAATATGTGAGATTAAAGACTCTTCGCAGGTTTTCTACTAATCTGGTCATGTGGATTTTGTGCTTCTTGTGATGTCATTGACCCAAAGACACTCAAAGCAGAACCAAACGCTTTTCCTTCTTCAGAGCTCCATGTTTTTAATACTCCTGCAGTGGAAACCCATACCTCATTACGCAGTTATGTTTTATTACCAATGTATAATTCCTAGACAGGAAAATATGGTAAAATGGTAAATGGACTGAATTAATATAGCGCTTTTCCAGTCATGCTGACCACCCAAAGCGCTGGGTTTAAAAAAAAAAAAAAACAGCACTAGATTGTATCTTTAAACCACTACCATCCAGATCATCAGCTTGTTAGTTAATTTTATTCCAAGAGTCATTGCAATCTATATATAATTCATATACTACTGAAACAGGAGTGTGCGTTGCAGCATAGTTTAGATTCATGAATGACGCACAAAGTGCACAGAAATCAATGTTTACTCCAGTCAAATGACTGTTTTTATTACAACAGCTCACGGTCCCTTACCGTTCAAAAGGGAATCAGGGACTATAGTGACAACATGATTAATGCTTTGCTTTCACATACTGCGACAACACCAGTATTACCAATTTGGTCTCAGATATTTTATCACTCTGGCATGTTTTCGAATCTCTTGACTTAAGTTCATCAGATGCCAAAACGACTCAATCTAACCTTAACGCCATTAAGGCTACAAAAGTAAGCTGACATCCAATCCAAAACACAAAGTCAGCATTTAGTGCAATTCTAAGCACTTACAATAGAAAAACTAGAGTGTTTTTGACGTTTTAGCTTATTTCGTGTTTGCGTGTAACAGTTCCATTCACATTTAAACCAATTACCCTAACATCGGATACATATAATTATTGGTTGACATTCTTACGCGTATAAGCCAGGTAGGTATTTGTTTTGCAGCTCAAGAACACAATTCCTCTCCTGGCAGAGTAATTTGATGCCAGAGCTCTCAGTGGACTATAAAACTGACTGACCATGATGGAGTCACCGTCCCCCAGGTCTACTCAGGACGTGCAAGATAACAGGTGGGAAATACAACAAATCGCCTGGACACACTCTCAGCATCATTCCGTTTACATGAAATACTGAATAACTAAAAACTTATTTTATAGGGAGTAATTTGTTGGTATCCAACAGCTTTAAAAGTTTAAACAATCACCTACAAAAAGGAAAAGGGTTTCATTTGTCCAAACAGTAAACAATGAGTCTCCTGAAGTCTTCCAGGGCTTCTCGTTAAGGCAGGCAGGACGCCAGCGAGGCGTAAACCGTCTCTTCAGCTTAGCGTCCCATGGTTGGCATGGTGACAGCAGGGCTCGTTACGGTGGCGTCCTCGGCCTTCCACTGAGACGTCACCGTCTTGATCTGAGTGAAGAACTGAATGCCCTGGTGGTGGAAATGGAGCAGCTTTGTCAGCGGGCCAATGGAAAAACACTATATTTTGGTTTATGATTATTAATAAAGAGCATCCGGAAAAAAAAAGACCATTCTGTCTGTGGTTTTACCTGTTTGCCATAGAAGTTGGTATCTCCTCTGAAAGAACCTCTGGAGCCGGTGAAGGAGAACATGGGCAGAGGGACGGGGATGGGCACGTTCACCCCGATCTGTACAAATGCATAAAAAAAAAAAAAAAAAACATCCATGTATAAATGCCAAAAATGTCTAAAGCAGAATGAACGGACAGCGTAAATGGATCCCTTTGTTCCCAAGAGCTAAAATCTGGATTTAGGGATTTTGCAGAATCTAAGAGGATTTGTTGCAAATATCGATGGAACCAGATGAATCTGGGAAACTCGTATTTATGATGCCAAGGCAGAACCCTACATTTCAAACAATTCATCTTTTTTTTTTCTCAATAAGGGACACGTTTGATAATTACGAGCGCTCGCCGGAGCTCTGCTGAGCCGGTTTATTCAGCACCATGTTACACATTTTGTCGCTCAAATTGGTTTTGGGTCTATCCAACTGCATCCGCGGGGCAATTTGGTCGACGTTATTAATAACTGCGCCTGGAAACTGACAATGAACAGTGGAGGTTTCCACAGCGCTGTGCGTATACGAATTCATCAAGTAATGACAGGCTGAGATGCTGATGCAAACGAGCTTCAAGTCATAAACCACCGATGCTTTATACATGTTTTCAGCCGGGAGGAAAGAAGATTATCACTAAACAATAAAAGCACAGTTTCAAGGTGTGCAGCTAAGATTAGCGCCACTAATGCTAAAGCAACCGAATCTCCACGAAAGCTTTTTATAAAAAAATAAATGAATTCTGGGATGTCTGATAATCATCTTTCTCACCTGTCCGACATCCACCTCATGTGTGTATTTGCGTGCTGTGGCTCCGTTGGTGGTGAAGATGGCCGTGCCGTTGCCATAAGGGTTTCTGTTGATCAAAGATATGGCTTCGTCTAACGTGTCGGCTTCAAGGATTATGAGCACCGGCCCGAAGATCTCCTCCTTGTAGCACGTCATGTCCGCCTGAGAAGGAAAAGGCACGCTCAGACCACAGCCTCTGCAGAAAACCCACATTGCTGGGCATTTTTAAAGCGCCGTGCTGTTAGTGTGGCCCGTTTCGCAGAAGACGAGGAACAATGCTTTGGATGCACTTTGCAAACATTTCAAAACAGCTTCCTATTTTAGGAGTCTGAATCGTAGAAACCTCGATGATCGGCGGAAGAACGTTACTCTGAGAAGGCTGAATGTTAGAGTGTTTCATTAGTCTTTCATTTTGCTTCCACTTAACATTATAGTGGGACTTTTAGGCTTAAACGGCGCATCCATTAAGCTCCATGTTTATACCAAATCCTCCCTGGACCACACACACACACACACAATCACACCAAACATAATGTGGAGAGAATGTGGAAAGAAGTAGGGAAAGCAGGAAAATAAAAAAAACTTTTGATTCAGATTAGAACAAGCTTCCCCCAACGGAGACGATGAACAAAGAGATTCAGTTCCATTATCAGAGCCTCCTACAGGCACATGCAGCCCCAGAGGAAAATTGCTCCCTATCCCCCCCAATAACAAATCATTATAGGGACACCTGAAATCCAGCTTCTCTATGGGTTCCATAGTGTCCTACTTATAATGCCTGCAATGAAGTATTCACCCCCCCTAACCTGTTCACATTTAGTCATGTAGCAACTGCAAACCTAAATGTCTTTTTTTGGGGGGGATTTTATGCAAAGTAGTTCATAATAAGGAAATGGTTTTTGACTTTTAAAGTAAACATCTAAAACTGTGATGCGTATTTGTATTCTAAAAACAAACGAAAGACACCATGGTGATATTTATAATAATAAATAAATACATTTGTGAAGCATATAGCCATCCATGTCACAAGTATGCACATTTGTGCTGGTTTATTACACTAAATCAAGGCTTTGGCTGTAATGAGGGGTGTGAATACTTTTGTAAGATGCAGTCAATTCAGATCTTCAGCTCACCGTCACGTTGCTTAAGATAGTGGGTCCAACAAAGTTCCCATTTTCGTATCCTTTGACGCGGACGTTCCTCCCATCCAGGAGCAGCTTAGCTCCTTCATCCACTCCCTTCTGGATCAAATACTCCACCCTGGCCTTGGCTTCAGGGGAGATCAGGGGACCCACATCAGCCCCGGGCTGATCGCCTGAAGCAAAACAATTCATATCTTTAAGCAGGGCAGCATCCTTTCTAAAAAAATCTTTACTTTGGGCCGTTTTGCATAAAACTCTCGTCTTCTGTTGACACTGTTCCTGCGGGGGGGGAGTTACCTGCGTTTACGCGCAGCGATCTGGAGCGCTCCACCAGCTCTGGGAGCCAGTCACGAGACTCCCCAACAAAAATAGCAGTGGAGAGAGCCATGCATCGCTGGCCAGCTGCTCCGAACGCAGCCCCCACCAGCTGGTTGATGGTGTTCTCTTTGTTGGCGTCAGGCATCACCACGCCGTGGTTCTTGGCGCCCTAAACGCCAAAATTCCACTATGTGAATTATCACAGAAAATAATAGGTGGTGCATCTGAGGGTGTTCAGTGAAGCATTTTGGGTACCATGTTGGACTGCACCCTCTTTCCGTTCCGGGAGCCCCGCTCATAGATGTACTCTCCTGCCTGGTTGGATCCCACAAAGCTGATGGCTTTGATGGCCGGATGGTCACAGATAAAATTCACAGCTGCACAAAGAAAAACATAAAAAGGTTTAGCCCTTTTTCCCCAAATCTATGCCCCAGCTTTAAAGGGGTAGTTTGCATCTAAATTCTAATCTAGTGCCTCGAAAATATTCCCACCTTTTCACAATGTGTCATATTACAGCCACAAACGTTCATTTAATAGGATTTTATGTGATAGACTAAAACAGACTAAGTGGAGAGGTGAAAGGAAAATGGTTTTCAAAGTTCAAATACAATCTGAAAAGTGTCTCGTCTGGAAAAGAATCTTCCTTCCTTCCTTCCTAATTAGCTTTTTTGCACATGTCCTTCCTTCCTTCCTAATTAGCTTTTTTGCACATGTCCTTCCTTCCTTCCTAATTAGCTTTTTTGCACATGTCCTTCCTTCCTTCCTAATTAGCTTTTTTGCACATGTCCTTCCTTCCTTCCTTCCTTCCTAATTAGCTTTTTTGCACATGTCCTTCCTTCCTTCCTTCCTTCCTAATTAGCTTTTTTGCACATGTCCTTCCTTCCTTCCTAATTAGCTTTTTTACACATGTCCTTCCTTCCTTCCTAATTAGCTTTTTTGCACATGTCCTTCCTTCCTAATTAGCTTTTTTGCACATGTCCTTCCTTCCTAATTAGCTTTTTTGCACATGTCCTTCCTTCCTTCCTAATTAGCTTTTTTGCACATGTCCTTCCTTCCTTCCTTCCTAATTAGCTTTTTTGCACATGTCCTTCCTTCCTTCCTAATTAGCTTTTTTGCACATGTCCTTCCTTCCTTCCTAATTAGCTTTTTTGCACATGTCCTTCCTTCCTTCCTAATTAGCTTTTTTACACATGTCCTTCCTTCCTTCCTAATTAGCTTTTTTGCACATGTCCTTCCTTCCTTCCTTCCTAATTAGCTTTTTTGCACATGTCCTTCCTTCCTTCCTTCCTAATTAGCTTTTTTGCACATGTCCTTCCTTCCTTCCTTCCTAATTAGCTTTTTTGCACATGTCCTTCCTTCCTTCCTAATTAGCTTTTTTGCACATGTCCTTCCTTCCTTCCTAATTAGCTTTTTTGCACATGTCCTTCCTTCCTTCCTAATTAGCTTTTTTGCACATGTCCTTCCTTCCTTCCTTCCTTCCTTCCTTCCTAATTAGCTTTTTTGCACATGTCCTTCCTTCCTTCCTAATAAGCTTTTTTGCACATGTCGTTCCTTCCTTCCTAATTAGCTTTTTTGCCCATGTCCTTCCTTCCTAATTAGCTTTTTTGCACATGTCCTTCCTTCCTTCCTTCCTTCCTTCCTTCCTTCCTTCCTTCCTTCCTTCCTTCCTTCCTTCCTTCCTTCCTTCCTTCCTTCCGAATCGAGTGCAACCAAACCCGCACGCAACCCCAAATATGCCATCCCCAACATGAAACATGGCGATGGCAGTATTATGCTGTGGGGATGCTATCCATGGAAATCCTGGACCTGTTACAGGCAGCAGAAGACTTGAGACTGGGACGAAGGTTCGCCTTTCAGCATGACCCTAAAGGTACAGCTACATCTGCAATGGAATGGCTTAGATCAAAGCATACGGGTATAACAGGAGGGCCTAGTCAAAGTTCAAACCTAAATTTAATTCAGAATCTGTGGCAAGAGCTGAAAAATCATCTTCACAGACAGTATGCAATCTCTATCGTCTCAGATGGGGAAGAATATGAATGACGGGAAAACAAAACTTTGTGTTGATCTAAATTCACAATCAAATAAATTGAAGTCTGCATTTGTAATGTGAAAATATAAAAGATATATACACATACTTCAGCAAGGCAGAGAACGTATAACTCCATTTAATCACATTTTTTTGAGGGAGTTATTTTTGGGAGAGCTCACCATTGTTTACCGCACGCTCCCACCGAGAAAACCCAGAAAGAACAGAGTGGCGCACTCACCTGCGTGCTGCCCGTGGATGATATTTAGAGTACCATCTGGTGCCCCCGCGTCCTGCAGCAATTTGGCCAGGAGCATGGTGCAGCCTGGGACGCGCTCAGATGGCTTCATTAAGTATGTGTTGCCGCACACCATCCCGATGGGGAACATCCACAGAGGAATCATGGCAGGGAAGTTGAAGGGGGCGATGCCGGCGCAGACTCCGAGGGGCAGGCGGTACGTGTACGTGTCCATGTCCCTGGTGATGGAAGGCAAGGTTTCGCCCAGCATGAGGGAGGTGACGCTGCAGGCGTGCTCCACCACCTCTGAACGGGTGAAGATGAAAAAGAAAAGCTTCACCGGGCGTACCCTTTGTTTACTGACCGGTCACGTGGATAAAAAAAAAAGGTAAATAAATAATAGTATGATTACAGAAATCCGTCATGAGCCATTTATCAAAAAGGATGCGAGAGCCAAAACACTCTGGTTCTGCTCAGACCTTTTCACGCAGGAGACAAATCAGAATCATTTTTACTACAATGACACGTGACTCACACGCATTAGCGTTAACACAAACGTTAATCGCCGTACAACCCAAAGCTCAGATGCCATTGGAAGCAGACAGCTTTCGCAGCCAGAAGTCGGGGCCCCCCCACCTACAGACCCGGCGTATTTGTATGCAGATTTCTGTTTAAAGAGATTAACCTGCTACCCTGTGCCTGATCGTGTTCATTAGGGACGTCTGCCTCTGTAAGCTCTCTTAATAGATGGTGTATGTCAAGGAGAAATTCAAGCTGAGACATGAGGGGGAATGTCTGCAGACTGGTGAGACGGGATTACGCTCAGTTCCAGAGCTGAAGGAGGAGGTGTCAAGGTTTAGGTCCAAAATGTACTCAGGGCTTCCTGAACTCAAGATTTTATGCGATAGATCAGCTGGTATTTGTACATAATTACAAGGATAGAGGGAAAAGATACCAGGTTTTCCCTTTTTTTTTTTAAACAATTAAAAAGTGGAGCATGCATTTATACTCTTGCCCTTTAAGGCTGATCTCTGTAAATAAATTGCAGAGCAGCCAAATCCGCTCAGAAGTCACCTAACTTGTAAACAGAGCCCACCTGTGAAGGGTTTAGAGGTTTAGCAGAGACCATTAGTGACCCAACAGCATCATGAAGACCAAGGACCACAGCAGACAGGTCAGGCATGAAGATGTAGAGAAGGTAGAGGTCTCAAAACACCGTTCACCGTTATTAAATCAGAGAAGCAGCCTAGAGGGGGTTCTGTCCAGCTTCTTTTCACAGTCCAGAAACTTCACTCTTAGGTTAATTGGTTAATTGCTCTGGAGGAGCTGCACAGCTCGGGCGGGAGAACTCTGTCCAGGAAAGCTGGACAGAGTTCATGGGAAGTCCAACGGTGCTTAAAAACCCTACATAATCTTTTTTTTTTGTCCCCAGTCATTGTTAGAAAGCTATGCAGCACTCAATTGGTAAAACCCAAATGAACCCATCTGAAATTGTTCATCACGAAACCACACAGAGACTCTTTTTCGTTCCGAGTCAGTTCCTTTCCTGCATCTCGCGGCTGTCGAAAGTTTGTATTTTAACTTCTAAAGAAAGAAAAAAAGAAGAAGTTCCATTTCCAAGTAATAAACTGTGATAAAAACTTGAACAAACTTCAAGCACCAGTGCCCCCCCGTTCAGCAGAAAATCTCAAATGGAGCCTGTCTTTGGGCTGATAATAGAAAAGTTAGGGCGGCGGGATAATCGGAGCGCAGGAAAAACCGGGATCTGCACCAAGCACCGGAAAAATAAACACTTTTTTTTTACAGCTCTATCTTCTAGTTACTGAAATCTCTCCTTTTAAAAAAAAACAAAAAAAACAAAACACTGTTTCTCAGTGTTTGTTCTTGATGCAACGCTGGCAGAAAGAATAAGTGCTGCTCAGCGAGGTGAAGTAAACTATTCTTCTATTGCAAACAAAAGCACAGCCTGCAAAGTATTTTTTTTCACTGAGCATCTGACGAATATTGCAGTCAAACTTTAACATCTGGACTGAATATTCTAATGCTGCAGAAATCAATGTTCACTAAAGCATGTGGATTACAAATGATAAAAAAAAAGAAAAAAAAAAAGCCTGCAGCCACATGAGTTTCCAGCCGAGGAATTCTGATTTCTGATGTCTATTCAGCGGCGCTTTAGTCTCGTCTGGAAACCAAACCCACAGAACTCCTGCCGCCGGAGGAGAAGTCAACATTTTACTCACGGAGTCCTCTAAACACGTCTCCCTCTGCGTCAGCCAGCGTTTTGCCCTGCTCCAAGGTGATTGCTTTGGCCAGTTCTTTCTGAAAAGACAGCCAAAGATCAGCTCAGCAGACGAGGGACGGTCTACTCTGGGAGGTACGCAGGACGTGCTGCGGATTTCCCTACAATGTTCTCCTTGATCAGCTGCTGGTAGCGCAGGAAGATCTGCTGCCTGCTGAGGATGGACGTCTCGGACCAGGAGCGGTAAGCTCTGGAGCAGGAATCCACGGCCGCCAGCATCTCGTCCTGCGTGGCTTTGGGGACGCGTCCCACCACCTGATTAGTGGCCTGAGGAGAAAGAAAGAAACGATTACTTGGCATGACGTTGCTGGACATTCTTCCATTAATATTGACAACAGATTATGATTCCCCCACCCCCCCCCCTGTCAGTTACAGCTTTGAATTTTTATGTGATGAGATGGATACGTTCCAGAGGCAATAATCACCCATCAACAGAGCAGCTAGAGGCTAATATTTGACAAGCTCCACAGCAGGCTGGACTCGTCATTTTCTCTCTCCTGCTTTGGAAATTCATTATTTATGAAATGGCAAAACAAAGCAGTGAAACATAGTGAAGTGATGAGAAAAACGACGCATGCTTTTCCATTTCTTTTTACAAATAGAAATCAGAGAAAAAAGTCAATCATCTGCTACCCATCTCCTGTTGACGGGCTCTCTCACCTGAGCTGTAGATCTCTACAGCTCCTCCACTGCAAAAGTGAACAAAAAGTACTGTATTTTTTAGACTACAAGTCACACTTTGTTTTCCATAGTTTGGTCGATCCTGCGACTTATATATCAAATTTAAATGGTAATTCATATTGACCAGCATGAACCAAGGAGTAAACATTACCCTCTATAACCACAAGGGGGCTCGCTGGGCTTGTGAAAACTATCCTGCTCCTATACCACTTAAACATGTATTGAAACATTAATTTACAGACAACAAAGACTGAAAACACGTTTGCATGATGTTTCACTGTCTCAGTACGCACATTAACGCAGCAGAGAGTTTAGTGGTGCAGCTTGAAGCGCCCAGACCGCGACAGAACCTTGTATTTTGGGCTAATTCATGAAGCTAATGACAGCTAGCGCTAGCTTAAAGGTCTGTTGTCCGGACGGGTTACAACTTCGCTGATGCACGTGAGCTTTATGTTGCTCTGAAACATCCGTGTCATACTGCTAGCTTAGCATGTAGCACCGTTACGCTCACGCTCTAACTTAGGTGTAATTCTGACAATTTTCAGCGTAACGGAAATGCGCTGGATAAAACCTTGCGGGTTAGAGTTGCTAATTTACTCCATTCATCCTCGCAGGTATGTTCCATGTTAATCAGCCGGTTGTGGATGCAGCTGTGTAATTTCATAAATTGGCTTACCAGATAAAATGTCAGTTTTAGTCTTGGGTTGCGTGAAAGAAATTTCTAAATAAATGTGTATAGTCTGGCAACTTATATGTTTTTTTCCCTCTTTATGACGCATTTTTTGACTGATGCGACTTATATTCCGGAGCGACTTACAGTCCAAAAAATACAGTAAGTGAAATTTTCTTGAAATGAATGTATTTGTCCTAGAATCAGCCAAATAAGATTATCTGCCAATGAAATATGATTTTTCACTTAAAATAGGAACAACTCATCGCCATCATATAATTCAAAGTGCAGTATGTCTAATTATCTTATGTTAGGGGTCAAAATACTCATTCCATTGACAGATAATCTTATTTACCTGCTCAAATCAAGGACAAATACACTAATTTCATGAAGATTTCACTCACTTTTAGTTCCATTTTTGCAGTGTCCGGAGTTACCAGAGCCACCATGGCCACTGGTCTGATAAATAATTAGATGATCATGTATTCTTCCAACTGTTTTACATTTTCCCTCCTAATTTCAGATGAATGAGATGTTCAAAGCCAGAGATAATGTTTAATTCCTTTAAACGTCTTGGTGACTTTCTCCCTGACCGGTTCCTCAGAAGCCTTCACACAACAGCTTGAGTTATTTGGGGCAGTAGACTAAACATTTTTAAAACTATGCATCTCATTCAGTCCTACTGACAAGTATGCTCTACTTTGGGTTGGTCCATTACAAAATATCATAATGAAACACATTGAGGTTTGTGGAGTAACGTGGCAAAATGTGAAAAGAACTCAAGAGGTGTCATTCATTTTCCAATTAAGAAAAGCAG
Organism: Fundulus heteroclitus; assembly: GCF_011125445.2. NCBI lineage: Eukaryota > Metazoa > Chordata > Actinopteri > Cyprinodontiformes > Fundulidae > Fundulus > Fundulus heteroclitus. Next base: position 768,744 of record NW_023397208.1, on the reverse strand, counting down.
GCCAGCTACTGGTGTCACGTCTCGCTGCTCCAGATGTGTGTGAATACTCACAGGGTTGTGAATGTCTAGCCACTCGGACGAGCTGGACTCAACAAACTTGCCATCAATGAACAGTTTGGTTGTTGGCTGGAAGAGAAAAGAGGCATATAATTAAAACCCCTTTCCTGGATGATTACGTTCTTAATAACAACACTGACAGCATCTATCAATCACCACAAAGTGAGCAGAGAGTGTTATGTCTCCTCGAAGCATTGCACGGTTGCCTGATTGCAGTTAATTGAACTGACCACGATAATTGGGCTTAATGGAGTCCATCTACCTGCTGAATGTTTTATTAAAGAGTATACAGCAGGAATAGCTGCTTGGAATTAAATTGTTTTTTTTTTTCCCTCGTGTTGATTGTTCAGCGAAGAGGATCCAACGGCGGAGCAAATCGGAGCCGTGTTCGCACAGGGACATTCGGGACTAATTTCTCAGCTGCATGGCAGAAAGTTTGAACTAACCAGGGCTCTGTAGCGGCCCTACCTGAAATCTACTTCCTGGCAATTCTCCCAAATTCTGAAATGATTTAAACAGGTTTAATTCAAAGCTACAACTGAATATAATTTGAATTTATATCTGATACCGGGCCCGCTGCAATGCCATCTATTCCAGCTCAGTGATTTAGCTTCCTGGATCTAGATGCAAATGAAACATAAAGTAAATGTACCTCCGTGAACACATTGGCTTTACGCTAAATGCAATAGGTAGGTCTCAACCAATGGCACTCTAATGCATCAATGCCACTTATCTAAAAGCTTAAAAAAAAAAAAGAAGATTTACAGCTTCAGCACAAATACTTGAAAGAATCATGAATAGATAAAATATGTAATCTATTCAAGATTTGTGCATTAAAATGTATTCCCCTCCAATAGCTCAGTTTTACAAGTCCTGATTCCAACCGTTGTGCAGGAACATAAAGTGAAGGTGCCGATCAAATCGAGGCTGTCTGTAATAGATGACTACTTTTTATTCAATGTTTTTCCAAGGTAAAAAAAAAAATGTTTTAACAACCTATTCATTTTGAACTTTGCTGTGAAATAATCTTTGGTTTCCTAAAAATCACAGACAAGAAGACTTTGATGTATTTGTGTTCCTCTATGTATTTACTTGTGATTCTGCAATAATGTTCACCGTTTGCCATGATGATATTAGTGGTGATAAATCCATATTTTCCTGACATTTGACTTTCTCAACTGTGACTCCAACCCTGTCTGTGACCTTTAGCATCCTGGGAACCGTCAACTGGGTCAGGTGTGGGCTGGTGCTGATCCTACAGGCTGAATATCTTCTTCATATTCAAAATATGAACTGCCAACACTTGGAATATTAAACAGATGTTGTATTTCAAACAAGTCTTTGCCATATCAATATCACACACATTGTTATAGTAAGGATGTTGTATCTGAGACGTACCTTTTATCTCTACCTCACAACCTTTCTGTGAACTACTGCAATCAGGCAAACGGTACCATGATATCAAAAGCAGAACATCTGACTGCTGCACAGCTTTCTGCCTAAAGCTGTTCTACCGATATGATTTCACTCCAAATGGTTGTGTTTATATTTTGTATTTTTAACCATTTGTGTTTAATCTACCCAGTGTTTTATCACGCCAATTGTCCTAAATCCTGAGGAAACATTGTCTTGATGTCATTAAGAGTAAACGAAAATTAGAGATGCACCGATCCGATTTTTCTCTCTCAATCTAATCCGATACCTTGACTGAGCGTATCGGCCGATACAATTTCTAGATAAATAAACCGTGTACCTTGCCATGTGAGTGAAGGTATCAGGCTCGACATAAACATTGATTAAAAAAAAAAAAAAGGTGTGGTAAATCACAAACGGCCATCTGCTCGACCACATTGCTTTGGTTTAATATGACCAGCCACAGCCGGGATTGATTACTGCCTGAGCCACTGAATCAAGAAATAATGTAAACAGAACAGGTGTTACAACATGTAGTAGGCTAACAGACCTCAAAGAGCAACACATCATATTCTTGAACTTTCTACATTCAAAGACATGAGAAACAAAGTCGCTGACATCTAGGGCTGGGCGATATGGCTTAAAAATTACATTTCCGATTTTATTATACCCAAATAATGATCGTCGATCAATTTCTTTTCCTCCAATTCTTTTCACAAAGGAAATTAAAGAAATAATTTTAAAAACTTGCTTTTATGTCAAGCATTTCGTCTCGGAATTGACCTGAACGTGAAAGTGCAACTAAATACAAGCTGTGAAACATGCTTGTAAAACAAGATGGCGGCCATGCCGTTGTAAACAGTGAAAATATAAAATTAAAAGTCTGCTGCTGGTGGTTTTACACAATGAGCTCAGAACAGACTTCACTTCACTTGTGTAACTTCAAAGTAACTTAAAAAAAATAAAATAAGTAAATGAGTAAATAAAAGTTTGCATGCTATTCTCTTCGTGGAAGCCCAGTGAATGCATGGGCAAAATAAAATCCCTATTTTCCAAAGATTAAATCTTTAAAAAAATTTGTACACTTGAATGAATGGATAACATCGATTTATCGTCTAGCCCTAATGACATCTATCACTCCAGAAAAGGTAACAAAGCCATTTCTAATACTTTGTGACTCTAGAGAACCACAGTGAGAGCCAACATCCACAAACAGAGATAAGAGTGGAGAACCTTGCTAAGAGCAGGTGGCCTGCCAAAATTAGCTCATGAGCACGAGCCCATGATGTCACAAAAGAACTCAGAACCAGCTGGGTTCACTCTGGGTCAGTTTTCATAATTCAACACTAAAAAAGAATAAACTGGTCAGAAATGGCATTCCTGAGAGAGGTGCGAAGCTAAAACCATTGCTGACCAAACATAACACAAAGGCCCGTTTCACATTTGGGAAAAAAACAATTACAACAAAATCTGGATGATCTCAGCGATTTTTGGGGAAATTCTGTAGACTGACAAGATGAAAGCGAAACATTGTGGAAGATTTGCATCTCCTTACATATGGTGTAAAAGTAGAGAGAACATAACACCATCAGTCAAACATGCCGGTTTGACAGTCATGGTCTGAGCCTGAGTTGAAGCTCCAGAATTTGGACGACCTACCATACCTGGTGGAACCATGAATTCTCTAACAGAAAAGCTTGAATAAGAACACCCAGCCCTATGTTTATTACTAGAAAGCTTCAGCAAGCCCACCTCTGAATGACTCTGGAGGAGAAAAATATCATAATCTTTTGGAGTAGCCATGTCAAAGACCAGACTTAAATCAGATTGAGATGCTGTGAAATGATCCGAGTCCTATACACCCAGTTCAGCTACCAGTGTGATTCAGTTAAGAAGAGTGGGTCAGAAAATCCTCCTACAGAGACGTAGAGACTAATTGCCTGCCGCCAAGGGTGGCAAAACATAGGGGGCAATTACTTTATTACACAGGGACAGGTTGATTTGGTGAACTTTTTCTGTAAACACAAAATGTATCATTGGACAACAGTCTTTTGCATTTATTTGGATCATCCTTGCCTGATATAAGTGGCTTTTTTTACGTTGACCTGAAACGTTTAAGAGTGACACAGATCTGAAGAAATGTGTAGGTTAAGTACGTTTTCTCTGCACGCACACATTGAAATCTACCAACTGAGATACAACAGAGACTATGCCAAAAAAACAAAAAAACAAAACACGTGATGTACCCTGATTTATTTCAGTGCTACAGCAGCAGCAGCTGGGCGTCAGCGTCACTTACCACTGAGGAAGAGGAGTAGCACATGCGACCAAGCTGCAGAGGAGCCTGCAGGAAAAACAACATTACCCAACTCAAACTTATCCTGTTGGCAACAAACAGCCGAAAGAATACGAGTCTCGTCTAAATGCATCATAGACTTTTAATTCACATCCTCGTGTAGCTAAATAAAACCCAACTATCTCAAACTGGCATTAACTAGTTGAGTGGAAAGGGGGGAGTTTAAGGTTTCCAACGATATGCAAGGCTGTGTTAGCTAAACAGCTTCTTAGCCTTCTTCAGTTCAACGTGCATTCAAAACAAGAAGCTGTTTTTGTTTATGAGAGTTTTACCTTGTTGTTCAACAGCGAGCGGAGGACAAGCGCTGCCATTGTGTTGCGTCAGGTGTCAATTTTTCCTTCAACCGACCCCCACAAAGTGCGAGGAACTTCCAGTTCCAAACGTTTTGCTAAGGGCAGGGGAGCGTGCCTGCAGTTTAACCAATCTACAACACATTTACCCGGATTACAGGCAGCAAAGAGAGGCGCAGATGGTTAGTTGATCTGTGAAAACGGTGCTGCGCGCCCGTTCGCTGTTTCCTCTAGATTTGGGCGGGACATAAATCGTTCACAACCAATCACGCTCCACGGAATTTAAAGCTGCGAAGTAGGAAGGCTCTGATTGGCTTTTTAAAGGAAAAATCAAGATTTTTGGGACTTGTTTGTTTATATTCTCTGTCAAAATGCGATTTAGAGTTTTGTTTTACTTAATTACAACGTTCAAAATCTCTGAATTTATTTTTCGTGATAAAGTGGTGTTTTCATTGTGTGGACACAAAAAGTCACTTTCTTAACGCTCTTAACGCTTACGTAACAAGACGTTTCCATAGCAACATTTTGGAAGGCAAAATGGACTTCCTGCAGTGGGATAGCCAAGATGTTGCAAGATGGATCGAGTCTTTAGGATTTCCGCAATACAAAGTAGGTGAAAAGTGAACTAAAACCAAATAAATTCACTCCAAGGCAATGCTAATCGAGTTCAGCTCCCTTCCTTTGACATAAATCAACTTGTTCAAAAAGTACTAACACCGTTTAAGTCTCTGGCGTCTTCTTTCTGTTGCAGGCTTGTTTCACTGAGAACTTCATCACAGGAAGGAAGCTCATTTACGTAGACTGTAACACCTTGCCAAAACTTGGAATCACACATTTTAAAGACATGCAGGTATGAAGAGGCAGAAAATCATCCAATATTTGTGTCAATGCAAAAGCTTATCTTAGCAATTATACTGCACCATCAGGTAAATTGCAACAGGCAGAGTTGCATTAATATAATATTAATGACGGCGCTGCTAAGTGCACGTGCTGCCCTTTATTAGTCAGTGCTGAAACATCAGTGAGTCCCACATCCCTTAATATGTTACTTTAGTCTAATCTGTACAAACAATTACTACAAGTCTCCTCTGAGTGCTCTGACAGCCATTTCCAAGTGTCTTAGTGTCGCCCTGGCAGTGTCGCACATCCTGCTCAACTATTTTCTTTCCACGATGCGGCATCCAATTAAAGCTGTGGGCTGTAACCAAACATTTCTTGCAACAATGCATACGCTTCCATCTCTACTTAGAAGAGTCTTAAGCATAAGCTGTTGGGATATGAGAGCCAATAATGAGAAGACAGCAAAATTCTGTAAAGATGTTCATAGCATGTGCACCAACTGTGTATATATATATATATATATATATATATATATATATATATATATATATATATATATATATATATATATATATATAGTGTGATGGTTTAAAAAATGCTGCACCTTTCATAGGTATTCATATCTCCTGGATTTGTTCCACATTTTTTCACACCACTTACCTCAACTGTCAATGTGTTGTTTTTTTTTACTGGGGTTTTTGCTTTACACTACCACAAAGTAGTGCATAACTCTAAAGTGGAAGGAAAGTATGCAAAAATATATAAATAAATACATAAAATAGAAATGCAAATCTGAAAAGTGTGGCGTGCAGCTTTATTAATCTCACGAGTCAACCCTTTTAGAAACCAACTTATATGGCAACTACAGCTAAAAGGCGGCAAGGTGTGTCTCTACCAGTTTTATAGAGACTGAAGTTTTTGCTTGTTCTTTTTTTAAAAACAGCTCAAGCTTAGTCAGATTGGATGGAGAGCATCTGTGAACGTCAGCCGTAAAACCATGCCACTGCCAATTGGATTGAGGTGTGGACTTTGACTGAGCCATTCTAACAGAGGAACAAGCTTTCATCCAAACCATCCCATGGCATGTTTAGGGCCATTTTCCTGCTGGACTGTGGTGTTGCAGTGACAGGTTTTATCCCAGGATTGCTTTGGAGCCATTATGGTAACTCTGCTGAAGAAAAGCATAGCCACACCAAGATGCTGTGACCCTGATATTTCCCCATGGAGGATTGTCTGTTTTGGGTTATATGCAATGTTCCTTTTCTGGGACGTTTTGCAAGAAGTAACAGTTTGGTCCCATATGAGCAGAGCTCCTTCCTTGACGTGTTTTCTGTGTCTCCTAAAGAGCTTGCTGCAAACTGAAAATGGGACTTCTTATTATTTTCTTTAAACGATGATTTTTGTTTTTCTTCCCACACTTGAGGGCCAGATTTTTGAAGTGCACAACTTAACTTTGTCTTGATTATCCCACCTGAGCCTTGGGTCAATGTTTTGTATAAATATAAATTTGAGAATCAGATTTGTTCACCAAGTTGCTTCATACAGGAAGGAATTTGACTGCTTTGCTCTCAATGAAGACATTTAGTACAAATGTAAAAAAAAAAAAAAAAAAAGATGAAAATATTTTCTTGTAAATGTGCATACATGTTTCTGCAAAAAAGATAGACATGGTTGAAGTGGTGCAATGATATGAATCTGGGCACTCTGGCTGCTAAGTGCTCAACAGAAAGACAGCCTGTTGGGAGGAAACTGCCTCTGTGGCGGCTGGTTTTTCCTAAATAGCGCTCTGCAGTCTAAACCGTTTGTGTGCAGAATGTGTGGGGTCGGCAGAGATGCTACGTGCCTGCACCTGAAGGCGTTTGGTTACACCTAAAGTCCCTTAAATGATAATTTAAGGGACTTTAGTTACACCTAGAGGCTTCAGGCTACTGGGGGCGGAATACAAGTGTACCACACTTTGTGTCATTCTCTTTCCGTTTCACAATCAGGCACTTATTTGCATAACACATTCACATAAAACCCCAACGAAACAGATGGACACTTGTGGTTGTGGTGAAACAAAAATGGAAAAGTATGCCTTTGTGAAAGTCCATGTAGTAAATTGCTATAAAATGTTTGTTTCCCTTCCTCTTATGCACGAATGGTTATGAGGTGTCCTGGACTTATCCACTCTTGTCAGAGGGGCTGCCTGATTAAATAGATGTAGCCCGTGTAAATCCCACCTTCTCAAAGGCCTCAACCCTGCTGTGCGTCCCGCAGGTCATCTCTGCTCACGTACGGGAGCTGATGGAGATCACAGAGACCCCGTGGAGTCGCAGCATCGCCGACCCCCGGCGGGATGCCGTGGCCCTGTTCCTGGAGAAAAAGAGCCGCACGGGAGAGCGTGCTGAGGCCCTCACCTTCCAGCGGTTCCTGTATGACTTGGATCAGTGAATCACAACGAGTAAAGAGCGAGGAAGGGGGGGACGGCACACAAAAGCATCTCAGTGTCATTTCAGCAACTGTCAGCTGCCGATGACACAGATGAGACACTTACAGTAGGTCAGAGACAGGCCCTGACATTAACACTTCCCTGCAGCAAAATGCCACTGTTGTTGTCGGTGTGTCCGATAAACAAAAGAAAAACCTTTCAAGTGTGGTTTTCTGCTGGCTGTCAGTGTGTGTTTAAAATCGCTTCAAAGAGAAGCAGGCTGCTAGAAATTTACTGACTCGTGGGTGATCTCACTAAATGAGGGAAACAACAAAGACTGATTGCAGTACTGTTTTTTTTCCCCCCATAGACACATCCATCAGATGGTGCAAATGCAAAGCAACATAATCAGCTGATCAAAGGACTCCTGCCATCCCAATTCTGGAGAAATCCCTACGCCGCCTGTTATTCTTATTGATCTCGGGTGGATGTTATGGAACTGGATTAGTTGATTGATTCCGACAAATCCTTGGGGCGATTTTTAAGATAATTACAACAAACACAGGGAGCCCTGGCAGTGGTCTTAGAGCATTGTTCTCAAGAAATAGTCTTGTAACAGTATTCAAGCCTCTTGAAGTGTTTCACGTTTTTTAAAACCACCGACTTCAATGTGTTGGGTTGGTTCTTTTATGTTAGGGCCAACCCAAATCCACACACAATTGTCCATTAGAAGAAAAAAACACTTGGTTTTCAAAATCACGTATGCATCTTTTAGTTCTTAGCTTCTTTTAATCCGATACCCCTAAATAAATTCAAATGATTCCCTTCTGGTGAGAAGAGTCCGCACAACTGTTATGGTGGACCCAGACCTTTGTCAAAGAACAACAGGGAACAAAGAGTATCTAGAGGTGAACAGCCCAACGCTGTGGAGAAGTTTAAATCGGGTTCAGATTATAAAACATCCCAACAAATGGAGTGCTGCTCAAACCAGCATCTGAAAATGAAAAGAGGACAGCAGAGCTGCAAACCTGAGACATGATAATCCACCCAGATGGACAGACCAGGTAAGAAGAGAAATGATCAGAGACGCAGCCAAGCGGAGGAGATGCAGAGATCAAGAAGAAGACAGCTGTCCCTAACACTGGTTGTCCATGGTCATGATTTTATAACGATCATTGCCTAGTCCTTGTTTTAATTTAGCTCAGAACAAAAAGCTGAAAATTTGACTTTTTTGGCCAACATTTCCCCCAATATACTGAGCCTAAACAAAGACATTGAGAGTCTTGTTTGATCGACCCAATTTACCAACCCCAGCTGCACACTTCCCTCCCTCCTCTCTCTCTCTCTCTCTTTGACTTTTGGCATAATGGGAACTGCCATCTATGTCAGGTGTGGACATCTACTGCTGGGAGACTCTTATCAACAAGCTGAAAATGACATTGGCAACGTGTGAGCTCATAACACTTGGACTACACCACCCAGCAGTCGTTGCTTTCTAATCAGTGCTTTGCCATATTTATGATGTCACCATGGATACCGCAAGTCTTTTCACCTTTTACTTCTGATTCACGATGCTTTGTTTGAATGGAAGACACTGTCATCTCCAGCATGCCTCATCGTTGAAAATTTGACCAGGGGGGGATTAGCCATGTGCTTTAAAAAAAAAATGTGTCCTTTGTGGACGAGTGACATAAAGAGAGTCAATAGACAGCCATAAAACGTCCAGTTTGCAGCTGTGTTTGCTTTTCTTTCAAAGACAGAGAAAGGTATCAGCGTTGGTGGGAAGATGGATGGAGGTAAACACAGGGCAATTCTGGAAGAAAGCCGGTTAGAGGCTGCAAAACGCTGGAGACTGGGCTGGATGCTCACCTACCAGGAGAGCAGTGACCCTAAAGCTACAGTGGAATAGTTTACATCCAAGCATAATCGTGTGGCAGAATGTCCTAGTCAAAGTCAAGACCTAAACCCCTTCAAGAATCAGTGGCAGAGTTGAAAACAGATGTTGACACACAATTAGCAATCCAGTGGAACTGAAATCGAGATATTTGCAAGGACAACTGGAAATAAACGTTGGTTTCAGGGGAGGGTAGGTGTCTGGGGTTTATGATGCGTTTGCAAGGAATGGAGAAACGCTTGGAGACGACTACCTTACATTGTCAACCTATATGCACTTACAGGCCACACTTTGCAAAGTTGCACAAAAAGGGTATGGGGGTTTGGTGTGGAGGAGATAATGATGGATTCAGTGCCAAGTGGACCCCTGAGGGAGACAGGCCTTTCTGTTTTAGCCAACTCAACACTTTCTTGCCAAAAAAATATATATAAATAAATAAATCCATTGAATAAATGAGGTTATGTTTAGCTATACAGGTTGCTATTTTTGATGTCTCCAACAACGACACACATACACACACAAAAATGCACAGGCCAATGCCGCAAAGATTTTCTTGCAAAAAGAAATTGATGGATTTTCAATACCGCTTGGCTCATCTTTCATCTCAGGTGTGAATCCGATCAGCTATCCAGATTTCCTTTTTTTTTATAAAGTCTCATAGATTATAGATCCGCTGCATTTCTTTTCTTTTTTTTTTTCTTTTTTTTTACGTGCAGCAGAGTTCACTCTACATGAATAAATGATGATGCCTGCCTGAGAGATAGGCTGCGAGGGTTACTGCTGCATCTGCCCCGTGCACACAAATGCTCTCTGTGCAGCTCGCCTCGGAGCGCACCGATTACCATTCCGGGCACAGCGCTGCTGGTCCACAAATGGAGCCGGGTCGGCGGCAGACGGCGGTCCGGGGGCAAAGCGGGGAGTTTACCGCCCGCATCGGCAGCGAGCCCTCTGTCAATCTGGATTAAACTGCGCCCTGCGTTGCGGACTGGAGTGGAGAATTAAAAAAAAAAAAAAAAAAAGCCCGTGAAAGCGAGACGAACATCTGGTCGGATTCAGCGCAACACCAGCCACCCTGCGCCGCGTATTAAAGCAGCCTCGGCGCTACCTACAAAAAGGCGTTTTCTCCTCCTCTGGATGCGCAGTGGAGGCGATCCCGCACCAAAAAGCCACACCGGGACCCCCCGCGCAATTTGCGCTCCCCCCCACCACCACCACCGCCGCACACATTTTTACCCCTTCTAAAAAAAAAAAAGAAGAAGAAGAAGCAAAAGCCAGGCGTTTGAGTGTTTTTTCTTATAGTGTGAGAGGAGCGCTGGAAGGAGGAATTGCCCTTTATCCTGCCGGCTATGGATTTCTTGAAGGGCATCGCTGGTTTTGCAGGCCGTCACATATCATAGGAGCCAAGACGCATGCTTTTGGGATAGCTACCTGAAATATCTCCAAGAGGCGCCGTCGGTCCCATTTTAGGCGAGCCGCCCCTCAGTATGCCGACAGAGCTCCTGGGAGGAAACAAGATCGCAGCCAGAGCCTCCTTTTGACTGGGCTGGATGTTTCATCTGCAAGGTAAATTTGTTTTTGTTTTTTTTTATTGCGCCTATCTGAACTCTGGTTTTATTTCCCGAGACTTCAAGTATAGTTCTCATTTGAATGTGACGGGGATTCTCATGACAGCACTCTTATTGTACCGCAAGGTCAAAATAAAACCTCTTCGTTCTTCGAGGCATGCCATCAGATATAATGATTGTATTTATAGCATCTCCTTGGATGCATTTGGAGATGTTTTTTTTTTTTCCTTCCCCCCTCCGCCGCCGCTCTCTCCTACAGGTGAAACCAAGAGTGATGTCCCCATTATTCAGCCTTCTCTTAGCTTATCTTCTGGAAAATGTTTCTCTTTTGTTGGTGTTCCGGCAGCAGCCCAGAGGATACAGCGGTATGGAGCTCTTGTCTCCTGTGATTATAGCTGATATGCAAATTGCACTCGTGTCATTAACATGGGATGAAGTCCCGGTTATTCTAAATAGCAAAACTGATGAGTCTGAGAAGAGCTGCTATGTTGCCAGGTGACTAAAGCATCAGCAAACAAAAAAACAAACAAAAAAACATCCCTGCAACAAATATGATCATTATTGACAGATAAGGGTCTCGCCCTCTGTGGAGTGTTAGTTATCTGTCTCCTATTATTCATGAGTGCCCGAGGCCCCCATTGTAACTGCTACCCCAGTGAAAACAAGCCCACGCCTCATTTTCATGCCTGTGTTTGCTCTCGCTGCTCTGTGAATGTGCTTAGTGTTGGTGCTTTCTGTGCTGCTACACCTTCCACTGATGGCTGAGATGTGATAGGTGGCTCCTCTCCTCAGCAAAAGGCTGCTCTGCACACCAGCCTCTCGCGTTCACTGACCCAAATTTACACTTGCTTTAAAATGAGCTGAAGAAGGATTTTCTTTAAAGGAACCCGTCAGACATTTCTGGGAAACGACTCCGGCTCTCTTTGGATGTAATGTTTGTCACGGATGAAAAGACATTTCGTTGTCAGGTCTTGTTTTTTTTTTTTGTTTGTTTCTTGTTGGTATTTAATCAAGATTAAATTGACCCTTTATAAAAAAAAAAACAGGGCCCCAAAGGATATGCCAGTGGTGACATCACATGAGGTGTAAGGCTGCTTTTCAGGGTTCTTTTGAGTATGTCATTTTCTGTTTTCCTCCTTTTTAAATCAAATTCCTCCTTCAAAGGGCTGTAGTTGCAGCCTCCATGCATGGCAGCAGAAAATCGTTTGAAACCACTGCATGGATTTTTAGGAATGTTCAAAATGTTGAAAATATAAATCAATCAAAAAAGGACACGGAAGCAGTTTGTAAAGAGGGCCAGAGCACACTGGAATGCCATCATCAAAGATCGTCACAGATCATGTTGAGTTCATGCAAAACCATTTAGTCTGGTGGATGTGTTCAATTAGGATGATTGGCAGGTCCCAAAGATTAACGATGCGCAATCAATCAATTCATAATTGGTTTTCTCTTGACAAGGGGTCATCTTAGTATCAGTTTCTTTTCTATTGGATTAAAAACAACTATATACTTATAAATATATGCAAAAACAACCTTGCTGCATATATTTGTTTTCTATTTTAGGTGTTGTAGTCCTTTAGAAATGAAAAAAAAAAATCAGAATTGGTCAAAAATCAGAATCCAGAGATCAGTCCAGAATTCAGTGATGAACTGGCCAGGATAACCCTGATTGCTTCAACTCAGAATATCTCGTGTAGAACTGCTACATCCCTGATTCAGCTGAAAAATATGTTTTTTTTTGGAGCCATACTAGTTAGACCCAACATGTATTCACCTGCTGTCCAACACATAACGTCATGATCATTCCAGCCGCCACAAGAAAGAAGGTGAGAAAAAAATCCCACCAGTTTTTTTTTTTGTTGCATTAGCTAAAGCACCCAGTTTAGACCGTAAGAGGTACTTTTCAACCAAAAATCACTCACGGGTCATACTTGCGAAATATAGCATTTCATTGTTTCATGACAAATATGCACAGACACCAATCAAATAGGAACATATTTGTTAGAAATATCAACAAACATAAAAGTTAAAGTTTAAAGAAAAATTGCATTGCCTCCATTTGCTTCAACTTTGCCCTCCATGTCTGAATTCACTGTGGTCTGAATTCACTGTGGTCTTGGGGGGGGGGGTCTCAGAGTCAGACCCTGCCTCCGACATGTACGGTTGAACACCATGTATCTGATTTTGAAAGCTTCAGGATCAGAAATGTCAACATCAGTGGTGCCTCCAGAAATATTTCATAAGAATGGCCAGATGGAGCTACTTAAACTCTTGGGGGGGGGCACTGAAACTAAAGGCTGTAATTTCAGGATTTTATGCTACTGTTGTAGTAAAGCTGCATGTAGAAAACTATCAGAAAGACTTAAGTAAACACTTACTAATATCTTTTGGTTTTTAATGGTTTTCTGAACTTTTAATGTTCCTTATGATCTAACGTGCATAGACCAATAACAGCACAGTTAACATTTTGAGTTGAACAACAATTCCTTTTTATTGCGTAATTACATTAGGAATAAGGTGCACATTTTTTCATTTATTGGAAGACAAAGCAGTTACTAGGTGAAAGTAGATACTCCCAGATACAAATAAAAGCGTGACAGAAGGTCAAGATGAGCGTCTGCCTTGCTGGCTGTGCCTAATGAAATGCTAAACTGATGCTACTACAATTTACACTGGCCAGTGGGGTGGCCAGGACATGGCAAGGGGGGCCATAGCCACCCCTGGCCACCCCCTGGTGGTGCCCCTGGTCAACATCTGTCGGAAGTTCCTCATTCACCATAGCATGTTTTTATTTTATTTAATTTTTTTTAACTCCAGCTGATCAGCTCTGTTTCATGTATTTCTGGTAATGTCATTAACCTGAACATTTTGTGGCTCTTTTGTGTGTAATCCTGCAGTGGAAATTCACACTTCATTACCCAGCTGTGCCTTTTTTTTTTGTTAGTGTACTTTTGTTAGACAAAAAAAAAAAAAAAAATACACCATGCTTTTTGACCAACCTTTGTTTGCATTTTAGAATACGGCTGCAACCTATTATTAACCATTTTGCTAGTGTGAGGCAGAATCCACAGTTCTCCCAAAGGTCTCTGACATGGAGAAATACAAACAGTAGGTGCAAGGATAATTTCTTTCTGCCTGCCCTTGTTTTCACACATATAAACAAAACAATATCAAACCTATAAATAGTGTAGAATATTATCAACTATAGTGCTGCATCCAAATTTGATATTATAATTACATAAGCTGACTGCAGTGATTTTGTATATTCTTTTAAATTGTCTTTAGTCATCTATATGATAATCAGCTGGGTGAACTTTACAGAAATATCATTATTCCATCACTGTTTTCCAGAAATTTGCTCTCCTGTCTTCTGCTACGGTTTAATGGCGCCGACTGTTTATCTTGAGGCATTCAACTTCAAATATTAATCTGACTGCATTCCGATGGGCATCTACTGACATTTACTTCACAGCAACGGTTTCATTTGGGGGGGTTTAAGGCGAATTAATAAAAAAAAGAGCCCAATAACTTAAGAGCAATTTGTCAGATTAGTCGCTGTTGGGTTAGGGTTAGGTTTTTTAAAATGAAAACCCAAATCGGGCCTTTGTGAGTTTAGAAACAAATTAAAAGGGAAGAATATATAGGAAAATACACATGGTATAGAGTACAAATGAAACCCAGCATAAAGCTTGTTTTTCTACCTAGTATCCACCACTGGTATTCAATGTAGCAAATACCAGTGGATAAAGCCTTTTGGGTTAATTTGCCATTAATATGTTGGTATTTTTTTCTTTTCATAGACTTATCTGGAGGCTTATTATTCTTCGTCAAGCAAACCTTTATCGTGGTGGCTAATTATCATCAATAATAACAAATTTCTCACTTTAGCTTTGCTGCAGTGCTAATGCTAGCTTGTACGTTGAACAGGTGGACATTGCCAGCTGTATGATTTTCACTATGTCCAGGTGTGATCCCACCTGGACATAGCAGCTAAAAATAAACCTAAATATACTTAATCTTTTAAATTGCATGGCATATGCAAAACAACGACTACTTACCTTGAAGTATTCAAGCAGAAGGATGAGTCTGACTCCATTCCGATAAGCATCTACTTCACAGAAATCCTATGGTCTCATTTGGGCGTTTAATGAAAAGCAGGAGCCCAATGACTTAGAAGCAATTTGTCAGATTAGTCTCTGATGGGTTAGGCACTGGTCTCAAAATGAAAGACACAAACAGGACCCTTGTGGGTTTCGACAAATTATAAAAAGGGAATCACTCATAAGAAAACACTTATAGCACCAAGTCTAACCAAGAGCAAGGCTGAAAATCTTGCAATTCTATATAACTGTGAGCAGAAAATACTTCCCAGGCATTTGTCATTGGCAGGTGGAGATTGCTTTTTTGCTTTTAATAGACTTAATTTTAAAGTGTATAATTTATTGGGAAACTTTTGCCATGATGGCTAATTATCATCAGCAACATTTTCAGCTGTACTGAAAACTGCCAGATACACTTACAGTGATCATCAGGCCAGCTACCATCTGCCAGATCAGATCATAAATCTGAAACTTTGAAGCAACAGCTGATGGGAGTGTTAAACTGCTCTTTTTCAAACTTCCTAAAGTGGATAGCTGTGCGATCGTCTAAACGGCGTATAATTTCTTTACTTTTTTTCCTCTATAACATTGCTACAGCTCAATTATTGTTCCCATACATTTACAGAGTAGGAGTTTCTGTTAAGTTCAGATTGTAGATCTTATACTCACACAAACAACGCTGGGCTAAATGCTGTACATGTATTCTATGCAACGAATTCCAACAGGCAATGCTTTCCAGGCACTTTTCAGTGATAAGATGATATTGTTTTCGCTTTTCTTAGACTTACCTGGCAGAATATCATTCGTTGTTAGAACATCTTCAGTTCTGGGTGTTAACTATCGCCAATAATACATTAGCGCGTACAGTTATGCTGATACTGAAAACTGCTGCAATCATTCACTGCATTAGTTATCTTCTGATATGGCTGTCACTTGGCAGTAGGGAGAGGATTTCTACATGTTTGAAGGATTGTGTGGATCCGCTGCTTTCAAGGTGCCATCTAAAGGCTCATTTTCAAATGTATTTATTTTAAGAAGCTAGCCTAGGGCAACACTTTTTTATACTTTTCTGAGAAGTGATACACATCTCTTTTCCCATTTTTGACATCTGAAAGGTGCGTAGATGCTCACCAGAAGGAAATGGGGACAGTTCAGATGATGTCATACGATATTTGCATATCCAATAAGCACCGCACGCGTTCTCTGCTGTGCTCCGCCCCTTGTGCCAGTTCTAGCAATAGAGTAGGCAATTGCCACTCTGTTCCTGACCAATCAGTAGATTTCACAATTCTGTGTAGTCATGGTTAATGGGAATTTCGTTCTAGACTTTTCTAACTTCCGGTTGCAAGAAGCTGTACCGCAGTGCTAACAATAGCTTGTATGCAAACAAGAGCAACTGTTTTATTTGTATTATGTCCTCCATAACAGCAGCAGACTTTTGTTAGAATCTTTGCTTATGGAGGAAATTATATCTCTTTTGCTGCTAATAGATGACACACCAAGGAAGGTTGTAGCCACAGTAAATCCTCCATTTCCTGCAGCAGTGGTATAGAGACATAATAAGGCAAAACGAAACCTGACAACAGTCCCACATGAGACATAATTTTAGGACTTTTTCCAGCAATCCTACACAAAAATTGATTTGGAAGTCAAGGTTGGTGTTGCCAAAAAAACCACTAGTCCAATAATAGTGTCTGAAAATGAAATAAAAGTACTTCATCTAATCTAGCTGATTTGCAGTTATGGCCGTCAAGAAAAAAAAAAAAGGCAGGCCCGCTAATTATCACATCTCTGCCTTTAGGCTAACAAAGGATATTATTCACAAGTGTTGTTCAGAGACTCTCCATTCGCCAGCCTGTAAGTGAATTCCATGTTACACCAGGGTGCGCTGCGATGGGGCAAGAATCGAGATCCACATCCGACTTATAATTCACGTTAAGATCTAAATGGGTCTAAATTTTGTCACCAGCTCGGCTTAGACACAACATGAAGAACAAGAAAAGAGTTTTGACCTGCGCTCCGACTGGGAAATCTCCTGCAGATCAAGTTAACACGGGATATCTTGTGATGCTGTGAGGAGTAAAACACTTGGAATTACAAGGAGGAAATGTAGATTCTAATGAACAGCACTTCTATTGATGCAGTGGGCTCTGCTTAGTATGCTATCCCCATTGCACACACACACACACACACATGCACACGCACACACACACATTCACACACACACACAAGCCTTTCTCACTGGAAAATAATTTCAACTGCATCAGGTTTCCCATCAAGTCATTTAGGTTTTTATTATATGCAAGACTGGGAAAAGCAATTGAGACGTTAAATCCAATACAGAATTAGCTGAGTCTGCAGTCTCGCGGTGTCATAAATGGTGCAGTGGGTCCGTCACGGCCTTCGACCACAACCTTTGCTGTAGATCCTGTCAGGCTGTCGGAAAAATCAGCTGCTGATTACTTCGCACCCGAAACTGACGTTTTCTGTGTTGCCATGGCACCCAGGCTGTCACCCAGGAGTTATCGCACTCTAACATTGGCAGACCTTGCAGGGAAAACGGGGCGTCGAAGCACACGCGCGCATTTACACCAAACACGGCAAGAAAAAAATAAAAAAAAACGAGACGCACGTTAGGAGGTCCACAGCACACTGCAAAAACGGAACAAAAAGTAAGTAACATTACCTCTAACTCGAGCAGCTAAATAAGGTGATCTGCCAATGGAATGAGATTTTTTGCACTCAAAATAGGAACAGCTCATCTTCAGCATCTTATTTCACGTCCATTATATCTAATTATCCTATATTAGGGCTCAAAATACTAATTCCATTGGCAGATAGTCTTATATATCTGGTCAAATCAAGGACAAATACACTCATTTTAAGAAAATGTTACTTATGTTTAGATCCGTTTTTTGCAGTGCAACGTCGCCGTTTGGTCAGGGTGTTTGGACCCTGGCAGCAGCGCTTATACGTGACAGAGCAGAATACCTCCCAGCTCAGTGAAAATACGATCCACTACACGGGATGCAGCGGCTCCATTTGGCCCGGAGAGAAGACCCGTTTCACTGCTCTGTCGATACCGTTCTGGCCATCATATCGCAGCATCAGTTTACCTCCTTGACACGGCAACGCTCACTTCAGGCAGCAGGAGGACGCCGGGCCGCTCCTTCCCCGAGTAACCCGGGTTACGCGTCGCCATTTGCTGTTGCGTCTGCACATCCTGTTAACTTCCTCGCACTGGGGCCGCTCTCTCTGATTTCGAGCCCAGAAACAGATACGAGAGGCATTTTCGGATGATCTCCACCATAAGTTAGACCATCTGAAAGCGTATCCCCCCCTCGTGACCTCACAGGCTGATTGGCATGCGGCGTGCTGCATAAGGATTTTCTTGGCAAACGCCACCCCAGGGAGGCCATGGATATCCTCTGCTAAAGTACGCTGCTGCAGCACACGAGCGTGCCTCTGTTGCCGGAGGTTGCTGTGTGGTTAGCTGCCTCTATTAGGCACAAATCCACCCACCAGCGTGCATGTGTGGGCGTGGGCTGTCAGTCTGCGCCGCTCTCCGAGGGTGGAAACACCTGCTCAGAGGTATTAAACGCAGGTTTGATTGACAAAAAAAAAAGCGGGACTTTGCGGTCGATGCGTCGATACGTCGTCTGCTTTCTCGTTCATCTCTGGGACTCCCGTGTCGCATCGCTGTAATGAAATCTGCAACCTGGACGATAATGATTTTCCGGGGGTGACATTTAAAGACCGAGTGCGTGATTGATGAAAGCGTCAATTGATTATCTACCTATTTGTTCGTGTACCTGATGAGTGCAACCTGTTATGCAGATCTCCGTGGAGCAGAGCAGCCATGTTTAAATGCAAATCAAGGAGACGGCGACGGACCTCGCCGTGTTTCCCCCTTCTGCAGCGAGGGCCGCGGTTAGAGGCGGACGGAAGACGGGCCGTCCTTTTTTTGTCCCCGCAGAACAAAATCTAGAAAGGATTACCACTGCAACGGTTCCCTTCACGTTCGGCTGAGATTTTTCAGCGGCAACAAAGGCCTAGCCTCTGCAGAGTGAATCAATATCCCGTCTTCAGGACCATTTGAGACTGGAAATAGCAGGTTCTCTTCGCCTCAGTGCACAACCAGACCGTTCAGCGAGGGGAAGAGGTGTTTGGCACTGATTACACCTCAGCTGATGAAGCCTTTTTTTTTTTTCTTTTCTCAGATACATATGCACACATATGTTAAAGGAGTAAATACTGCGCTTGGCTTCAGTGCAGCTTAGACTGTCTGACATTTTGACTCGTTACTGCTACAGACTTCAATATACTTATAGGGATTTTATGTTAAAACATGCCCCTTTACTTTGATTCCCCTAAATCATACCCAGAACCGCCAATTGTCTCAAGAAGCCCCCTGATCAGAAAATGGAGCCCTCCTGTGTCTAATGTGGCGGCTGCACAAAAACAGCTGTTCTTGTGAAGGCCCCAGAGTTTTGTCGGAGCATAATGTGAATCAAAAGCAACATTACGACCAGGAACGCGACCGGCACGATAGGAATAACATTGTCAAAGGAATAACATTGTCATAGGAATAACATTGTCAAATTGGCCTACAGATAGGTTTTTATATTTATATATTTAACTCATCTTAAAATAATTTCAGAAAATGTACCAAGAGATGATCAGACGGGGTTAAATACAAATGCATGCCACAAATGCATTTTTTATTTAATTTATGTGTTTGGGGGTGAGGACGAACATTTTAGTTGGACACTGTACGCACTGCTTGACAAAAAAAATAAAATAAAAATAAGGACCCTTGTCGCAGCTCTAAACTCAGGTCCACGCGCGCCGCCACACCAAATCCACAAATCTTGCGCAGTTTGCTGAAGTCGTCCCACATACCAAAAAGTGGGTCAGGGGCAGACGTTTAGTCCTCGCCGCTTCATCAGCAGCAGCAGCAGCTCATAAAAATGTCAGCATGTTCTTCCCCCAACAATATTCCTCCCCTCGCCATTATGTGCCATTTAAAGGCGACCTCGTTCCTGCCTCCTTGTCAGGGCTTGCGCTGCTTCCCTGCCCGGCTGTCAGCGGCTGCCACCGGGCTTCCTTCTCTGCCATCCTCATGTGGGAAGGGTGGGGAAAGGATGGAGGGGGGGGGGACAGAAGCGTGCCCCCGCTTGGTGGTGTGTCAGTCTCTCACCCTGCGTGCTGTTTCCTTTATGAGCCTCCCAGCATACTCAGAGGAGCCAAGTTATTACACAGTGAGCTGTGCGTCGCCGCTTAGGTGCAGAGGATGCTTTCGAGGCGTGACAGTTTTTCTTTTGCTGAAGCGAGGCTTTCATTTGCTCTCCCCGAGAGCTAACATTGACGTTACAGTTATTTACGGCGAACTGTGGCACGTTTTTTTTTTTTTTAATCATAAATCAGCCATTCTTCTCCGGGTTTTAAAAGTTGACTCTCTCGGCACTTTCGATTAAACCTGCTGGGCCGCCCAGAAGGCTTGAACCTGTATAATATAATCACTTCTAGTGTCACTTATGCTCTGATACTTTGTGGCTCCACCTGCAAAGCTGTGATCTGATCTCCAAGGTCTTAGCTTTTATGACACCCCACATCCCTGACAGCGTCTCCAGATTCATCAAATGGATCTCATCTTATCCGCTCGTCTCGGCTGTGTCATAAGTAAAAGAAGCGGCAGAGAGGGGAGAGAGAGAGAGAAAATCAATAGCGAGGCACAGCACATCCTCGCCGAGGCTCCGGGCCCAATCATCCCTTCCTATTGGCGATGTGATCCAGAGAGATATCAGTCTAATTCTTATGAGGCCCCCGAACTGCCAGTCTAGACTTTCATCCTTCTGTACACAAACTTAAAAGCGCTGGCATTATCATATCAAAAAAAGAAAGCATGACGAGGGAAGCGGGAGGGCTTAAAGAGAAAAGCTACCCCAAATAAAATCATACAAGGTTACTAACGATGTTTCACTCACGAGGCTGCAGGTGACTAATTAGCTTCGAGTGTAATTTGCGCAGCCTTCGTTTGTTTGTTCAGGCGTCGGCTTGCTTCACATCCTGCCCACAGTTTGGATTCCCTGAGCTTGGAGCTGGCAGCGTTCGTGTTACAAATGCAGCGGAAAAGCTTCAACTTTCCTGGGCAGCATTCCCTCATTTAATAGGGAGTTATCTCACCATGTGGGTGATTAACCCAGCAACAAATATTTCACTTAGTTAATGGGGAAACAAATAACGTTCATCTCACTGTTTACATTTTTTGTCTGCTGGATAAATACAAGATGCCTGTCCATTTCTGTTGCAAAAAAAAAAACAACAACAAAAAAAAACAAGACTTTTCTAGACTTTCGGTTCTTAGTCCTGTGTGGTCACGCTTAAAGTATAAAATACTGAAGTTCACCATAAATGGCAACTATAGCTACAGTGGCAGGCTTTAAAATGCAACATGAAAAAAGAAATATAACCTGAAAGGAAGGAAGGAAGGAAGGAAGGAAGGAAGGAAGGAAGGAAGGAAGGAAGGAAGGAAGGAGGGAAGGAAGGACACTTGAAACAAAGCAAGTTAGAAGACAAGGAAGGAATGAAGGAGGGACACTTGCAAAAAAGCGAATTAGGACATAAGGAAATAAGTAAGTACACTTGGAACAAAGCGAGTTAGGGAACAAGGAAGGAATGAAGGAAGAAAGGAGGGACATGTGCAAAAAAGCTAATTAGGAAACAAGGAAGGAAGGAAGGAAGGAAGAAAAGAGGGATATGTGCAAAAAAGCTCATTAGGAAACAAGGAAGGAAGGAAGGACACTTGCAAAAAAGCAAATTAGGAAACAAGGAAGGAAGGAAGGTAGGAAGGAAGGAAGGAAGGACACTTGAAACAAAGCAAGTTAGAAGACAAGGAATGAATGAAGGAGGGACACTTGCAAAAAAGCGAATTAGGACACAAGGAAATAAGTAAGTACACTTGGAACAAAGCGAAGGGAACAAGGAAGGAATGAAGGAAGAAAGAAAGGAAGGACATGTGCAAAAAAGCTAATTAGGAAACAAGGAAGGAAGGAAGGAAGAAAAGAAGGAAGGAAGGAAGGAAGGAAGGAAGGAAGGAAGGAAGGAAGGAAGGAAGGAAGGAAGGAAGGAAGGAAGGAAGGAAGGAAGGAAGGAAGGACACTTGGAACAAAGCGAATTAGGGAACAAGGAAGTAAGGATACTTGGAGCAAACCAAGATAGGAAAGAAGGAAGGAGACTTGAAATGAAGGGTGATAGGATACAAGGTCACAGGAAAGGAAGTACAGAGGAAATGAAGAAAACAAGGACACATCAGTGATGGATATAAGGAAGGAAAGAAGGAAGGACAAGAACAGAAGAACAGGTAGGACACAAGGGAGAAATACAGGACGGACACTAGGGAGGAAGGATAAGAAAGTAGGACACAAGGTGGGAAAGAATGCAAGAACCTTTAAATTTTTCTATTTACATTTTTTTAACCTTTCCTTTTGTTCAGCGCTTTGGTCAGTGCCTGTGGTTTATAAAGTGCTTTATAAATCAAGTTGGCTTGGCTTGGAAAGGATATAGGATCCATGGTAGGAATAAAGAAAGGCCACAAAGTTGGAAGGAAAGTCACAGGGTAGCAGACAAAAGGAAGGAAGGCTAAAAGGACATTAAAGAAAAGAGGGAAAGGAGTAAAGACACACTTTTGTTCAGCAAAACACTCAAATCCAATTCCCTTTTTTTCAGACCGTGTATGCACCAAGGAATTGCTCACTGCCTTTGTCTCTCTCTCTTTTTAGGTCTGGCCACCTGATTCAAAGTCAAATGGAGTCGTTCCTGGTCTTCCTGATAGTCCTCGGCGCGGCCGTGAAGGCCCACAAAGTCCAGATCTGCCCCAAACGCTGCGTCTGCCAGATGCTCAACCCCAACCTAGCGACGCTGTGCGACAAAAAGGGGCTGCTGTTCGTGCCGCCCAACATCGACAGGCACACGGTGGAGATGCGGCTCGGCGACAACTTCGTGACCAGCGTCAAGCGCAAAGACTTCGCCAACATGACCAAGCTGGTGGACCTGACTCTCTCCCGGAACACCATCGGGTCCATCGCGCCGCACGCGTTCAAGGACCTGGAGAACCTGCGGGCCCTTCACCTGGACAGCAACCGGCTGACCCGCATAACCAACGACACCTTCAGCGGCATGTCCAAACTGCACCACCTCATTCTCAACAATAACCAGCTCACCCACATCCACATCGGGGCGTTCAATGACCTAACGGCGCTGGAAGAGCTGGACCTGTCCTACAATAACTTGGAAAGCGTCCCGTGGGTGGCCATCCAGAGGATGTCCAGCCTCCACACGCTCAACTTAGACCACAACATGCTCAGCCTGATCCCGGAGGGCACCTTCTCTGGGCTGCAGAAGCTTAAGAGGCTGGACGTGACCTCCAACAAGCTCCAGAAGCTCCCGCCCGACCCGGTTTTCCAGAGAGCCGGGGTCCTGGCCACCTCCGGGATAATGGGGCCCACGTCGTTCGCGCTGAGCTTCGGCGGCAACCCGCTGAGGTGTAACTGCGAGCTGCTTTGGCTGCGGCGGCTGCAGAGGGAGGACGACCTGGAGACCTGTGCTTCCCCGCAACACCTGGCCGGACGTTATTTCTGGACCGTCTCAGAGGAGGAGTTCCTGTGCGAGCCGCCTCTTATCACCAGACACTCGCAGGTATAATCTCCAAATTGAATTGGAGCGCCGTTAAGATATATAACGCAATCTTCTGTTAGAAGGCTCTGAGCCAGAAATGGCTTTAGCTAATCCGAGGTGCCACGTCGGGCTTTCCCAGAGACTGCCTCAGCAAATATTGGCTTCTGAGCATGAGGCGTCTTAGAGAAACTGCTGGATGAAGTTTTATCGAATGTCTCACCAAAGGGTTCATCTGCCGTAAGGCTTTTAAAGGGGCCTCTTACTGACGAAATGAGTGATAAATTATAAACATGTTTATGATAGATTAGAGCTCTTGGCAGCAGTGGTTTAGACATTAATGAAGGAATCCAAACACCAATATTTGATGTTTTTTTTTAGCCGTTTTGCCACATGACCATCACAAACTTCAACATATGTTGAAGACTTCCTGTAATGGAGCAACAAAAACTAGTGTGGTATGATCAGGTGAGAGGAAAAGGATGGTTTCCCCCCTCCCAAGAAAAAAACCTAAAACAAGACATCACAAATAAAAATCTAAAAAAGACGGCATGGATTTCTATCCAGTCCCCTTAACTCTGATACCCCTAAATCAAACACAGTGCAAATACAGGTGACTGCCTTCAAAAGTCACCTGTATTGTAAAAGCGCCCAAAATGTGTGGCTCTACGCTTCTTTAGG
Source organism: Fundulus heteroclitus (assembly GCF_011125445.2). Lineage (NCBI taxonomy): Eukaryota > Metazoa > Chordata > Actinopteri > Cyprinodontiformes > Fundulidae > Fundulus > Fundulus heteroclitus. The sequence continues at coordinate 744,465 of NW_023397208.1, read as the reverse complement.
AGGAGTGAATGCTGCTTGTCAAGACTTGATGCAATCAACTGGGTTCCCTTAGATAGGAAACGTTTTGGACTTTAGACAGCTTTATTAGTCATTTTGTATGCACAAAGTGCAAACAGAACGAAATTTTGTTTGCATACATCTTGAAAAATCACAGTAAATTATACAGATTATACAGATTTTGACCAGTCTGTATAATCTGATTGAATTTGACTTTGGAAAGTGCCTTGAGACGGCATGTTTCATGAACTGGCGCTATATAAATAAAATTGAGTTAAATTGAAAGTAATCTCAGTGTGAGTGCAGCTGTTCTGTGAAAGACTCTTCTGTTTGTCAGAGAACAGCGGGACAAACGGGGACCAGAGAGCACAGCAGACAGGCCAGGCATAAAGTTAAAGAAGGGTTTAAAGGTTGGTTTGGGTATAAAGCAATATCCCCAGCCTCGAACATCTCACAGAACGTTATTCAATACATCTGCTAAAAAAAAATCAAAGAAGTATGGTACAATTGCAAACCTACGGAGCATGTGAGAGAGGCAGCCTCTGGAGGGATGGAGGATCTGGTGACAGGGCAACTGACAGAAGAGCAGATGAGATAGAAATTTAATTTTCTGACCTAGTTGTAAAATGCTATGCGCGATTGAAAAAGTAACACCGTGCCTCCTCCCTGATTGCGTCATTCCCACTGTGAGAATGCGATAGGAGCAGCACCATGCTCTGGGCTTACGCTTTGTCTTCATCGGGGCAGAGGAGCTGGTTGACGGAGAGGGGGGGAGGACTTGTTAGAGGCCGTAAAAGACTTGATACCAGGGCAGAGGTTCACCTTCCAGCAGGGCAAGGACAGTAAACATACAGCCAGAGCTACAGCTGAATGATTTAGATGGAGGGTGTCAGATTTCAGTCCTCAGGGGGGGCTGGTGTTGTGTCTCAGATCCAACAGCTGAATTTCCTACCCGGCGTGCGATCAACTTCTTTTGAATATGTACCTAATGCATATTTCATTCAGGCGCGGTGCAGCAAAGACACGTGAAGGTTGCAGGAGTCTGAGACCTTAACGCTGAGCTGAGATTAAAGCATTTCCCCCGTGCTAAAAAAGGTCTGGTCACAGTCCAGACGATAAATCCAATTCGAGATCTACGGCTAGACTTGAAGTCACTCGTCTGCAGAGGCTCTCTATCCAATCTGATCGAGCCGGAGATGTTTAACGAAGAAAAAACGCTCAAAACATTCGGTCTCCAGACACGCCCAAGCTGGCAGAGCCACAGATTTTTTTGGTTCTACGAAATATTCACAGGGACGGATGACAAATGCACACTACAGTTCTCTGATTATTATTTGCAAAGTTTTGAACGTTTGAACACTGTTGCGTTGAATTGTCTTCAGCAGATCGGTTCTATGCAAGAAAATCAGTTTTAAGGTGGCTGCAATACAGAAATGCTCGGTCATATAGATCAACTTGCTTTCATGAAAACCTTTATTCTGAACCATCACAGTTATCCATTTCGATTTCACACGGGTAAAAAGAAAAAGTCAAACCGGGTGTCACTTTGTGTAACGTGTTCTTCCTCTTCGGCTACCTTTCACCCCCCCCTCTTCTTCAGGAGCTGCGCGCTCTGGAGGGCCAGAGCGTGACTCTGCGCTGCAAAGCCAGGGGCGACCCGGACCCCATCATCCACTGGATCGCGCCAGATGGACGATTAATGTCCAACTCTTCCAGAGCGGCGGTCCACACAGATGGCACGCTGGAGATCCTCATCAGCACCGTCAAGGACTCGGGTCTGTTTACAACCCCCGTGGCTGTTCCCACAGACAGAAACAAATGACATTTCTTTTTTTATTTCTTTTTTTTTTTTGCGTGCGCCACACAAAAGCCTAACGATGAAGCATGTGTCTGCACCGCTGAGATGGTGGAGACCGATAAAAGGAAAAGGAAGAGGGATTTAGCTTTTGCCACGTACAGTACTTCCAAGCTTGTTTGGTCCCACAACTTGAGCGAACATCCTAACCTAGTTTACGAAGCCCCACGCCCCCCCTGGTGGGGTTTCTCCTGTCTTTTAATCTTACATAGTGTGTATATAGCTTATGTAATTAAAAAAAAATCCCAATTTAGACACCAAAGGGAGTAGTTTCTCGCCCCAACAAAAAACAACACAGTGCTGCTGAGCTGCCAGAAAGCTTTGTCACATCACCATAAAACACAAGTGCCTTCTCTAGCAGCCCTAACAAAACTAGGACTAGTAGAAAGTGTTGTTTTAACTAATTACCTGAGCAGTCAGAGGTTTGATCTTGTTTTGTGACCCTAAAGAGAGATGAGCTACTGCTTCAGTTTCAATATGAAAATGTACTTTGCATAGCGTTCTAATACTTTTGGATGAATTTGCAATGTGCATCCAGTGTATGTGTGTGGGGAAGATGATTTAGTTGTGTTCAGTTTGTGAACACAACTAAATCCAGCCACCTGCAGACAGACACTGTTTCTAATGTAGCAATTCAATTGTTTTTTACAAAGTCCATATGCTATAAGCTAATCGGACACTGAGAAATTAAACTGGCCAATCAGAGAGATTCATTAGCAGCATTTATAGTTCTCCAAAGGTGCCTTACATCGATTCTTTGACGTAGTTTCAAACGTTTACAGTAGACTCACATTTAATAATTTGACAAAAAAAACTCTGATCAAGTTAAAGTCTTTGTTGAGAACAGAATAGTTATTGTTTTAAGCAGAAATCGTTGCATTTAAAAGGATAAGTAATACATTGCCCCCCTTGTTTCTCCTCCTAAAATGATGGCAAGGCTGTACGCACAGGAAAGTAAACTTATCAGTGCTAAACCATGATAAACTAGTTTATAGTACAACAATAAAACACTCTCATTTTATAAATAGATATACATGTATATAAATGAATCAGTCTTATCATCTATTAACCAGTGGTGGAGAAAGTACTCATACAATGTACTTAAGTAAAAGTACAAATACACACACAAAAATTTACTCAAGTAAAAGTCAAAGTACCACATTATTATTCTACTTAAGTAAAAGTAAGAAAGTACAAGCTTTTAAAACTACTTAAGTATTAAAAGTAAAAGTACTTGCCAACCATAATACCTAACGGCTTATATAATGTCATTAAGTGTACCTATCGTATTTAGTTTTAATAAATCAGTAATGTACCATTTTAATGAGCAATGCTGCAGATAAAGCATGTTTTTATTGTGTTTACCCCCTGTGACAGTTTAGATTTAGATATTTTATTCTATGCATCAGAATTCCAGGGATGACCTGCAGGGTTACATGTAATTAGGCAAAATGAGAGAAATTATTATACCTTTGAAATGTTTTATTTAATTCAAAATAAACACGTTCAAAAGAAAATTGTTTCCCTGAAAAAAGGGACTTTAAACTGACCTAACAAACATCAAGCGATTTGGAAACATCTAGTCTTTCGTCCTAACAAAACATGAACTTAACTTTTTTGCCAGCTATTTTGAGAGAACTCTTAACAGAAAGGGGCTGAGGACATTCAATCAAGGAAGAGGAGTCCAAAGTTCTGTAGCCTCTGTATATGAAATAGAATTTTCCCATTCTGGGAGTTAATGATTCTGCAAGTCTTGCGTACTGTGCTGCTCTTCTTGAGGGAGGGCCTAATGGTTATTTCCCACTTTGGATTGGTTCAGCGGACTGATTCTGCTCTCGCCATTGGATACTTTCAAACTAACGAACAAATCAAAAAAACGAAATGCGTCTTGGATGTAACGAGTAACGAAACGCTGTATAGAAATGTAGTGAAGTAGAAAGTACAGATACTTACTGTTAAATGTAGTGGAGTAAAAGTAGAAAGTATCCATTATTAAATCTACTTAAGTAAAGTACAGATACACAGAAATTGTACTTAAGTACAGTAACAAAGTACTTGTACTTCGTTACTTCCCACCACTGCTATTAACCCAATCTGAAGACTTACCTCCACATTGAGGTGTCATTTATTCCTAAAAGTAAAGAAAGAACAAAAGAGGATTTTTATATTTATTCATATTTATTTATTTAGGGTTTATTTATATATATATATATATATATATATATATATATATATATATATATATATAAAGGAAAAACTGTAGAAAGTCAAAGAGGAGGTTAAGAAGAGGTATCCGAGCGTTTTGCGTCACTGCTCCCAAACTGTGGACTGATCGACCTTTGCAGAGCCGACAAGCCGACTCACTTCCTGTTTTTAGATCATCTCTTGAAACGCAGTTGCTTTTTCCCTTCGGCTTTTAACTCAGCTTCAGATGCTGGCTTCTCTTGTTCTAGTTGTTTTATGCGCTTACCTGTTTTGTTGCTTTGACTGTTTGAGGTTTTTCTTTTGGAAATGTACGTGTTTTATCTCTCATGTTTAATATGTTTAATTTTAGGTGTGCACCACTTGGGTCAACAGTGTTGTTTTTCAAATGCTTTATAAATGAAAATGTATCAATTGTATTGTATTTAATTCTGAAGGTTATAGAGAAGAATTAAGCCTAACATCGATCACTAACCAAGAATCAAATCTACTTTTAATACAACAAAGGTCTATTTTCTGATTAAAGAACTGTAAAAATAAAATATTATTTTAAACAAAGTTTAGAGAGTACTTATTAATGAAGGATAATAATCATTAAAAGAGCACTCAGACTATTGGGATTAAAGCTGATTTTGAATCTAAAATACATTAAAACGGCTCTTAGAGGCCTAAAGAATTAGTGTTTTATGCCATAATTCTGTGTTTTGTTATTGGATTAGAATGTTAAAAGGGAAGAAACTTCACCTTGTGGGGGAAAAATATTCTATGAGCAAACGTGGACTTTATTAACAGCATCTGAGAGATCATGAACAGTGAATTCAGCCCGTCCGTCCGTCCGTCTTCTTCCGCTTATCCGGGGTCGGGTCGCGGGGGTAGCAGCTTCAGTAGGGAGGCCCAGACGTCTCTCTCCCCAGCCACTTGGGTCAGCTCCTCAGGAGGAATCCCAAGGCGTTCCCAGGCCAGCCGAGAGACATAGTCCCTCCAGCGTGTCCTGGGTCTTCCCCTGGGCATCCTCCCGGTGGGACGTGCCAGGAACACCTCACCAGGGAGGCGTCCAGGAGGCATCCTGACCAGATGCCCGAGCCACCTCAACTGGCTCCTCTCGACGTGGAGGAGCAGCGGCTCTAGTCTGAGTCCTCCCCGGATGACTGAGCTCCTCACCCTATCTCTAAGGGAGAGCCCAGACACACTACGGAGAAAACTCATTTCAGCCGCTTGTATCCGGGATCTCGTTCTTTCAGTCACGACCCAAAGCTCGTGACCATAGATTAGGGTAGGAACGTAGATCGACCGGTAAATCGAGAGCTTCGCCTTTTGGCTCAGCTCTCTCTTCACCACAACGGACCGGTACAGCGCCCGCTTCACAGCAGACGCTGCACCAATCCGCCTGTCGATCTCCCGCTCCATCTTCCCCTCATTCGTGAAAAAGAACCCAAGATACTTGAACTCCTCCACTAGGGGCAGCACATTCTCCCCAACCCGGAGAAGGCACTCTACCCTTTTCCGGTTCAAGACCATGGTCTCGGATTTGGAGGCACTGATTTTCATCCCGGCCGCTTCGCACTCGGCTGCGAACCGCTCCAGTGAGAGCTGTAGATCATGCCCTGATGAAGCCAATAGGACCACGTCATCCGCGAATAGCAGAGACGCAATCCTAAGAAATTCTGTCCATAAAAGTTATGAACAGAATCGTGACAAAGGGCAACCTTGGCCGAGTCCAACTCTCACCGGAAACGAGTCCGACTTACTGCCGACAATGCGGACCAGACTCTGACACCGGTCGTACAGAGACCTGACAGCCCTTATTAAAGGGCCCGGTACTCCATACTCCCGGAGTACCCCCCACAGGATCCCCCGGGGGACACGGTCGAATGCCTTCTCCAGATCCACAAAGCACATGTAGACTGGTTGGGCAAACTCCCATGCCCCCTCAAGAATCCTGCCGAGGGTATAGAGCTGGTCCAGTGTTCCACGGCCAGGACGAAAACCACACTGCTCTTCCTGAATCCGAGATTCGACTATCCGACGGACCCTCCTTTCCAGAACCCCTGAATAGACCTTACCAGGGAGGCTTAAGAGTGTGATTCCTCTATAGTTGGAACACACCCTCCGGTCCCCCTTTTTAAATAGGGGGACCACCACCCCAGTCTGCCAATCCAGAGGAACTGCCCCCCGATGTCCACGCAATGTTGCAGAGCCGTGTTAACCAACACAGCCCCACAACATCCAGAGCCTTAAGGTACTCAGGGCGAATCTCATCCACCCCCGGGGCCTTGCCACCGAGGAGCTTTTTAACAACCTCGGCAACCTCAGCACCAGAGATGGGAGAACCCGACCCAGAGTCCTCAGGCTCTGCTTCCTCAATGGAAGACGTGTTGGTGGGATTAAGGAGGTCTTCGAAGTATTCCGCCCACCGACGCACGACGTCCCGAGTCGAGGTCAGCAGCACACCACCCCCACTGTAAACAGTGTTGGTGCTGCACTGCTTCCCCCTCCTGAGACGCCGGATGGTGGACCAGAATCGCTTCGAAGCCGTACGGAAGTCTTTCTCCATGGCCTCTCCGAAACTCTTCCCACGCCCGAGTTTTTGCCTCGGCGACCAGCCGAGCCGCCTGCCGCTTCGACTGCCGGTACATATCAGCTGCTTCCGGAGTCCCACAGGCCAAAAAAGCCCGGTAGGACTCCTTCTTCAGCTTGACGGCTTCCCTCACCGCTGGTGTCCACCAGCGGGTTCGAGGGTTGCCGCCGCGACATGCACCGACAACCTTGCGGCCACAGCTCCGACTAGCCGCCTAAACAATAGAGCCGCGGAACATGGTCCATTCAGACTCAATGTCCCCCGCCTCCCTCGGGACGTGTTTAAAGTTCTCCCGGAGGTGGGAGTTAAAGCTCCGCCTCACAGGGGACTCTGCCAGACGTTCCCAGCAAACCCTCACAGTGCGTTTGGGCCTGCCCGGTCGGACCGGCTTCCTCCCCCGCCATCGGAGCCAACTCACCACCAGGTAGTGGTCGGTGGAGAGCTCCGCCCCTCTCTTCACCCGAGTGTCCAAGACATGCGGCCGCAGGTCAGATGAAACGACAACAAAGTCGATCATTGAACTGCGACCTAGGGTGTCCTGGTGCCAAGAGCACATATGGACACCCTTATGCTTGAACATGGTGTTTGTGATGGACAATCCATGACGAGCACAGAAGTCCAACAACAAAACACCACTCGAGTTCAGATCAGGTGGGCCATTCCTCCCAACCACGCCCCTCCAGGTCCCACTGTCATTGCCCATGTGAGCGTTGAAGTCCCCCAGCAAAACGAGGGAGTCCCCAGGAGGGGCACTCTCCAGTACCCCTTCCAAGGACTCCAAAAAGGGTGGGTAATCTGAACTGCTGTTTGGCGCATAAGCGCAAACAACAGTCAGAACCCGTCCCCCCACACGAATGCGGAGGGAGGCCACCCTCTCGTTCACTGGGGAAAACCCCAACGTGCAGGCACCGAGATGAGGGGCAACAAGTATGCCAACCCCAGCTCGGCGCCTCTCACCATGGGCAACTCCAGAGTGGAAGAATGCCCAACCCCTCTCAAGGAGACTGGTTCCGGAGCCAGAGCGGTGCGTCGAGGTGAGTCCGACTATCTCTAGTCGGAACCTCTCAAGCCAATGGTGTTTTTTTATATGAGGAAAAAAACTGTACAAAACTTTAAGAGAACAATTTGTAGAATCTGCTCAACTATAGTTTAATTTTTGATGAATCAAGCAATCTGTTGATAAGGGTGAGAGAACAATGTGTCTGTGGGGAGAACATCCTTTAAGCACTTACCCTTAGTTAAACCCATATTTCTCACATGGGTTGGTCAGGTCAAGTTAAATGTATTTATAAAGCACATTAAAAAAACAGGTTGTTACCAAAGTGCTGAACAATAAAAGGCAGAAGCAGAGTTAAATCTTTGTTTATCAGCCAGTTTGATCAGTCCTAATTCCAGAGTCATACACAGCGGGCAGATGAGTTCAGAACGGTCTCTATTTTCTATCTTTTATTAGATATTCCTAAACCGCTCATAACAGAATTATAGACAAATCTTTTCCACAGGTCAACAAACCTGTCCCAACGAAACACGAGTCAAATGACTGTAAAACCTCTTTACCACTGGAATATCTGTTGAAAGCCAAAAATAAAACGTTTCCTTTATCTCTTTGAAAACAATTAACAATGAGTAAAAAGAAAGCATAAGAAATCAATTCCTATTTCCAACTTTATACATTCTACAGTAGATAAGAAAAATAAATAGTCTTTATGTTATTTTGGGTCAGCAGGGCTTTTGGGCTGGAGCCCTCCCATGGAGGCGGTTTTGTCCAGTCTCTTTCTTATATTTAATCTCGAACACTGACCTTAACTGAGACAAGTGAGGCCTGCAGGGCTTTAGATGTGGTTCTGGCTCGTTTCGTGACCTCCTGGTTCAATCGTCTATCTGCGTTTGGAGTAATTCTGGTTGCCCGGCCTCTTGCTGGGAAGATTCACCACTGCTCCGTGTTTTCTCCAGTTTTGCAACCCTTTCCACACATATAGATGTTCTATCTATCTATCTATCTATCTATCTATCTATCTATCTATCTATCTATCTATCTATCTATCTATCTATCTATCTATCTATCTATCTATCTATCTATCTATCTATCTATCTATCTATCTATCTATCTATCTATCTATCTATCTATCTATCTATCTATCTATCCCACATTCAGTTAAAACTTATTGAAATGTAAGATTTTCTTAATAGCATAAATAGACAAACGCTGTAGTAGAAATGTATGTTGCACTCTTACGTAATCTTACATTGTTCGCAGTCTTTTGTAGAGCTGCCTGCATCTTACGTTTTGCACAAAACAGTCTTGTCCTCAATGCAAAACATGGAATTGGCATTTAAAATAGCTGTGCCTTGTAAAAAAAAGAAAAGAAAAAGTTTTTTGTTTTTTAATTGAAAAACACAATATTTTAGATTCGAACTGCAATGTTTTCTCTGGGTAATCATGATTAGAGCTGCTCAGTCAGAGTATTACGCTTTGTTTTTAAATGTTCGGTGTATTACCATCGTCTGGTTCTTGTGTGGCGACTGTGGGAAGACGTGCCCCTGGGCAAGGCACCAAACCCCAGGTTGCTTACAGATCTGTGTATCTGTGAATGAACGCGTCCGTGTTCGTGTGTGAGACTCGGTCAAGGAGGCTCCAGTGTAATGAGCTTTAAGTGGCTAGCATGGAAAGCCCTACACGAATTCAGTCCATTTACCATTCTTAGAAACTAAAGCTGGCCTCTCCGGTCATCTTGTGAGACTCACCAGTTCTCCACTAGATTCAGCCCTTGACGGTTTCCTATATCAGCCCTCATGATTTTTGTAGGAATGTACAAGACCATTGTAGATGCCAGAAAGGCATCCTCATACAATCATTAGAAATGTAATTTTAAACACTCCAGGAAAAATTTGGATTCAAAATAATGTTAATGAAAGTAGTGCCGATCAGTAGACTATCTGATATACTGACTTTTTTGCTTTAGGTTGCAGCCTTGTCCCCGGTTGTCAATGTGTGTGTTTATCATGCTCAGATGTTGAAAGAGTGGAATAGGGACTAGGAGACTTTATTTTTATGATTCACCACTAGACAAACCTAAGATCCATTAAAAAAAATCTGTGGTATATGTTTGAGAAGGCTGCCTTCGTCGGCACAGACTCATCATAAATAGAAGACCTCGGTGATCTAGAGTAGACAGTCCACCTTCTCGAGAGAAAAATATAACAGATGGTTTGGTTAAACGGCCAATCAGTTTCTATCTGCTCCACTTTAAGTGAGTTTAAATAAAAGAGATCTGAGAGAAGCTGCTGGTTATCAAATCCCCGTCAGCTGTGAGCCCGGTGTTCTCCACGGTGAGGTTAAATGCAGCGCCGTTTCTGACTCAGATCAAAAAAGTGAATAAAAATGTATTTTACCAAAGGTTTGTCCTGCTCTGCGGCTGCTAACTGAACAAAAAAAAAAAAAAAGAAAAAAGAAATCTCAGCTAATGATTCACTTTTGCAACTGTGATGAAAAACGATGCATTCACCAGCACATTTTGGTGGCATAAAAACAGCTGAGCACGGTAAAAAACGCAGCAGCTCCCACTCCTCGTTTCTACTGGACTTAATGAGGAGGTTCTCTGTCATTTGGAGGCATCTGGTGCAAAAGGTGTTACACTGTTGGCTTACAGAGACAGAAGACCTTTTTAATGACATTTCTACCTAAAAACTAGTCATGTGAAAGTAAATCTGTTGGCAACGTGACAGATTTATTTATTTTTTAGCCTTTCCCACTCCTCAAAAACAGGATAATTCTGTGTTACAAGTTAGTAGACAAGAATTGTAAAAAAAAAAAAAAAAATACTTAAATGGCACTGGCACAGCAATCTCATAGATTAATTACTTCTTCTATAAGAAAAAAAAGCTGCTGGACGGTTTATAAGCGAAGCTCTCCAAATGTCTAACAGAAAATGACCGTCTTTTTATTTGACTAATGACCTCTGTAATCTTTACCAATACCCCAAATTGCTAGTTTGAAGTACTCTTCAGCGCATAATCACTTTCAGCCGATAAATCGTGGTCAGTCCGAAGTTAAAAGTTCATTTTAGCATGCATTCGGGCAGCAGTAGTTTTTAAGTTTGAAGGTGGTAGGCTTTTGTTTCCCCTCTTTTTTTTCCATCTGGACAAGGAACACTGCAAAAACAAAACTAAAAATAAGTCAAATCTTCTTGAAATGAGTGTATTTGTCCTTAACTTAAGCAGTTAAATAAGAGGATTTGCCAGTGGAATGAGATTTTTACACTTAAAATAGGAACAATTCATCTCCATCATCTTATTTAGAGTGCAGTATATCTAATTATCTTATTTTAGGGGTGAAAATACTCATTCCATTGGCAGATAATATTATGTATGTGCTCAAATCAAGGACAAATGCACTAATTTCAAGAAATTATTACTTTTTTTTTAGTTCTGTTTTTGCAGTGAACGACACCAGCCAGATGGAAACCACCACTGTCTTCATGCTTTTCCCATCTCTAACACATTACAGAATGATAAAAATGGTCTTTCCATTCACTTTCAAATAAAACCAAAATATTATTTGCCCAGCAAAATAAATTAGATTTAATTTAAATCACGGTCCGTCACGTCCCAATCTCCTTGGCTCGTCTTTCAGGCTCCTTCGTCTGCGTGGCCTCCAACCCGGCCGGAGAGGCCCAGCAAACGGTGGACCTGCTCATCGCCAAGCTCCCGCACATCACCAACGACACCATCGCGGAGCAGGAGCCCGACCCCGGATCATCGGATATCGCCACGGTGACCAAGACGGGGCCCGAGTCCGGAGGGGTCCCTCTGGGGAACGCCAAGACCAGCCAGGAGAGGAAGGTGGTCATCGCCGAGGCCACCTCCACCTCGGCCCTGGTCAAGTTCAACTTCCACAGGAGCATCCCCGGAATCCGCATGTTTCAGATCCAGTATAATGGCACCTACGACGACTCGTTGGTATACAGGTGGGTGGAAAAAAGATTTGGGTCGTTTGAGTAGAAAATAACGGGTGTTTTCTTTTTGTAGCCAGAAAATCATGAACATTTTCTAATCGAATGTCTCACACCTAATGAAAGTCCTGAAAAGTCTTTGGATGTTAAGTCATTAAGAGCCGGACCCAACTGTTTGCAACAATCGTGGTATCACTTAATCCCATCAGGAAGACAGGAAGACTAATGCACTGCACATTAATTCATCTCCTTGGACTCCTAATCCCCCTTGTGTATTATTTACTACATGCAAGGCCTTGATAATGCCTAATCAACAGAATCAAAACAGAATGTCAGCACTAAGCGGCGGACCCGTGGGGAGATGAAAGAGCCGTCTTCCATTGTTCCACAAAGAGCATCAGACGCTTCACACGGGCCTGTCTGAAAAAGCACGGCGCACGGTGTTCTTTCATCGCTGTACCACTTTTACTCCAGATTTACCGTTAAATCACCGAGATACGCCGCAACTTTTCTCCCTTCCAGGTGAACTTTGAGGTCAGGAGCACATATGGTCTTTCTGCAGTGGCTGCTGAACAATCGGCGGCGTCCTGCGCTCATATGCAGCTATTTACCCGGCATATTGTTGAAAGAATAACTCAAACGTCAAACAACAGCTTGCGTTTAGAAAAAAAGATCTTAAGTAGCCCCCTGAGAGATGAGCAGTTATCATGTCTTTCATCCAAACAACAGGCTTAATAATCTGTGCCCCCCCCCTTTTTGCAGAATGATCCCACCGACCAGCAAGAACATCCTGGTGAACAACCTGGCGGCGGGCACGCACTACGACCTGTGCGTCCTGGCCATCTACGACGACCAGGTCACCTCGCTGACCGCCACCAGGGTGATCGGCTGCATCCACTTCACCACCGAGCCGCAGTACCTGCGGTGCCACTTCATGCAGTCGCAGTTCCTCGGCGGCACCATCGTGGTCATCATCGGAGGGATCATCGTGGCGTCCGTGCTCGCTTTCATCATCTTCCTCATCGTGCGTTACCGGGTGTGTAACCAAGGGGAAACGGACAAGGTTAGTACGGCAGTTGTTGAGTCTCTTTTCGTTACTTTTATATTGCCTAACCTTCGTAAAAAACCACTGTGCATTCTCCACATTTTGTCATTTTACAGCCATAATCTTCAATGTATTTTGTAGGGATGTTATGTTAGAGACCAATGAACATCAGTGTATAATAGCGAAGGGGAAGGAATGGACTCATGATTGCATTTTTTCTTTAGCAAATAAAAATCTAAAGGGTGTATTTGGGTTCAGTCCCCCTGAGTAAATACTTTGTGAAACCACCTTTTGGTGGAGTGAAAACTCTTGATCTTTTGGTCTGTGTGTCCAGCTGCTTTGCACATCTGTGGACAGACGTTCTCACCCGTTCCTCTCTTCCAAATAACTCAAGCTCGGTCGGATTAGACGGAGAGCGTCCGTGCGCGTCGGGTTGGGAAACTTCCCCGAGATTCTTCAATGGAGTTGTGTCCGGATACCTTTAAACGTTCATAATTTTAATATTTCACCTTTTTACACATCACGTTTCATAAACATGCTGTGATCCAAACCGTCCTGCGTAGCTCTGGCGTTGTCCTTCTGTTTGTTGTCCTTCTGTTTGTCGTCCTGCTGCGACCTCCGCTGTCCTCACAAGATTTGACGGGATTTCTGCTGGGGGCTGTCCTGCATTTAGCTCTCATCACCCTCCCCGTCCCTGCTGTAGTGGAGTATTCCCACAGGATGATGCTGCCGACACCATGTTTTATAGTGAGGATGTCGTGTTAAGGATCATGTGCAGCGGTTTGATTTCCACTGCTAATGGTGTTTTGCATGTTGGCCAAAAAGTTACATTTTGGATTTATTGGACCAGAGGCCCTTCTTCCACGTTTGCCACATCTTCTGAATGACCTTTGGAAAACTGCAAAAATGGCCTTTTAAGACTTTATCTTAATTTTTTTCTTCTAACCCCTCGTGTGTGAAGGTCAGTCGTGGAGAGCAAAACTGATAGTTCTGTTGTCAGATTCCTCCACCTGAGGAGTGGATATTTGCAGCTCTTTTCAGAGTTATAAGCCTTCTGGTCAGGCCTGTCACTTCAGGTGGACGGCTATGTCCTGATAGGTGCAGCTGTGTCATATTCTTTCCGTGTCAGACGTAGGGTAAAAAAAAAAAAAAAAAAAAGGTGTTCGAATTGTGGGATATTCTTATTTTTTTTAACCTAATCCTGTTTGAAACCTCTCGGCAGCTTTATCCCTGTCCTGTCTGCGGTGTTTCGTGGTTTTCATGATGCTATTTGTCCCCCCTGAGGCCCTTCAAAGAGCAGCTGCGTTTATACTGAGATAAAAATCACACACGGGTGGACTCAGGACGCTTCCAAAAGGCAAAAGGCTGAATTTTAACTAGGGGCGTGAAAAGCATGGTGTTCTTTTTGAAATTTGGTTGATTAAAAAAAGAAATAAAAGACATGCATCAGTTTTCTTCTCTCTTCATAATCAACGACTGCTTCGTGTCGGTCCGTCATGTAAAAATCCCTATAAAACACAGACGGCAACAAAATGTGGAGAGTGGTATGAACATGTTTGCTAGGCGCTGTACATCACGTCCCCCTCTCCTCTCTCTCTCTCTGTCTCGTGTCCAATCAGGCGCTGGAGATGGGGGACATCCGATCGCTGAGCAGCGACGGCCAGCTGCAGGGCTGCGGGATTCCCAAGTCCCTCTCCAAACAGGTTCTGCGTCCGGAGAAGAGCGACAAGGAGTGCGTCCGGGCTGCCCTCCCGCCCCCGGAGCCAACCAAGCCACGGCCTCCCGTCTCCGTGCCCGCCACGAAGCCTTCGGTTCCTGACTGCACGGTCTCCACCTCCGCCCGCAGCCACAGCTGGCACCCGGCCTCCCCGGGAGCGCCGAGGCCCAAGCGCTCCGGGGCGCCGGCGAAAACCTCGGAGCCCCGGAGAGCCGAAGCTCAGGCAGACGTCGAGCTCAACAACATGAACCGCAATAACTCCTCCGAGGTCCAAACGGCCGCCGCCGTGGCCGCCGCCCTCCCAGGGCCTGGCCAACCCCAGAAATGGACTGCCGCCGCTCCCAGGGGCCCGCGGCCCCACCACGCCTCCCGACATTACATGACTGTGCCTGCAGGAGGGGCGAGGGTCAACCGCAGGCACTCGTTTAACGCAGACTCGTACAGGGAGCGCTGCTACGTGGCCTACCCCAAGGCCGGGGCCGGCCTGCGCTCCAAGCGCAGCCTGTCGATGAGCGGAGAGCTTCCCCAGCTGGAGGGCACGACAAACATCCGCCGAGCCCGGGACAAACTATCCAGGTCCGAGTGGCTGCTGGAGAGCACTTTATGATTTCAGCTTCACAGCCTGAGCGTTCTGCTTTTCCCCGGATTGGAATCGGGCGGGTCGCTGTGGAGCACGCGGAGGATTTCGCTGCCTTGCTTCAAGCTCCTCAGTGGGGGAAGCTGTGGAAGTGCAGGCACACGGGGTCACGGGAAGCGCTCCACGTCTGTTTTCTACCTTATAACCTATCAGAGTCTTCTTTATATCGACTTCAACGAAAGGCACAGCAATGTACAAAACAACGGCGTGTACAAAAAAAAAAAAATGTTTAGTTGTGTGAGATGCCATATATCTCAGTGCAACCATAAGTGTTCATGTGGTTTTGAATGCAGTAATACTGTATAAAGAGGAGAGCGTCACACAGGGGACTGGGTTATTATACCGCCTATAACCTGAGGTGACACAATCTCTGCAGAACATTTAGACTTTTTGTCGTTAACTCCACAAACCGATGGTGACATGTCTTAATTACCTTATGGGTGTGTTTTGTTTTTTTTGTTTTAAAGAGGTTAGGAATGTGCTTTACATCCCGGAGGTGCGGGAACAGAATGTAGTAGACAAGACAGCGCTCCGGCTCCGGCTCCGGCTCCGGCTCCGGCTCCTCGTCCCAACGCTCCCAGATCCAGCACAATGCAGCATTTCTTTTTTTTCCCCTCCCTATTTTCTTGTGGCACAAGTCGACTGGAGCCTAATACTGCCCCGCGGTTTGAATCGATACATTTTTATCACATAATTACATAAAGACTCCGCTCGGGATAGGATTCCTGTCATGACCGATTCGAGCGGCAATTTGAACCCGCACCGGTGGCGTGACAGGTGCCGCGGCTAATCTGATATTACGTGTGGGTGAGATCCAGAGCAACTCGTTCATTTCCATATTTTATACTCGCAGACGTTTATCTTGTCACGCCGAACAACAGCCGCTGTAAACGAACTTGTCGATGTGAAGAGAAGGGGGATAATCACGAGAACGGGAGGCCGACCGGCCGCTCTTGGTTTTTTTTTTGCTGTTGTTTCTGTTTGATGTTTACCAGTATAAATAAACCAGTGATAAAAAAAAGAAAAAGAAAGATTCATCTCCTTTCCAGCTTTCCCCTCTGAGCTTCATCCACAGATCAAACCAAAGCGGAGCCTTAAAAACTCTCTTTTTGTTCCTGAACGCTCAGCCTGCCCGAGCGAGCGGCTGTCGTCTCACTGCGGCTTAACTCCCGTCTCTCTCTCTCTCTCTGCGAGCGGCGGACCTCTGGCAGATCCCCGAGCTCTGGTGTTTGTTCAGAGAGAGCAGGGAGGCGAGACGATGAAAGGAGGCCTCGCTGGTCACCGGGGACGACCCGCTCGCTTGCAAGATCTCCTCGCAGCCAGCCACTGCAGAAACCTGCCGCAGAAGAGGTTAAAAACAATGTTGTGCGTTATCCTCTGGGACGGGATGCTTCAGGACTGACTTTTAAATATGTGGAATCCCTCAAACATCAGCTTCTTTTCTTTTTTTTTTTTTGTTTTTGAAGGGGGAAACCTTTCAGGATCAAGCTGCTAAGACCTGAATTAATTGCCGTCATCTGAACTGGACGCTATCATCATCATTCTGAGCTCATTACGGGTGATTGAGATGCTTGAGGAGCTTGGGCCGGGCCCTGGCTCGGTTTGTTGGCTGGAGCCAAAGGTGTTTGTTAATAATAGATGCTTTTTTCTGGAGGCAGACAGAGTGGGTAGAGGGTGGGGGGGGGGGGGGGGGGGAAGCAGAGAGAGGCGTAAATGGAAGGTTTTGTGAAACAAATACGGCGAGGAGGGTGGGAGGCTGAGACACAGGGGTTGAGGATGAAGAGTGTGGAGAAGATAACTCAGAGATTTAGAGAGAGAGAGAGAGAGAGAGAGAGAGACAAGAGAGGATGTGGGAGAGGCAGAAAATAGCTACCTTTGTGAGGCAGCCCTGCAGCCTCTGGCTCTTAGGTATTCCGCGCACCCTCTCTGAGATGGAAAGCGTGCGGAGGCGGCTGAAGCGGGGTGAGGGACCTCGACTGGAGGTCAGACGACGAACGCAGCGGAGTGTAACCCTGCGGCAACATCAAAACAACACGGTTCCCTTCAACCGGCGTGCACGAGCCCGACCCTCTCCCTGACCCCGCTGCTACGCGTCTACCGGGGCCCCGCCAGCGGCCCCTCCTCTCCTGGCACCACCTTCTGACCCCGCACTCCCGTCAGTCGGCCGTCCGGCGTCGTGCTGACAGCTGAGAGGTCCCGCGGTGTTTCTAAGGAGCCCTGAATGGAAATACCATCACCGCTCAAGCTCAGAGAGAATACGGTCATTTCTTTAACCTCTTAAGACTCGAGAACTATGGTCCAAACGTACTTTAGGTTTTTAGATACTTGGGGAAAAAAAAGGCTGGGAAAGACCAGTTTCTATTCAAACAAATATGTTTGGCCAATTGTCAATCCCGTGTATAGATCTGTCAGCAGAAAGAAAGAGAAACTGATTGTTTTCAGGCATCAAAAATGGTCGTGTCTTAAGAGGTCAAATGCTGCTTTTATTGAGCCAGGCTTATTTTTTTTTTTTTTTTTTTTTG
Organism: Fundulus heteroclitus; assembly: GCF_011125445.2. Taxonomy (NCBI): domain Eukaryota; kingdom Metazoa; phylum Chordata; class Actinopteri; order Cyprinodontiformes; family Fundulidae; genus Fundulus; species Fundulus heteroclitus. The sequence continues at coordinate 726,960 of NW_023397208.1, read as the reverse complement.
AAGGTTGTTATTTTTGGCTATATCTTGGTTGCTGTTTTACTCATTTTCAGTTCACTATTTATTGACTACTAGCACTTGGACTGAACTGAACGAGGCTCCACTGTTGAGTTGTGCCAAACAACAAAGAAAACCAACACTTAAAACTAAGTGTTGGTTTTAGTAAGTCCAAACTGGGTCTCTATCAAGGCATTTCTCAAATGATCAGTGTTGGACTCCTTGACTAAACCCAAGGTATGGTACAACAAGGTTTTAAAGTTTTCCCTCAGGCTGTTCCTGCAGTTTGAAGTCCATTTAATTAGAGAAAGTCCCAGAATGACCAGAGTGATTTAAGTAACGCAACTCTGCCCCTTCCCCACCTGTTGCTGCACACTTTTTAAAACTACAGCTGGTGAGCTACCAGCAGCATCACTCTTAAGCAGTGTACTGCAGGCTCTATATGGTCCAATAGTTAATAATTACCCTGATTAACCATAATTAACCTGGCTATATCATCTTGTTATATGCTAAGTTACTCTTTAAAAAGCCGGATGGCAAAAAAGTATAAAATTATGCATAATGACCCAATTAAATTGACAACTATGGCTAATTTTAGATGGTGTTTATTCTATATATTTTCTAAGTCCATGTATCAAAATTACATAGAACTTTATGGATGTTATTATTACATTTGATAATTTTTTCAGGGGTAGGAATAAGTCTATTGATTTGAATCAGAACACACAATTTTTATTCTGTGAGAATCTCATTTTGGACCATTTTTCATCTTCTCCTGAACCTGAGCGGTGCAGTCAATGTTTTAAAACCCTGTGAGCTATTTTCATGCTTGGAACTTGCAGGACTGTATTATAGGCTATCAACGTTATTCTGCTGAGCTCCCAAATCTCAATTTCCTTTACTTCATAGTATTGCTATAAAGTTCTCAATTCAGTCATTGTCATTTTCCATGGAGGTTTTTTGTGAAAGCAATATTACTTATTGCCCAGGGCGGCGCAGACCGGTGGGGCGGCAGGAGCGCCTGAGGAGAAAAAAAAAAATAAAACAATAAAAATTACCAAAACAACACTGTTATTTTTTAGTTGCACTCCAAATTTGATTTATGTTGGTTATTTTGCACCTCCAGTTCATATTTCCCTGCGCAGTAGGAAAACGCTCCAGCACGGTGCAGCTTGCTAATGGTGCAGAGGTGGTATCTGTTCTGCAGCCCTAAATGAAAGGCTTTTACGTTTTTAAAGAATTAAGACGGCATTCGACATGTTAAGGACTTTGATTTTCGCGCATTAAACAGAGATTCTTTAGAACACAGTTTACAATTCATGCAACTTTTATTCTGTTGTATTGTGTTCTGAAAGAGCCTTCGATAAGATTTGAGGTTTGTTTTAGAATTACCTTAAATTGAGACCAGCATGCAAAGCGCAACTGTATATATAGACTGGTCAAACATAGACCAAGTTATTCTACGCTGACTTTATAACACAGGTTTTCTCTTCGATACTTAATAAACTCATTCAAGGATCAAAACCTAATGTCAAACAGATCAATAGTCTTTCAATTCCTAAATGTCCTGTTAATATATTAGGTAAAAGCTGGACGTTTTTTTGCATCATAGGCTATAGTTAGGCAATCGTGTGTGGGTGGTCGACAGCTGCTAGTGTAGAGAAAGCTGTGCAGGGAGCCGCTAAAACACTCGTCTTTAAATTGCACAACGTTCAAAGCAAAGCGCTATGGTTATGAAGCTACTTTGTATGTGTTTCGTCTGAACCGAAACAAGTCGAGGAGCAGCGAAATATGTTGTAACTGAATTACTAAATGAGTCAAAAACACAGAGAGGCGCCATGCCAAGGTTTGCCAAGCACTTCAGCGCGCCGCTATGCATGTAAACAATTGTCAGCGGGTTGCAAGACTGTGGCTGTCTGGGAACAAAACGAATGATGCAGCGTCTGAAATGTCACTGATGGATGAGTTAATACTGATGAAATCTGGTGTGTTACCTTAGATTGTTATGTGCTATCAGTCAGACTGGGACTCTCTGTTGGCAAACACCCATGGTTATGTGACTCTGAACATTATCTGCAACAACAAAAATAAAGTCCCAATTGGGACATTGCCATGTGAAATAGTATTTGCAAAATATGCAAAACATTATAAGAATAGCATTTAAAAAAGCCAGAGACTAGCAATCAATGATCTATAGCTGGCACTAAGCAGACAATAGATCAGGGGTTCCCAAACATTGAAGCCTGCAACCCCCAAAATAACAGTGCAAGAGACTGGTGACCCCGTTTTGGCGAATGGGATTTTTTTTTCTCTTTTTTTCTTGGAAACTAGGAGAATAAAGTATTATTTTTGTAGGATCTCCAGCTAAAAAGTGCTGCCTTCCCCCTGCATTAAAATGAGGAATGTGGAGCATCGTGTAAAATTAGACTTTGGTATCGGATTCACAAAAAAGGAAATGCTTAATCTTTTTAGCACATCAGCATCAAATTGTCCCCTGACCCCCCCGAGGGGTCCCGAGCTCCACTTTTGGAACCCCTGCAATACATGATCCACCAAACGATGATGTAGGGTTTTTCTATGTATAATAGTCACGACTTTCAGGTACCACTTATCTATGGCATTTTTCCCTTTCTTTTAGCCAATCATCTCTTTTTTTTTGTCCTCCATTTGTCAATTTTTCCCCTGTAAACAAGTCCAAAGAAAGACTTGAAAAGACCTTGGAAAACCTCAGATCTTAACAACTTCAAAAGGTCACAAGTCAGTGTTGCTCACTGGAAGCTCATGAAGCTTTTCATTCCTTAATGGGGATTTTCAGCTACATCTGACCAACGGTGAACTTCCACCAACATGGCGTCCGATAAACGCCGCTGACTGCTTTTAATGGCGATCGTGTTGCAGGAGAAAAATTACACGATGTGCCCTGCTGCGTTCAGTTTGCGGTCAATTGTTTTATTTAGAGAGATCATCGTGCCCACTTGAACGAACTGAAGAGCCTTTTAGCGGCCCAGTTCGATGGGGAGTAATGGGAAAACGGAGCTCCTTCAACAAGTGAGTTACCACCTTCCACTGGCACTGTTTCATTATCTCCAGCCCAGCAGGCGGTGTTAGTCAAAGTCACACATGAGACATCATTTCTCTGGCAGGCATTGTTCCTGGGACGACGCAAAAAAAAAAAAAAAAAAAAAAAAAGAGAGAGTGTTGAGCACAGCCGAAACATCGCCAGTATGGTCCTGGAGGAAAAGGAGGAGGAGGAGGAGGCGTTGAGTAAAATATGCACAGGCAATTCCAAAGACTATGCATTATTGAGAAGAGTAAATGGGTCTGGAACAAACATCATGGCTCATTAATAGTGAATGTGATTACCGGTTCTGGGAACGCAGCAGTCGGGACAAGAAGAAGGATTAATTTGACCGGTCAGAACCAAACTAAAGGTCTGCTTGTTTACTCAGCGCCAACTGTCTCATCAGACCCATGACTAAAGCCCGAAAACCTTCCCCCTGCCAAGTGTCCTGTGGCGATTACTAACGTCTCACCCTGAGAAGCCACTCATCTCCCCGGCTCAGCTGGTTGCGTTCCTGCGTGAGCCGGGACGCTTTTCTGGGCAAAGCGGAGGCAGAAAGAGGGAGAGAGAGAGCCGTCTCCGAACACGGAGGAGTTGAGCTCAGTGAAGGTGACACTCGGGTTGGTGCCTGTGGAGCGGCTCCCCTCCTGGTTGACAAACAGACTAGGTGACACATCATAATCCGGAGGCACATTTTAGAAGATCTGATTTGACGCGAGCCCAAATTATCGTGTTGCCAACCGGAGGGGTTCCCACGCTGAACGAACAGATGACTTCCCCTCTTACTTATCCTCCCCCCCCCCCCTCTTTCTCTCTCTCTCTCTCAGCCTCCAATCTTTCTGTTACATATGCTTCAGGGTGATGGACGACTGGAGAGGCCGGCTGCAGTTTACGCCAGGCGAACCAGGCACCATTAGGAACCATTTTCTGCCCATTTCCCTGATAGCTGCTATCTCTTATAGAAGTGATTTGCTCTCCTCCCGTGGACTGCGCGCTCCTCCGCCAATGATGGATCTCCCATTGATTCCCCGGTGCAGGAGATCAGTGAAAGAGCAGCGCAGCAGCAGCAGCCAGGCAGATGTGCCAGTCAGCTCTCAACTATTTATCAACTGCCGGTGAAGGGGGACGCTTTAAAGCTTCAATCACAGTGATTTACTTCGAGTGCTAATCTTGTTATCACTTCAGGCTTATGATACCAGAGAATATGGTGTTATTTGGGGCGGTCTTGGGTCAACACGACTGTCTAAAGCGCCACCAGGCTTTTACTGGGTTAAAAGTATTAAATCCTTCTTTTTTCACACAGTAAGCTTTAAAGTGTCAGTGTATTATTGGGCCGTTATCATCAGCCAAAACAAGGACGCCATTATGCGTAGGAAAGATATTGATAAATGGTTTTAATTCTGTTACTTTTTGGATTTTACCAACAACAAAAAAAAAGTTGTGTTGTGAATTTTTGTTTAGACCATTTTAATCTGATACCCCTGAAGTCCATGGGACTCAACAAATCGAGGCTCAGTGAACCAGTGACGAGGAAAAAGGAGAAGGAAATTATTGAAGAAAGCTAGAAGAACTGCTTTCAGGACAATCCATCTAGTAGACAGGGCAAAGATGATAAAGATTGTGCTCTGGCCAGATTAGACTAAAATGTTGTCCTGCTTGCAAAATGGTATTTAAATCAGTCTTTCTGGCATAGAACACAATGGCAGCATCATGGTGTGGGAATGCTTTCCTTCAGCTGGGACAGACAAGCTGGCCAGAGCTGATTGAAGGAAGGATGGAGCTAAATACTGGGAAATATTTGAAGAAGACCATTAGAGGCTCCGAAGACTAGAGACTAAAGGAGGGCTTCACTTTCAGGACCCTAAGCATACAGCCAAAGAGACAACAATGAGGTTGCTTAGAGGACCCAGATGCAGACGAGAAGGTGGGAATGCTGTGAGAGGTCTTTCATAATGAGTTTCTTCTAAAAACAGTCCAAAGTGAGGCAAAAAATAAATAAATCCAGACCTGAGACCAAGATCAGTAGAATAGGAGGAGGCAACAGTAGGACCTAGCACAGACTGACAGGAAACAGGAGGTAGACATACTGAGGGAAGCTGATTACTGGGATCGGGAATTCAGCTAAAAGAGAAACTTGAGGACAGAGACAGTGGAGGAAATCTTATGGGATTGTTAAACAGAGGTAAACCCACAGAAATGAGAAAACTACTCAGCAACTAAGCAGAAATACGCTCAGTCCAAGAATGAGCCAGAACACAAAGCCAAAAGGGTAGTAAGAAAATCAGAAACATGATTAAAGGGAAAACAGGAAGTGAATGGAATATAGCGCATAAAAGAAAGACTACCTAAACTGAAACAGGATCTAAGAATTACAATCCAGTAACTGGGGACTTTTAATGGTACCTACACTGAGACACTAGACTTTAAAGTAAAGAGCACAATTACAAAATCAATACATCCTGGCACATTCGCTTTGGGGCGGCCCAGTCAAAAGTCCAGACGTAAATCCAATACAGAATCTGTGGCAGGTTCGCAGATGTTCTCCATCCAATCTGACTCAGCTTGAGCTATTTTGCGAAGACGAAAAGTCAAAACATTTCCGGCTCCAGAGGGCCTGCAGCCGTAGTTGCAGTGAAAGATGCTTCTGCAAAACATTGGAGGCCATGAGTTCACACGCAACACTGCACTTTTTTTCTGAGTGAGAAAAACTGGACAATGTGCTATTTTCCATGACCTATACACAATACAGTCACTAATACATGTTGAAATGTCGCGTAAAATCCCAAAGTTTGTGGTTAGACCTAGGGCTGGGCGATATAGAAAAAAAGCAGATCGTTAAAATAGAAATCATTTGGATCAATAGCGATAATTATTAAGGAATTAAAATTATATATTTTATGTGCAGCCCTGACCATTTTTATGCTGTTGCTTTTTAAAAAAAAGAATGCTCTCTGAACTCGTTGAAGGGGGCGGAGCTTGGTGACAGCGCGTTCCTAGACCTGCGCTTGTGATTGGTTGGGAGGATGTAGTGCCTGTAGTATTAACCTACATGATAGGCTAGAATGGAAAAGGAAGGAAAACTGTTACTCTGTTGAACTTTTTATTGACCCCTTTTTTTCTATCATCGATATACGTCTATCGATTGATATATATCGTTATTGAATTATCGCCCCGCTATAGTTATAACTTGATAAGATGCAAGTTCTGGGGGGGGGGGGGGTATGAAAGCCTTTCCAAGTCATTGTCGCTGCTATAATATGTTACTCCTGTTAATCCATGTCTCCGTTTCACTTGCATATTACTGCACATCCACTTAGAGAAATCAGCATGGCTTCAGGCCTTAAATAACCGGCTCATGAAGGGATTATGAAAAAAAAAAAACATGTTTCTGAGGGTTAATCTTATTTGTTACTCAGAGTGGAAGCAAGTGCGCCTCATGAGATGATACAAAAAAAAAAAACACAGCATGACATGCGATATGAATGTTACTGACTGGGATCTGTCTGATGAACTGTTCAGACAACCGGCTGCAGACGGTCCTCATATTAAAGCCTGGGAAAGGCATCTTCATTTAACCATCTTCATTCATTTTCCACATAAAGTCTGCTGGCTGATCGTGCCTCTGCGCCGCCGCACAGTCATTTCACATGGAGATGCAGGGGGGGGGGGGCTTCGCTCCCTTTTGATGCAGGTTCACCTTCAGCGACCGGCTGGAGCGAGAACGTGACGGGGATGCAGAAATAAAGCGATAATCAAACAGAGGTGGATTTGTGACTGACACGTAATGCCTGACGTTAGCCCGACACAGGGAGGAAGGGGAGGGAAAACAAAGCGCAGAGATAAGAGCGAGGGGGACGGGATGCGCACGACGCGCATGAACAAACGTGGAAGAACGCCGGCGTTCAAAAATGTTTGCACATCTGCAGCAAATCCATAATGTAACCTGATGCTACCGGAAGCGGCAGGCAGAAGGTAAACAGACAAGTGGCAACTTTTAAAACGGAAAAACATGCAGCAGTTGTAACGCCGCGGTCCCCATTCCCTCCGCAAATAGAGCAAAAGCAAATTGAAACATCAAAATCAATATGATTTAAAAAGACTAGATGGGAAAGGGCTTTATCAGTCCATCGGATTTTCAAATTCAAGCGTCGGTGGAAAACTTTGTGCTAACTTTCACTTTTGTCAAACAGATTATCTTTTACTGACCAGTCAGAGTGGGAGCAAGAGCATAACCAGATTTCATAACATGGTAAAACAATCTTGTTATAAAGACTAACGCAGGTGCTATTTTTGCTGAAAAACTAGTCCATGCATTTGTTACTTCAAGGCTGGACTATTGTAATTCTTTACTATGAGGAAGTCCACAAAATGCAGTTCAAACTCTTCAGCTGATCCAAAATGCTGCGGCAAGAGTTCTGATGAAAATCAACAAGAGGGATCATATTTCTCCAATTTTAGCTTCCCTTCATTGGCTTCCTGTTAAATCAAGAATAGAATATAAATTTCTCCTTCTAACATATAAAGCCCTTAATAATCAAGCTCCATCATATATCAGAGCTCTGATTACTCCCTATGCTCCTAACAGAGCACTTCGCTCTCAGACTGCAGGTCTGCTGGTGGTTCCTAGAGTCTCTAAAAGTAGAATGGGAGGCAGATCCTTTAGCTATCAGGCTCCTCTCCTGTGGAACCAACTCCCAGTTTTGGTCCGTGTGGCAGACACCCTGTCTACTTTTAAGACTAGGCTTAAAACTTTCCTTTTTGACAAAGCTTATAGTTAGAGTGGCTTAGGTTACCCTGAGCCACTGCATCATTGATCAGTGGCTCAGTGATCCAGTAATCTGTAGAACAGATTACTGGATTAATGTGTGCTTCTGTGCTTTTTGTCTTTCTTGTTGTGTCTCTGTTCTGTCTTCTGTAACCCCCAGTCGGTTGAGGCAGATGACCGTTCATACTGAGCCCGGTTCTGCAGGAGGTTTTTCCTTCCCGCTAATGGGTGGTTTTTCTTTCCACTGTCGCTTCATGCTTGCTCAGTATGAGGGATTGCTGCAAAGCCATGGACAATGCAGACGACTCTCCCTGTGGCTCTTCACTTCTCCAGGAGTGAATGCTGCTTGTCGGGACTTTTGACCAATCTGTATAATCTGACCCAATCTGTATAATCTGACTGATTCTGACTTTGTAAAGTGCCTCGAGATGACATGTTTCATGAATTGGCGCTATATAAATAAAATTGATTTGAATTGAATTAAAACCTTTAAGGCACCTCAATGCTTGCATTAGGTTTTTAGTCCAAAATATAACATTTTCATGATTAAAGGCAGACAATATTAACTCTACAGATACTGTTTCTTTATTCTGCTTGGCATTCCACATGGTATAAGGTCCGGAGGCAATTTTTAATTTAGCCGACATGGTTCCCCACCCAGAGCGGCTTCCCACTGGGGGGCGGCTCCAGCACTCAATGAAAGTGATCTATAACTTGAACCCGGAACACCTTTTCTATTGCTTCTTTGCACATCCAATCAACAGTGGCAGTCTGAAAGCGGGTGGGGCCGTGTCCGCACGTAGCCGGCTATCTGGGAAAGCTAATACAATTTTGTGCGTTTTGGCCTTTCATACATGTTTTTGTGTTTTGCATGGGACTTTTTAAAACGAGTTTCTGTCCTGAGAAACTATCAACTATTTCTCGTCTCTCGATAGCTTACTTGATAGAGTGGAAGACCGTGGGTTGTTGGTTCATACCCGACTTGAAGGACACATACTTTACATTATCATTGTTTTCCATTATTGATCTGCTGCTCGATATATACTCTGCATGTTGCAATCTGCCTTCACAGTTTACTTTTTGGTCTTTGTCTTGTGATTTCTGTTTAAAAGGGGATGATTTCTGTTTGTGATCACAATGAACAAATGGCCAATTTTGGGATTTGTCTTTTACAAATTGCCTGTTACTGCACCCTCAGTCACCAATCACCTTCCATCTCAGAGCAAGCTAGAAAAAGAATCAATAAACTTCTCTTTGAATTCAGTTTAAATAACCTCCGTGAAGAAGGGTGAATTATGCCAGGACCTTGCTCATGGCCTGTATGGACCGTCTTGACCTTGTGTGGATTGAAGAGAATCAGCGATAAATCCAAACCAATTCCTGCCTTTAAAATTCATTGAAATTGTGATTTTGTGCCTTTTTTCACCTTGGATAAAAAAAAAAAAAAAAACACGGCTCAAACGAAATATTGAAAAGCCAAGAACAAATCTACACGACAAGGCGATCGGGAGTGTTCGCACGTTTCCTACTAAAGCCGCGCGCCTTCATAAATAAACCGGCTTTAAAAAAAATAGGTCATGATTCTCTCTGCAGTGCAGTGTTGTGGTGATTTACCAGTCTGAAGGGTTTCAGCGGCCTTGTGAATGGGAACGTGGCGCGCGTTAGGGGTATCGCCGTCCAGCGACAGGGAGGACGCAGGCGGACGCTCTGACTGGAGGGAAGGAACTCCAGCCGAGTCAGAAAAGACGGCTAAAGCGCTCTATTTTTAGGCTTACATACCGCATTCTGGGAGAGGACTGATAATGGGAGCGGAGGTGAGACATCCTAAACGGGACGGGGGGGGGAAACCAAAGGCTAAATCACGGGCCTCTTTTCGGCACGGAGCGAAGGCCGGAAAATCCAACTTTTAAGTGGCTTGACATTTTAAAAAGCTGCCGTGAGAGAGCCTGAGATGTTGATGTTTGCATGTCGGCAGGGTGGAGCGCTGCGCTCTAACATCTGCAGCAGCAGTCCTGGTGTTCAGGGAAGGTGGTGGTGTGTGTGGGGGGGGGGGGGGACTCAGCCTCTTTCTCTCACACACACATGCTCTCACTCCTCTGTTACCTTGGCAACATACTTTCTGCATAGAAATAGCATCTCTTGCTGTGCCCTCCCACCTCCCCAGCCCCCCCACCACACACACACACACACACACACACAAAGCAGACTTCAAGAGATTTAAATGCGTCTTGAACAGATTTGACCTACAGAAATTCACTTATTGCTGTCCGACTTGTCTCACGAGCAAATTGGCGGTGTGAAGAAGCAATTCAGGGATTCTCGCTGGCAGGCCCGGGGATGTAGAAGAAGGCGTTGCTGACAACGAAGCTCTGCAATTTTAAGTGTAAAGATCTCTCCCCGAACTAGAATCCGGGCTAAATTATTCGAATTTTCGTTCTTTTTTAACGCCAGATCCAATGTGGCTGCAAGCGCCTGCCCCACAAGCAGGAGGGAGATCCCTCCAGGGGAGTTATTAGGAAGTGTAAAACAAATGTCAAACCACCACAGAGACAGAGAGAGAGAGAGAGCTGCAGATTTAGTGTCTCCAGCACACAGACAGAGGAGAGAGGTTTAGTCTTATCTGGCTTGCTCGGCCTCGGCGCGATAAACCTGCGTTCGCTCGCTGTCAGAGCAGCACACAAGAGGCAGCCGAAACTAATGAAAGAAAATTCAGGAGCCGAGATTGCCGGCGAGATCCCACTCGGCTGCAAATAAGCCGGGACTTGACCAAATCAGAGGGCGAGACTGACAAGAGTGATGGAGATAACACCAAAAAATAAATAAAAAAAATAGAAAAGAAAAGAGTGGGGGGAAAAAAAGCACAGCGGCCAGGTAAACATGTGGGACAACTTTCCTTCTCTATAAGAAAAGGGTTTGAACTCCTGGGATGGAGAGGCTTTAATGAAATAAGCATTTGAAAGAGAGCAGGTGTTGAAGGCTTGACAGACTTCGGCTGCATAACAAGTAGCGCATTCGCTCCTCTCCCCCTGCTTTTGTCAATCAAAACATCCAGTGCTGTAAATAAACGCTCCCTCAGAAGAAGGGGAGAAGAAGAGACAGAGATCCCCAAGAGGAATCAGCTTTACATACTCTTGACTCGCTTTCTCGCTCACAAACAAAAAAAACAAGAGGAGGGGGGGAGGCTTGAACGTCACTCCAGTCAAAGTTAAGTCCCAGGTAGAGGAGAAATAAACCGAGCCTGGTTGAGAATTTAAAGCAGGAGCACCGAGCTCCTATACTCAGAGGCTAAAAAAGCCAATAAGACATCAAGAAGGCGCTGAGGAGAAATCAAGCGGTTTCCTGAGCTGGCAGACCGACGGGACAGGGAGCTTTCTAGCAGACGGTCTCCAGAAGCAATTTCATATTTTGTGTATAGTGTATAATTGTGAAGTGGAAGGAAAACGATGCATTGGTGTAGAAATTTCTTTTGACATATAAATCAGAAAAATGTGGTCTATACTTATACTCAGCCCTCCTGAGTCACCGCACTGGTAGAACCACCTTTACACTGCAAAAACGGAACTAAAAATAAGTAACATTTTCTTTAAATGAGTGTATTTGTCCTTGATTTGAGCAGGTAAAAAAAGTGATTTGCCAATAGAATAAGATTTTCCCACTTAAAATAGGAACAATTCATCTACATCATCTTATTTCAAGTGCAGGATGTCTAATTATGTTATTTTAGGGGCAAAAATACTCATTCCATTGACAGATAATCTTATTTACTGGCTCAAATCAAGGACGAATACACTAACTTTAAGAACATTTTACTTGTTTTTAGATCCGTTTTTGCAGTGTAGCTGCATGTTCTTTTAGAGCAGCTAAGTCTGACTGGACGTATCATGATGTCATGAAATTTCATGTCTGACCAGCCATATCTCAATTGCATTCAGAGCTGGGCTTTGACTAGGCCGTTGTCCATCCATCCATTTTCTGATCCGCTTAATCCCTCATGGTCACGGGGGTTGCTGGTGCCTATCTCCAGCATTCACTGGGCGAAAGGCAGGGTACACCCTGGACAGGTCGCCAGTCTGTCGCAGGGCAACACAGACACAAACAATCTTTCACGCACACGCTCACACCTAAGGACAATTTAGAGAGACCAATTAACCTAACAGTCATGTTTTTGGACTGTGGGAGGAAGCCAGAGTACCTGGAGAGAACCCACTCATGCACAGGGAGAACATGCAAACTTCATGCAGAAAGGCCAAGGGGTGCACTTGAACCCAGGACCTTCTTGCTGCAAGGCAACAGTGCTACCCACTGCACCACTGTGCAGGGCTTTGACTAGGCCGTTGTAACAGACGGATATGCCTCGATCTGAATGGTTCTGTTGCAACTCTGGCCGTACGTTTAGGGTTACGGTCCTGCTGGATGGTGAACCTCCACCTCAGTCTCGAGTCTTTCACACTGAAAAAACTAAACTAAAGATAATGTAAAATTTTCTTGAAATTAGTGCATTTGTCCCTGATTTGTGCAGGTAAATAAGATTATCTATTATGGAAAGAGTATTTTTACCCCTAAAATAAGATAATTAGATATACTGCACTTGAAATAAATTGATGGAGATGAATTGTTCCTATTTTAAGTGCAAAAATCTTATTCCATTGGCAAATTATCTTATTTACCTGCTCAAATAAAGTACAAATACACACATTTCAAGAAAAAAATACTTAATTTTGTTCTGTTTTTGCAGTGCAAACCCTTAAACAGGTTTTCTTCTCAGATTGCTGTGCATTTTAGCTCCATTGTCTTTACGTCAAATCTGACAGGCTTCCCTGAAGGAAAGAATCCCAACAGCATGACAGCATGATGCTACCGCCACATTTCTTCATGGTGGGGCGCTGTGTTCAGGGTGATACACCTGCCGCCACACGCATTTTTGGGGCACAAAAGATTGGTCTCCAGTCTAACCTGACAGGTGTGCTGTCAAACTACAAGTGGTGCTTCTCGTGACTTTCCTTCAACAGTGGTTTACTACTTTCCTCTCGTTTATGAAGGGCAGATTGTCGTCCTGTAGACAGAGCCTCCCTAATGAGCTGTGGAGCTCTGCTGCTCCTCCAGAGCAGCCATGGAGGCTGCTTCTGACATTAACACGTCCTTCCCAAATATTTCAGCTCAGGTGCACGGTGGGAGTAGGTTTGCAGATGTGCCGTGCTCGTGCTCGTCTTCAGACATAACCTAGCTCAGCTTTAAATGACTCCACAGCTCACTTCCTGACCTTTCTGCTGTGTTCCTCGGCCTTCACGATGCCGTTTGTTCACTAATGTTCCCGAGCAAACCTCCGAGGCCTTCACAGAGCGGCGGCGTTTATACCGGGAGGAGATTGAACGCTGGTGGACGCTAATTAGCTGACCTTTGAAGGCGGTTAGTTGCGGCGCATTTGCAGAATAAACAGGCTTGTGGTGAACGGCACTTTTTACCGCGCCCAGCAATTATGCGCAGCCTTGGCTTCGTCTTTCCCCTCAAAACGTCCAGCAAAATACGTGGAAGTCTTCTGCCTTGTAACGCAGCAAACTGTGAAGACGTTGGAGAGGTGCGAATCCCTGAGCACACAGAGTTGGTGATTACACGTCTGGAGGCTGCAGACCAGCACCGTGCGTGGGACTGGCACTGCTGCTTGGAGCCTGGAGGTGGGGGGGGGGGGGGGGGGGTGCAGGCCAAAGAGCAGGATCTTAGCGGGACGCTGACATAGCCAGTTGTGCTAATCCTGCTGGCTGAGCAGAAAGGGGAATGGACTTAGGAGGAGAGTCAGAAAGTGCCAGCAGAGCCCCGAGGGGAGGATGGGAATCCTCCTGATGGGATGTAGCTTTTAGGACGTGATCCTGAGCTGGAAACTAATTAAAACGGACACAGCCTGTCCTTGTGGACGGTTAGACTTAGTTTGGTTTGATCCTGGAAAAGAAATACGCAGATGCAAGGTGTCCTGTCTTGTTACATTCCTACTAATAACATCTGTTGTTAAGAAGTGAGATTGCACTCTGGAGAATGTCAGCCTTTTTTTTTTTTTTTTTATAATAAAGCAGCAAATCTGTTTCCATCCAAAGGTGATAAATTTAGCTCACCCTTGTGTGCACGGCATGTTCAGGACATGCTTGCAGATTTCAAATGGCGCTCTGAAACCTGCAAGATGTTTTTTTTTTTTTTTTTTATAAAGTCAGCCTTCTGGCTTTAATTCTCTCGACTTACTGCGTGACATTTTCATCTGGGTTTTCCTGATATTTACTCGACTCTCAGCACCACACAGCCAGTTCTGCGCCACCTCCTGCAGCACAACTCCAGACAGATGTTCTTTCCACCGACCCGTTGTGTTTTTCCACACTCAGAACAAACCTTTGCTGGCTTTGAGCTTAGCTTTAAAGGCACGCATTTGTTTTGAGAATGACCCAGGTGTGGTTCTGTATGCTTCAGTCTAAGGTTTCATTGTGACTTTCAAGGATCCCAGAGACAGCTGCAGCCTTCAGCCTGAGCAGGGGGGGTCCACTCTGTCCCTCCGGTCTATGCTTGAACTTAAAAAGGTTTTAATTTAACCGTTCATCCTACAAAGGATGGTTCATGTAGTGCTTTACACTACATGAACGTATGAATATATAGAAAAGTACTTCAAGTCCACTGTTAGGTACGGTAGAGGATGGGTGATGCTACGGGAACATCTCTTGTTTTAACATACCTTGTTAGAGTGCCTGGGATCATGAAGAATTTGAAACAGCAGCACATGTTAAATATAAATCTGGTGAGCTTTAGTCCAGACGAGCGCAGAAAGGATCCATCAGACACCAAGTTATCCTTCTGGCATAAATCATCACACACAGCGGACTGAAATCCAGTAAAGACAAGAACGCTTAAGTGAGGACCCAGGACTTTGGATCCGGAGAGGGTGAGGATAGCGAAACGGTCAGATATTTCACAATAAGAGCTTTCTAATTGGCAAAATGGAATTGGTCAAAGTATTAACAGCTGGGGCCCCAATGAGTGCATTGATGATGATTTTGTAAGTAGGAATGTATTGTACCATTTCTCTACAGACAACAAACGCTGGCAACACTACACTGCTATAATAAGCTGCTACAGTTATTTTAAAGGCTTTTTGAAACACCTTCACCAGAACTGCCAATACCAGGACAGGAGGGTGCTGTAGTGAAACAAAAATCCTAAATCCTGATGTCAAGACGGTTCACCAAAGCTCTGACCTGGGAGAAAAACAATAAAAAGGCGTCATCATCCCATGCTTCACAGGATGTGAAAAATAAAATCTTAACAAGTAACACCATTCCTCGAGGTCCCATGTTCGATTTTTCTTTCATATTTATGAACGGTGTCGTCACCAGGTCAGAAGACTCAAAGTGAAAGGTTAATAGCTGTTGGTGAATAGTCGTGCAAAAGCATATTTCAACATATGGATCTCCTTATATATATTTTACCCAACACTGAGAAATCTAAGCAATAAAAACCATAAACACAGCTAAAAAAAAAAAAACCTTAAACAATCTCATTGAAATGGTTAAAATATGGTTGCCTGCTTTGTTCCCACTCCAAAATGGCTAAAATCACACACAGCCATGCGTCACATCATGAGGAGTCCATCTTTGCACATTAGAAGAACATTGCCTTGGTTTACTCTGTTTAAACCTCAGACACCAAGTTCTGTGCGCTCCTGATTGTTGAAGCGAGAGTGAACGCTGCGTTAAGATCCAATGGGCCATCAGAAAGAAGATTTAAAGAGGCGTCAAAAGAACTGATAGTAAGCCATTCATCTGCAGGGAAATTAAAAAAAGTCCACAAAGGGACGACTATTAAACCCATCCATCCCGTCACAACTGGCGTGCCCCAGGGCTCTGTTCTGGGACCAGTACCTTTTATTATTTACATTCTTCCTATTCCTATTGACAATACATTCCTGATTTCACTGTTATGCGGATGACACTTAGCTCTATCTTTGCTGTAAGCCAAGATCCACACTCCCACCCTCTTCCCATCCGAAATAAAATCCAGGTTAACTTCATACTTCCTTAAACCGAACAGTGATAAAAACCAAACCTCAGCCTCCACGGGGAGCAGACTTTCTCCCACTCTCTCCGGACATGCGTAGTACCAACACTTTTTCTAACTTCAAGTGTAAACTCAAAAACCCATCAGTTCAGAAGTGCATACTCTCTGATTGCAGGTGCATTGTTGTTTAATCTGTATTGTTCTGTACAGTCTGAGTGCTCTAAAAGGTGGTTTTAAATAAAACGTATTATAAAACAACTGTCAACAGGTCCAGGTCTGTCTACCCAAGCAGGTTTCCACTGAAAGTGGACTCCAAGATGCTAAAAGAAGTCTCCAAAAAAGACATGCTAATCACAGAACCCACAGCAGGACTCTTGTACCTGCTGACATGAAAGTGCATCCCTTAAATATAACTTCACCGCGATGTGTGCAAGGAGGAAACGGCGGCCGCATTGAAGCTCGTCAGAGCGAATGAAGACGTTCGGAATAATTAGGGGCAACAACTGAATCATTTGGACATCAGAGCAGAGAACATGTTCGGCATAAATCAAACAGCATTTCCAGAAGGACCTCCCACCAACTGTGAAGCATGGACGTGGGCGCGTCACGGTTTGGGTGTCATGTGACAGAAGCCACATTGAACTTTAACGTTTACCAGAGGCTACTTCAGAAAAATGTGAGAGTATTTGGTGGTATGAAAAATGACCCAGACGTTTAAGTAAATCTACCAAGAACTAGCTGGAAATAGAGAAATGGATGGATGTCAGAGACTGATAGACGGAAGCCACTTCAACCTAAGCAGGTATCACTATCCTTACTTTTTTCTCAGCTAACAAAAACATTTTTGCTGATATATCTACTTTAATAAGTAAAAAAAAAAACAATGCCAATTTTTGGTATCAACACTTAAGTCCCCTTGTGTGTGATATATGAGAACATTTCTTTTTTAAAGAACTATTTTAATGGGAAACGCCCCCCCAGAAATCAGCGCCAACGTCTACCGTGGGACCCTTCCAAAGAGATGCACGGAGGAAAAACCTTGGGAGTTTAGTTTGACAGAGTTGGAATGACCCATTTTATTGTGGGCAGTTGAAATACATGGGTATAAATACCAACAAAAAGGAAGATAATGGTTGACTTCTGTACATTACATTCTAACAAAGAAGTGATGGTCTCGCAGTCTACCCCTTGTACACGTCAGACCCTTCAGCCGTGACCGCCCGCCCGCCCGCCGCCGAGTACGATTATATTACCCCCATTCATCTGTGTTAAGACAGTTAATATAAAATATAAAGCAACTCATGACTAAGTTTAATCGGTTAACACTTTAAATCACACCTCTATCTATGTCTACTTAATTTTAATACAGCCATACAATACAAGTATACACGGTTATTTTGTGGCTAGAGAAAAGTACAACCAAAGACGGTGTGGAAATGCAAACATACAGTCAATTTTTAAAGACCCCCGAGGTGGATTGAGGTCGAGGGTGCCTCTCTGTGTCACACGTGTGGCGTTATGATGCAGGAAAAACAACGGTGGAGAAAAAATAAAACGTTTTTTTACTAAACACAGCCTGAGACGAGTGTACAATATGCACACTTGGGAGGGAAATGAAAGGAACGCGACAAAATAACAGTACTAATATATACCGCTGTCTCTCTGACCTCTCGGGTAAAAATAAATCTCTGACGTTTGTCCTTGGGTTCCATCTTCTGGTAGCAAAGTGCCAATAGAGTAACAGATGGCCGGGTCTTCACTGTGTTGTCTCATCCAACATGACGGCAGGGGAAAAACGGGGGCATTGGAGAGGAAAAATAAAAACAACTAAATTTCAGTGTTTTATGTCTTTTAAGCTGTCAGACCGTTTCTTTTTTTTTCTTCTTTTTTTTTAAGAAATCAACAAGTCTCAAGGTTTTTCCCCATCACGTCTTCAAAGGAGGTTGTTTTCCGCCTTTTCGTGGCCTCCCCCCCCGATGCTGACAAGCGGGTTCTCATTGGTTGTTTTTGGCTTTCGCGTGTGTGAGAATGTGAGACTTCAGGTTGGTGGACTGGGCGAATTTCTTATTGCAGCCGTCGAACGGGCACACGTAGGGCCGGTCGCCAGTGTGGATCCTCACGTGTGTACGCAGGTTGAAGTCCAGAGAAAACCTCTTCCCGCAGCCTTCAAAGGTACACTGGAGGAAAAAAAAATCAAATAACCATAACATTCCCTCATTAATCTCTTGTTTTATCTGTTTTTTTTTCTAATAACTGTAAACGTCAATGTATTACGTTGGGAATTGATGTGATAGACCAACACAAAGAGCATAATTGTAGACAGATTCATATATGGGGTACATCCCCCTGATAATGGAAGATGGTAGTGGAAGCATCATGCTGTGGGAATGTCTCTCTTTAGTAGCAACAGGGAAACTGGTCTACAATGGTTTAGATGAAAGCATATTTATGTGCAAGTGTGGCCTAGTCAAAGCCCAGGCCACACTTTAAAGGAGAATCAGTGGCGAGACTTCTCTGCGGGGAAGCACAGTGGTGACAGTATAATGCCATGGGAAGAGTTTTCATCGGGGGGACAGGGAGGCGGGTCACAAATGATGGGAAATGGATGGAGCTTAATAAGGGGAAAGTCTAGAAATCCAGAAAACCATCCGAGATGATTCTGGGTCTGAGATCAGAAAGTTATCATTGTTCCAATTTATCACATCCAAATAAAGCCAGCTTTCATAAAGGAGGACTAGAGGCTGAGATGAAGTGGGAACAGACTTAAATCAAAGCTCCCTCACTAGAGTGGCCCGGTTAAAAGTTTAAAAAACACAAACGCGTGCCGCACTTTTCAGAATTTTAGTTGTGAAAAAGCCATCACTTTCCCTCCATTTCACTATCCTCCCATGTGTTAATTTACGAAATAAAATGCCAATAAAAAAACGCTCTTAGTTCAAACCAGGAACTGGAGAGCATTTATGGCCATATTTTCATGGTATTTATTGAGATAATGATCAAAGTGATAAAAAAAAAAAGCATTTAATGTGATATTGCTGAGTGTGGGCCTGAAACCCATAATTCATTGCCTGGGCCATTTCCGGACACCAGCTGGTATTAAGTAACGCGATTTTACGACTAAACAACACAGATAAACCGCATTTAATCATCTTTTTAAAGAGAATAAAAATTGCTGCTCTTACAAAAAAAGAATAAAAAAACAGTTAAAATCCCAGCGATACTTTGAATTTTTGCGTTTTAAATCCACGATGAGTCTGGAAGTGAGCAAAATGTAAAGAGTGTGTAACGTCCGGCTGCTGATGCCAACCTGAAAGGGCTTCTCCCCCGTGTGGACGAGCTGGTGCCGCTTGAGCTTGGAGCTCTCGACGAACGCCTTGCCGCACTCTGCGCAGACGTGCACGCGGGGCCCGTGGGTATGCAGGTGCTTCCTCATGGCCGAGTTATCCCTGAACATCTTCGTGCAGCCCTGAGGGAGGAAATCAAAAGGGAGGCAAAGCGTAGAGTTGACAAACAAATAACGGCGGCTTCGCTTCGGCGAGGATGTCGATACTTCATTGATGAGCGAGGGGTGGTGGTGGTGTGGGGGGGGTTATGTTTCCTTTCATACAAATGTCAGTGACAAGTGCTCCCAGCATTTTGTAGAGCTTTTGGAAAGAGGCTCTGAAAAGGGTAGAACAACAGATCTATAGCGGGCTGAAGTGGTGATGCTCTGTTAACAGCCTAAACTAAAGAGAGCAGAACGCTCGCAGAGCAAAGAAAACCCTTTACATTAGCAGCTCCACATAAAAGCCCGTTGTAATTGTGCATCAGAGCACTCAAGTGCTATCAATGCTTTTCAACAACCTTCATAAAAAAAAAATAAAAAAAAAAAATGTCCAAGCAACAACGGGCAGCACTGAACCTGTGTGAACAGGTCCGTTGTGACAGGCGCCATCTTTAGACTCACTTTATGAGGACAGGCTATCGTCCGGGGAGCATCGTCTTCTTTCACCTTCCTGGGCTTCATTCTGAAAAGACAGGGGGGGGGGGCAGATGGTTAGAGGTACTTAAAACAAAACGCAGATAAAACCAAGCTGTTGACAAAAGGTTTAAACTAAAGTTTAAGCAGAGATCCATTGGCCAGAGATTGAAACTGGCTGAATTCCCCCCCCATGAATAATAAAATCAGATAAAGGACAGGAATAGACGGTTTGATGTGTAAATGTGAAAGGCGGTGAAAATTTGGACAATGACTGATTTATAAAACTCTAATTCGATTCAAGCAGGCTGGCTGTATTTACACAGAGGACTTTTTATTGCTGGGCCCTTTTTACGGCGACGTGCCTTAATTACTTCCCATAAACCCAGCGGTTCTGTGTTATCCACAGTGGACGAGCTGCTCGGAGCTGACCTGACCTACAGCGTCGCATTAGCAGCAGCCGGCTGCAGCACCGCCAGTCAGTGATTTGTTTTGTCATAAGTACCTTAGAACATTTTCAGCGGAGCCATTTCTCCGTTAAAATATGTTTTTTGTGATTTTCCTTTCAAGCTTGGTCCTGATTTTATCTACTATAAATAATTAGGAAGAAGACACATTTAAGCATGTTATTGTGGCAAACTACAGTTTCACAGCCTCAGACCAGGAAGGTTTTGCCCTGCAGTCTCTGTGAGATTCCTGAGATCTGACAGCAAAACATCTACCTTAAACTACGTGGGTCTCCTTATCAGCACAGGCCCCTGGTTTGGCCGTGTGCTAAAGGGCCATTTCTCTGCTTTTCAGCCACCTGGACTACCTTAAAACAGCCGAGTCAGACCTTTCAGACGTGCATTGGACTTTTTTGCACCAAATCCAGATTCTGCCAATCCGTAGGGCATTTCCCACCTTTATTGTTTTGTTTAAACGGCTGTGTTGAATGTGTTACCTGTCAATTTAACCGGATCCAGATTTGAAGTTGTCTAGATTTAATAAAAAAAAAAAAAAAGAAGCAGAGAAATGTCCCTTTTATTCGAGTTATGATTAAACCAGCACACATGTTTGAGCTCTTAGTAACTCAAAACCAAAACTGATGGATAAAATGTTGAGATGAGAGAAACCAGAAGAGCTTTCTGGGAACCATTTCCCCTACATACCCGGTTCTTGTTTTTTGGTGCATATCCAGTCATGGAGAATAATAATGATAATAATAATGATAATAATAATGATAATAATAATAATAATAATAAAAAGATCCATGCTTTTCCAGACTCTTCAAGACTGTGTAGAAACCCTGTAAACTACAACTAAAGCATAGGCTGAGGCCAAAAATAATGGCACACAAGCTGAAATTGACTAAAATGCAAAATGTCTCCAGAAAATATATGCCAGGTGAGGGTTGGGGCCTTCCAGCGCCATTAAACTCTGCTTTCTGCCTATAATTACAATCAGGCAGAGCGGAGCTAAATGCAACTACTTCAGCCTTTTATGCTTTTCCTGCCTATGACAGCAGCTTTACATGAGGGATTTCTTTAAATGGGTATTTGTTCCAATATATGTGATTGAGCCTATAATCAAAATAGTACTACACAGTCGAAACTCTCATGACTCACGATTAGAACGTTTTAGTTTAGCAGTGGTTGAAATACACGTCACCTTTCTTTTGTAAACGATGCAATTAGATCCCGTCGTCGTTCTCTGTGTAAATATCTTCACGCTTCACTGAAGGTCGCCAGAAAAATGAGAATCTTGCACCGACCCAATAACAATACTCGCTTGTTTTTTCAAAGCTGGCCCTCCTTCGCACAGTTCCCGGACGCTTACCACATGAAAAGTAATGCGCCGTCATAACTCTAGATTAAAACAGCACACGGTCTTCGCCAAAATCAGGCACTTTACCTTATTGGTAATTTTTTATGTACACATTGAAACACGGTCTGCAGTTTTGGGTCCTCTAAGATAAACCGTCTCTCTTATTGTCCACACTGAACACACATAAACACCTTTGGTCTTTTTGTGTGTGAGAATACGGTTTGAATGTTGCTTTTAAATAGGGCTGAACAATTAATCGCATTTTCAATATAATCATGATTTAAAAAAATGCAATTTTTGGCTATGTAACAATTAGGGAATTAGACACGTCCATTAGGTGTTGGTAAAATGTTTAAAGTGGATTTGCTCCACATGGAAGGGAAGAGAGTTGCAGCAGTGAGATAATCTAATTTTATTACTTGTTTTAGAGTTTGTATAATCATACAAAGCATTAAGTTCTGGTCAATCAGTTTAATACATAGACTTGTTTGTTGGTTGGACTTTATGTTCAACAAGGATTGATGTCCAATTAAATTAAAAGCTGTTCTCTTAAATAATATTCTGATCAGTAGAAACATTAAAAGTTCATATTTAAATTAGTCCTTTTTTACAAACATCTTTATTTAGAGGCCATTTTTTTTGCTTGTGGTTAACGCGGAGAAAAGTCAAAATTGCAATTTTGGTTGAAATATATTGTAGGCAGATCGCAATCATTTCTGCACCGAGTTCAGATGCTGTGGGTCTTTTAGGAACTAATCCACATGGCTAGGAAACAAAACACATGATAAATTAAACTGGGAAAAAAAATGCATTAAATCACAATATTAAGGAAAAAAAATCGCAATTAGATTATTTTCCAAAATCGTTCAGCCCTACTTTTAAAATAAAAAAGAACAGCAAAATAATCCCCCATTTCTGTACCACACCACACTGTACGCACCATCGATTTCACTTAAAAGGGGCTTCAGTCCGTGTAACAAAAACGACAGATCAGAATGCATGCAGTGTGTGGAAAAATAAGCCAAACACGTCTGCGTACCGCTGGGAGCCGCTGATGCAGACACACTCACCTGGCGAACTCAGCCAGCTGTTTGGGGTCGGAGAGGTCGATCCCCGGGATGCCACCAGGGGGCAGCTTCTTCCCCGTCATGTACTCGGAGTAGTCCGGGGGAGAGTTGTCCCCGACGATCTGCTCCTCCACCACCGACTCGTGGTCGATGTCTTTATTGTCATCTAGGAACACATTACAGAGACTGAACCGATAACATATTGGTGGAACCCTGGCTACCAGCCTCGGGGGTCTGACAAACATCTGCGGCAGCGCGCAGGCCACCTGTTTATGTTAACAAGCACTTCAGAGGCCGCATTGTTACCGGATAACAGGAAGACAATTAACACTTCCTCACATTTACAGTGATCACTAAACCACAGCTTTATATTGCACAGTAATTTGTCAGATCTTGACCAAATCCCTCCACTCATCAGATGTTATCTCTATGCTTCAAGCCAGGGGGGGCCCAAAGTCCGGGGGCCAGGACTGATTTCGCTAGGCCCTCAGCCCTGACTGCAATTAAGCAATGAGACTGATTATTATTAGTTCAGTTAAATATTGTGTGCCATTTATTTATTTTATATATATATATATATATATATATATATATATATATATATATATATTCTATTGGGCACTGGGACTTTTTCGTCCCATGTGACAAAACGTGCACATTCCCCCTTTAAGCCATTTTAAAAAGGCAGATTTAATTGAAGTACATTCTACCAGGCATAAATAAAAGTCAGCTGGCAAAAGAAAATGACTGCTCAACAGACAAGATCGGGGCATTTTTTTCCCACTAATTATTTGTTTAAGGATATAAACAAAAAGATTGACAACAGACTTTTTGTCTCAACAAGAAAGTAGAGTTCAAAGTGAGGTCCACGTGGACAATAAAACCCTGCATTAATGTAATAAAACCCCATATATATATATATAGCACTCCCTGCTCAAATAAATTTGGTTTTAAATGAACTATTTTAATAATTATCCACTGTTTCTCTGTTAGGAAAATCTCAACATACGTCCAGATTATATTTTAAGTCCGTATTGTTCTAAATAACCCGCTTTTTAGTTGATTTCCTTCCTGTTTCTCTTTTTATGTTGCAACTCGCATGAGTTCATGTGTTAACATTACTCTTCAGCAGCCAGCAGAGAGCACTAACAAAAAAAAAAAAAAAAAAAAAAAAAATAGAGCAGCCGTGTCTGTCACCCAGCAGGCCAGACAGCTCGTTTCACCCAAGTCTCAGAAACAATGAATGGATCGGGTCAAGCCGAGCCCCGGAGGCTCCTCTCCACAAAGCCACTTATTTAGCGGTGAGCGGCCGCTGCCTCACTGCCGCTGTGTCCCTCCGCGCGGCGGAGCTTTCGGGGCTAAACGGCGCTGCTGCACCGCGCCGCGGCCACGCAGAGCTAACGGCTAGATTATATATACCGAATAAAAAGCCCTTCCTCACAAGCAAACCCGTCCGTATAAAAACTCAAACCCCCAATAAACAGCCGCCTGGAGCGACGGCGGCTGGAATGGCGCAGAAAGTGCGCCGCGGCGATGCGGCCTGCAGCTGTGTATGCGACCCAGCTCCCTCCCGACCCGCAGCACGGCCGCCATCTCTGCCCGGCCGCGTCTATCGCCATCTTTTCGGGGCCGCCGCCATACTTACGAGTCTCGGGGAATATGGCGGCGCCCAGCAACACCTTAAAACATGGCCTCCCTTCAAAACAAAAACATTTCCATATGCTGCAAAGGGGTTTTTCGCCGAAAAAGCGGACTAAACGTCGCTTTTCACATCGGCGCGAGCGAGCACTCCAGGAAATAGTCTGGTGCAGCAGGACAACGCCCTGGTAATGAGGCCTCATTGCAACGGAGCTTACAGACACCGTAGGGCTAAAGTTACTTACCCGATGCCCACATTGTAACAGAAAATTCTCCCTCCAGAGTCTTTATTTGCACCTGCTTCTGTTCCCATTTTCTCCCACCAGCCTCGGCGCCGCTTAAATAGCTCTTTTTGCCCGCTTTCTTGCCCCCAGCGCCGCCTGCTCGCTTCACCCGACCCACCGAGCTCTTCCCGGCCACAGTCACTAAAGTCTGCTCGATGTATTCGTCCTCGACCCCGGGAGCCGGCACCGGGATGAGGATCTGATCCTCGAATCCGCCCCCGCCGTCCGTGTGCAGGTCCGAGTCGTCGCCGCCGACCACCTCCTCCCGGGTCTGGACCAGGATAACCTCCTGGTGGTGGTGGATCGAGCTGGGGTCGTCCGTGACCAGCGGCTGCAGCGCAATCATAGGCTGCCCGTCGTCGTCGTCGTCGTCGTCATCCCCGCCGACCACCGTGGTCTCGATAGTCTCCACCGGTATCGTCTCCACTTCTATTTCGTGCAGCTCCACGATCTCGGCAGGCATCTCCGAGCCGTCTGTCTCAATGTACAGCGTATCTCCGGATGCCATGTTGAAATCCGCCAGTTTGGCTGTCTCATTCACGCCGTGTAGTGCTCCTTGTTTTTGAACCTCACATTCACTGTCACACACACCCCCTTGGTCCGCTCTTTCCCTCCGTCTCTTCTCCCTGTTCTTCGATAACAACTCTCCTCACTCCTTTCCACGCCAGTTCTCGTCGCCTCTATGCCTCTGCCATAGCCAATCATCGCGAGATTTCGGTGCGCCGAGTGAGAACGGTTTTGCTGTGGCATGGGGGTTCCAGTGGGGGATTCCAAACCTTGTATGTAGAACATTGGATGTAAAATTTCCACATATATATTTCTTATCTGAAAATAATTTATTGAAGTTGACTAGCTTGGCAAAATATGTTGATAATTTCACTGCTTGTATCATTTACTAAAATAACATTTTTAGTTTTTATTTATATTAACGTTATTAAATATTTCTGATTGCCCAGCATATGTGTATTTTAGTTGTGTTTAAACTTATCCAATATATTATTATATATATGTGGCATGCCAATAAAAAAAATATTTTTTTTTCAAACAGTATAATCCTACTCAAACTTGCAATGCTTTCAAAAACCTGCCATCAATTTCAATTCTGTACTTCAATTGTTAGGAATATGAAAGACCATAATGGCCAAAATAAAATAAAATAAAATAAATACATACGTGTGACAAAATTCAGAAAATCAGTGCTAAATTACAGGAAATGCATCAAAAATTAATTCAAGATATAAGAAAAATGTTCACTTAAATAATGGAATTTATTTAATTTTAGAGTCCTTTATAATTCTTTTTATTATTTTTAAAAATTCTCCCCCCCCTCTCTCTCTCTCTCTCTCTCTCTCTCTATCTATCTATCTATCTATCTATCTATCTATCTATCTATCTATCTATATTTAAATACTATTTATAGTCTTTAAAAACGCTTTTATTTCCTTGATCTGCGCAGTGGTATAATTTAAATTTTCACTGAGGATCGTCAAAGAAACCATAACATCAGATTGGTTTATCTGTACTGCAAGCTAACATCCGACCAATCACCTTTAACTACTAAACTGTTTGCCCCACCCACATGACCCGTTATTTTTAAAGTGTCACAAATGAACAAATAAGTCATTGATGATTTACTCAAATGTATTATAGGATCACAATTTGACATACATACTTTGATACTTTGATAATCATACATTAGATTAAAGATGTCCTTAATACAAACATGTTTTTGGGTTACAAAAACAAGCATTTTGCAATTGTGTCGCAGCACATTATTTATCTATGGGATTAAGTCCTCACAGTCAGTGGATGGGGCTAAGAATGCTATAGTTGAAGGTGATTGGTCTAAAATGTGCACTTTAACCAATCAGATTCTAAGCTCTTGCAGTTTAGCCTTGGGACATTTTTAGTTGTTTCATTGTGCACTGCAACCATGTGGGACAGTGGGACATTTTTAAATAAATGTTGTAATAACTATGGATTTAATATACTTAAAATTTAAATTATTCCCATATTTAATTTTTTAATCATGTATATAGAAAATGACACCTAAATATTTATGAATACATGTTTATTTATTTCTTGTATGCTTATGTATGGGCCTGTGGTTGAGTGGTGTGGTTGATAGGTCACCTTGTCCATTGCTCTATTTACCTCTCCAAAATATACGTACCTAACATAGGTTTTATAGGGCCTATGCTATTGGTTTTATTGCTCAGTTAACACAGCTTAGTTCTGTTAAAACTCCTTAGTGTGGTACTTATAAATGTACAATAACTTGTAACTCATGTTTTCCAGGTAGATACCTTTACAGTTGTAAGTGTAGCATCTTATTAGGGTTGAAAATGAAACATCTGACTAGTTAATGCATGTATAATTTGGGGTTATATTTAAATTGCTATATCCATATAGATATTTGGAACTATTTACTAGCATAATTTCCAGCACATATGATAAGATATTTTAAATGATCTATCTTATTGATAAGGTTATCAGCATGATACTTCAGTGCAACAGCTTTCAACCTTGCACCAGCTGTAATTTTGTGCTCCCTGTTTAATAATAATAATAACAAAAACTCATCTAAATAAAGGATAAAAGAAATCAGACACCCGTATTTATCCAAATCATTGGTCACAGTTTTATTTGAATTCATTTGAAACGCATTGTTTCTTTTTTTTCTTCTTCCTCAAACCAGGAAGCACTTTGTCATAAAAGGGAGACAATAAAATGAACAATATTTCACCATTTCCTTGCAGCCAATAAACATTTTTATTAACAACATGATCACAAATACTCTGGTGTGTTTTTTTTTGTTTGTTTGTTTTTACCTCAGAAGATAGCATTATCAAAAGAAGTTTATTTTATTCTCGGTTTCACGTTGAAACCTATTTTTCTTCTTCTTTGAGTTTCTGCTGTGGTTCCAAATGTACAGGTGTTGGCGAAAAAGGATAAATAACTAAACAAAAAATATTTCAGGTCAGGTGATGACAGCAAAAAATAGGAACTGCTTGTATAGCTCAAAGAAATCTAAATAAGATATAAAATACAAAAAAAAAAAACTTGCACTGATGTGCAATAAAACAATATCATTACTATCATATTAATGTCATAATTTCCTCCAATATTACAAGTGTTTTCTGACATCTTGTTTCAACACACTAACAATCACAATGATAGTAATAATAATGAAAAGCATATTCTTAACGAAACATAAATAACTTCAAAAAAATGCAAAACTAATAAAATAATTTTCATATTTTGCAAGTTTCTTTTGGGTCCAAGGCAGAGGGGAGAGATGGGCAGACAAACAGACAGAGACATGTTAATAAAACAGAGTATCAGTGCGAGAGAGTGGCCCATTCACGTCCTCCTGTAAAAACGAACCAAATGTTACACGGACACGTCTGAGGTGTTAACAGTGACCGAGCCGCGTTGCTTCAACACAACAGCTGAACACGATGAGTAGAAGATGTCACAGTTTGGGCCTCGGTTCCTGACTTCTCCTTCTCCTCCTCCTCCTCCTCGTCTTCAGGGCCTCAGCAGCGGCTACACGGGGCAACGGTTCGAAGAAAGCGATTCAGGCCTCAAAGATTATGTCGTGCTAACTCGACTGAGTTCATTTCTAATGGCTGTGCGGAGAGAAGATGTGAAATAAAAAGTTAGGGTTAAATTGCGGGCAGGTAGGTTCTGGTAAAGACAGATTTTATATATACACACACACACACACATATATATATATATATATATATATATATATATATATATATATATATATATATATATATATATATATATATATATACTGAAATCTGTAAGCGAGCTATCTCTTGTGCATAAGATGCTGATGGCACATAATGTCACCACAAAACCCCACTTCAAAACAAAATGTATATATATGCATATATGCATATATATATATATATATATATATATATATATATATATATATATATAGATATATATATATAGATATAGATATAGATATATAGATATAGATAGATAGATAGATAGATATATAGATATAGATATATCTATATATATATATATATATATAAATAAAACCTTTTCCCTTATAACCTGAGGGCAAAGGCTGATTTGAGATGTGGTGAGACCAAAAGGAACTCAATCTGAAGAAATATTTTGCCGTTCACGCAAAACCTTTTTGTATAAAAGTTTTACATCACCGTCACATTTTCTTTAGGCACT
This sequence comes from Fundulus heteroclitus, assembly GCF_011125445.2. Taxonomy (NCBI): domain Eukaryota; kingdom Metazoa; phylum Chordata; class Actinopteri; order Cyprinodontiformes; family Fundulidae; genus Fundulus; species Fundulus heteroclitus. The sequence continues at coordinate 698,150 of NW_023397208.1, read as the reverse complement.
GTATATAGATATAGATATATATATATATATATAAATAAAACCTTTTCCCTTATAACCTGAGGGCAAAGGCTAATTTGAGATGTGGTGAGACCAAAAGGAACTCAATCTGAAGAAATATTTTGCTGTTCACGCAAAATCTTTTTGTATAAAAGTTTTACATCACGTCACATTTTCTTTAGGCACTAAAGAAGTCAACGGTTATTCACACAGAAAACCAGGCCTGTCTGTGGTGCGGCACCAACAATGATTCGTATCAAAACACGTCGCAACAAGGATGGCGACAGAAATCGGAGGAGTCGTTAGCTTCGAGACTCCAGGAAAATCAGCTTTCTCTTCATCCAAACGTTGTTTAAAGAGCTCTCTCCTGCAGGTGTTCTTCACGTCACCACCAAAACACCACTTCAGAAAATTTAAACTATCTATTTTAAGTGCATTGCACGAGTTAGGGAAGAAATACGATACATTTGATATTTCATTTTTTCCTCTTTGTAAGTAACACATCTCCGCATTTATTGGAACCACTAGTAGAGATGTGTTAAAAGCCTTAAAACACATTTATTTTTTATTTCAGTGGGAAAAGGGGGGCTGAGGTCTCACAATTATTGGCAGGACATGGCGACGAGAAAGCATTAACTCACCTTAACCTGCACTCGTCTTGAGTAAGAGCAGTTCTTTTTTAAAGGCTTAAGCTGGAACAGCAACAAACAACGCTGGGTGAGGCTTTAAGTCTGTGACCCTCAATGGGACGATAGTGGAGGAGGTAAAAGCAATCACCGAATCTTGCTTGGAGAACTACATACAATTTTCAGAGTGAAATACTACCTAAACAAAACCACAACTGCTCTTATGGCTTTTAGCACATCTTCACTAAAAAGTGCCAATATAACTGTTTTAAACAATAAATAACCATTATTGTTGAATTGCCCATACTAAATTGTGTTAAAGTTATATATTTATACAGATTACTGAAAAATGTTATACTATTTAATGAGCCATGTCTAAATGAACCCAATTTTCAGTCATCACAAATGCATATATTGAAATTTTTACTGTATCTTGACAGCTCAGCTAAAGTATCCAAAACTTTGCCCAGAATGAAATCTCTTTCATTTTACGGTTAGAAAACAAATGCATTGGTTATACTGCAAATGTTCATAGCAGGTTATTGAATTTTTAATGTTTAGTTTTCTGAGAATCTAGTGCAACCTAGTGGTTACAACTGCACATAACGGGTAGACTGGTGCAAAGGATGCATATTGGAACAACGTGGATGAAGAGAGAGCCCTGTCTTTGAGGTCGAGACGTGAAAAAGAAACGTACCATCGATGATTTCATCCTTCACTTTGTGTAGTTCACGGAAAACCTCATCCAAGATTTCCTGCGGAGGTATAAACAACAAATTCTCTCTAATTACATGAGAAATAGCAGTTTGCAGAAAACAAATGTACACATATCCTAGAATCTGGGTGAGGTGCAGACCACTGGTCGTCATTAAAAGTAGCTGACGGAAAACAGGCCATTGTTATTGTGAGTATACAGCAACGTCGAACAGCATTCTGACCAAACGTTGCATCGTTTCAGTTTTCCCCCCCGTGTGCTGACATGCAGTTTGAGCACAGTGTTTTACCTCACCTGTTTCATCCTATCAAGATCTAACGAGTCTGTGTCGCTGACACTTCCTGCCGTTCGTAACCTGTGCGATTTATAAAAACATCACATTTTCAATAAATCCTTCATTCCACTGCTAAAGCCTCGCGTGAAACGAGTTGCAGGGCTCCCGGCTCTCACCTCGAAACCATCGACCTGTCTGCTGAGTTAGCTCGGTCCCAGGGCTTCTTTGCGGCGTCTGTATGACGAGAACAAAATGACTGGATGAGGAAAAAAAAAGGCGACAGGGATTCTCGGGGGAAATAGCAGAAGCTTGGACTTTGCTGCAGCGGGACCAGTTTCTCCCGTGCATCACACGACTTCACTGCAAAAAGGGATCTAAAAGTAAGTAAAATTTTCTTGAAATTAATGTATTTTTCCTTGATTTAAGCAGGTAAATAAGACTATTTGCCAATGGAGTGAGTATTTTTACCCCTACAATAAGATAATTAGATATCCTGCCCTTGAAATAAGATGATAGAGATGAAATGTTCTTATTTTAAGTGCAAAAATCTTATTCCATTGGCAAATAGTCTTATTTACCTGCTTAAATCATGGAAAAATACATTCTTTCAAGAAAATTTGACTTACTTTTAGTTCCCTTTTCGCATTGTTAGTTTTCCTACCTGCAGAGTTCTGTGCACCCCGAGTGTTGGCTGAGGGAGAGTTTGCATCATCCTGAAGTAATAAACACACAAGTGGGAGAAAAACATGTATGACCCAACAAACATGGTCCTGATTGTGTAACCACCATCAACATCGTCATCGATCTTAACTATTTCAGAACGTCGGTTTTTGGCTCGTACACTTACGTTTTGGCTGTCGTCAGGCTTCTCTGAAGCTGCTTTCCTTCTGGGGGAAAGAAGAAGCCTCAATTAAGAATGACATATTTCACCTAAAAATGAATAAATGTCAGCGTTGTTTGTAAAAATCTAACACAGTAATAAACTGTGAACCCGGAGGAAATAAAGTAACAACGAAAAAAAAATACTTTAATGGTATGGCAAAAGAAAGTTGCCACAACTGGCAAGGTAAAGCGTGTGAAAAACTAAGAATCACCCCATGACTCGATGGTTTACAGCACCATCTTAAGCAGCATTAACTTAATCTAGTCCTGTATCCGTCTCCCACATCATTGTGGAGAAGGCATGGCTTCATTTGACTGAATCTAAAGCTCTCTAAGGTCCTGGCGCATTGTTTCCAACAGGCTGAGGTCTGGACTTTGCACCATTTGCAGCTGTGTTCAGGATCATTGTCCAGCTGAAAGAGCCGGTTTCAGTCAGACTCCAGCCGTCAGAGAAATGGCTTCGCTTTTGACTCTAGAATAGTTTGGTGTATAGAGGTGTTTAGTTCCCTGCAGTGCTGTTGCTGAGCATTATGGTTAAAACAGCTCCACTTTGGCCTCATTTATCCAAAGAACATTGTTTCAGCAGGCTTAGGGTTTTATTTAGAGGCAACTTTGCAAACCAAATTCATGTTGCCGTATTTATTTTAAGGAGAAGGGGCTATTACTTGGCAGCCCTTATAAACAAGCTTGATCTCCACGACCGTTTGAATATAAAGCAACCTTGTGAAGAGGCTTTTCTTTGGGTAGATTGCTCTGACCTTCGTGCCAGGAGGGCGTTCATCTCCTCCATCAGTCCTCCACTCCCACCACTCGTTCGGTTGGCTTCATTCTTGGTACCCGAAGAGCTGTCCTCAGGCTGGCATCCAGAAAGGACAGGTCAGCAACTACTTGTCACTTTCAGTACAAACACTTTAGATGGCGTCTCAGTCAAGATCAGAAGACATGGTCATGATATGTTTCAGCCAAACCTTATAAAATGCAAAGTTACGGTCTTACCCTTTGGACACGGCGTAGTTTGGCCCCAGCGATCATTGCTGCGAGACCCGTTGGTGCAGGTGCCTCGTCCCCCTGGTTGCCTCCTCCTATAGGCAGCGGAGGAGGGAGAGGAGGCTGGGGGCCCGCTGCGGATGGCGGCGGGGGCCCCGGTGGTGGCGGAGGAGGGGGAGGGCCGCCCATGTTTGCAGGGGGAGGTACTACGGGTGGAGCTACGGAGAGCACAGCAGGGTGGCCTTGGAAAGGAGAACCTGGAAACAACGAGTAAAACATGATGAACACTTTATTTACGGCATGATACTGGTAACGGTGCTTTAATTATTTGTGGTGTGAGTGAGAAAGTGGGAATTGTGTGTTTGTTGTGTGTGTGTGTGTACCTGAGTTGGAGGACCGCCGTTCCCGCTCCATGTGTGCCTGCATCTGCTGCTGCTGTTCCATCATTTGCCTAAAGGCAAAGGAAGACAACCCAGAGGTTCACTCGGCATCAAAAAAATGTAATAATTAAATATTCAATTCAGCCACAGAAACCATTGGGACAACCCTTTTATACACGGACAGAGAAAAGTCTAAAAAGCTGAGGATTTTTGAGGACTCCACTCATTACGGGCCAGCATGTTTCCCAATGGAAACATGCAATGAAAATTAAATAAAAAAAATGGAAATGTGGCAGAAATGAAAATGAATAAAAAAAAATGTTTTGGGGGGTTGTTGCGCTATTTTTAGTCAGGACAAAGGTCTGACTTAAAAATCCAGGTAAATGCAGAATGTTTCTGCAGTCTACTTATTTTGGTGCTTAAATGATAAATCTGTTCCTCATTTAAATCAAAGGCTGAGATCATTCTGGAGCAAGCCCTCATTTTAAGCGATCTAAAACTTTCGGAGAGGCTGCCTTTTAATCACAACGAAAACATCTGCTAACCAACAACACCCCTTCATCTCAGCAATTCTCTCTTATGAAAATAACTCCCCTCTCCTCTCTTTCTTGAAGTCTTTTTTGTGGTATATGCCCTTTTGTAGAGCACAAAGCAGATGTATGTCACACCCCAGGAGAGAAGGGAAGGAGACAGTTCGTGGGGAGGAAGCGAAGTTATCCAGCTGTGAGTTGGACAGGAGAAGAGCTGAGACAGCAGAGCCTCTAAATGTGACAGCAGAGCTGCAGCTGAAGAGCGCGTCCACCGAGAAACACACACACAGACCTGAAACGTGTTGTGTGTGCGCACCCCAATCCTGGGAACAGTTTAGCAGACAGGGGATCTGGCTGAGCCACAACCCTACAAATTCTACAATTCGTGTTTTGTATTCGCATCAGCCAATGAGATAAGCAAGGGTAGACTTAGAAACTGAAACACTGCAAGACCCAGTTGCATCCGTCAATCCATCCATCCGTATCATCTCTGCATCCCTGAGTTCATTTTTTTTTTTTTTTTTTTGCTTTGTGAGATCTATCCAGAACACAAGTCAGTATGCATGCAGCAAAATCCACGAGCTGTAAACATTTCAGATGTCAGCCCTAAATGTCACATCACTACTGCAGAGCTCTAAATATAGCCGAGGAACCTTTCTTCCTTTCCAGCGGTTCAGTCTGTTTTCTTGTGCTCTGCCCTCCTCTGGAAATGATAGCTTATTTTTTTTTTTTTTAGAAGTGCAGACATACTGCGAGAATACAACGGCAATTAAATGCCAGTGCTGTTTATTTTCTTCTACTTAAGAGTCCACGCAAAATCTAATCTCATCAGAAGCCTGTAAGATAACAGTCAATGTTCTTACTAACCCCAACCCCAGCCAGAGTCATGGAGAGCTATCCGTTAAGTACAGCTGTAGCGTATTTTAGATCAACACTTTTAGTCTTAATTTACTTTATTCAACATAAATAACTGGAAACGAATTAAAAGCCTAAAGAGACGAACAGTATGAGTTGCATTTAACCTGAATGCTGCCTTGCAACAAGATGGTTGAAATCCCAGCGAAGGGCTTTCCCTGTGCGATAGATAGATAGATAGATAGATAGATAGATAGATAGATAGATAGATAGATAGATAGATAGATAGATAGATAGATAGATAGATAACAGTACCCACCCCACTGTCATACCGCAAGGAGACGTGCATATAGAACATGGATGGATGGATGGATGGATGGATGCATGGAAGACTGCATTTTTAAGCACATTATGTTTACTGAACATTAGCGACTATAAGTGCCATGTGCTTTGATTCTTTTCTGCACAAATTTGCCACATTATTGAGATGCTGCCCCGCTCACCCACTCCTGGGTTAATGGTTTCAAATAAGTCCTTCAGCATTTAAAAAAAAAAAAACTAATAATAAAACTAATCATATTCCAAAAATATTGAGACCAGGCTCTGAGTTTATGCAGTTATAAGCATAAGCCTGTGAACTAAACGAACGATTTAACGTTAGTTCTTCCCCTCAGATTTATGTTTCAAAGCCTCAAGTAGCAAGTTTAAACCGAGAGGCTTTATATTGTGAAGTTACAGACATATAACCCCTGCATCATTGTGCCCCCATTAGTGTGTTCCCAGGAAAGAGGCTTCACCTTGCTCGCTGAGCTTCAATCTCATCTGAAGTGGGGCCGTTCTGGACCTGACGTTGGAGAGCTGGACCTGCAGGATTAAAGAAAAGCAGAGGCAGAGAGAGAAATACATGATAAAGCAAAGCCGTGCTTAATAATCCATTACCAGCGCTTTAATGTTCATTATAATTAGTGCCAGTCAAGACAATTAACCACGAAGTGACAGGGAATGAAACAGGAATTAACCATTTTGTCACCTCCTTGTGGGGTACTGACTAATGCTGGATGAAAACCATATTAATCAGCACTTTAAATGAGTGTAAATTGATTTATCAAGCCTTTCTGAAGGCAAGTTAAACACCCCAGAAACATGCTCTTTGGCTTTATCGTTCATAACAGACAATCTGGTTCCTACAGCATGAAAAGCTTTGCAAAAGTATTACAACAAAATATCCTTTTTGTCCCATAGTGTCCCATAGTGGGGAAATTCGTCCCTCTCTAAGGATTTCCACTTCCCAAAAGCAAACCTCAGTTTCTTTTACTGAAATCGTATTTGATGGACCAACACAAAGTAGTGCATAATTGTGATGTAAAAGGAAGAGGATTCATATTTTTTTGGTACACAGAGTATGGATGTCACCACTGCATACCTACCTAGACATAACCATCTACCTAATCTGAGAGGCCAGGTAAAGCTTGATCAGAGAAGCAGTCGAATCCCATGGTATCTCTGGAGGAGCTGCAGAGATCCACAGCTCATGGTCGGAAATGTGGACAGGGTGGCTTTTAGATCGGCACTCCTCAAATCTGGCTTTATGGAAGTGTGGCAGCTTGAGTGTTATTGTTGAACGAAAAAAGCCAGGATGCACCATTTGCACTTTACAACCGGACTACGACAATTTGTGTTCTCTTTTGAATGAGTTGGAGGACCGAGTCGACTGCTCAATGTTGCACAAGCGCATCAGGAAATCACTTCAAGCTTGTGGTTATCTTGACTGGGCGTTTTTTCAAGTCGGCCAACAAAACTAGCAGACAAAAAAAAAAACAGCGCTGTGTCTAACACAGGGGAGAAAACAGAGAGAAACAAAAACATTGTCATACCATGTGTGTAAAGAGTTTCTCAATACACAACATACCAGTAAATCCTAAACCTAAGAACAAGAGAGGCATAACCGACTCCAGTAGGGCCGGTCTTCGGCATGCTGTACATCTGTCCCTGCTCCGACACATTTATTTATTTGCGGCTGTGTTGAACCAGGCCAACACATAAAACATGCGGGACACCGTCCCTTCAAGACTGCTTTTGTACAGCACCACTATAAGACCAAAAAAACGGTTCATCCTAAAGACAGCACACCGTAACCACAGCTGAGCGGCGTTGTGTGTGCGGTCCATTGCAGCAAGGACTGCTTAGACTCCTACATTGGAGAAACAACAGCTACATAAATGCGTGGCACAGCACAGGAGGGTCAGCAGCTCGGGGCAAGATTCAGCTGTCCACTTGCACCTCAAGAGCAAAGGACACACTTTTGATGACTATGGTGTCCAGATTTTGGACAGGGAGAACAGATGGTTTGAAAGAGGGGGGAATGGAGTCATCTTTAACAAAAGAGAAAAAGCCAACTCTTAACGGGGGGTTGTGGTACCAATTCGTAAAACTCAGTCTTAAAACTCATTCCAAAGAGATTACTTAGGCAGTCTCATCACGATTCAAGTACTCAACTCACACTGACCAATAGCCTCCAGCGACCCAGGACAATGACGGGTGGGTCATTGATTTTCTTCTGACCTGGAATGCGCCCAGGTAGATGGGCCTCCATGTGTCTAAAAACAGCAGCGCTTCAACTACTGGTTGTTCAATTGTGAGCCCTCAGACTTGACAAAGACTCCTGGATATGCATGAGACGTTTTCAGATAAAACACTGAGTGAAAGTCCGGTTGCCTCCGAACTAAGCCCGCTTGTGGTTGCCGTGACCCGGATAACTGAGAATTTGCACAGGCAGTTGTATCACTTCCTTTCCACTTCCCAGAAATATTCCTGCTTTGGTTTAGTCTATCCCATAACATCCCAGTTGAAAACAGTAACGTTTATGGCTGTAATATGAAAAAATGAGAAGAAGTTCAAGGGGTATGATTACCTTTGCAACTCGCTCTATAGTAGGGCAAATGTGACTAAAGAGCCCGTAAGATACTGTCGAAAAGTCTCCTCCTCCTTATTTCTGCTCTTTTCTTACTGTTTGTGCTGTGGAGTGCCTGCAGTGTAATCCCTTTAACTCCATTAGGGAGATCTGCAGATGAAGAGCCAGATACGCTGTGTGATTAATTCAAGACACGATAAGACGGGTGCAAAAGCCACTCCAGCTGAGGGATTACAATCAAATCAGAGGGATTCATCATCTTTTTACAATAGAGCCTCCCGATTTGATTGAATTCCTCAGGCAATGTTATCAAATGTGCCACTCCAAAGAACCATTCCGAATATATCAATAAGAAAGAAATGCTTCTTTAAAAAAAATAAGTAATAGAATGATAAATGATCGTGATCACTGGATGTTTAAGTGTTTCACGGATTCCTCTGTATTGAGCTCATTGCTTATTTTTATTTTTTTCTAAGAGAGAACTATGAAACAAAACAGAGCCAAAAGCTGTTTTACACTGACCACATCCTGTTTTGTCTAGCGAACATTGTGCTTTACATAATAGAGTTACAGCTCCAGAGTCAGACTGTGTTCAGGGTCAGCACTCTCTCCACCGCTTACCGCTCTGATGGAAGTGGCTTTGGCGGACCCACTGCACTAATGGCTGCCATTGATCAAGTAACACAGATCTCAAAATAACACAGGCGGAATTAAAGACGAGAGTCAAACCTGGTGTCAGATGGATTACCTGATTTATGTGAGCACAGTGTGCCCAGTGTTCACCTTGCAAAGAAAAAAGCTTGTTTCCATATTTTCATGCATATGCGGCTGCTATTTTAAGACATAAACATCAGAACATGGTCCTTTGTTTCAACGGAGCCAGTCTGAAATTTACTTGACCCTCATTAATAGTACTTTTATAGGGTCCAAGTTACATACTATGACTTTACAAATTTCTACACCAGTAGCTTCCTCTAGTTTCATACAAAGATTTTTTTTTTTTATAAAACTATTGCACCCTATGGGCTTATTATATTTTATTTACATGTTTTACTCTTTGTTTTTGCTCTATTTGTTAGTAACACAACCATAACAAGACCACACTACTGGAAACACAATATGGCGCAGTGAGTAAACAAGGAGAAGCAATGGAGCTGAGTGAGTCAGCAACGTCCAGCGGAGGTGCGAAAAGAAAGAGGCTAAGTAACCCTAGCCTTGTAGGTCGGGTTGGTCTTCGATCACACCGAGCTGTCTCTTTACTGCGATGCATTGCAGGATGCTCTGCTGGCTCACAGTGGCTGTGGAAATTGTCTCCATCTTGCCTTCTGATGGTTCTGCAGTACTGCTGACAGATGGCAAAACACTGTTTATGTCTGCTAATTGCACACGGGGCAAAGTTTTTCTCAGGCTCAAGAAGGCCTAAGTAAACCCTATCAGGACGAACGCTTGCCCTATATTGTTTTATTTGAAACACTGAATTTGTGTTGTTTTGTGTTTTTATGGTCATAGTACATGACATTCTTGCCCTTTAAGAGCTTTAATTCAAGTAGTAAGTTAGTATAAGTATTACATGTTAAGTTTTCTTTTTCAGATAGACATTTTAAATAAAAGGTTAAAGCGTGACCATACACACAAATGAGAATATATTCTGTCTTCTTTCTATCTTCTACATAATTTTGATTCCTTGGCTGATGTATTCTGCTGTAGTCTCTTTGCTATCTCCCTTACAAGTACAAAAATATGAGATTGTATGCTGATGATACTGCAGTTCTTGATTGGGTGTAATGCAATGTTTAGTATAGGAATATTTTAATCTGCCTCTGTGATCATCATTGGGACTGAAGGCCCACATTCACTCTGCAAGAACCGTCAAAGTTTTCTGTTCAATTGTCCTGAGTAGAAAAAAAGAATATTCCTTTTTTTGGCCAGGACATATAAAAATACTTCATCAGAAACTCAGCAATGCAGAACTCCTGGAAAGGCTGCAATTGCAAAATGTTCACTTTTCCACGTTAACCACGCCCAGTTGAAATACCCAACCAATCACACAACTGTTCTTGGACACCACACAAGAAAAACAAGTTCTGGCAGATGACGTGTCAAGAACGACCTGAAAGAACTCCCAAATCATGGTGGTGAGAAAAGAATGACATCTTTTCTCACCACCCTGAGAGAAGAAAACGGTCGGTACAGACCTTTAATGTGGAACAACCTACAGCAATGACTTATAAACTTTCTGTAACAAGTACCATCCCAAGTAATGCTTAGTTTTCCAAGAAGCATCCTGTTGACAGACATTTTGGAGCAGTAGTTCAAGAAAGAGAGAAAGAGATCATACCCAAGAACAATGCTGGAATGGTTGAAACTGTAAAGTTGAAATTTCAAAGTTTCAAGTTGAAAGAATTTGTATAATGGCCAAAGTCAGGATTCCAAGTTGGAAACCTCGAGGTTTCTCATCAACCCTGACCTGAAAGTCCAACATGGTTGCCTTTATTTTACTAAAGCTTATCGATAGCTGCATTAAGAAGGTATATATGCTTTTCTTATGATTTGTATCTCATTAAGTCTCTCAAACACACTACGATACAATGTGCTTTTTTTAAACATGTAGAAAGGGTTTGAAAGAACAAAATCCAGCGAAATACAGCGTTTTTTGCATGTTTCACTAATAATATTTACCTGGGTTACAGAGCTCAACAATGAACTAATCCCACTGGTTTTCAAACTGGAAATTATATATTGGTTAAGTTGGAGTTGATGTAACTTTCTCATCAAGTTAGCGTAAACGGTCACCAGCTTTATCCCTATAGTCCACTGTTGCCCACTGCTGTTTGGACTGAAAAATCTCCAATAAATGTCCCTTTTATGAGGTCATTGTTGAATACAATTTGTTTGAACATTTCTGTTTTTTGCCTGTTGGTGCTTGGCACCTCCACATCACAGTTAATTTGCTCGTATTTACCTTGCAAATAATTAAGTACCACAACTGATAGCAATAGTCAAGGCAGTCTGAGAACCATGGTTCAACAGTGTTTGTTCAGGTGTGAATATGTCTCCTTGACTTGAATATTTAAAAGGAATTAGAAGCTGAATTAGAAATGGGCAGATTTCCAGTTAAAAGCTCATTTTTTTTCTTATACTTTCGTTTTTCATTCATACTTTTCTGCATCACTGCTACGTTTTGGCAAATGTCAACTTGGGTCTAATCAAATTTTCTGGTAATGATTCCTGACTTTGTCTTACATTTAGTCAATTTAGCAACCTTAAAAGCAACAAGTTAAGCATGATTTTAACACAGACAGGAACACACAGCAGACACACTTTTACCTACATGACATGCTGAAGAAGAGAAACCGGCCGTGGCAGAGACAGAAACACTGACAGACGCACTCTCCTCTGACCATCTCTTGGCTTTAGCTACCTTTAGTCCTCCTCCTCATCATCCTCATTGTCCCCGTCCATCACTTTCCTCCCCGTGTTTCTCCCTCTCCTCACCTGTCCTCCTTCCTTCCCTCCTCCCCTCTCTCTTCCCCTCAGTCAACAGTATCTTCTGTCATCTTCATGCAACCGACACCGGTGGCAGCAGCAGCCGCGTAGCGAGCATCTCTGGTTCATGTTTCAAAAGGTCGAGTTTGTAGGCTGTCCATAAGATAGGATTCATGTCACTCATCAAGGCTGATATGTCAGCAACTGCTTTATAATGTTAAGTGTCCACTTTTTTTTATCTACATATTACAATTCAACCAGTTTAGAGAAGAAAAAAAAATGTGTTGCATAATCACATTAGGCTTTGAAGAAAAAAGAATCCACCTCTACCAGACACGACAAGAAAGAAATAGAAATAGAGTTGCTTAGATATTTTAGATTTGTTTTGTATAAGTTATTACGTTTTACAGTGATAAGATCAACGCATATTTCAGCAGATTTGAACATTAAAAAGACATAACAAGTCTCATATATGAGGTATCATTACATATTAGATACCTCATATTAGTAAATGTTTATTAGAACTGAAAAAACATGATAAAAGAGCAGTGTTTTTTTCTCATTTATCACTCTTGATGTATCTTTCAATTTATCTATCAATCATCCAGGAGGAAATTTCAACGAGGGTTTATTGCTATAAATATCTCACACAACATTTTGCTGTAAAGGATTTCATAAAAATGTTAGTACCGACTAGCCATATAACTTTCTTTGGATAAAAGCCTGATTTATGGTCAAATACATTATTTCAATAAATACACCCAGTTATACATATACGGTTAATTACAGAACCCTGCCGTATTCCAGCCATGAGAAGTTGCTTGGTAGCACCATATAATACAGACAGAACTTTCCTGGAACTTCGAGGTTACTTTCTTGATCTTTCCTGAACTTCACATGTTACTTTAACAGAACATACCCGGTACTTTCCTGGAACGACCATGAAACGTACTGGTTACTTTCCTAAAAAAAAAAATCCCCAGGTACCTTTCTGCATATTGTGCATAACTTACTTGTAACTTTGACCAGGTAATCCCTGGTTCTCTTCATTTACTTCAGCTCTGACAAAGTTACTTACCGGAAAAGTACAGGCTGTATTTTGTGCATCCATTTTTTTGTTGTGTTTATTTGTTTTTTTTAGTTAGTGCTAAATATCCTACATTTTTGCAAATAAAAATGACCTTGGTTCTTTCAGTAAAAAGTTCTGTAATTTGATCCAAAGAAGGATTTGTTAGACTTTCAGGGAGTTTTGCTTTAAAACAGTAATAAAGTCAGAGCTGGTAGGGACCACGCTGATGTTTGTGTGGGTTAATTTAGCCCAGGTGCTGCAGTAAATCCATCACAAACTGTAGGATTTACTCTCATTGAGGACAAAAGGTCACGCTGGATCATCCCTCACCACTAGAGGGGGTAGGAGACACACCTGCTTGGACAGGAAGAAAACACATTTTCTTTATGGCTTTCCCGCTTTTTTATCATCCGTTCTAGGTCAAAGAGCGTATTTCTTCCTTTTTGCTTCCCATGTAAACATGCAATTCTAAGCCGCTAATACTGTGCTTCCTGTATAGTGCCTACTCGTGTAATATCTATTGTGAGCTCGTACTTGGCTGCTGCCAGTCGAGCCTCCGTCCCATGTCATTAAGCAGATGAAAAAAAGGTCCGCTCTCTAGCACGGGACCCAGGGGAGATCTTCTCAATGACTCATTCAAATTAAGAGACTGGAGGGGGACGGCAGGGGACAGACACACACTGCTGCTACTGCTGTTGCTGCTGCTGCTGCTGCTGCTGGGGAAATGAGCGGCAAGCTGTGAAAGTCACTCAGTCTCTGCCTCGTACTGTCGCTCCGCACTTCATACTTGCCTGTTTCTCTCTTTGTGACTAACCCAGACATGCACAGAGGGCACTGCGGGGCAAACTGAACATCTCACATGTGTATTTCAATGCTGACAGGCAGCTGTTTTTCAATGGTGCGAGATAAGGAAGCAAACAGGAGCGGTCCAATTAGCCACAGCACCGATGAACCCCTGACGACCCCCCCGCCACTATCAATGTTATCAATTGCACTGGCCTCCCTCTGTTCTGTTATGTCTGTGAATATCGTCAGCCTGAGTTTGTTAGAGGTCACTGTTACCAAGCGTAGCTGCATTTTGACAGCTCTAATCACGCTCGCAGAGGTTGCTGGACTCTTTAAGTCAGCAGTTCTGGCTCATTTGGTGAGGATGCTGTGTCATGAAGCAGGCAGCAGCTAGGTGATGGTGCAGGAGTTTCACTGATCTATGCTTAAGGTCTCAGGATACAGCTACCGACAAATCAAAGAGATCTCAGCAACGGCCATCCTGTGCCAAAACTCAGAATTAACCGACCAAAGAAGGCCCCTATTAGATAAAGGATAGACTTTTTATGAGGAGGCCCTACTGCAACTCTTCCAGGAGCTATCCTGAAACTGACAGCAGAGGTAAAGTGAGCCATCTGCCCTTCAATCTGCTGACTAACAAAAACGCTGCTTCTAGCTTGCCAAATATAGCCTAATAAAAGGAGTTTTAAAACCTTAGTTTTCAAAATACCTTGGTATACTGTGATACTAGTAAAATTGCCAATATTTTGAACATAGATTTTAAAACCAACACGTTTTTTTTATAACTGTGGGTTTCTATTTTGACTTATCTTAAAGGCATTAAATCTTGGAATGTCCAAAACAGGAAAACTCCACTTTAGTTTTTTTTTTTTTTATGCAGCATTTTGCCTCAGGACTGAAATCAATCTTCATGGTTTATTCTAATACAGAAATAGCTCTTCACACAGTTTATGCCCTTTATTTTGTAAAACAAGTCTTTTACAAAATAAAGGATAATATAATTTGCTGATAATAAGAACTTGACAGCGAAAGCCTTCTCTTTTTTGCAGACTGCAAATACTAGACAAACATCTTTCCTCCGATGTGGAAATTGTTACAACAGCAGTGTGTCAGGGCATCAGAAGTGGGCCAGTCTGAGTATAAAGTGCATGTTAGATGAGCGGTGAAGCCATACCTCCATCCTGAGCGCTGAGTACGTTGAGGGCAAAGAGCATGGCGTTGGAGAAGGTGGTGGCCTCCTCCTTGCTGGCGAAATTGAGGCCGTAGACCTGCCTGGCGTCCCTCCATTGGTGAAAGGTCGGGGTGGCTTGGTTGTACTTGAGACCTTTCACTATAGAGTAGTTGATAACCACCTGCAAGAAAAGCAGGAGTGGGTCAGAGGAAGTAATGAAAAACCTTTTTAAACATGTGTATGAGAAATGTGATTTTATACATCTAACGTTGGAAAAGTAGGGTTGGGGAATTGACGTTGCTGCTTTGCTGATGACTCAACTTTTCTTAAAAGAGAAAAGAAAATACCATTAGTCCCTAGGGCTCATTGCTAGGTACATGAAACAATCAATGTATTTTGAGTAAAGTTTTTAATGAAGCTTTAACAATAAGATTTGTCACTTTCTATGTGCAGCCACCTCAAAGGATCGTCATATCAACAAAAGTTAATTTCTTCAATTACTTCAATTCAAAAAGACAAATTCATAGGGATTCCTTACAAACAAAGAGATTCCCGCCATGTATTTATTTTTGTTCATTTTAATATCCAAGACGTAACAGCTTATTAGAACCCAATGTTCAAATTCTCAGTAAAATTTTTATATTTTTCCTACAGAAATGTTGGCCCACACGACTGTGGGGGAGGCTGCTGATGTCCCGGTGGTCCTACAGGCTGCCAAGGATATATAAAAAGGTAAGCAGCACAAGGTCATTGCTAAACAAGCTGGCTGTTCTTTCTTATCCAAGCAAATTAATGGAAAGTTATTGTAGTAGAAAAGGTGCGCAAGCAACAGGGACAACCACAGCAGTGAGAGGCTTGTGATCCAGAGTCCTCTTATGACTTTCAAGCAGATTCATTAGGCTCTGACTGAGGTTGCTCTACAATTAAATTGGCCTTATAAACGACAAGTAAGTATTTATTAAACCTGTTAAAAATCTACCTTTAAATACTTTACAAAGCAATAATAAGCAGATATTAGTTCATGCAGAAATGGATTAAACTCAGCCAGATTCATCAGTGTTTGAAATGGGCCTTGTAGCAGCTTTATAGCTGCTTATTGATCATTTCTGAGGAATTTAAAATGGGTTATTACCAGGAATGTAAACTAGTAAAGGAGTCTTTATAGTGTTAGTATTCTAGTAAAGTGTAGACCTTCAACCCTCATCTGTCACTGAGTCTCAATGAAATGAGTCAGTTCAAGGACTATTGGTGATCAGTGTAGCCTTGACTGACGGCCCTGGCTAAATATTTGCGTGTACGTAGGCTAATCATTTCGGCATGTGTGTGTAAACAGTGTACAAATCAAATGCATTGAAATGAGCCCCTGCATGAGTGGTGTGAGTATTTTCCATTGAACTCAAGCTGACTGTCGCTAATGTGGCCATATTGAACGATGCTCTGTTCAGCAGTGAAGGGCTGCTGTAAACGGCAAGTGGGATGAAAAACTTTGTCCGCTTCATGGAGAAAGGATCGTCAATATTTCTCTGATTACCAGCTGCTGCATGGTCAGACTGTTACACAGACCTCTTCGTGTATCACTTTTACCATCTGACATTTGTAAATTTCTTAGCCTTTATTGCCATTGTACATGTGCATGAAAGAGTGTCTTTCACTGAGAAAAATGTGAGTTTTTTTTTTCTGTTTACAGCTGATTATATCAAAGCCAAGCATTGGGTTTGTTGTGTTCTTAGAGTGATTGCCATTAGAACGTTTTTTGTGTGAAGCAAATATTAATGTGGGCTGCTTTCTTGCAGTTTATATAAGACAACAGAATAGAGGAGAATCAAACAGATGCAACGTAAACTGGTATAATGAATATAATGTAATTAAAACAACAATAAACAGATGAAATCATGTATCAGAGGATAAACCTATTCCTAAATGACTTAATCACATATAAATGTACACAAAGGGGAATCTGTGCAAGATGGCACTCTAAATTTAACACAGACCTTGTAATAGTTAATATATATATATATATATATATATATATATATATATATATATATATATATATATATATATATATATATATATATATATATATATATATATATAATAGATTCTAAAATAGTTTTACTATCTATCATTAAGAGTAATTAATCGTAATCCATGAACCTCCCAGAGACTCCTGTAATCTGTGTGAGCTGGATCTAGTAAGAGTTCATGTAAAAGTCAGTGCTATATATAAAACAATATTTGTAGTGGGCATTTATTTATTTTTTCCAGGAATGTTGTACTTTATAATGGTTCCAAGCTGACACTTTACAATATTTATATATCTAAGATGCACATTCTTATTTGAAGCATCCTGCTATACACAACAACGTCAATATAATTTCTATAATTTTTGCAAATATTATGAAAAAACACGATAAAGAAAAAGCTTTTGGAAGGTGGTAACTAAACAGAACCTTTTTATTCCTAATATTTTTTTATTTCATTTTATTATATATTTGTTGAAGAAACAGAGAAAAGCAATTAAAAGTTGTGATAACATGTTTGGCTGGCGCAACAAGTCAGTTGTTTTAAGTGATAAATAGCTTTTTTACATATCAGTGCCAGTCTACCTGAAAAAAATCATGGATTGAAATTAATTTAAAATACAAATAAAAGGGAAAAAACATATTTTTTTCTATTCATAAACCTAGATGGATGTGCTTTTTTTAGTTAATCGCACACAGATGCACGCATTTGTGCCTATGTATCTACACAGCTATATATAGATCTCCATCTTTTGTTTTTTGGATAAATCTCTCAGTGGGAATCCAGCACAGCCTAATTGTGTCTCAGGCTTCCCGCGGCCTCACTGCTGTTGTTACCTGCTGGTCTTGCAGCTTGACGCCCACCACTCTGAAGGTGTTGCTGGCAGTGTTGTGGTAGATGTTGATGCGGCTGAACCCCTGCTGGCCAGGCTTGATGGGGACCCACTTCTTGCTGGTGTCATCGTAGACCATGACGGAGGCCCGCGCCTGGCAGATGCTCTGCTCACTGGGAAGGACAAATGGACGCAGGTTTATGGACATTTAGGTGCTTCTTAATCTCTTTATTAACATGCATAATGTTGTAAAAGAATTAGGACAATTTTGAGGTTTTCAGAGAAGTTCTAAGTTTAATGTTTGTGGGTTTATACATTGTTGTATATCTGCCGTATATACATTTTTTATAAAAACAGCAAAATATCCAAAGTTTGCACATGTGATATTTGTAAACATATAAAATATCATCTGGCACTCCTAAAAGAGATTCAACATTTCAAAATCTTTGAATTACTAAATATGCGTTCGAAAGCACCATACCGTAGCCATACCATATTTACTTCTAAAACACTTAAAATGCAATATAGCAGCCGGCCGAAGTGTTGTACAAATGTAAAAACAAAGAACCACAATAAAACAGTAAAATAAATATGCAAAAATATAAATCAAAATATCCCAACTATGAAGAAAGGGTGCCATATCAAGACACAGACATTAACTCACTCTGGGTTGAAAGCCAAAGAGAAATAATGTGTTTTATACAAGTTTTAAAAACAGAAAGAGATAGGGCCTGCCTGACCATCAGTGGCAGCTCATTCCACAATTTAGGAACCAGAGCTGCAACGGCTCTGTCTCCTTGGGATTTATAAAAGGTACTCGGAACTGCTAAAAGCATCTGGTCGGATGATCTGACCGCACATGATGGCATATAAAGGTGCAACAGTTCAGACAAATGAGAAGGGCTAAGACCATTCAAAGACTTAAAAAACAACAAAATAAATTTAAATGGATTCCAAACTGAATAGAAAGCCAATGAGAGGACACCAAAACCTGAGTTATGTGCTCTCGTCTACCTGCACCAGTTAAAAATCGTGCAAAAGCACTTTGTACCAACTGTAAACGTAAGAGGGAGGCATGAATAACTCCGATCAAAACAGTTGCAGTAATCCAGATGTTGAGCAATTAAACCGTGGATCACTGTTTCTAAGTGACGCCTAGAAAAGAAGGGTTTCGTTTACGAAAGGCGCCTCAGCTGAAAGAAAGATTTCAAATTTCAGGCAAGGGCAAGTTTGTAATATTGGATTTTTTGTATGGAGCCGCAGTGAAATTTCAGTCATCTTAGGGAGGAAGAAATGTGGAGGTGTCGTAATTTATTCCTTACACAAAAAACAACTGTATTTTTAAAATTTTGTTCTACAAAATGTGCCTTTTCACTTACGACTCTCAGTCAAATTCATAAATACACACACATTCATACACTGAAAAGCAGATCGGTAAGCAATTTGGCCTTAAGTACCTGTTACTGTTTTTAACGGGGTGCAATTGCAATGTGAATGTATGTGTATGTGTGTGGCCTCCAGTGTTGGGTCTGATCACTCTCCCATCGGACAGCATGCGCCACACAACACTAAGAATCTTATTTTTCACCTTTCTACCTTGGTAATAAAATACCAAGCACATATGCACAATGTGGCATAACCACAAACGACAAAAGGCCCACACTGGATGTCCAACAAGCAAACAGAATCCTTGCATATGATGATGACGCTGATTCTAAAAAAACAACAACAACAGAGATGTTAGAGTCCCATCTGTGTCGCTACTAAAATTAGTGGGTCAGGCCTTAAGGCTGAAAAAAAATGAGCCATGTCCAAAGATGAGGACAAAATCCGGGTGGAGGCGGAAGGGGGGCGGACTTCTACTAATCACTTATTTACTTACTTAAATGCCTATAGTAAGGAACTTGTTCCAGTATCACTTATAGGTCAGACTCTGCCTTCTTTCAGAAGCTAAGTAACGCTTTCATTAAAGCTTCGATGACCAAGATGAAATCTCTAAACATACACCGAATGGAGTTGGATATTCTGAAATGAATGTCAAGAAATCTAATTGATGTTTTTGTGCATGAAATTAAATTCTTTTATTTTTATTTGTTTTAGAGAAAAACTTCAATATTTCAATCACATTATAGTTATTTTCACATGTACTTTATATACTAATTCAGTAAGTATAATTACTATTTAGTTTAAAACTGAATCAAAACATTTGAGAAACAAGTATCTATGCTTATCAGTATCATGGAATAAAATGATAAATTATTCAAATCATCGTGATTTATGTTCAACAATAACCTAATATTTATAGTAAAACATGATAACTGATCTCGACTATCCCTGTGCCGGGTCACAGGATAGCTTCTGTCCTTTCTAACTTATATCTGGCAAAATGTCTGTAAATCATTTAAATCAAATAAATCTGATAACTGTAATCAAGTTACTTTTCAGTGGCAACGGCTGCAGTAAAAGATTCGATTATTTTAACCGTTTTTGCACATAGCTGAGCAGCTCCTTTAGTGCCAGACTTAGACATCCTGTCTGTAAAAAGGAGCGCTACCGCAGATCATTCATTCCTGCTGCTACCAGATTATACAATGCTGCACTGTAACTGTAACCAGAACTGTAATAACTAATGAGCAATAACCAATGTGCAATAATCTATCTAAATCACTGTGCGATAAGCCGTGCATTAATCCTGAAAGAAGTGACTTCTGCTGCTATCACCAAGTATATATATGTCAATACATATGTATATGTACTGTATATAACCGTGAATGTACATATGACATCATCTGCCTACTCTGATTACTTTTGTATTTTTATTCTTATTTTTTTCTCATTTTCTTTTTGATCCACTATATATATGAAGATGCACTGTATATAACTGATGCACCTTTTCCTACTTTTGGCACCTTCTTCTGACTATTGATTGCTTATCGAGCCGATGGGACAAGTGAATTTCTTCAACGTGAGATCAATAAAGCCTATCTTATCTTATCTTATTTACTAGGGGTCCTGACAAATGTGGAAGTTGGGCTATTACTAAAAGAAAGCACCGTCTTTCCATTCAGAATAATGATTCTGCCTGCTTTCATTTCTAAGTAATAAAAGAAAAGAAAGATAAATCATCTGAAACACACAGAACCAGAACCAAACGTCTTCAGGCCTACGTCTCCTCCTGCTATATCAAGCTAGAGGAATCTGCCGGTATCTCCTGGCTTTCATCTTACTGTCTACATCTACACCGCATGAGTCACTTTGAAGTGCACTCCAGATCAGCCCCAGCAGGGCAATGATGTGTTTAATTTATTTTGGTTAACTCGCCGAGTCCATTCATTTTTTAAACAGCGTTCTAGGCAGCTGGCTAAAAAAAAAAAAAAAAAAAAGGCACTGTGGGCCCGGAAGCATGAATAAATGAGGTTCTTGTGCTGAGAGAGAGACCGGAGTAGACACGCAGCAGGCAAGTGGGTGAAGAAGACGGAGACGGGAGCAAAAAGAAGAGAGGTTTATTCTGACTGACGGCTACGGGACGCAGTCACACACAAACACAGACGGGAACGCCTCGCAGATCTCTCCATGCCATGTGAGTGGCATGTTGAGCGACCGCTGTGCAGAGCATGAATAAATAAGGCGCCTATGAATTTACCATGACGCCGGCGCATGTATGCGTGTAAACGCGAAGCACGCGGAGTTTAAACGTCTTCATCCAGGCTCCGTACGCTGCCAAATGGGGCAAGCGTAAAAATCAAGCCTGCTGGGACAGACGGAGCTGCTGCAGAACCAGTTTTCTCCAATCTCTATCACAGATATGTTCAATAAAAATCTCCTTTGCCTGATCAAGAGATTTGAGTGAACGTGTTATCCCCCCCGTCCGGATTAAACGTAATCTGCTTCCTCTGAGAATCTGAACACCATAACCTTGACGCCAGAGACAACAATGACACCCACAGACCATACAAGCACTGAAAGCAACTTCATGAGGGTATAAAAGCACCCAAGGGTCTCTACAGTACAGCCGTAGCTCTTCGTCCTGTTTGCTTTCATTTTTATTGCCATAACTGTGGCAAACTGACTGCGAAGGCATGGTAATCAGTCTCTAAGGTGACATGCAGTGTAGCTATTTAAGGAAAACTAAAACCTAGAGGGTGAAAACACACAATGCATCCCATTGGGGTGTTTCAAATTAAATTTAGGTTGTTTTTCCAAAGTATAATTTTTTTTTTTTTTTGCATTGCTGTTCTATGAAACCACATGTTTCAGCATAAACTTTGCCAAATTAGATAGCCAGGATTTGAAGTTGACCCAGGACTGGTCGACCTTGGAAAGGTTCAAGACACAACTGAAGAAATAGTTGAGAACAAATTTGTATGTTATGAGTGAAAATTTGGGCAAGGCAACTTAGAGCTTACGTAAATAAGATGTGCCCTAAAAGGCTGTATTAAGTATTTAATAGGTAAAACATCAACAACATTTATATCTGGACCCATTTTATTAGAGCAAAACAACTTTAAAATGGTACATAATCCTGGTTTTTAAGCACCAAACAAGTCAAAACAGATCCCTATTAGTCTGAAGTCAGATTAATGAGGGCATGTGATGATAAATGCATCAAACATTCATCCAGATTTCTAAATTCCAAACAGTTCCTCAAGTTTTCACCTGTTTTTTCGTTTTTAGCCCTTAATAATCAAGCTCTATCATATATCAGAGCTCTGATTACCCTGTATGTTCCTAACAGAGCACTTCGCTCTCAGACTGCAGGTCTGCTGGTGGTTCCTAGAGTCTCTAAAAGTAGAATGGGAGGCAGATCCTTTAGTTATCAGGCTCCTCTCCTGTGGAACCAACTCCCAGTTTTGGTCCATGAGGCAGACACCCTGTCTACTTTTAAGACTAATCTTAAAACTTTCCTTTTTGACAAAGCTTATAGTCAGAGTGGCTTATGTTGCCCTGACCTACCTATAGGGATGTGCCTCTATGGGCTTAGCCTACTGGAGGACATCAGGATCTATATTTCTCACTCTATCGAGTTCTACTGTTCTTCAATTATGCATTGCTTGTCATCATTTCTGCTTTTAACTTTTTGTTCTCTCTCTTTTATCTTCATAGTAGGTACACCTGGTCTGGCGTTCTGTTAACTGTGACATCATCCAGAGAAGACGGATCACCTGCTATTACCATCTAATGTAGAACAGATTACTAGATCAATGTGTGCTTCTGTGCTTTTTTGTCTCTCTTGTTGTGTCTCTGCTCTGTCTTCTGTAACCCCAGTCGGTCGAGGCAGATGACCGTTCACACTGAGCCCGGTTCTGCTGGAGGTTTTCCTTCCCGCTAATGGGTGGTTTTTCTTTCCACTGTCACTTCATGCTTGCTCAGTATGAGGGATTGCTGCAAAGCCATGGACAATGCAGACGACTCTCCCTGTAGCTCTACACTTCTCCAGGAGTGAATGCTGCTTATCGGGACTTTGATGCAATCAACCGGTTCTCTTATATAGGACATTTTTGACCAATCTGTATAATCTGACCCAATCTGTATAATATGATTGATTTTGACTTTGTAAAGAGCCTCGAGATGACATGTTTCATGAATTGGCGCTATATAAATAAAATTGAATTGAATTGAATTGAATTTTACTTCTCCAAAATAGCAGATGCAAAATTCTTATATACACACTCGACACCTTCGTTGAGCTTCCTTCTCCTTTGTCTCAGGGGATTTGGGGCGTTTTGTCAAAACGTTTTTACTTTCAGTCATAAATTATTCCTATCCAGAGCAAAATGTGTTTCTTTTATAACACCTGGTCCCGTCACGTTCCTTCGCTCTAACCCACGATGTCAAAGCATCAAGTTCCTCCATGTCTCTATTTCTGGTGCTTCCTGTCTGGTGGCGAGATAATTTCCTCTTCCAGCATCCATCCCCCGATTGGAAATGAGCAGCGCAGCCATGAGCTGTCACAGTAAACAGATATGCTGTCGACTCACAGAAATCATGGGGAGAAAAAAAAAAAAAACAGACACACTTAATTAAAAGCTGCACGCTTTAGAAAAAGAAAACCCTGAAGCAGGACTCATAAGAACGGCTTTGATCTTCTCCTCTGTGGATGATTTGGCAGAATTGAAATTCCCACAATAACTGGTAATGGTCCGACTGGAGGCTGATTTTCTCACATGTCCGATTCATTTTAGAGCCATCAACTGAGATCCTACCTATCTATGAATTGTTCTGAAGCGGAGAGCAACCTTTCTGTTCATTTAAAAAAAGAAAAATCTGCTTCAGGAAACTTTGCCGCCTCGGTTGATAAAACGGCAGCTTGCAAGAAGGGTTCACGATTCTTGAATCTTCTCAGATTTGGTCACGTTACGATTATAAGCTTGTTGTATGAAATAAAATCAGGAAAGTGCATCAGTCAAAGGGGTATGGATGCTTTCTCTACGTGCGCCTCTGCCAGTGTGTGCAGCTTTGGGCATGTAGATTTGTCAGTCATGTTTTTTACAGCAATCTGGGCTGGTGGGTGGCTCAGCGCTCCACGAGAAAACTTACAGCAGATATTACGGCTCACTACCCCGCAGACATCGCAGCATCAAAGCCACTCTGTTGTTGCTCCACTTTCTGAGGGCCACGCTGCTCAAGGCAGCGGTGCGCGGATAACAAAGACAAGTCGGACTAAAATAGCAGCACACATGGGCTGTATGTTCGTCTCTGCACTCAGCTTGCTCACGCAGTGAAGACGCATGTCCACACACTCCAGTTTTGATCCGTCCAGAACAACGGGGCATTGAAAACCGAGCAGGTGTCCTTAACTTAGCTTCAAGTTGATAGAGACCAGCGTTAGTTTTCACAGGGATTCAAAAAAGAACAATATAATCTGCAAGCTTGCAATTACAAAGCAGGTTAATATCATCTGAAAATAAGAGGCCTTTATATTGGTGCAAGCCATGGAAACTCTACCTACTGTTTTAATGGTAGGTAAATACTTGATTTTTTTGGATTGTGCAAAAAAGACCAGCCTGAGCCTCAAATCACGTGTTACCTGCAAATGAATAGAATAAAGAATAAAAAACCATGAACGTTAGACTAATAATTTCCATTATGTGGGAATGACAGTGTTCTGGGTAACATTTTCTGATGAGGCAGTAGATTTTATCACCCCTGTCCTCCCTTGATGTAAGCCAAGATGATCAGCTGCTGAGTAATGCTGCTGCTGCTAGCTAAACTAAAGAAATCTGTTAAAAACACATTTTATCGAAAGTTTCTTCCGACGAGAGAGGAGCAAAGCTGCGCATATGCAGACCATGCACACAGAAAACAGCACAAACCTAGCCGGACATATGTCCTTTAACAAAACCCAGAATGTGAGCCACTCTATCGCTTGTCGAATGTATGACCAACCACTAAGTTACTGTCTAAAAAAAAAATAGAGCAGCGGTACATAACCAGTGACACTACCTTCAAACAAAACCCTGAGGGCAGAGATTCAGAGGGGAAGCATCAGCTCAGTCCTGTCAGGTACCAAAGACGGACGCTACGGTTTGATGTGTGAAGCTGCAGCGACGCAGCTTTGAGTTCAGTGAAGTTGCTGGAGCAGCCTAATGAGTCCTTGCCGCCTGCTGCTGGGGGTCAATGAGTCCTCCACTGCTGAAAACAAGCGTACACAACCTGAGTGTGCGGATCCCTGCATATGTGTGATGATTGGACTCAAGGAGGCTCTGAAATGTTGTTTCACACAAACAGAAAAGGTCACGCCGGTAAGAATTGGGACATCCAGCGTGCTTATGACATTCTCATTTAAAGGCGGCGCAAGCATTATGCAAATATATTGACGGGTAAGGTGAAGAAGCAAGAAAAAAAAAAAGCCTGGAGTTCAAAACAAGATGATCTTCAGCATTCTAGGAACAGTGTCTCGATTGTGACAAAGTAGCTCTCCATTTACACCTTTTATTTGCATTAAAAATCTAATATATGATAAGAGCGAGAAAATTATTCCAACATGCACAAAATGACTTTGCACCAAAGTTGCTGAAACTACAATCAGTTTCATCTCATTCTTGACAGAGTGTACATGATGTCAAGCCACCATTTGGTATTTTAACAGTGATTGCTTCCACAAAGAGAATTTATGGACATTTTAACTATCCTTCCTGAAGGACATTTCTGAGGTCAGACACCGATGTTGGACAGGAAGGCAGGTCTTACAGTCTCCTCCACGCATGCTTGGGATGAGGGATTGCTGCAAAGGCAAGGACACAATTGAAGTGACTGTCTACTGTCACTACACGCTTGTCCAGAAGGAGTGAGACAATGACGGACAATCTGTTGGGCTTCCTTAGATAGGAAACTTTTAACCATTTTGAACAATAAACTAAACTGGACTGCATTATTACTAGGACCAATTGGAATACATGCAATAGATTTGGAATCTGGCTGATTGGACTGAATCTGATTGTTATTTATTGAATTTTATTTCATAAATTTCTTTTGCAAAGTGCCTTGGGACCAGTGGCGTCTCTGTCATGATGTTGCACAGTGGTGCACAAAAACTCAACACCTATCAGCAGCAACACATTTTTTTTTTTGTGATGCATACAACCTTTTGCATTGAGTCCTTTGAGCTCAACGCACTATGCACCTTCCCATCCACTGACCTTTTCAGCCACTTCAGCACTGCATGGTTGAGTTGCTGTCATCCCCAATCACTTAACTTCTTTATGATGACACCTCTAACATCCACTCATTCATTTTCCAACACGCTTATCCCTGTTGGGGTCACGAGGGCCGCTGGAGCCTATCTCCAGCTGTCAATGGGTGAGAGGCGGGGTTGCACCCTGGATAGGTCGCCAGTCTATTGCAGGGCAATACAGAGACAAACACACTCACACCTAAGGAGAATTTACAGAGGCCAATTACCTTAACAGTCATGTTTTTGGACTGTGGGAGGAAGCCGGAGTACCCGGAGAGAACCCACGCATGCACAGGGAGAACATGCAAACTCCATGCAGAAAGACCCAGGGTAAACATTTGCCCGTGAAATATTTAGTACGGAGGATATTTTACGACGCATCCTATCACAGCATGTTGACAACTCACTGAGCTCCTGAGAGCGACCAGCTGTTTCACAAATGTTTGTAGAAGAAGCCTGCTTGTGTAGCTACGGGAGTTTAAGCCCCTTTGGTCATGTAAGTGGTTGGAACGACCAAATTCAATTATTTGGATGGGCGAGAGAACATTTTTAACAGTACAGTGTAACTTTATTTATCAGTAGTTTTCAGTGCTGCAATGGGTCCTACTGTCTAAATAATCAATCCTTCCTTGAGAAGACGTTTAAAGAGCTACAAACCCAAACTTAAGGAGATGCAAACTCAAAATGTAGTTTGATGAAAAGAAACAAACAGCGTTTATTTTCACCACAGTGACTCTCTTCATGTCTTCATGCATTAAAGTTGTTTGTTTTTTTGCAGAATTAGTTGAAGTGAAAAAGGCAGATCACAGAAAAGGCTCTTTGTGTCCCGTGGCCGGCTGCTGGCAGGGAACAGCGAAATCTCCAGAGTGAGCGGGCAGAACAATCGGCACCACAAATTGTTTGTCTCTGTATCTAAGTCCCTCACAAAATGTTCTCTGTTTCTGCAGACAGCAGGACAATGACGAAGGATCCTCCTCGCCACATTTCTGGCCAGGGAAGAGCAGCCAGAAATGTGGCGCAGTGAAACATCTTCCATATATGCCAGCAGGTGTGTGTGTGTGTGTTTCTATGTTTGTGAGAGATGGCTGCATTAAACATCAAAGCTGCATAAAGCAGAGAGAAGAACAGCTGACAGCTTAAAGATTTATAAGTGTGCTAAGGCAAGAAGACGGAGCCTCAGCTGAACCTGAGCTCACACAGAAAATGGGATAAACTGAGTTAAAATGTCTCTGTAGCCCAACCACTGGGACAAGTACGTAATATACAAGATTGACTAATTGATTTCTGAGCCTATTACACATTTCCATGAAAGTTGCTCAAGCCTTTGCTGCCGTTGATCTAAAAATAGTGCATATGTTGTTGGTATGTCAGCTGGTATTGCTCTGCAGAAACCTTCCTGCCCTTCTGGAATACGCGGTGCCTGGAGGAAGTAGTCATGCCCCGTGACGTGTTTTTATGTTTCAGTTTGTTTTAATGGGATTTTATGGTTCAGACCCACACAAAGCGATGCATTGATAACTACTAATAATTAAATTAAGTAAGCAAAAGGGGAAAGAAAAGATTGCTTCCAAAGTATATTGTAGCGAGCCTTTGTATTCATACTTTGTAGGAGCGACGTTTTGCAGGAATAGCAGCTGTGAATCTTTCGGCTTACGCCTCCCAGAACTTCGCACATCGTAGAGATTGAAATTGTTGTGCATCCTTCTTTTCAAAATTGCTCAGTCTGGAGGGAAGGAGAGCATCTGTAACGTCTTGCTTCTCTGTTAGATTAAGGTCTTGAATTTGAGTTATTCCTTACACAAAAAAAAAGCCTCTAACAGGTTTGTCTTCTGTGGCCGACCCATATGTAGCTCCTTCCATCTTCACATCACCACAGACCAGGTTCCCTGTCCCCGCAGCATGATGCTGCCACCACCATGTCTCACCTTGTAAGAGCTACACCAATGGACATTATTTTTTGAAAAATCACATATCCATTTCCTTTCAGGGTTTTATTTCTGCTCTGTTAAAATGACTGACACTGATTGTGGTAAAATGCGCACAACTTATGTGACACGTGAGCTGATAAATGAGCGCAGCGTTACAGCTTGTGTTTACATGTTCCTGTCCTGCGGGGGGGGAATCATCCCACCTTTATGTGGCCAGGCTTGAAGAATGTAAACCATCATACAAAATGGTGGGCAGTAACATAAGCGCGCTGCACGCTCGGTTGTATTTCTGAGGTTAAGGGGTTGCCGATCTGTGGGAAAAAAACGAGCCAATGAGAGCAAAAAAAAGAAAACTCTGGAGAGGGGAAAAATGTGCCAGCGCTGACAGCTGACTTTTACACAGCGAGGCTGCTGTAATACAAACAGTTATAAAACAAACCAAATGGGTCAATTGCAGAGAAGAAGCCTATAAATAAATGGCCCCGGCTGAACCGGGTTCCAGGTCTGCAAATAATGCTGGGTAATCTTTGGAGCTGCGACAGGAAAACTGGTGAAACGTGAACAAAGACGAGGCTCGTGCCGCAAAGTAACATCCATTAGTGTTGGACGTGATCCTGGAGATTAACATCAAGACAAAAATGCAGTTTGTAGAAGTCATCTTATTGGACTCCCACTACTAAAGTCTCCCTTTTCAGCTGTGGACGACTGGAGAGACACAAATGTGTCTTGTGCTAAACACAGCAATGATCACAGATCCCTTTAAATGACCCGAGGACACAGAGGATAAGGTGGGAAAACGGATGCAAGGTCTAAGAGAAGTGCACAAAATTCAGATTGTGTTTTTTTTATTTTTTTAAAGCCCAGTTCGAACCTTATGACCGAAGCAGAGGAGACCCCCACACATGTGCAGCGTCACATGCTCCCAGCTCATCCTGCTGCCTGTTGGAACCACGCTAAGGCATGCTAATCTGTTGGCATGACAACCAGAGGGGGATATTAGCTTGGCCTAGAAAATATGGCTGTGCAGAAAAGATGAATGAGCAGCAAGACATGAATAAAAGACAGCCTCAGACGGGCTGCAGCCTAATTAAAGACTCCACTATGTTTTGGTATAACACTGTGATATGTCCTCTCTCACTGAATAAGTGTCTCTGGATGCAGCCTCTGAATCCTTGTGGAGTTGTTTGCTTCCTACCCAGCATCTCTCCTTGCTTTAGGAGGGGGGGGGGGGGGGGGGGGGGGGGGGGGTTGTGCCTTTGTGGCCCTCTTCTCAGTGTCAGTGCTTTGCTAAGAGGTTATCCAGGATAGCCAAAAGGTATAAGAGCCCATTTCGGTGCCATAAAACAGATCTGAATTTATAGTTTAATTCCGGCTGAAAGCTTGTGAAGAGTGTGCACAGACAGGGAGGAGTTTTACTGCTGCTGCGCATTGTTGCGTCAAGCATTCAGGAGTTTTCTCGCCTCTCAGAGCTAATGCTGAGCATCTGAACAGCACTGGCAAATCATTTCAACCTGGGGAAAGCCACATGAGGTCCAGTCTGTGATATCAGGGTGTCACGACCTCCATGTGGGGCCAGCATGCATGCATTATTCATTCCAGGGGATAAAAAGCTCAAATTAATATAGTAATATTTAGTTTAGTTGGTCATTTTTCTATTTCAATAAACTGTTTTCAGTACAAAACTTTAATACTGTTGTCACAAGTGTCTCCTTTTTTTTAAGATTTTTTAATATTTTCCAAAAATAAAAACATTGATAGACCTCAAATTGCGTTTTAAAGAACAACAGCTCAGCGTGGAATAATTCACATTAGTTCACCAGGCTGCGTAATAATTTGTACGATTTCAAACAAGTTAATGTAATCGAAACTCCTTAAAAAAACACAAATGATCCTTTAATTTGGCACAGACATCAACTTCTTTAGCCACTCCTGATCCACTTTCCTGACAGCGCTCACAGAGGACACCGGTTCCCATCGGCTGGAGATGCCGCCCTGAGCAGAAAGCAATATTTCCCATTCCTGGCTTTCACATTACCAAATACCTACCCCTTCCTGCTCTTCTGTAAGTCAAACAGAACCCTTCATGTCTAAGAAAAAAGACAAAAAAGAGGTTTGTCTGTATCTGTACCGCCGCGGTTTATAGTGTTTTCAGCTTTTTTCCTGTTTTTGTGATTTTGCAAAGAAGTCCAAATCCTCTGACATAACAGAAGCATCAGCAGACATAACACACGGTCACTGGATCCCAGATTAGTTAACTGCTGACCTATAAAAACAAGTTAATCTATTGTGAAACTCATGTCAGTCGGCTGATAGGGTAAAAAAATAAAAAATAAACAAGGGTCAGTTTACTAAAAATCCAATAGAGGGAACTATGAAAAGGAATGTGCAGGGGAATAGCTGAAAAACGCTCAGCCGGGTTGAAATCCCTGCAGAGGCTTTTGGCTGCTTTAGCTTTTTACCACCCAGCTTTGCCCCGATTGTTGCCTTTCTGCAGATGTAATGAACTCCATTCACCAGCCTCTCAGTCTTGAGGGTTTCTGTTGCATCATTGTTGTTGCAAAGCTGAGGAATCTACATGTGAAAATGAACTTATGCATCCTTCATACCGCACACATGGGAAAAGAGGATTCGGATAGCAAGACAGAAGCCTTTTCTTTTAAAGAAAAACATGCCTGGCCAAATTCCTCTATAACCTTATGGTAGAATGTGTTACCGTCTGATAAAACCCAACTCATAACGCCAAGGTTGGGCTCCAGGTTGGTTGGGACATAATCTAGATGTCCCAACCAAAGATAAGGCCAACTCACAGCAAGACAAGGAGGTGGCAGCATCATGAAACTGTTGATTCTTAATCTGAGAAGTTCCAATAGTCAGTTTTCACCCAAATTGTCAAGTGTCTGCTAGAAAGCTGCAGAGGAGTGTCCTTTTCTAACCTGACAACAGCCAGCTGTATGTATCGCTCCGCCTAGCTCCACTCACATACATCTGGGACACCGCCATAGGCATTGCCTTTACTGAAGGCTGGGCCTTATCAAAACTCCTTGCATATGATTGGATAAGCCACTTGTCTGTCATCTTTATCAACGTGCTATTTCAACCACTCACACCGAAGCTAACCCGTGACGCTGATGAGACCGACGCCGAAAAAAAAAAAACTTTTTTTTTTTTTTTTTTTATGTGTTTGAGGCACAGACATGAATACGTAGACGCCGCGTCCTCGGGTGAGAGGCGTGCCGACAGAGCGGCCATCTTAGGTCAGACCTAGCTGCGCTCAGAGAGAATACAAGTCAATTCAGAAAAATGTACTTTATGTTTTCAGACACTCTGAATGCGGTGAATTCTCACCCGATTTCCAGATAAATCAACTGACTGAAACGTCACCCCTTTAGGGGCTACATGGGACCAATTGAATGAAATTAAATTATTGTCTAACTTAATATATAATTTCGATTTTGTATTGAAAGTAAGCAAACTTCCAGAGCTACGTCCCAGGAAGCCTGACTTTTACTCCGCTTATGGGTGCGCAAATAAAAGGATAGGCCTACTAGAAACCAGATCCTGGGGAATTACTTTCCATAAGTAAGATTTTATAATAGATATTCCTCATGCTTTACAGTTACAGTTTTTCTGGCATAAACACAATATGTGCTAATGGGTAGCAGGGATGGAAGCAGAGAAAAGTACATTAAACACCAAAAACAAACAAAATGGTCCTAAATTACTGGATAGACATGATTTGTGGTGGGGGGGATATTATACAGTTTTTGCTATGATTTTGTAATGTATTTGATTCTTAGATGCGTAAGGTTTTTTGTTGATTTATTTCCCCCCAGATTGCGGTTTGTAATATATAATTTTTAAATGCTGTTATGAGCACCTCTGCTCTCACTTGTCTGTATATAGTTTTGCTCCTATGTAGATCAGTGCTGTTGTCTGTAGATCTGTGTCTGTGTACATAGCCTATACATACAGTATATATATATATATATATATATATATATATATATATATATATATAGGAAGAAAGAGAGAGAAATTTATGTGTGTATAAATTGTGTGTGTATATTAGATTAATATATAACTGCAAAATATGTAAGTGCATGTACATTTTTCATCCAGTTTGACTTCAATTTAAATAGTTTTGGTTCTGAATAAATATATGTAATCTGTCTGAAATGTCACGAGCGTTGTGAACATATGATTAAAATGAGATCTGAGCTGCCTCCTATTCATTTTGACAGCAGATGTCTGATCTGTGGTCTGACCCAAGATGGCCGCCATGTAGGCACGTCGGCCCAGCGGCCGGCAGCGTACAATGGGGCGTCTACGTATATGATGTCTATGGTTTGAGGCTCTAGTGCAGGGTTTCCCGCAGCGCTATCTTGGCGAGGCGGCCGCGGAAAACGTGTCGTCCACCCCCCCCCCCCTCCGCTCCGCGGAGAAAAAGTCATCCACCCCCCCCCCCCCCCCCGCTCCGCAGGTCGGTCCGCCTCGCATAAGCAAATCCATGCGGGAAACACTGTAGTGGCACACCTTTTATTGACAGTGAGCTGACAGGAAGAGGGGGGGGGGGAGACAGGCGGCAAAGCGCCGCGGGTCGGAGTCGATCCCGGGCGGACCGCGTTGAGGACTAATAGGCCTCCCAATATGGTTAGCGCTAACCGCTAACCGCTCCGGGGCGCGTCCGCGTACGCGCCCCGGAAAACAAAACTTGCCAAATCCGGTCGGGAGAAGGGCGAAAACATGGTTTCCACCAACAAAAGCCTTCAGAGCCGTTCTCTGATGTTCTTTTAATGAAACAATATCAGATAGATTGGACAACACGGAGGAAATAGCAGCATCAATGCTAACGCTTGCTTCCTCGATGCGAGCCGCCATTGTTGTTGGAATCTCACGGTGGCTTCTCCACTACGTCACATCCATGAAACACCCGCCCTGCGTCCTGATTGGCCAGACCAAAAATTTGGTTGGGGAAATCATTTTCAATGAGCCGTGTCCCAGATGTATGTGAGTGGAGCTAGGCGGAGCGATACATACAGCTGGCTGTTGTCAGGTTAGTCCTTTTCAGCATTGCCATGTGTCCTAGCATAAATCCAAGTTAACAATGAAGAATGACTTCCGCTGCAGACCACTAGCATTAATGTAAGGCTTAGCCATAGCCAGTAACCAAATCTGGCTAATCGTGTGGGCTGACCTGATGTTGAATGTGAGGTTTGGCTGATTTTTACAAGGAAGAGCGGGCAAATATTACTAAGTGAAGCCACTGCTTTACTTAAAAAATTACAATTCTATCGAAGAGGACTGCATGCAGAAATAAACTTAACACATGCTTCAAAAAAGCATTACTCCAAGGATGTATAAGTTTAAGCATTCGGATTATTGTAGCTATTTTATTTGTCACCCTTTCCCCGCATAACAGCTATATTCTGTCTGTTGAATTATGCACACTGTATATCCTATCAAACGGTTTCAGTGATTTATTCTGGTGTATCCAGGTTTGTGTGTCACACAAACCTCACGTTTCAATAGAGGTGTGTATACTTTTTTTTTTACCTAGTATTTGGATTGTTTTTACAAAGTAAAATCTGTATTTATGTTGTAAAGGTGCTTTGCCCCCTCACTAAACAGCCTGACAGATGTGTTTGCTTCAAGGAGGGTCTGCCTGGAACTGTTTTCCATCTTCAGGAGGGGAACCCTGCTAAATAAGCTTCCACCGCAGACAGAACCAGGTCTGTTGATGGTTTCACCGTTTAAAAACAATGGAGCCTGCTGTGTATTTTTTTTTTTTGGAAACCTAAATGCTTCAATAGAAAGATGTCCTCCAGAAAGTTTATTTATGTCCAGTTAGTTTAGGATATCACAAGTGGAATCAGATCTTGCTCTAGAAACTATATCTTTACGTCTAACAGGAACAAAGAAACCGAAAACACAAATATTTCTGTAAAATCTTGTCTTTGTGCTGAAATCCTGAAAGACTCTCTTTGTTTTGTTTGAGGTCCTAACTTGCGGCCAGACGTTCCTCTGGGTGGCTGTTTGAGGAGAATTTTGATCTCGTCCTAATTGGATTTTGACCACGACGTTTCAAACCACGTCCCGACCCTCGGGCTGTCCCCGTCTGCCTGTGAGGTCCTGCTAAGAGCCCGTTACAAAAATCCAACCCTCCACTGGCGAGTGTGCGAGTCCACATATACAGAACGTCCCAATCAAGCCACGCACGTGTTAATTATCCAAAGGCACAGGGAGAACGGCTTAGAGCTCACGCTGAGAGGAGACAGAGCTGAAACATGCTAGAAGGTGAGTGAATCTGAGACCAGGAGCCCAAAATACAGGATAGGTGAAGAGAAAACAAGGATAAGCAAAATAGTGAAGAATGCAGATGGATAGAGAATAATGTATATTTGGTTAGGCAGATAAAATACATGAATGTTCATATGGAAAGGGGAGGAAAGCCAATCCTGATTCGGAACATAGTGGGAGCATTAAACTTGGGTTGTTTTTAAAGCTGGGGAGACACCCTGAGGCCCTGCTCCTCTCTGGGAGGCCATTAAACTGCTGCTTTTTTACTGCAGAGCCTTGCACACTAACACACACAGACACATAGGCACGCACACGCGAGGCCGACGGTTCATATATGATCCGTTTTTACAGCTAAACATTAGACCCATTAGATTGAGTGCTTTCCTTCAAAAGACCACAGTCAGAGGTTATTGGTATCTTTGAGCACGAAGACGGGAAACCGTATCCGATCCATCCCGCTGTGAAAAACACACCCCGGCGTGGAGCGCGCTGGCCTTCCTTCCTGCCTGTGCTACAAATCATCAGTCAGTGAATGAAATGACCCAGAACGTTTCACAGATTTCCAGCAGCGCTCCCTGTATGTTTGACATACATTCACGGCGTCCTTCGTCACTAATCTGTCAGGCCACAGTGCAGTGAGGGGTGGGGAATAACGACGCTGACGTTAGGCTATCCTCTGGGAATCCTGAAAAAAAAACAAAAAGCCCCCCCCCCCCCTCTCATCCTAAAACATAATCCCCCAGCAATAAAACTCACTTTGTATCGGCTCTCCAGTTTAAGTCAAAAGCTTTCAAGGTGAAAGCTTGCTTGTGGTTGCAGGGGGTTACAATGAAATTGGGAAATCTGCACGGATCCTTTTCTTTGAATAAAAAGTAATGAATTTATTTGACCCTCGTCACGGCTCCGTTAGACTCGGCTGCAAACTGCTCATCCACAAGCAGCAGACCTGAGACCCTGGTGTTCCCGCACCAGACCCCCCGCCTCCTCCAGACAACACCCTGAGATTCTGTTCATGAACACCACAAACAGGACCAGAGACAAGGAGCAGCCTTAATGGAGTAAAACGGACTCTCCAGCGTCTCTGGGGAACAAGCTCGACTTTGTGCCGAGAACGCAAACACAGCTGTTGCCGTGGGGGTACGAGGACCGGATCGCCCTCGAAAGCTACGCAGGTAACATCCTTTGTTAACGAACTGAATCCAGGTTAATTTGAACCGAGTCCAACGCAATCGAAATTGATAATTCACAAACTGACAATATAATAAGCCGGGCCAAAAACGTTGCTGTTACTGGAAGAGGAAGAGTGGTCGTGTGGCGTTCTGTACATACATCCACCATATGTTTAGCTGTGGTCCAGTGGATTGGCCAGCACTGGTTGTCATGGTTTTCCAGCCATCATGTGGTGATCCTGTGGTAACCATGGAGCCTCTGGCTGGTGCAGATTTCCCAGCATTCCCCCAAAGCTTTTTTTTCCCCCAAGACATATGGCAAACCCAAAAACATTTAAACATCTATTTTCTCACACTGTCAAACCATCCGCTCTTCTTTAACTTCACCTACATCTGTCTAACGCATAAACAGATGGAGATAGGCATCTTCCTCTTTCATTTTGCTTTGGAATTTTCTTCACCATCCATCCCCCACCCCCTGTTCCTTTCGCCCAGCTTCTCTCTCTCATTTCACTTCCATCATCTGCTCTTCTCAACCTCCCCATTTCTTTTGGTTTCTATAGATTCTTTTTTTTTTCTTTCTGTCAGTAATTCGCTACCAACCAAAAATCCTGCACACAAGAAAACAGAAAACACATGTTTAAGAAGGAAACGTTTAAAAACCATAATACAGCGTTAGGCTGAAGTTTACGTCCTGCTTGTGAAAATATATAAAACCATACTCTTGTTCAATTAGACCCTACTTTTAGACAGATTTCCTTTCAGATTAATCAATTCTGCAGTTGTATGCACAGGTATTTATCTGCTCCAGCTCTATTCCATACTATAAGAAACTGAGTCCCCAAAGCAGACATTCAGCTTTCTAGAAGGATTCTCCCATCGAGGAGAAAGTGTAGCATCAACCTACATTTCTTCTACACTGACTTGCTAAGTGATGGCTACAAGTTGGTAAGCTCGTCTTTATTTATCTAAAAAAAATTAGCA
Organism: Fundulus heteroclitus; assembly: GCF_011125445.2. Classification (NCBI taxonomy): domain Eukaryota; kingdom Metazoa; phylum Chordata; class Actinopteri; order Cyprinodontiformes; family Fundulidae; genus Fundulus; species Fundulus heteroclitus. Next base: position 661,572 of record NW_023397208.1, on the reverse strand, counting down.
GCTCTGAGCAGCTGCAGTCCAATACAGCCTGCAGCAATGTTTCGGCTGCTGCTTTATGTTGGTCCCACAAGTTCATGTTTCAGAGTAATAACCTTAGTTCTGTGGTAAATTGCAGCTCTATGTGCAGATCAGTGCTGCCAACAACAGGAAATGTGTTATTTTGACCTTTAGACCATAAATAAAGGATTCTCTATAAAGTCGCCTCTATAAAGGATTCAACAATATGATAGGGTAAAGTAATCCCTTCTGTATTAAGATTAGTTCACAGCTATTAAAAATCCAGCTTCCTAAAAATTAGTTTTTAAGACCAATCTTTGAAAAAGGAATTTTTAATACATAAATGTTACGTTATGATATACACAACCATTGGCCAAATTGCTTGTCCTTGATGTCCACCAAAGGAGGGTGACCCATTGCTAAAAACGCTGCCTGTTCACAGAGTTCTGCATCCAAGCATATCAGTGAAAAGTTGAGTGGAAGGAAAAAGTGTGGTATGGTGCAGAAGCGACAGGGATTAGCGAATTTGAGTTAGCAGTAAATCAAAATTAACAAAATTGACAGCATATTAATAATATGACACTGTGTAATGAATCAAAACAACATAAGTTTAATAACTTATCTCTTTGATATTGATCCTGCTGAATAAAACTATCCAATTACATTTTTTTTATTTACACAGCCAACAATAAGATCCCCTCTTTGGCAGATAAAGTGCAAACGCATGCAATGAAGTAATAGACACATGGATCTGAATCCATATCCATCAAAACATCTCTGCTCTAAATGTGTATCCATTGCATTAAATCGGATTTGCTAAACGCGATTGCGCGAATTAGTTTTGTGGAAACATCAGATTTTTAATCTCTGTGGAGGCACACCAATATTTCAGAATATGCTGTGAACTAAAGACGAGGCGTAAAGCATGGGAGGAAATGTAGCGAGCGGATGGTCTACAGAACCACAGTGGGGTTAGGGTTGGGTCGCACAGATACATGATTGGAATCAAGTCAGAGAAAGGTGAACTGCTGTCAGACCCATGAAGACATTTCCCCTCCATCCCCTTTGAAATCCTGAAGCATTGTGCGGTTCTCTGCCTCTTATTGCTACGCGGTCCAGCTGTGGGTTCCACCGCGCGATCAGGGAACTCTGCCAGGCCGTGACAGTGACACGCTTTAACCTAAAATAGCTGCTTTACCAGCAATGACGGCTGGCCAGCCTAAAAGCTGCTTATTGGGGCAAAACTCCGGCTGAGTCCCTTAAAGCTGCACTAATCAGAGCTGTTAGAGGAGGAATTGTGAAATGTATTTCATATTGGATTACAAGGACATGCCAAGCAATCGATGCAAGGATTGCTCCCTGGGTTACTGGATTTAGCTATTTATTTATTAATACTTGAAGAAATCAAGTATTTTTACACATTTATTAAAATGCTTTAAAATTAAGAACTCCTATCATTTCAGTCTATCAACACATTAGCCCTGACATGCACTTTGGTGCACTTTTTTTAGTTTTATGAAAATCTGTTATAGATAAGGATCAATTGATTTGATGCATGAATCTGTATCATTTTGTAATTCCTTCATTTTCTGCTGGATTTCAAATTGGACCCTCTATTATTACTTCAAAAAGGGAATTAACAGTAAGTAACATTTTCTTAAAATGAGTGTATCTGCTCTTGATTCCAGTAGGAAAATAAGATTATCTGCCAATGGAATGAGTATTTTGACCCCTAAAATGAGAAAATTAGATACACTGCACTTGAAATAAGATGATAGAGATGAGCTGTTCCTATTTAAAGTGCAACAATCTTTTTCCATTGGCAGATCATTTAAAGTTGCCTACTCAAATCAAGGACAAATACACACATTTCAAGAGATCTTTACTTACTTTTAGTTCCCTTTTTGCAGCAAAGGACCCTACCGCAATTCATTAAAATCAAAACCGACAGGTCAAAACCTCAAATAAAATCAGAAATCAGTTTCAGACAGGAAAAGCCTGATCAGTGCATCTCTCGGTGAAACTATAGCGTATTCCCCGTATCACAAAGCCTGGTGTCTTAGTTGTTTTAACACCTGAGTGCAGCAGCTCCATCCAGCACAATCACAGCCCAGCGAGACAAAGAGAGGGGAAGCTGTTGCTGATCTGAGCATGCGTCTTCGGCGGCCCTGCGAGCATGACGCCAGCCGTTGGCTGCCGGATGCAACAAGCCGCCCCGAACACTTCCAGTTTTGATTGGAGAGAAAGACTGACAAAAGAAGAGGCATACATACACACACCGCGCGGACAAAAGAGCCACACAGGCTCCCAAAAAGAGGACCAGGGATCCATTATTGGCAAATTTAACCCAACTGCAGCACTATCAGCTTCTCTGTTGTGAACTTGGCCATCCTCTTCATAGGCGATCAATGCCCCCCCCCCGGTTCTCACAGGGCCCTGACACTTTTCTGCACAGCTAGCTGATACATTACAGCATCCAGCCCCATCCCCCTGCAAGGGCAGCCAGGCACTCACAGCAGCACTCATCACATACAGAACTGCCTTATATGCTGCAGCAGCAGCTGGAGGATCTGTTGGTGTGGGGAAAAAAAAACGATCATGTGGTATTAAAGGAAGTCTGTGTGGAAAATGAAAAGCGAGCGACAGAGATGAAAGCCGGGGGATTTATCGTTAATAACTGACAGTTTTCTCGTTCCTTGATGGATTTACTGAAAGCACCTTCCTCTCTGGTCTGAAAGCCTACCTGACTTTGAACTCGGTGAGCTGCGGCTGCACACCGGGTTCAGCGCAGTAGATCTGGGGGAAGTAGAATCGATGCGACTGGAGGTTGATGTCCATTGTGACGGATGCGAGCCTTTGGGCCACACAGGTAAAGTCCTGTTATATGCACGACAAAAAAGAAAAAAACAAAAAACAAACGGCCGGTCTCAGGCTCTTTCTTCTTTTGTCTGTCCTGAAATCAGTCACTGACACTCCCACTAAAGGTCGGAGTGAAGCGGGAACATCCCCGGTCACCTTCTCCGCGAATGGTTGCAAAAGGTTGGAGGATGCTACCGCCAAAAAGGCAATCCCTTCCTCTTCATCTCCTCCGTGCACCGAGCACGCAGTCACCTCTGCTGTCTGGCACCGAACAGGCACACTAACCTATTTCCCCACTAGCAGCTACTGGTCCACTCAGCAGCTGTGACCGCAAGAACAAAGATAGCTCCTTGTCTCCCAAAGAATTAAGAGGAATAACGCTGGATTCCAGTCATCAAATCATCCTGTTTTTCCCTCCCGAGGGCAAAGATCCAATGGAAGGAGGAGATTAGAGCTGAATTATGGATGAGAGAATTGCCTGAAATACGATGGCACTCCTCAGCCACAAAGAGAAGACTGGATGGAGAACGAGGGTCCTTGGGTTTTTTTTTTTTTTTTACGCTTCACAGGCAGAAGAAAGAGTAGGGTGGGGGAGTCAAAGAGATGGAGAGCGAGAGAGAGATTCCCGGTGTTGTGAGGCGTTGCCTTTGCGCTGCCTCTCCCCTCTCTCTGTCTCATTGGATTACCTCCTCCCTTTTCTGTGCCCCCTCCCATCCTCCATCCTCCATCCTCCATCCCCTCCCCTCCCAGCTGTGACAGGAGGGAGATGGCCTAACCAGCCCTGGAGGCTGCTGGCCCTAACCCCTCCTTCTTCTCCTGGCACCCGTGCCTCCTGATTGGCCAGGGCGGGGATGCGTAAGCCCTGACGGAGAGAAGGGGAAAGGGGCGACCAGGACGAGCGACAGATTTTAATTCATCTGATTGTGCCCTTGTCGCTTCCTCGCATGTGATTTGATGTGGCGTGCCAGGCTTGGGCGGAGCAGACACACTCATACACACACTCAAACCAGCATTTCTGCACACACGCTCACCGGCAGCTTACGCTTGATGTCTATAAACCTAAAGCGACGCAGGTGGAGAGAGAAAAAACAAACATGTCCGTCTGCTCTGCACAGTCAAAAGTATGCTGCGTATATTAAGTAAATCAAATTAAATAGAAGCTTAAAAAAGGTGAGCAACAACATTTAAAGCGACATTTGTGCATTCAGCGTTTCCTTCTTGTATTTTCAGACGCATTCTCTAATCTCAATGAGAGGTTCAACACTGAAAGCAGTTTACCAAAAAAAAAAAAAAAATCCCATTTTGACTGTTCCCATAATGTTGACCCGTCTAAAGTTTGTTTCTGATATAACTCGGCTCCGTTCACGTCACCATAAATGTGTCGGCTCAGCCAGAAGGAGTTTCCATTGATCATGTAGAATTGCTGGATGACACGGTCTGTCCGGTAATCGATGTGGATGGCCGCGGACAGTGCAGTTCAGGGTTGTGTTCTCCCCCACAGCAGCGCTGTTTTAAAGGTTTGAGCTGCAATTGCCAGGATGCCAAGAAGACAAGCTGAGAAAATGTGAAGCAAGGTAAATTCAACGTTGAATCATGATGTGTTTTCTTTCCCTCTAAGCTGTAGTCACAACGTTTCTCATCTTGCCGTGTATTAAAAACCTCTGTTACATCGGTCCAAACGCGAGGAAATTAAGGAGAAATTAAGGAGTCCTGCCATGTCTTTCAGATATATGTGCCAATTTTAAAGCGCTTCTGTTTTGAATAGTGCCTATATATTAGCATCAGGGCTGGGAAATTCCCAGTTGGTGGCATTATGACAGAATATTTTACGTTTCCGTGATGTCACTGTCATATTTGTTTATTTAGTTTTTTTCTTCATACTTCATACTAAGATCAGCTTCCCTCCTGATCTATAAGGGCCACCAGCATGCAGGATGCTTCAGTTTCGAGCATCCTGCATGCTGAGGTGAGTGAAACATCTTCATAGTGTAGAGATATTATAAGTAATGTAATCACTGAATCATTGCTGCGGTATTTGAGGCACAGTCCAGTTAATAGGTTAATCCAGTTTCCCCCTCCCACAACATTTCTCCTACTTCTTCTTCTTCATTGACCGCATGCCTGTGCAAAATTTGAAACACAGTTGCATGACACAACTACAACAAGTTGCGTCAGTGTTGTAGCTGTGATGATCATCTGTGGTATCTGTAATGTGCAAGAGTTTTCTAACATTTCAGAATCAGCTTTATTCTGATTGTGCACACAAATAAGGAATTCGACTTAGGTTCAATGTTGTTCTCAGTGAAGACATTTAAATATAAATCTCTAAAGAGGGAAAGTAAAAAAACGTTTTTCGTAAATATGCATTTAAGCACAGTTTTTTTAAAAGAGTAAGACAAAGTTGAACAAGTGCAAATATGCAGAGTATCGATTTAGGGCCTCTGTCTGTTGATTGTTCATCAGAGAGAAAGTTTGGGGGAAGTAACTATGTCGTGGCTAGTTTTTGCAAACAGAGAACTGACTGTGGACATTGTTGACAGACACAGGACAAACTGAATAATGGCAGTGATGACAAGCAGCTCCTGTAGTAGGTTGTACTTATGGAGTTGCCATAGGAAGTACAGTCTCTGCTGGACCTTCTTCCCAACCGTGTCTATATGTGAGGACCACCTCAGGTCTTGAGAAAGGGTGGTTCCTAGGAAAAGATCCAAAGTAGACAGTGTTGTTGAGGATGGTGAAGGGAAGCGGTGTGGGGAGTTCTCCAGAAGTCTACCATCATCTCCACTGTCTCGAGCAGGTTGGTTCTGATTGCACCTGCCAATCCTCCTCATTTCCTGTTTCGGAACATCAAACCAATTTAAACAATAGTCAAGGACAACACAAGTAAACACAAAATGCAATTTGTAAATGAAGGTGTTTATTATTAAAGGTGAAAAAAAATCCAAACCATCATGGCCCTGTGCGAAAAAGTGATTGCCCCCCTTGTTAAAACATACTATAACTGTGGTTGTCCACACCTGAGTTCAATTTCTCTAGCCACACCCAGGCCTGATTATTGCCACACCTGTTCACAATCAAGGCATCACTTAAATAGGAGCTGCTTGACGCAGTAAGGTCCACCAGAAGATCCTTAAAAGCTACACATCATGCCGAGACCCAAAGAAATTCAGGAACAATTGAGAAAGAAAGTAATTGAGATCTATCAGTCTGGAATGGGTTATAAAGCCATTTCCAAAGCTTTGGGAATCCAGCGAACCACAGTGAGAGCCATTATCCACTAATGGCGAAGACATGGAACAGTGGTGAACCTTCCCAGGAGTGGCCAGCCGCCCAAAATTACCCCAACAGCACAGCGACGACTCATCCAAGAGGTCACAAAAGACCCCACAACAACGTCCAAAGAATTGCAGGCCTCACTTGCCTCAGTTAAGGTCAGCGTTCATGCCTCCACCATCAGGAAAAGACTGGGCAACAATGGCCTGCATGGCAGAGTTCCAAGGAGAAAACCACTGCTGAGCAAAAAGAACATCAAAGCTCGTCTCAATTTCTCCAAAACACATCTTGATGATCCCCAAGACTTTTGGGACAACATTCTGTGGACCGATGAGACAAAAGTGGAACTCTTTGGAAGGTGTGTGTCCAAGTATATCTAGCGTAGAAGGAACACTGCATTTCAGAAAAAGAACATTATACCAACAGTAAAATATGGTGGTGGTAGTGTGATGGTCTGGGGCTGTTTTGCTGCTTCAGGACCTGGAAGACTAGCCGTGATAAAAGGAACTATGAATTCTGCTGTCTACCAAGAGATCCTGAAGGAGAATGTCCGCCCATCTGTTCGTGTACTCAAGCTGAAACGAACTTGGGTTCAGCAGCAGGACAATGATCCTAAACACACCAGCAAGTCCATCACTGAATGGCTGAAGAAAAACAAAATGAAGACATTGGAGTGGCCTAGCCAAAGTCCTGACCTGAATCCTATTGAGATGTTGTGGTATGACCTTAAAAAGGCCGTTCATGCTCGAAAACCCTCTAATGTAACTGAATTAGGACAATTCTGCAAAGATGAGTGGGCCAAAATTCCTCCAGGACGCTGTAAAAGCCTCATTGCACGTTATCGCAAACGCTTGGTTGCAGTTGTTGCTGCTAAGGGTGGCCCAACCAGTTATTAGGTTTAGGGGGCAATCACTTTTTCACACAGGGCCATGATGGTTTGGATTTTTTTTCACCTTTAATAATAAACACCTTCATTTACAAATTGCATTTTGTGTTTACTTGTGTTGTCCTTGACTATTGTTTAAATTGGTTTGATGTTCCGAAACACTTAAGTGTGACAAACATGCAAAGGAACAGGAAATGAGAAAGGGGGCAAACACTTTTTCACACCACTGTATATATATTAGGGCTGGACGATAATTCAATGACAATATATATCGATTGATAGCTGTATATCGATGATAGAAAAAAGGGTAAATAAAAAGTTCAATAGAACAGTTTTCCTTCCTTTTGCATTCTCTATCGTGTAGGTTAATACTACAGTCACAACACCCTCCCAACCAATCACAGACGAAAGAACCAAGCTCCCTTCAGAGAGTCCAGAGAGCACGTGTTCTCTTTCATTTTTTAAATACTTGCAGTTTTGGTAAAAAGTTGGTTGAATAAAGGGTTGAGTTTGAATTCAGTGTTTGTCTGTTCTTTATCTAGAAATAGGTCCCTAAGCAACAGCATACAATGTTGAGCATATATATATATATATATATATATATATATATATATATATATATATATATATATATATATATAGTATATCACAGCTAGCAGCAGCAGCAGACTGCAGCCGAATATTAAACTGCACAATTCTGCATGGAGTGAGTAAACACAACCCTCTGTGTGAGCAAGTGTGGGCTGCAGCCAACTACTCTAACCTGCCTATTAGCGCACAGCAGGAGGGACGGACGGCCTTCTGTCTGACAGGCAGCATGTGTGGGAGAGTTCCCCACGCAGGATGACATGAGGAGACTGAGATCGACCTTCAGGTAAATGGATGAATAGAAGAAAACACGATGCTGCAAACATAAATAAATAAATAAAAATCCAGGTTTCACTTTATGTGCATAAGGACAAAGGAAACCATGCATACGGCGTACTTAGGCAATTAGATCTATTTCCTTTAATATACTGGCTTAGTTTGGTGTAAATTGTTCATAAAAGTTATTATGAGTTAAATAAGAATGAAGTTGGGAGGCAACTGTTTTTTGCCCAAGTACTTTGGACATAAAAACTAAATTAGAAATGCGAAGAAGATTATTATATTTGTTGGGATCTGAGCCAGATTTCTTCAGCATATAAGTGATAATGGCAGTAGGAACAGTTCCAGTGGTAAGTGAGGAGTGAACGATGGCAGGTATGCAATGAAGGAGAGCTTGGAGGTTGGGTTTGACCACGGCTGTTAGGACTGGATCAAGCATAGAGGTGGAAGATTTAGATTCACAGATGAGATGCTTGACAGTTCACAACTGGCTGAGAAAAAGGCAGAATTTCACAAGGGAGGGGAGCTGACATGTTAGGAGACATATATTGGTGAATCCTGTTGATTTGCTCATTTTAAAAACTGCATTACAGAACTACAGGAGTCTGTAGAGAACGAGTGGGGTGGGACTGCATGCGGTGGCTGGATAGAATTAAACGGTGGAAACAGGGTCCTGGAGTTACATTCATTGGAACGGATTAAATTAGAGCAGTATCTGGAGTTAGTTTGAGTAATCAATTCCTTATAATGTGCTATTTAAGTTTTGTACATTTCATTGTGAATTGTTCGTCCCATTTTCTGCTGTAGTCGCTCAAGTTGAAAATATTTAGCTCTAATGGATTGAAGTTCACCCCAGGTATACTTTCTTCATGCACTTAATTTGCTTTTTGCACAACTCCAGACACCAGACTATGTTTTAGCTGACTACCTCCAGCTGCTCTGGACATTTTTATTTATCTTTTTGCGGTTTAGGGCAGCTTCTCTGGAGGGCACAGACTTACAGTGTTTACCACAATAAAAAGGAAAGCCATTATTGCTAAAGTATTTTATAACTCCACCACCCCTCGGCTCTAAATCAAGGTCCCAATGCAAACAAAATGACGGAATATATGTTTAAATAATACGAGTCAAATTACAAAATATCTTTTGCGCTCACATGCCATTCCTACGTGACGTAATCTGCCCTTCATCCCCCCCCCTTCATCTCCGTAAATCCACCCGAGAGCAAAGTGATGAGGAGGGAAACGGGATTAAATGATGACGAGAGGTGTGACAGATAGAAGATCTTTGACGCTTTCTGTCACACACTCTCTTCCCTTTTCACGCCTCGGGACTGAACATGAGAGCAAGCGGATATAAACACTACGTGACTCAGACAGGCCACGCTTTTTATAATCATGCTGCAGAGACACAGGGGGGAAGAGCAGAGAGAGCTGCAAAGGAGGCGGGAAAGCTTTCCTTCTCATTCACAAAGATTTGATTATCCCTATCTGACCCAACACACACACACACACACACACACACACACACACACACACACACACACACACACACACGTGTTAATCAGCCTGACTGCGATGCCTCTGGATGCCTCGGCATGCTTAATTATGACTCATAAATGAGTCTGCCGTCACCCAAAATGAACCGCTTTCACTCCAACAAGAGGGCAGTCACGTGCGCTCACACCTGCCGCTGGGTGAAGCATCCTTCGCTATTTTTGTGTACGCCGAAGTGATTTAGGATAAATGTCAGCGCCATCCTACATGATGTGCTGTAGCTTCAGATTCCTGCCCCAGACATCAACAAGCCATTAATAATGCACCCGGAAAGAGCACAGAACAGGAACACCTGACACCCAGCCCTCAATGATGAAATAAACCTTCTATGACCACTCTGATGGAATATAAGCTTAATACAGTTTGTATTAATATTCATGTCAAAAAGTAACTCAGAAGTCTCACGCCTGTTTGACTTCAAATCGAGCTGCTCTGCACGGCCGAGTGACGTATCTGACTCTCCACCGGCGCTCGCAGCTCCCTGAATACAGAGACAAGCTCCAGCATCTGTTTCGGCTCAGGCAACGCTCTTTCTGCTATTTGACATTTTTCACATTTTGTCATGTCATAAGCAAAAACTGAGATTTTCTGGGATCGAGAAACACTAAGTAGCACATAATCTAGATGTGAGCAGTGTTGGCATGCACCTTCAGTTTATTCCCGGGCCTTAACGTCGCTGTTTGTTCATTAACGATCTCAAACAAACGGGCCGACTGCAAACTTTTCAGATTTATGCTTCAACAAAAAAATTTCAATCAATGCATCATTTTCAGCCCACTTCCTAGTTACACTTCTGCATGACTAACTGTGCACATCCACAGAGTGCTGGCCTGTCTTTCAGAACAGGTTCCGGCTCTGTCTGTCCAGCATCAATTCTGCTAACCACTTGTCCATTATCGCCGTCGCGCAGCAGGCTTCACAGACCACCAGCTGCTTCTGTCAATACGCATCAAGCACCGTTATCGGCACTGGCTCGATAAATTTCACAATTTGCTTTTAGAGTTGCATGAAACAATCCGGAATAAAACAGCTGGCAGCGCTAACAAAGAAAATAGGGCCACCACAGGGAAGCCCAGCCAGCGAACTGATCTACGCGTACTGTGGCTCGCCATTACGTTTGCATGCAAGCAGAAAGACTTTTTTTTGTTTTTTGTTTTTTTTTGTTTTGCAAAAAAACAGATGCAAAATGCTTTGTGCAACACTTTCCATCAGGAGTTACCAGACAGAAAAAGTAACCTGAAATACATGCTTACAGCATATTAGAAAGGAAAACAATCATCCACATATTCCGATTTATGACATCCGTTTGAGTCTGCATGGCTTGCTTTGTTGCACTCAATACAAAATAAGGCGTAAAGTCAAAAAGATAATAATAATCTGTAAAACGCTAATGCCTATCCAGAGTACTTTAGTGCTGCATGCCCTCTAGCTGAGCCTTATCCCACGTGTTTGGGAACAGAACCTGACACCGACAGCTTCTTGTGTTCGGCCTGAACTTGGACCAGACTTGCAGGGATGCAGAGATGGCCCACGTGAAGCTGCGTGGCAGGGAAGCGGTGGCGCGTTGGTGCAGTCGCTGTTGCCACCTAGAGAACACCTGCGTGCAGTGCAGACTCGTAAATCACAGCAGCCTGCTGCGAGCGGTGGCATGAAGAAACGGGGCAGCTTAATTTAACCCGCGCTCGGCGAAAACGCAGAGCCTGCTGTGGTCTAATCATTGGAAGATGGAGCTGAGGCGACGAGAGCAACTGAGACTATAATCCCTCCGTCACACTGGGTGTTGAAGGAGTTTGGCTTGTTACTTTGAACTACATCCACACCTGTGGACACCGTTATGTCTCAAGACACAACATCCAGCCATATTTAATCAGGCTTCTTCCTGCCAATGTTGGTTCTTATTTTATTCTTTAAGACCTAACCTTTAGCCTCTTATTTTTTTGCGAGCGCTGCCACTGAAATGCAATACAGGTCAACCTCAGAGACAAGCCCCTAAACCTAGCCCTAGTTTTGAATCCAGCAGATAATAACGAGATTATGAGCTGGGCCAAATGTAATGCGTCAGAGCAGAAAAGAGCGCCATGAGTGTATTTTTTAGGAGAACCGCCATTTGCTGTCCAGCTTTGCAGGCTGCATCCAGGCTGAAAGTCTGGCCTGTTCTTTGAAGCTTAAATAAAAAGGATGAGAGGAAGCCTTTTTTCCCCCCCACTGAAAGTATTTTTGGGCTATTGTAGTACAAATGCATGCAACGCTTTACAGACTTTTTGTTTGTAAAACATTTTAACAAGCATGTATGAGTCTTTCCTCCACTTTCAAGTGACGCACTTAGCCGACTTAGCTCATAGAATGCATGAAACACCTTCAAGTTGTTGTCTGGAAGGAGCTGAAAACGGAGAACATTCAAGGGGGTGCGTGCATGCGAGTATCTTTCCGAGGCCCAGTGCCAGCATAGCAGACCTCATCCATAACCTTCTGTTTTTTAAGTTCAGGCAGGAGACTTCTAACTCCTGATAATGCATTCGGGAAAAAATGCATTCCAACAACTAAATATAAAAAAAAATAGACCAATTGATTTCTACTTTTCACCCCAGTCACCTCATGGTAACTCCTGTTCATTGTGGCCAGCAGCCCAGCTCCCAGGAACCCCACCCAGCGTCTGTGCGGCAGCGCTGCACACTGATTGGTTGGAGAATTTGGCTCCCAGTTACAGGGACCCTGATAGGCGCTCGCGGCCAGCCAGTAAAGCCGCCGCTTGCGTCCCAGAGACAGAGGTGTCTCCGAGCACGGAGGAGTTTACTCTGAGCCGATTGGTTCCCCGGCGGGGAGGTGTGTGAAGGCGGGCAGGTCTCGGTCCATGCATGCGCGCATGACGATCTTTAGTTGATTGGTATCTGCTGTGGGCACAGCTATCGAGGGGCGAGCATGTAAAGTAATCCGACAGCACTTCACGCGTGTTGTCTGATTCCCCCCACCCCTCCCTCCCTCCCTCCAGAATAATTCGTTCATCCCTGCAGACAGCCTCTGTGTGAGACGCGGCAGCTTGCACCGCAGATTTCCCTCCCAGCTGAGCGCATCTGAAATCTCCAGCTTCTGTCGGCCAAAGGTCGGCGGTGCGTTCATCAACAAAAGGTTTTGATCCGGTTATGCACCTGTGCTGATCGCGGAGACGGTCCTCTTGAGATAAAAAATAAATAAAATAAACTGCAAACGTTCTTCCGTCCAGCTTGCACGCAGATAAAAGCTGTTTTTTTATGCGGGAAAAACCTGCACGCCAAAAAAAAAAAAAAAAAAAAAAAAAATCCGACAAACCTCACATGTGTGCGCATCCAAATTCCAACTCCTGCTCCTTACCTCATCTCCCTCCGCTGTCCGTCTCAGTGACGTTTTCTTTTTCCACTTCTTTCAGTCTCTTTTTTTATACCTAATAATAATAATGGTAATTATATATATATATATATACAAAAAAAAAAACACAATAAGGATCCAACAACAGCCGCACGTCTGGGTGCTTGAGTAGAAACCAAGATGCAGATGTTGGAAGGTGTGTCGTGGGGGAGCGTGTTTCTCGCCGATATCGCTTAGAAATAACGGATCATTGTGCGGCCGGCTGCCGGGAGGCTGCTCGGTCAGTCGGAGCCATTTCACAGGGAAGCACGCTGCTCCCCCAGAGACAAGAAGCTGGGCGGAGTGGCTGACAGCGGCTTCTGAGGTGCCATCTTTCCCAGCCTCCGACCGACCGCTGGGAGAGGGAGGGGAGGCAGGCTCGATGGGGAGGGGGGCAAAAGGAGCGCAGCATCTGAAAGATTCATGGCAGCCTGGGTTTGTGTTGCACGACAGCGCCATCGCTCCGCTGGTGGAGGGATGGTGAGACAGTGCAAGCAGTGGCGCCGCCAAGGGGTGGTGGAGGGACGCGAGTGCGTGGGGTCCATGAGCATCCTCCCAGGGGTGGAGCTAGGTTTTTTAATTTGAGGGGACACCAGGGGGGGCAAGGCTATATCATGGGGGGGACACACGGATGACACAGGTTATCAAACCCAGACCCAATAAGGAAAACAACTTCACCATTAGCATCACAAGTGCCCCTTTAAAACAAAGTACCACATCAGCTAAAATGATTTCTTAACCGTACCCCTCTTTCCCTTTAGGAGGGCAAAGATAAATAAAATTTCATTAAAAAAAACTTGCCCTAAACCATTAAGTGACATTTTACTGCACAAAAACAGAGGGAAACATAACTTAGCATTCTTTAATTAAATGGGTATCTGCGTATGATGCAGAGAGCCAACATGCACACTCAGTCAAGTTTAGATATTCCAAGTCAATAGGCCTACCGGTCAATCCCTGTCCAAACTTAGGCTGGTTTATGATACATTCTCCAACTTTCAGTCTTTTTTCAACCCTCTTCACTGCCTCTGGATAGCTTGTCTTGTTGATTGTTTTAACTTATTGAATTTGTAGCGCCCTTGCTCTGATTTCCCCATATGTCACCACAGTTACAGCACTTTTGCTGCTCATCTTCACATTCTTAAAATTTAGGATCAGCACCACATTTGAGACATGCATTTTTAGTTTGTTCTTTTCTGCGAAAATCATAATGCATAATTTATAATCCTGATTTCCTCCCTTTCCACTCCTGCTCCTATTCCTTTTAGACTACATTCTTTCTCCTTTTCATCCCCTAGTTGTTACAAGTTGACAAAAAACTGCAGCTGTGCATTACTGCCACCATCTGGTTGGAGTGTGGTTCTTGATGGTTTCATATATCAAGTGTCTGTATGGAGGGAAATTTGTCGCTTAGTTATTCAAACAAAAAACGTAATTTAAATCAAAATGTGTGGTCAAAAAAATTGTCATGAGAATAAACAAAAACATATTTTATGAAAATACATTCATTTCTATATTTGCTCTAATAGCTAATTTATAATGTAGCGATTATGTTAAACCTTTATTTTATCTTTTCAAATTCTAGCCCAAATCCTCTCATGCTTTTATTTCAGGCATACAAATATAACAAGTTCTACTGTTGCATCCTTCCCACAGTGGACACAACTCCCTCTTTTATACTTCTGTATTTTAAAAAGTATAACGTAGTTATCAGACTCAAACCTTTCCTTTGTTTCCTGCCTTTTTAATCCTGTAAATCCATGTTCCTATTCTTCCACATCATCTTTTCTGCAATTCTCAGTTAAGAATTGAAACTCTCTCTAATTTTATGTACTGTAAAGTTCTTCCTCTAGTTGGCTGGATTGCAACCATTTGTTATATAGCGCCGACTACTGTATAGGAGTGACCTGGTCACAGTACAACAGTTAACCTGCAGTGCTGCTTCACAAATGCCTCGGTAAGATCAGGGGCGGTGCTAGCCATTTGGGGGCCCTGAGCACAAATGTTTGCAACCCACCTGGTAATGAATAGAGGATTTGTCGGTGTGTTTGACTTCACTTCCAAAATAACTTCAATATTTTGAAGGGAAAGAAAAAAAAAAAAAAAAAAAAAAAAAAAAAAAAATAGTAACTGGTGCACATACTTCCACTCAAGATAACCGTTTAACCTATTGAGGAAAATACAGATTTTAAGTGGGATTAAAATTAGAAAGTACAATGAATGAAATACATGGGCAGTGTAATAGAAAACTGGACTCACTTTTTGCCCAGTTTAACATTGTTTTCATAGTATTTGAAAACCTCAAAAACAAAAAAAAAAACAAGTTTTTAGAAGAAACTTGACATGATCATTACCAGTTTTTTTGTTCCTGGAGGAGTTCATTATAAACCAAAGATCTTCCAAGTCTTCTAATGTCTGTTACTTTTGCATTTCTTGTTGCTTAAGTGAAAAACTGCATGTGAAATGTGTTGCTACGTTGTCTGCAAAAAGTAAATACAATTTTTTCAAGGTTTACTCAAGAGACCCATTCATACACTGACTTTGTCAAAGTATCACCTGTAAGTTGGGTACCTTTTTACTAGAATACATATCGGGCTCATGGAGAGATGAGCATGTATTTAAAATTCCTTAAACATGTAGTTACCATTTAATTTACTCTCATTGTGGGCGGCGTCACTTGACACATTGTGGGCGGCGTCACTTGACACATTGTGGGCGGCGTCACTTGACACATTGTGGGCGGCGTCACTTGACACATTGTGGGCGGCGTCACTTGACACATTGTGGGCGGCGTCACTTGACACATTGTGGGCGGCGTCACTTGACACATTGTGGGCGGCGTCACTTGACACATTGTGGGCGGCGTCACTTGACACATTGTGGGCGGCGTCACTTGACACATTGTGGGCGGCGTCACTTGACACATTGTGGGCGGCGTCACTTGACACATTGTGGGCGGCGTCACTTGACACATTGTGGGCGGCGTCACTTGACACATTGTGGGCGGCGTCACTTGACACATTGTGGGCGGCGTCACTTGACACATTGTGGGGCGGCGTCACTTGACACATTGTGGGCGGCGTCACTTGACACATTGTGGGCGGCGTCACTTGACACATTGTGGGCGGCGTCACTTGACACATTGTGGGCGGCGTCACTTGACACATTGTGGGCGGCGTCACTTGACACATTGTGGGCGGCGTCACTTGACACATTGTGGGCCGGCGTCACTTGACACATTGTGGGCGGCGTCACTTGACACATTGTGGGCGGCGTCACTTGACACATTGTGGGCGGCGTCACTTGACACATTGTGGGCGGCGTCCACTTGACACATTGTGGGCGGCGTCACTTGACACATTGTGGGCGGCGTCACTTGACACATTGTGGGCGGCGTCACTTGACACACTTGTGGGCGGCGTCACTTGACACATTGTGGGCGGCGTCACTTGACACATTGTGGGCGGCGTCACTTGACACATTGTGGGCGGCGTCACTTGACACATTGTGGGCGGCGTCACTTGACACATATGTGGGCGGCGTCACTTGACACATTGTGGGCGGCGTCACTTGACACATTGTGGGCGGCGTCACTTGACACATTGTGGGCGGCGTCACTTGACATTGTGGGCGGCGTCACTTGACACATTGTGGGCGGCGTCACTTGACACATTGTGGGCGGCGTCACTTGACACATTGTGGGCGGCGTCACTTGACACATTGTGGGCGGCGTCACTTGACACATTGTGGGCGGCGTCACTTGACACATTGTGGGCGGCGTCACTTGACACATTGTGGGCGGCGTCACTTGACACATTGGTGGGCGGCGTCACTTGACACATTGTGGGCGGCGTCACTTGACACATTGTGGGCGGCGTCACTTGACACATTGTGGGCGGCGTCACTTGACACATTGTGGGCGGCGTCACTGACACTTGTGGGCGGCGTCACTTGACACATTGTGGGCGGCGTCACTTGACACATTGTGGGCGGCGTCACTTGACACATTGTGGGCGGCGTCACTTGACACATTGTGGGCGGCGTCACTTGACACATTGTGGGCGGCGTCACTTGACACATTGTGGGCGGCGTCACTTGACACATTGTGGGCGGCGTCACTTGACACATTGTGGGCGGCGTCACTTGACACATTGTGGGCGGCGTCACTTGACACATTGTGGGCGGCGTCACTTGACACATTGTGGGCGGCGTCACTTGACACATGGTGGGCGGCGTGACTTGACACATTGGGGCGGCGTCACTTGACACATTGTGGGCGGCGTCACTTGACACATTGTGGGCGGCGTCACTTGACACATTGTGGGCGGCGTCACTTGACACATTGTGGGCGGCGTCACTTGACACATTGTGGGCGGCGTCACGTATGCACTACATTGTGGGCGGCGTCACTTGACACATTGTGGGCGGCGTCACTTGACACATTGTGGGCGGCGTCACTTGACACATTGTGGGCGGCGTCACTTGACACATTGTGGGCGGCGTCACTTGACACATTGTGGGCGGCGTCACTTGACACATTGTGGGCGGCGTCACTTGACACATTGTGGGCGGCGTCACTTGACACAATTGTGGGCGCGTCACTTGACACATTGTGGGCGGCGTCACTTGACACATTGTGGGCGGCGTCACTTGACACATTGTGGGCGGGGCGTCACTTGACACATTGTGGCGGCGTCACTTGACACATTGTGGGCGGCGTCACTTGACCATTGGGGGCGGCGTCACTTGACACATTGTGGGCGGCGTCACTTGACACATTGTGGGCGGCGTCACTTGACACATTGTGGGCGGCGTCACTTGACACATTGTGGGCGGCGTCACTTGACACATTGTGGGCGGCGTCACTTGACACATTGTGGGCGGCGTCACTTGACACATTGTGGGCGGCGTCACTTGACACATTGTGGGCGGCGTCACTTGACACATTGTGGGCGGCGTCACTTGACACATTGTGGGCGGCGTCACTTGACACATTGTGGGCGGCGTCACTTGACACATTGTGGGCGGCGTCACTTGACACATTGTGGGCGGCGTCACTTGACACATTGTGGGCGGCGTCACTTGACACATTGTGGGCGGCGTCACTTGACACATTGTGGGCGGCGTCACTTGACACATTGTGGGCGGCGTCACTTGACACATTGTGGGCGGCGTCACTTGACACATTGTGGGCGGCGTCACTTGACACATTGTGGGCGGCGTCACTTGACACATTGTGGGCGGCGTCACTTGACACATTGTGGGCGGCGTCACTTGACACATTGTGGGCGGCGTCCACTTGACACATTGTGGGCGGCGTCACTTGACACATTGTGGGCGGCGTCACTTGACACATTGTGGGCGGCGTCACTTGACACATTGTGGGCGGCGTCACTTGACACATTGTGGGCGGCGTCACTTGACACATTGTGGGCGGCGTCACTTGACACATTGTGGGCGGCGTCACTTGACACATTGTGGGCGGCGTCACTTGACACATTGTGGGCGGCGTCACTTGACACATTGTGGGCGGCGTCACTTGACACATTGTGGGCGGCGTCACTTGACACATTGTGGGCGGCGTCACTTGACACATTGTGGGCGGCGTCACTTGACACATTGTGGGCGGCGTCACTTGACACATTGTGGGCGGCGTCACTTGACACATTGTGGGCGGCGTCACTTGACACATTGTGGGCGGCGTCACTTGACACATTGTGGGCGGCGTCACTTGACACATTGTGGCGGCGTCACTTGACACATTGTGGGCGGCGTCACTTGACACATTGTGGGCGGCGTCACTTGACACATTGTGGGCGGCGTCACTTGACACATTGTGGGCGGCGTCACTTGACACATTGTGGGCGGCGTCACTTGACACATTGTGCGGCGTCACTTGACACATTGTGGGCGGCGTCACTTGACACATTGTGGGCGGCGTCACTTGACACATTGTGGGCGGCGTCACTTGACACATTGTGGGCGGGCGTCACTTGACCACATTGTGGGCGGCGTCACTTGACACATGTGGGCGGCGTCACTTGACACATTGTGGGCGGCGTCACTTGACACATTGTGGGCGGCGTCACTTGACACATGTGGGCGGCGTCACTTGACACATTGTGGGCGGCGTCACTTGACACATTGTGGGCGGGCGTCACTTGACACATTGTGGGCGGCGTCACTTGACACATTGGGGCGGCGTCACTTGACACATTGTGGGCGGCGTCCACTTGCGCGACTACATTGTGGGCGGCGTCACTTGACACATTGTGGGCGGCGTCACTTGACACATTGTGGGCGGCGTCACTTGACACATTGTGGGCGGCGTCACTTGACACATTGTGGGCGGCGTCACTTGACACATTGTGGGCGGCGTCACTTGACACATTGTGGGGCGGCGTCACTTGACACATTGTGGGCGGCGTCACTTGACACATTGTGGGCGGCGTCACTTGACACATTGTGGGCGGCGTCACTTGACACATTGTGGGCGGCGTCACTTGACACATTGTGGGCGGCGTCACTTGACACATTGTGGGCGGCGTCACTTGACACATTGTGGGCGGCGTCACTTGACACATTGTGGGCGGCGTCACTTGACACCATTGTGGGCGGCGTCACTTGACACATTGTGGGCGGCGTCCACTTGACACATTGTGGGCGGCGTCACTTGACACATTGTGGGGCGGCGTCACTTGACACATTGTGGGCGGCGTCACCTTGACACATTGTGGGCGGCGTCACTTGACACATTGTGGGCGGCGTCACTTGACACATTGTGGGCGGCGTCACTTGACACATTGTGGGCGGCGTCACTTGACACATTGTGGGCGGCGTCACTTGACACATTGTGGGCGGCGTCACTTGACACATTGTGGGCGGCGTCACTTGACACATTGTGGGCGGCGTCACTTGACACATTGTGGGCGGCGTCACTTGACACATTGTGGGCGGCGTCACTTGACACATTGTGGGCGGCGTCACTTGACACATTGTGGGCGGCGTCACTTGACACATTGTGGGCGGCGTCACTTGACACATTGTGGGCGGCGTCACTTGACACATTGTGGGCGGCGTCACTTGACACATTGTGGGCGGCGTCACTTGACACATTGTGGGCGGCGTCACTTGACACATTGTGGGCGGCGTCACTTGACACATTGTGGGCGGCGTCACTTGACACATTGTGGGCGGCGTCACTTGACACATTGTGGGCGGCGTCACTTGACACATTGTGGCGGCGTCACTGACACATTGTGGGCGGCGTCACTTGACACATTGTGGGCGGCGTCACTTGACACATTGTGGCGGCGTCACTTGACACATTGTGGGCGGCGTCACTTGACACATTGTGGGCGGCGTCACTTGACACATTGTGGGCGGCGTCACTTGACACATTGTGGGCGGCGTCACTTGACACATTGTGGCGGGCACTGACACATTGTGGGCGCGTCACTTGACACATTGTGGGCGGCGTCACTTGACACATTGTGGGCGGCGTCACTTGACACATTGTGGGCGGCGTCACTTGACACATTGTGGGCGGCGTCACTTGACACATGTGGGCGGCGTCACTTGACAATTGTGGGCGGCGTCACTTGACACATTGTGGGGCGGCGTCACTTGACACATTGTGGGCGGCGTCACTTGACACATTGTGGGCGGCGTCACTTGACACATTGTGGGCGGCGTCACTTGACACATTGTGGGCGGCGTCACTTGACACATTGTGGGCGGCGTCACTTGACACATTGTGGGCGGCGTCACTTGGACACATTGTGGGCGGCGTCACTTGACACATTGTGGGCGGCGTCACTTGACACATTGTGGGCGGCGTCACTTGACACATTGTGGGCGGCGTCACTTGACACATTGTGGGCGGCGTCA
Source organism: Fundulus heteroclitus (assembly GCF_011125445.2). Lineage (NCBI taxonomy): Eukaryota > Metazoa > Chordata > Actinopteri > Cyprinodontiformes > Fundulidae > Fundulus > Fundulus heteroclitus. Next base: position 640,863 of record NW_023397208.1, on the reverse strand, counting down.
CTTGACACATTGTGGGCGGCGTCACTTGACACATTGTGGGCGGCGTCACTTGACACATTGTGGGCGGCGTCACTTGACACATTGTGGGCGGCGTCACTTGACACATTGTGGGCGGCGTCACTTGACACATTGTGGGCGGCGTCACTTGACACCATTGTGGGCGGCGTCACTTGACACATTGTGGGCGGCGTCACTTGACACATTGTGGGCGGCGTCACTTGACACATTGTGGGCGGCGTCACTTGACACATTGTGGGCGGCGTCACTTGACACATTTGGGCGGCGTCACTTGACACATTGTGGGCGGCGTCACTTGACACATTGTGGGCGGCGTCACTTGACACATTGTGGGCGGCGTCACTTGACACATTGTGGGCGGCGTCACTTTACACATTGTGGGCGGCGTCACTTGACACATTGTGGGCGGCGTCACTTGACACATTGTGGGCGGCGTCACTTGACACATTGTGGGCGGCGTCACTTGACACATTGTGGGCGGCGTCACTTGACACATTGTGGGCGGCGTCACTTGACACATTGTGGGCGGCGTCACGTGACACATTGTGGGCGGCGTCACTTGACACATTGTGGGCGGCGTCACTTGACACATTGTGGGCGGCGTCACTTGACACATTGTGGGCGGCGTCACTTGACACATTGACACATTGTGGGCGGCGTCACTTGACACATTTGTGGGCGGCGTTCACTTGACACATTGTGGGCGGCGTCACTTGACACATTGTGGGCGGCGTCACTTGACCACATGTGGGCGGCGTCACTTGACACATTGTGGGCGGCGTCACTTGACACATTGTGGGCGGCGTCACTTGACACATTGTGGGCGGCGTCACTTGACACATTGTGGGCGGCGTCCACTTGACCACATTGTGGGCGGCGTCAATTGACACATTGTGGGCGGCGTCACTTGACACATTGTGGGCGGCGTTCACTTGACACATTGTGGGCGGCGTCACTTGACACATTGTGGGCGGCGTCACTTGACACATTGTGGGCGGCGTCACTTGACACATGTGGGCGGCGTCACTTGACACATTGTGGGCGGCGTCACTTGACACATTGTGGGCGGCGTCACTTGACACATTGTGGGCGGCGTCACTTGACACATTGTGGGCGGCGTCACTTGACACATTGTGGGCGGCGTCACTTGACACATTGTGGGCGGCGTCACTTGACACATTGTGGGCGGCGTCACTTGACAACATTGTGGGGCGGCGTCAACTTGACACATTGTGGGCGGCGTCACTTGACACATTGTGGGCGGCGTCACTTGACACATTGTGGCGGCGTCACTTGACACATGTGGGCGGCGTCACTTGACACATTGTGGGCGGCGTCACTTGACACATTGTGGGCGGCGTCACTTGACACATTGTGGGCGGCGTCACTTGACACATTGTTGGGCGGCGTCACTTGACACATTGTGGGCGGCGTACTTGACACATTGTGGGCGGCGTCACTTGACACATTGTGGGCGGCGTCACTTGACACATTGTGGGCGGCGTCACTTGACACATTGTGGGCGGCGTCACTTGACACATTGTGGGCGGCGTCACTTGACACATTGTGGGCGGCGTCACTTGACACATTGTGGGCGGCGTCACTTGACACATTGTGGGCTGGCGTCACTTGACACATTGTGGGCGGCGTCACTTGACACATTGTGGGCGGCGTCACTTGACACATTGTGGGCGGCGTCCACTTGACACATTGTGGGCGGCGTCACTTGACACATTGTGGGCGGCGTCACTTGACACATTGTGGGCGGCGTCACTTGACACATTGTGGGCGGCGTCACTTGACACATTGTGGGCGGCGTCACTTGACACATGTGGGGTTACTTGACACATTGTGGGCGGCGTCACTTGACACATTGTGGGCGGCGTCACTTGACACATTGTGGGCGGCGTCACTTGGACACATTGTGGCGGCTTCACTTGACACATTGTGGGCGGCGTCACTTGACACATTGTGGGCGGCGTCACTTGACACATTGTGGGCGGCGTCACTTGACACATTGTGGGCGGCGTCACTTGACACATGTGGGCGGCGTCACTTGACACATTGTGGGCGGCGTCACTTGACACATTGTGGGCGGCGTCACTTGACACATTGTGGGCGGCGTCACTTGACACATTGTGGGCGGCGTCACTTTGACACATTGTGGGCGGCGTCACTTGACACATTGTGGGCGGCGTCACTTGACACATTGTGGGCGGCGTCACTTGACACATTGTGGGCGGCGTCACTTGACACATTGTGGGCGGCGTCACTTGACACATTGTGGGCGGCGTCACTTGACACATTGTGGGCGGCGTCACTTGACACATTGTGGGCGGCGTCACTTTGTGGGCGGCGTCACTTGACACATTGTGGGCGGCGTCACTTGACACATTGTGGGGCGCCGTCAATGTGACACACTTGTGGGCGGCGTCACTTGACACATTGTGGGCGGCGTCACTTGACACATTGTGGGCGGCGTCACTTGACACATTGTGGGCGCGTCACTTGACACATTGTGGGCGGCGTCACTTGACACATTGTGGGCGGCGTCACTTGACACATTGTGGCGCGTCACTTGACACATTGTGGGCGGCGTCACTTGACACAATTACATTGTGGGCGGCGTCACTTGACACATTGTGGGCGGCGTCCACTTGACACATTGTGGGCGGCGTCACTTGACACATTGTGGGCGGCGTCACTTACACATTGTGGGCGGCGTCACTTGACACATTGTGGGCGTCGTCACTTGACACATTGTGGGGCGGGCGTCACTGACACATTGTGGGCGGCGTCACTTGACACATTGTGGGCGGCGTCACTTGACACATTGTGGGCGGCGTCACTTGACACATTGTGGGCGGCGTCACTTGACACATTGTGGGCGGCGTCACTGACACATTGTGGGCGGCGTCACTTGACAAATTGTGGGCGGCGTCACTTGACAACATTGTGGGCGGCGTCACTTGACACATTGTGGGCGGCGTCACTTGACACATTGTGGGCGGCGTCACTTGACACATTGTGGGCGGCGTCACTTGACACATTGTGGGCGGCGTCACTTGACACATTTGTGGGCGGGCGTCACTTGACACATTGTGGGCGGCGTCACTTGACACATTGTGGGCGGCGTCACTTGACACATTGTGGGCGGCGTCACTTGACACATTGTGGGCGGCGTCACTTGACACATTGTGGGCGGCGTCACTTGACACATTGTGGGCGGCGTCACTTGGACACATTGTGGGGCGGCGTCACTTGACACATTGTGGGCGGCGTCACTTGACCACATTGTGGGCGGCGTCCCTTGACACATTGTGGGGCGTCACTGACACTGGGGGTCACTTGACACATTGTGGGCGGCGTCACTTGACACATTGTGGGCGGCGTCACTTGACACATTGTGGGCGGCGTCACTTGACCACATTGTGGGCGGCGTCACTTGACACATTGTGGCGGCGTCACTTGACACATTGTGGGCGGCGTCACTTGACACATTGTGGGCGGCGTCACTTGACACATTGTGGGCGGCGTCACTTGACACATTGTGGGCGGCGTCACTTGACACATGTGGGCGGCGTCACTTGACACATTGTGGGCGGCGTCACTTGACACATTGTGGGCGGCGTCACTTGACACATTGTGGGCGGCGTCACTTGACACATTGTGGGCGGCGTCACTTGACACATTGTGGGCGGCGTCACTTGACACATTGTGGGCGGCGTCACTTGACACATTGTGGGCGGCGTCACTTGACACATTGTGGGCGGCGTCACTTGACACATTGTGGGCGGCGTCACTTGACACATTGTGGGCGGCGTCACTTGACACATTGTGGGCGGCGTCACTTGACACATTGTGGGCGGCGTCACTTGACACATTGTGGGCGGCGTCACTTGACACATTGTGGGCGGCGTCACTTGACACATTGTGGGCGGCGTCACTTGACACATTGTGGGCGGCGTCACTTGACACATCATCGGTATCTAATTTGACTTAGTAGGAAGTACACATGTCAGTGAAATCCTTCCAGACCACATTGCAATTCTTAGTAAAAATAAGCTTCTCAGAATGAATGCATACAATTACCTTCTTCTGAAGTTTTTGTCAACCTGGAAGCCAATAACTGGAGTGAAGCCGCTTTCTTCAGTGACATTTCCTCTTTTGAGAAGACTGCAAATCAAAACTACAGTTGTCAGAATTACTCATAAGGTGGCACAGAGCAACCATCCCCTTTTCATATGCTCTTACAGTCACTAGTCTTCTCTTCATAGTTTATGCCTCCAGTTTGGTCGATTGGCAAGCAAGAGACTAGGGACAAAATAGGCATTTTGTGTGAACAGTCTTCATAGTAACATTACATCAGCCCTTAACACTGAGTGCTGAAACATTAAATCAATGCAACAAAAATTCACCATATCAAGTTAACAATTTTACAACTATTTTCCAAAGAGAAAACACAAACCTTTACGCCAAAAAGTCACTGCGCAAAAGATCAGAATCCAAACACCTCCCATGGCTCCTACCGCAGCTGAAGATGTGGCCAACAGCTGAGGCTTAAGTAGACCTAAAGGCAGGTGCTGCAGCTGCAGATTATCAACTCTTAATGAGTTCTCCTCTTAATGAACCAAAATGACTCAGCACAGTGTATTGTTCAATCCACACTTTATGTTTGCCATGACAGGTTTTCCTGATTAAAAAGAATGATAGCGTTATTCACAATTTTTAACATGAAGCGTCATGCAACAACACAAAGAAGTGGAAATTAAATGGTAAAATGTCTTAATCAACCAATGAAAACCTTTCCCTACTTATAGCCAAACTTTATTGTTCAAAGAGGAGAAATTACCAAAGCAATTTACATCCAGGGATACTTGTTCATAGTTTCTGTAAATGTTAGTTTCATAATATTAAAGTTTTCTCTGAAAAAGGGGGATTCTAAAAGACTCCCTTTGTGAACCTGATTTTCCAATAACATAGCCATGTGGATTGGAGACTTCAGTATCCCAGACATCAAGAGACATTAAATAAATGTAATATTCCAATGTTTTTTGTGATTGGCCCCTTGATTCTAGTTACAATACAGTTAAATTTAACATTAAATTACAGTAAAGGACAAATAAAATAAGATGGACAGTAAATCCATCCATCCATTTGTTGTCCAATCCCCTTTCTTGGACCAGTTATCAAGGTTATTTTGACAGGTTAAAATGTCTGACCATACCCACCTCATTTCGAGGGATCATAATGGGTTTTCATGTTAAGGATATTTAGCCCTCCAGTAAATTTCTGGTTTCCTCCCAGAGAGACTTGCCTAAAATATTGGATTAGAAACTCCAGTCATTGGATATCTTTGAATATGGAGGACCAGTTGTTAGACATCTGGTTGCTGCAGTTTCATAACTTCTCTTGTTCAGTGGCTCTTTCCATAACTGGATGTAGAAAGATGTTAGCCCCTGGCCTACAATCAGTTTTTGTAACCTACCTATACGATGTTTACTCTTGCAAATTACATTTGATTTGTTTGGAACGCACTTTGTGCAGCACAACTTGTTGGAAATGTGCTATATAAATAAAACTGACCTTGACCTCGGATGTATAGACTGGACTAAACATCAGCGGATATGATTTTATGCACAGTTAGTTAAAAATGTTCCCCAGCAGACTGCTCCGTGTTATTCCTGAAATTATGTACTATAACTTCTTGATTTTCAAATTGTTGTTTATTCATTAAATCAAACAATATTAGAACACTTTACCTGATGTGAATCGGTACAGTGTAAAATGTGCATTTTAAAGACTAAAACTTTATTTCAATTACAGGTCATTATCTCTTACCATGTCAATTTCTTTCAGGAGGGGCGGGGGGGTGGGGGGGGGGTGTACTTATTTGACTTCATTGTTCCAAGTGTAAAGTTTGATGGAAGGAGGATTCTGGTGTGGGGTTGATTTTCAGAAGCTGGGCTTGGCCCCTCAGCTCCAGTCAAAGGAACTCTAAATGTTTCACAGACCAGGAGATTTTGGAAAATGATATAATCCCAACTTTGTAGTAACCATTTGGAAATTAACCCTTCCTCTTCCAACATGACTAACACCCCCCCCCCCCCCCCCCCCCCCCCCCCACACACACACACACACACACACATGTTTTTAAATCAGATTAAGGTTTGGTGATTGGGCTGGTCCCTCTGAGACATGGATGTTGTTCTAGGCCCAAGATAGTCTTCTTTTACTGGTGTGTTTGGGGTTGTTGTCTTGCTGAACCACTCATCAAAAAGGCTTTTGCTCATCAGCATTGGGCAACATGACATTTTCAAACATTTGTCATGTTCAAACTGATGCATGATCCTTGGTATGCAATAAATAGGCCTGACAGCATGATGACACATTACATAGGCTTCTGAAAGCGATCATAGGCTGAGTGTCTGCCATTTTGGCCAAGACCAGCGAGTAATCTTTGTAATGATGCTGGACGGCTGTTATTTTGAAAACAGCTGTACAGCGGGTAAAATAAGTCAACCTATCCATCCATTTTCTTACTTGCTTTATCCCTCATGGGGTCGTGAGGGGTTCTGGTGCCTATCTCCAGGAGGGTACACCCTGGACAGGTTGCCAGTCTGTTGCAGGGCAACATATAGACAGGACAAACAACCATTCATGCACACCTAAGGACAATTTTAGAGAGGCCAATTAACCTAACAGTCATGTTTTTGGACTATGAGAGGAAGCCGGAGTACCTGGAGAGAACCAATGCATACACAGGGAGAACATGCAAACTCCTTGCAGAAAGACCCAGGGCAGGAGTTGAACCCAAGACCTTCTTGCTGCAAAGCAACAGCGCTACCCACTGCGCCACTGTGCAGCATTTTAAATATATGATTTATATTTTTAAGAGGTTGATGTAATATTCTAATCTTAAATATTGTGTTTTCGTTATATGCAAGCTAAAAAATCCTCGTCATTAACATAAAAAAGGACTTTAAAACATCTCGTCTCTTAGTAATGAATCCATATAATGTGCTTACCTTTGTTAAATTGGATTACTGAAATAAATTGACTATTTGATTAGATTCCAATTCACTGAATATGACTGTATATAGCCAGGCACCTCGCTGTTGGTGCCAAGGTTTTACCCCTTTATGTGTCCTATGCTGTTCATTCAACTAAGGGGGGTTACTTTGATTAATTTCCAGCGGCATCCTGCTAATCACGTTGTTCAGCAGGCCTCTGTTCGGCGTAGACCTGCTTTAAAAGTCATCAGAGAAGTGTTACATAAGCCATGTTCTTTTTCACCCTTTCTTCCTCTGTAGGTCGAAGAAGTTGAATCACTCGAAGGAGAGCAAAGCCCACAGTTCAACAAGCTCTCCACAAGACACCTTATGTAGAGTTCACAGGTTTTTATTGTCTCTCCTGAATATGAAAGGACATTTGGAAGGTGAGGTGGAAACTAACATCAAACATCAAATACACAAAAGACATCAGTGCACACAGATGAGTCAGTCTCCCTGGCACTAAACCGCATCCTCGCGTACATCACTGAGTGCTCTCCCTTGAACTGCGGGTCTTATGCAGACTGACAGAGCTTTAACAGAGAAGGCAGGGGTTCAGGAAAACAATGCACAGGTTTTAGCAGTGAATCTACAGCTACCGCATGCCGTGGTCTGCAGAGAAACAAAAAAAAAATGCAGAGAGGTTGTTCGCTATACTGAAAATAAATAAACTTAAAACACAATATTTGATGCAGTCGGACGTTTCAGCCCCAGATAAGCAACCCTAGGTGACTCGGTAGGCGTCTCGAGGTGTTTGTTTGTTTTCCGTCTCAGTTGCGAGGGAGATCTCCGTGAAAAAGATTTCCCTTTTTGAAAACTGAGATCTTCAGGAACGTCCGTCCGTGTCAGTAACAGATCTGAAAGTACTGGCTGGGTGACTTGACTGGACTGATGTAGCTGGAGGTTTCATGCGCCGAGCTCTGACTGGTCACGGTTTTCTGGAGGTTCAAGGTGAAGGACGGGGCCGACTTCTTCATCCGCGGCTGGCTGGCCCTCTTGGTCGGCGGGGGCCCGGGGCCGGCCACGGGTCCGTCGTAGGCGGGCACCGCAGACGCAGACTTGGCCTCCTCAGAAGACCCAGTCTTTCTTGCGAGGGGGCTCAGATAGATCTGCATAGTCACTAAGTTAAGTGGTGAAATGTGATGAGGAAGCCGGGAAAATGAAAAACGGGTTTGGAGAAATAGGGACACAATAGAAGTCGAAGGGCGTGAAAAGTGGATAATTTTGGGGGGGTGGGGGGGTAGAAGAGAGAGAGAAAGGGGTGCAGGAAGTGGGGCGATGGTGCACAAGTTATGGTAATGATGTGAGAAATGAAAAACAAGAAGAGGAGCTCACACACAGTTCTATCACTATGTTGTTTTCTTCTAAATGAAATTCTGTCTGTTGCTCTGAGAGACAAGGCCTACCTTTGCAGTGTGTCACACGCCGTGTTCCTGCACCTAAACGCCACGGACAGACAGAAATAAGTCTGTGATTATCAAGCTGCACACAGTAATGCTGATGTGACAGGGTCTTTTAAGCAAATCAAAACAATGGCACCGTCTCTGTCTTGGTGTTTTTTTCCGGACAGATAATAATAAAAAAATAAAAAAAATGCCTGGAGGCAAACACGGGTGTTTCCTTACCTGCGCTCACAGCAGCCTCGCTGGACTTGTTGCTTCTGGTATATCGACACACAAAGAAGTCAGGAAGAGAGGAAACAATTAGTGAAAGGAACAAAGAACCCACCTGAAAAAATAAATCAGGTCAACCAGGTAGATGAAACAGCAACAAAAATTAGTTTTTATCCGGGCCTCTACATGGCAGACCAACACACAGTGGCAGATAAGCTAAACGTGGTAATAAAACGATGGAAGGAAATGAGTTTCCAAATGTTTTTAGAAATAAAAACCTGACATGGTCTGGTGTGAACCGATTGTGCAGCTGGGAGACGTGAACACGCTGCAAACTAAACCGAGGATGACCGACTTCAGCGCACTTCAATGCAGGGACGGTGTATGAATATGTCTCCCTTGCATTGCTTGCAACACACTTTAAATGACACCTTTTATGGTTTTCCTATCTCTTTAGGGCAGATTTTTTTCCTGCTTCTCCGCTCAATGACCTCCTTGTCTGGTCGGTTTAGGACACAGGTGTCAAACTCAAGGCCCGCGGGCCAAATCCGGCCCTTCAAGGTAAATTATCCGGCCCTCAAGAGCCAAAAAAAAGGCATATATCCTTTTATAGTGTATAAAGTGGCTAAAACAGTGCCTCCTGTAAGTGTAACTCACCCCAATATCAACTTTTTTTTGCAGATAAACTGTATAAACTGGGCCTAAGAGTGCTACTTTTATGTTACTGTGCATTTTTTATACTACTGTATGAACTGGAATGAAATTATGAAATGAAAAGTATCGTCTCTACACATGTAAGCGGCCCTTTTAATGACTTTGTGATGCCAAAGTGGCCCCATATAGAAATTAGTTTGACACCTCTGGAGGAACGGGGAATGCAGCTGATTGTGCCAGGTTTCATTTAGGGGTAACAGAATATAAAGTGGCTGAACACACATGCACGTCGCACATTTCCCATTCATATTTGTAAAAAAAAAAATAGCTTTGAACGTACCATAGGTACCTTTTCCTTCCACTTGCGCACTACTTTGTGTTGCGCCATTTCTTAAAACACACTGACACTGACGTTTGTGGATGTAACACGACGAAACGTCAGAAAGTGCAAGGAGGTACGCGCGCTTTTGCAAGGGACACAAATGTTAAAGAGTGATATACAGTATGTGACCTCACAATGCCCCATATCCTCTTACCCTTCTGGGATTTTCTTGCAGACTGAGGCTACAGACGGGGGTCGTGTTTTGGCGGTCTTGCACGGACTGTCCTTCACACTGCCTGGTGGGCTCTTCGCGCCGCTAGAAAGAAAAATAAACGACAGGGGGGAAAAAAGCAAGGTTACATCCTAAGAAAAGACGGAAATGAAATGAATTTGTCTCTCCTGAGAGGAATTTGTTTTTTTTATCTTGCATCGTCGTAATTAGACACAGAGAGCCTTAATTGAGAGGAGATTTACCTCTCTCTGTGTAATTATACCGGAGCACCACTGATCCAGCGACGACAGATTAAGGTACCAGGGAGAGAGGCCATCAGGCTTTCTGACTAACGCTATCTAATGTCAGTATCATTTGAACGGTAATTGAGAGGAAGAGGTTGCTGCTTTGAATTAAAGGCCGGTGTAGGGCTAATCATTGAGCATCCATGTGTGGTGTCTCTGAGATAATGAAGGGTGTCTGCTGATTGCATCTTCCATAATGAAACTCGAAGCCCCCTCTCTGATTACGGGTGCTCTTCCCATCAGTGATGTACGTTGCCGCTTCCTCTCCTCTCTAATTGTGTTCATCATCTGCATCCTCGGAAGGGAGGAAACGAGCAGGTACCTCAGAGTTGGCGTTGGGCTGTAATTCCTGGCCGTGACGCTGGAGGGCACTGTTGAGCTCTTTTTCAGGGAAGGCGCACTGAGGGTCGCCATGGGGGTCCTGGGGGGCAGAGCCAGGGAGACTGGCCTGGCTGTGGAAACACAAACACATACTAATAAAAGGGAAGATAAGCTTGGCTTTAATTTGTATGCCTCTGTTTATCAGAGACCAGTTATTATACATTTTGATACTTTAACTCCCCCCTAAAGAAGAAGTCCTCATATTTCAGCGATTGATTTCCTTCTCAGTTAATCTGTTTATCACTGTGCATCCCTTTATACTTAAAGCGGAACAGTCAGCTACCACCATTTGGAGAAACATTTTAAACATTTTTTCCTGTAAACACTCTTCAAATCTTTTCTTTTACTTACACCTATCCTGTCTCTTTCTTTTATCGACTGATTATTGATGAAGGAGAGGGAGACGCAACATGCTAGAATGTAGCTTTTTGTTATGAGTCTATTCAGCACGTTAGTTTTTTTAATAATAGTATTGATCATCATCAGAACGATAATGGCAAACAAACTTGAGTCCTTCCATGTCTTGTTTGTAACTATTTCTGTCATTTTAAACTTTTTAATTAAACTGTACCTTTGACTGTTGATATGGTTAAAAAAATCAACCAAGCAGCTTGTTTCTTGTAGCCATCATCTTCCTCATAAGGATGAAGACACATCTGCTTCACCGGAGGATCATGTTCTCTAGTCTATCCCATTTTGAAGAGCAGCTATTAGAAATGACCCTCCACATGGTGTCATTTCTTAGCATGATTTTTTTTTTCCATCACTGACTGAATGTACTACAAGTTAAAGGTTGATTTAGGTGTTTCACACGTCTTTACCTGGGGTGTTGAAAACGTGGAGGCCGCTGTGGCAGGAAGATTATGGTAATTATGCTCCACTGAAATCTGTGTAATATCACAAATTCATCGCTAGTGAAGTGTGGCAGGAATTTTTTTGATTATTTACTGTTTTATTTATTTGAATGAGGATTAGTTTCTGAATTGTAACTTTTGACTTTTTTCACCCTTATAATAATGATCATCATTATGCATTATGCATGTTTATTGCAGCCACGGTAATAATTTTATTAAAAAGACTTGTTTTTACAGAAACAATAAAGTTTTACACAACTTTTTGATCCTATTTTCATCTTGAAAAGATTATGAATACTGAAAAATTAGAAATGTTTGACTTACTTTGAAATAGAAACATCAACAGTGCACTGCCCCTGCCTTCCAGCATACATTTCAAATAGGAGATAAAGATGTATCGTACTATAGGTTTAAACTGTGGCCTCAAACTGTTTTCATTTGCTGATAAACAGGGGATGTGAGGTCTTTATTGATTAAACAGATGGAAGCTGAAACTATGGATTTTAAATAGTGGGAAGTAATTAGTAGAGCCCTGTTAAACAAGAGAATTTTATTTCTTATAATTAATGCAAACTCATAATTTGATTTCAAAAATCAAATTATGAGTGCATGTGAAACACAAATAAAAAAATAGGTTATAGCGATTTTTTTAAAAAACAATGTGACACCCCTATTTGCTTGATAATAAAGTCTACTAACCAAGAAAATAATCGCACAATCCCTTTAAAATCTGTGGTTCACAGGTGCTGAGTGCAGCTCAGTGCCAAAGCTTTAAAGCCTTCAGTCTAAAGACCAAACGCAGATCTCTGCTCACCTTTGCCGCCTGGTGTCCTCCTTCCTGCAGCCGCTGCAGACCCTGCCTGGTGCTCTTCAGAAATGTTCAGCCTCTTGAGGACGTCTGCCAGCGCCAACTTCAGCAGCTGGATCTCATCCTCCTGCATCTGCATCCTCTGCTCCAGGTAGGTGAGCCGGTCGGCCACGTCCAGGCCGCTGGCTGCCGAGCTGCGGTCGTCTGATCGGGACGACAGGGAATTCAGCATGTGAAAGGCTGAGTCTGGATTTACTTCAAACTGATTGTGCGAAATGTTTGAATGCCCAGAATATATTTCAATCATTTTCTATCACGTTGCATAACAAGTGTGACCAGGAAGGCACCGCACTAAAAATATCATTTGAATATTTGAATGCATCTAAAACCTTAAATTTGCTTTACGATGTAAACAACAAACTTGCCTGGAACTGTACTAAAAACTTTGTTTGCCAAATTACTTTTGAAGTAATGGCAAAAAAATTAATAAAAAAAATCAGACCCATTGTTTTTTTTGGCAAATAAATAAATAAATAGTGATGATGTTACATAAATAGAAATAGGTTTAAGATTGATAAAATCTCTTATTTATGGCTGTGTAACAAAAATCTGGACAATGAGGACAATGCAGCAGTGTGTACACAAGAATAACATCAAAACAGCATCTAGCAAATACTCCTTTCATTACCATAATCTTTCTAATATAAATTCCTACTTTTTCCTACACCATGGGAACAATGGCTCAGAGTAGGATACCATATGAGCTGCTGGATGCTGATGAGAAGCAAGGATATTTCGTCTGACCGCTGGCACTGTCCTCAGCCAGCCCCGTCGTCTTCCTCCTCTTCTTCTCTTCTCGTGTACATACCCTTTCGGTCCTCCGTGCTCCTCTGGCCCCCGTCAGGTAGCCCTGTTCTGCCTCCATCTTACTTAACCAGCGTCCTCTAGGATCTTGTCTCTTTCACTCCATTCACAGATTGTTGCTTACAGAGTTTCTAGCATTCAAATGGCAAAATACAGCATGAGAAGCTGAAGAGGAGGGTGCCACCGTTCCTGTGCCTGGCTCGCTCTCGGACACCGTGGAGATGTCGGTGCGGCTTTAAGCCTCGAGCTCAGGGTTTGTGTCTATAAAGGTGGGGGGTTGGGTTGATAATGCTTAAAAAACGAAGAAGTCATCCAATTCGGCCTGAATTGTCTCAGCCCCTGTGTACGTCCACTTGCACGAGTGTGATTGCGGGCGTACGAGAGTGGAGAGTACAATGTTAATCCCAATCCCAATGTTAATCTCTTTGACCCCACCCACACAGATAATCCCATGTCACTATATGAGGAAAGCACAAAGTAGAAACATCAGAGCTAGAACTGAAACTGCATGGCGGCGCTTTGAACAACACGAGGAATCACAGCGCGAACATTGCAGGATACGTCCTGAGGGATAGTGGTTATGAAGGAGAGCAAAACGAAAACTGGTGCATGTTGACGTTGATTTATGTAAAAAATGGGAAGCATCATTCCTTGGGAGGGATTTTTCTCCATGGTCTGAAACAGGGCTAAATTCAGCAGCACATCCACTAGGTCACCGTGGTTCTAAAACTGTGCGACATAACAACAAAGACTGCTGGTTGTAGGCCTACTGGGACTGCTGTTAATGGTACTCAGCAGCTATTTTGGTGTTGATTATTTCCAGTTTTTTTTTTACATCTAAATTAACTGTGATGAAGGGGACAGCCTGGGAATGATCAAACCGTATCCCAGTTCCAAGTTAGAAATGCATATATTCTAATTATGTCCAATGATCATGCCAACTACCATTTGTAATCCAAACTAATAACAATATAGTTCTCTATTCACAGAGAAATAGTCAGAAACGCAAATGCATTTTTACTGCAGGTGACAGCAAGTTTTATAATATAAAGCAACCATCTTCGATTTTGAAAAAAAAAAAAAAAAAAAAAACTTCTGAGTGAAAATGCAACGTTTAGTAAGAAGATTTTTTTCTTTTGTCTTTATGCTTGACACAACAGACAGAAATAGTCAAAGTACTCCTGAAGTAGGAGCTTCTAAAATGCCGGTCCAGATTGATGTTCTTGAAAAGCGAGGCACTTACTAAAGATGGTACTCGTTTTAAAATGTTTGACATTATCAAACAGAAAGTTTGGTTCAATAAATACTGCATTAAGAAAACGGGTCAGCAGCACACTGCAAAGCAATCTGCTAGCTTAGTTAGCTATATGATGTTTAAAGAAAGCTGATTGCCGTAAATAAAACGGGCTAGCTAGTTACAATAAACACCTAAAAGTTCAGAATTAAGTCAGGGGTCAGGTTCACAACAGAAATAAAGAGTTAAAAAGCCTAATTTCTTCAAGGAGAAACATATTTAGCTAAAGGTTAGCTAAAAAAAAAAGTTAGCTAAAAATGTTATCTTAAAAATCTAAGATATTAACAAACTCTTTGAAAAGCTGCTAAAAGAGGGGTTTTATCAAAAGGATAATTTATCATAAAAAAACACTAGAACATTTATATATATATATATATATATATATATATATATATATATATATATATATATATATATATATATATATATATATGTGTGTGTGTGTGTTCTTTGCGGACCCTTGAAGCATTTTATGAACTGATTTCAAAGCAATGCATATACAAGCATAGTAGTTCATTGTCATTAACTAAAAAATAAATTAAGTAGTCTTCACAACATGAATAATTAGAAACGTAAAGTATGGAGGCATAGATGGTAGATATTTCGACCATGGAGATTTGCATCTTTCTAAATGTTAGAAGCCTTCTTATCCACCTTACTGGTTCCGCTTTTTAGACATAAGGCCCTTTTTTCTCCCAACAATAATAATATGAAGCGAGCGAGGACTTTACATTTAATTACTAAAGCATTCAGCCAGCTGTAATCTGCCTCTCACTGAGGGCCGTGATCCTCTGTTGGCCCGTGATCTCCTGTGTCTGTTCCTGTCCTGGCCGTGACTTCATCCTCGTGCCACGTCCATACACTCCATATGGGATTGGGATTAGAATAGCACAATAATCCTGGTGCTGTGAAAGAGAATTAGCAACCCCCCAAACTAACTCAGCAACAAATAATATATAGTCAGGCCTCTTGGATCCATTTTCCTACTAATGTAACGACAAACGCATGAAAATGCATTGAGCGCATGTATTCCACCGTGCATCAGATTCAGATTTCATGCATCTTTTTACCCCCCCGGAATACTAAAACCTTAAGACTGAGGCATGGCAAGTGTTTTAATCTCTGTTTACAGATGGCATCACTTAAATGATAGAACAGCATCTGTCTGCTCACATCAGCTCTGCAAAAACTGACAGACACTGCGGCCAAATGCGCACAAGCATCCTCCATATATCACTGACAGGCAACTCCTGGAGGTAAAAGGACACATTGCAAAGCCTCCCCATCTGAGATACACGTCCATTAGTTGAGAGTGGGGGAGCGAGACAAACACTTAGCCTCAACTAAATCATGTGCAAAGATAAAGCTTTCAGATATTGTTAGTTTATCTAATATTTTAAGGGTTCCATTATCCCCACCGATATAAAACTTTGAGCAAGGAACAAATAACACTCATGAGCTGGTCTCCAAGTTTGACGCATAGTTGATCGATTCTCCCTGCTGAGGGCCGGCTGGTTTTACATCCCTCCACGGACGCCAGAGAAAGGAACCACCTTTGTTTTTTAACTGATCTGCTAAATTTGAGTTATCTGAAGTCTTCCAATCCCTCTCAGTTTTACCTGTCATGAAATCAGTGTCACTGTGACAGCTCTCCTTCAGAGAAGGTCTCCTCAGCAGGCTTTGGGCCGTCTCCTCCATCTGGAGACCGTGGCCGTCCAGTTCCTCCATGTGTGCGTCGCCTTCTGCTGTGACTGCTTGCATGGCTCCCTCCGGCTGAGGATGCGAGGAGTGTCTTTTTGGCTGAACTTGCCAGCAGAGCTGGTTCACCTTCCACCAGTCCACCAGTGGTCCCCGCCTCCTTGCTTTCCCTCCCTCACCTAATATCCTGTAAGGAGTGTGTGCATGTGGTGATGTCACTCAAAGGACAGATTAAAGACCTGGTAATCCACCTGGAGCTGAAGGGAGGACAGGGAGTGCGCAGGAGACTTTATTTTCTCTCAGCAGGGAGATAAATGTTGGAGGTGAGGACAGAACAAAGCGTCACGGTAAAATGTCCGTGAATTCCTCGAAAGCGGCAAACGCACAGCCGCCGCTTCAGGGAGGCAACGCAGAGTGGTGGTTCCTGACCTTTGTCCTGAAGAAAAACACACTCCTGATGGAAAATGAAACAGCAGGGGTGAGGCTGGAGAATTTGCTGTTGCATGCAAAGTTGCAGACGAGCACACAATTAGACTCCCCAAAAAGGGCTTACAGGAGGCTGCCATCCGGTGTGGTCATCCTGGGCCTACTGTAAGGATGATGAGATCCAGAGATTAGGGGAGCAGAACTTGATTAATTACAGTCATCGGGAGGACAATAAGCCGGATGTGGTAATTAGACTAGCAAGGGGGAAAGAAACAGCGCTAGATGAAAAGCTAGTTAGGCGATTACGTTCGGATCCCCCCCCCCGTTGTGTGAGACCACTTTTTGTCCGTCTTGCAATTTTTTCGGATTGATGCTTTGTCTGGCAGATTTAATGAGAATGAATGACCAAAGTGGGAGAAACTAAAAAGGAGAAACAAACATGTTCAGCTGTGATGATTGTAATCTAAACCTGAAGTTTTTTGGTTCCTCACATGCTCGTGTCTTCTTCCACATTTCATTCTCCTAAATCCTCATCTCAGAAAT
Organism: Fundulus heteroclitus; assembly: GCF_011125445.2. NCBI lineage: Eukaryota > Metazoa > Chordata > Actinopteri > Cyprinodontiformes > Fundulidae > Fundulus > Fundulus heteroclitus. The sequence continues at coordinate 623,820 of NW_023397208.1, read as the reverse complement.
CCTTGTCAGACTTCCTGCTGAGTCTGCTTACATTTCAAGGAACAACACAATAAGGTCTCTTCAGATAATATTCCTACGCCATGATTTTCACTTTTTGACCAATGACAACTACAAAGTGCTTTATTTACATTTTTCATAGATTAACCTAATACAGAGCATAACTGTGAAGTGAAAAATGTATGCCGTGTCCGCCATGGAGCCAGGCTCCTGGAGCCCGGCTGCAAACCGGACTCTTTTGGTTTTCTTTATGCTTTATGCTCTCATATAAGTCCAGATATCTGGAATGCACAATTATTAATTGGCCTTCTGAGATATTCCGACCCCAGCTGTGGATCTCTGCAGCTCCCTCAGAGATACCTTGGACCTTGTGGCTGCTCCTTCTGGTGAAGGCTCTCTTTTTCCCGGCCTGTAGTTTAGGTGGACAGTGAAGCTCGGCTGTGTGATGTATCCATGTTTGCTGAGCTGCGAAGGCTGGAAGACAAAGCTGGAGGATAGGGAGCTGAAACCTGCCGCTTTCATATAGCCACAGCGATGCATATTGAACGTGTGAGCAGGTTTAAATCAAAACCTAGGAGGTCAGCAGAGTATTTACCAGCCATCTGCTGCAGGTCTCACTACTGCTCTCCTGTGGACAGGATGGGTATCACAGCTATCTGGAACGAAATCCACTTCGTGTTGATCTATATGCTACCTTTGCCCCCTCCTGATTTATAAAATCATTTTTAAATAATTACAAAGACTTGAACTGATTTGCTTTTTGGAGGAGGATGCAATTAGATTTGAATCAGATTAGGGATTTAATCAGAATAAACTAACAGGTACCACTTGATCCAAACTACTAAGTTAAATGTGGTTTAACATAATTGCAAAGACAAGAAAATAAAAAAGACTAAAAACTATTATGTGATGGTGAAAAATAAGGCACCCAGAGTCACTGTTTTCACAAAGGACTTAAATTTTATAAATATTCTCTCAACATTACATTAAATCAGTTGGGATGATATAGTCTTTCAAATAAAATAAAATAAAAAAAGAATCCAAGAGATCTTCAGAGAGCATGACAAAGTGACAGTAATCCAATACACATAAATCTCTCTCTACTTCAAAAATATCTAAACTGTATATCCCACATTTTTTTTCCAAATATATCAAAATATATGCCAACAATAAGCATCGATACAGGCCACAGAGAAAGCAGAATCTCACAGGGTTGGTCGGGTGCTTTTGTCTAATGGAGTAAACACACACACACACACACACACACACACACATACATACACACACCAGCGAAGGTTACTCAGTGTTTCACATCATAGTTCGCTGAAACTTCTTATTCCTGAGTGCTCGCTCAGCCTCGTTGTCATGGAAATAAGGATGCGACTCTCCATTCAAAAACCTGCGGTTCATTTAGACAGCGGGCTACCTAAGTCCGTGGTCCTGGTTGAGCTTTCCTCGGCTGCTGCTCCAGGAAGTGCCCGTGTCCATTTCAGCAGCGGGAAGATTGGGATGCAAGAGAAGAAGCTGCTGAACAGATAAGGGACGTTCCTGTGGCAGGATTTGCAAACGTGCAACGCCTGCCCTCTAGGGAGCAAAAAAGATCAACGTGCGCGCTGATATGCATGGAGGGAAAAGCTGTTCCACCAATTTACCAGAACAAGATGGGAAGAGAAGCTCTTGGTGATGTTTACGGGACAACTTTTTTTTTTTTTTTTTTTTTAAACGCCGTCTGTCTAAATCAAGCGATACTTTCCATGTTCATAGCTGACACCTGATCTATTGCACTGCAGGGTTTAATCTGAGGAGGAGGAGCCTGGTGTCAGTTCAGGGCCTGAGGGGAACATCCAGTCCACCTCAGATTTGTCTCTTTAAGACCTCAGCTCACTGATGAAAGCTCAGGTGACCATGCTGCCTTTTCTCCCAAACTACAAACCTAAAGGGACAGTTGCTGTATGGTTTTGTTAAAGGTTATAAGCAGTGAAGAGTTTAGATTTTTACTTGTTCAAAAATTAAAGCAAACACGCAATAAGCTAATGAAACAAATAGTCCAATGTGTAAAAGGGGTCTGGCCTTTTTTACCTTCTTAATAGAAAGTCAGTTTTCTTATTTTGTGGCCCTCGGAATGATTTTGTGCGGTCCCTGAACACTGTTCAAGATTGGTACAACTACATCCCGCAGACACACTTCTGAAAATGAAAAGCTTCACTTCTTCACCCTGATCCATTTTCAGCAAGTCTTTACGACCAAAGTACACCAACATCACATTTTCTGGTGGACCAACCACTGGCTTCTGGGTAAATATTCTCCCAATTGCAAACATGACGACATGTGAAAGTTTGAAAAACTGGAATGAAACACTAGCCTTGACTGCTCTAATGGATAAACTGTTAACTTTAGGCTCAGGGACCGACTAATCTAGGTTTATAAAAAAAGACGATACAAAGGAAATCTTCTAGTGCTGGCGAGAGTTTAACTGCTTATAACATTTTAACAGAAACCCACTTAAGTCCCTGAACTATCCCTTTCAGGTCGGTCTGGTTTCTGTTCAGCGACTGTTTTTTTTTTTTTTTTTTTTACCAAACCGAAGCTCCTCCAGAGCGCATGGGGCTTTAGGGGAAAATTGCTCAGTCGTCGACAAAGCTAAGTACAGTTACGTTTCTGCTAACAACCTCGTTGAGTTTCTAAAATTACAAATTATTTCTATCCTGAAGCACAAATACGCAGGAGATACAAGATAACTTAAACTGACATCTTAATATAGTCAATTATCTTTCTCCATTTAAATATTCTTTTCTCACTTTAAATATAATTATCACAGATCTTGCAAGGAAATAAAAAAAAAAAAATCTACTCTGTGCGTTGGCTGCAGGCTTGTTAAAAAAAAAAAAAAAAAGAGTGCCCGGTGCTTCCTGGGCTTCACATATGTGCTCCTCATTAGAAGTGGCCTGGAAGGGAGCTCCTTGCTAGCTCATGAAACGGCATCAGCGCCCTTATTTCTCTTTTTGTTTGGTCAAAACATCGACTGAAAACCAACCTGATATCGAACAAAGAAAAGAAATGCATATTCTTCTTCAAGATTTAAGTTCATTCTTCAAAAATAGCAAGTCTAAAAATATATTGCATGTGCCATCTTAGTAAAGCGACATCATAAAATATTCTTAAGGAGGAGAAATTGCAAAGTAGGGATATATATATATATATATATATATATATATATATATATATATATATATATATATATATATATATATATATATATATATTACCTCTTTGAAAATTCCTAGGGATATAGGATTTGATTTAGTTTGGGTCAGGATTCATGCGGTTCAAAAAGAGGGGGGAAGCTAAAGATGGCTTCAGAGTGTGAGGACCTTCAACAGCTGTGCAGGAAAGCAATCGGCGATCGGACGCACAACGACGGGAAAACATTTGCAGGTTCGAAGGCAATGGAAGAGCACAGGGTTTGCAATCGGCTAAAGCTTCCCCCTAAACTATGGAGCACCCTACCCCTAACTCATAATGTCCCCCACCCCACCCATTTGATCCAAACACACATCTATCACAGTGCTACGTTTGCCCGCACAGCAAGTCAGGACCGCATCCTGACGCCTTCTGCACATCTACTCACATTAACAGTGTGAATACATACATAAATATATACTGTATATTTATAGGACTACATATGAGAGCTGAATAAAAATAAAAAAAGGGAATGACTCTAGAGCTATACTGATTTCATTAAGAAGACCAACATGTTGATTGACTCCTGTCCGGTCATAAAAGCTGACAGTTTACACGAAGCCTTTACAGCCGTAATGTCTCCTTCTAGAAAAAAAAACAAAAGCAACATCCAAACAAATGCAGTACAGCAAGCCCCCCCCACCATTCACATCCTGTTAATATTATAGCAGCTCCAACATAAAATAAAGAGGTGATCATGTGTCGTCGTCAGGGAATGCTTTAGTGCAACAAAACGTGGGAACACATGCTGACGAGGAGGACAAGCACGAGGGAAGGGGGGGGGGGGGGCGGGGCGTTTTAAACCCGTGCCACATCCTTTGGTTCGTCTCGGCTGGGCTGCAGAGGGCGGCGAGGGTGTGAGGAAACAAAATAGGAATCAGAAAGGGTCGAATAGGCTTATCGGGGCGGGAGAGACGCTAAAAAAAACATGAAAACTGTGTTAAAGCGGAAACTGGAACTAAACAGAAATACAGTATGTTGCCAAAGCATCCACAGCTCTTCTGACAAGCTGTCACATTACAACCACAAAACTTTACTGTGCATACATTTGTGCTCCCCTCCCTTTGCCCTGATTCTCCTAAATTATATCTGCTGCAACATTTTCTGGGCTGAAAATAAAACCGTTTGGCTCATCCAAAACATACAGTGTTTCGGGAAAAACTGACACCGCAGGTAACCCTGAACGCACCGTCCTCTCTGCTCATCGGTGGTGGTAGGAGTGTCATAATGTGGGGTGGCGGTTATGCAAAATATTGAATAATGAAGGCTAAATATAAAAATCTGATTTGAATTCGAAAAAACGCTCAGTTTAAAACTAGGTATCATCCTCCTTGCATTATTTAAAACTGTGTGTTGAAGTCTGCGGTTGTAATGTGCCAAAATGGGGAAAAGCTTAAGGGGAACGAACACTTTTGGCAAGACACCCATGTAAAGTGCATAAAGACGGGGCATTAAGTGCAGCCTGACATCAGCGTAGTCCCCCAGTTTACCTTAACACACTTCTCAGTTTCTTCTTCAGTCAATCCACAAACAAACTCCAACCGTTTCTGGAACTACAGATATCCTTGTTTTACAGCTTTCATCTCAGATGTACTAAGAAGAGCTACTTCTATCTCAACATATAAGTAATAATTGTTTGTTTCATAAGGTCATCTTCATCCTCAAGCCCAATCTGAAATCGGTGAAGCCTCTGCACTCGTTTAAAGTGACACTGTTTAATTCGGCATCAGGACAGAAAGCTCCACCTTTGATTACCTGGAAGCCTCAAAAATGTTCCTAGATTTAACCTCAGTGCCAACAAACACACACACACAAACACACACACACGCGGAATGTGCAGAGTCAGATCAGAGGAAAAAGGATGACACTCTCCATTAGCTGCTCCTTCGCCCATGCTTGTCAGGCAGCGTTAACACAGCGCTGACAGGGCTAGGCTCGTGTTTCCCCTGGAAGCACCTGAGCCGGACCGTCCCTGTGCCGGCGGCTCTCAAATGGAACAAACATGATTGCTGCGCTAACGGGCTTCGGGGGGGAAACACGGTTCTGGCCGGAGAAGCGCTCGACCCGGTGCTCGGCGTTTCTGCCAGGAAAAGGCATGGAGGGGCCGAGGAGGCGGAGCGAGGCTTCTATGAAAGCAAACAAGCTAAGAAAAAGCTGAGTGATTGGATGGAGTTTAGCTTCCCAGACCAGGAATTAGCGATGCTCTGACTGAGCGGAGACTCCCTACAACATTCTAACTTGTTGGTATTTAACTAAAGGGATCTGTGCTTCATAAACTGAACATGCAAACCACCCACCCCATTTTTCCCCACTGATTACGAGGGCTCTTCAGTTTCTCAGCTGCCCCCTTCCCCCTCTGTGCAGGAGGCGGCCGATTGTGACGACTGATTCAAAAGGTGCTCCCGCTCTACTGCAGGTTCTTCAAGATGCGTCCGTATCGGAAGTCGTAGACGTGCCGGCAGAGGTACACCAGCTCGGGGTCAACGTCTGTGGGCACGCAGCGGTGGGAGGGAGGGGCGAAGTCAGGGCGGAAGGGCACCATGCTGGCCCTGCCAGGTGGGGCGCCTTCAGCACGCCGCTTCACCAAGGCACAAAATCTGGGGAGGAGAAGAAAGAGGCGACGTGAAAGCACGCTGTCTCCCGTCTGTCAGGAAGGAGACGATGAGCAGATATGACACGGGAGGAAGGACTTTCAGGGAGGGCTCTGTGTGCGTTTACTCACCGACAGTACTGGGCTAGAGGGAGAACATAGCATCTGTCTTCTATGCAGGCCACACTATTTTCATCCTGATGCCGAGAGGCGAAGATCTCATTCTGAAAAAGCAACAGTGGGGGCGTACAGCGTCACATCAACCGCAACTTTCTCAGACGGCTGGAGAAAACAGCAACGCTTTGCAGCAGTGAGAACAAAGGAAAGCGATCATATGCTGGGGTTCGGTTTTTACGATCCCAAACGCAAACAAGACCTTCCCCCTGCTGAGCACCAACTTTCACTGGAAAGCTTCTGTTGCTGGAAATTGTTTCCAGCAACAGAAGCTAGCCACTAACAGGTGGCTTTGATCGCCCCGTACTTGCAAACTACTTTACACATCCTTCATATCGCTGCCACTTGTAAGATTTATATTAACTGCAATCAGCTCATCCCATAACAAAAGCGTCTTCCCACTGGGAGAAATTAACTCCCGGCTGCAGTCGGCCGTACGCCTCACCTCACAGTGTGCTCTGGGATCTCGGCCTCCCTGGGTGTGCTCAGGCCTGTAGTACCAGAAAAGGCTCATCATCAGCTCTCCTGAGGAAGACCAACACAAATGTCAGCCGAACACTCACTGGCGTACATTCTTGCGCTGAAATATCCGCCAAGGTGTCAATTACTCGGGGGAGTAAGGGGGCGTTTGACCGCCCTACGTTAGGTTGGAACCCCTTATTAGAGCGGAAAATAAAAGGCTGGAGAGAATCACATGAATGAATGGATGTAGGTAATGTGAAATAAATAAATAGACACGTGTCAAAGAATCCTGGGTTAGGAGTTGTACCGTTTCTGAACCTGTCGTTTTTTTCCCCCTTTAGTTTCTTAAAAACATTTTTTTCCTAGGCTGGATATTAGCCTGCTTAACATTTTCTTCATGTTTCATGCTGGCTGTGTTTGTTTTTCATATTTAAGGAACAGCTGGGAATTAAACTTCAGTGGGCTGTGTGCCCTGAAGCAGTCACAGACAGCTACATCTAAAAAGAAATGTAATATTTTGACAAAATTTTATATTTTTTTGTCAGCCATTTCAGAAAGTGAAACTTATTTATATAGACTCATTACACAGGGTGAAATAGTTCAAACCTTTATTTTTATTTTTTTATAATTTTGATGATTATGGCTAACAAATAATTAAAAGTGTCTCAGAAAATTGGAATATGACATAAGATAAATGAAAAAAGAAATGGCAGGCTTCTGAAAACGTATGTTTATTTCTATGGGATGGGATGTTCTGACTAGCCTCAGTACACTATTTAAGAAACTGCTCCATATTCTTGAATGAATTTTGCTCACCAACATTCTCAACTTTTACTTGAATGTGCTTGAATACAACAGTCTGTGAACAGCCAGCTTCTTCAGTAATGGCTTAGTTTTTTCATGGAGGGTGTAAATGACTGACTTTAGGATATCTGTCAAGTCAGCAGTGTTTCCCATAGTTGTGTATCCTACTGACCTCGACAGAGAGACCAATTACAGGCTCAGGAAACCTTTGCAGAGGGTTTAAGTAGCTGATTGGGGGAATGACACTATGAGTTTCAAATAGTCAAGTTTTTCATGATAATACTTTTTTTTTTTGGATGGACCTGTAGTTATTAGTCAAATTAATAGGCCATTTTGGATTTCAGTTTCAAGCGTCCAGCACCCTGAGGCGAGTAACGTCATCACTGCAGACAGAGCGTTAGCATTTTGTTGCATAAGGTTAAGTAATGTTATTGTTGGGTCATAGCAGTTGTGTAAATGCTGTAGCAGGAGAGTTTTAATCCTGCTGAATTGACATGATTTCTGCTAATCCTGCAGAAAACAAATCTGTCACAGTCTAGTTTAGATGTTATCCAAATTATTTATGTCAGTGTTAAATGTGCAGAAAGGGAATGGAGGCGAGTTATTTATCTATGGCAGCAAATCTTGACATTAAAAGGCATTGCAACCTACACATTATGCCATTAACTATTCATTTATATTATTCAGAACAAAATGTCTCTGCTTTATTTTCCATGATTCCTGGCTTATTTGCACCCTTGCATCCAACTTGCTTCCTCTTTTTTTTCCCCCCTCACCTGTTTTGGGATCCTCCCACAATGCTGATATCTTGGCAACATATGGGAGGGACTTCTTCCTGGGACCAGATCGTAGTAGTACAGTGTCTCTGACGTGTATCACCTCGCCATCCCTCTCGACTCCCTCGTAACACCTCCGCATTGCAGCCTCATCTTCTCCCTGACATGAAAACCCCAAAAAATTCTCTTTACACAGAGAAACACCATGAGAACAATAACAAACCTTTCTTCCAAGAGACAAGCAACCTACCGCAATAAAGACCTCCCTCTCTGTGGGGATGCCCACAGGCCGCCAGCCATTTGTGGCACGTCTACGGCTGATCTTCTTCTGCTTGCTGCTGCCAAGGCTCGGCACTGGGGTCGCCTGTTTGGTCAGGAGCCGGGTGTGGCCCACGGAGGAGCCGTTGGAGGCCTTTGTGCTCTGAGGGCATTCCTTAGCTAGCTTTAACCTGGCCTGGGGCTGATCTCGGCCAGACAGGGGGGTCAGCAGGTGGCTTTTAGTTTGTGTCGAAGTGGGCACACTGGAAAGTGGACATTGGGAGATTGGCATGGCGGGGGGGACCAGAAGGGAAGGGCTGTGGTCACCCTGTAGGGTTGTGTAACCCTCTGTAAAAAAAGAAGAAAAAGAATGGAGGTATTATAAATGAGCCTTCACCCAGGGCCTTTTAATTTCCCCCCTAGAGGTTAATGGTACACACTTAGGTTGTCTGGTATGACCCTAATCTCAATCAGACAATATTAGCCCAAATAACCCCAACATGACCTAGAAATGTTTGAATAAAACCATTTACAGTACCATAAAAACAATGTGCTCCTTCACAGATTTCACTAATTTTTGCTCATTTGTCGAGACATAAACATTTTAGCTCATTAAATAACTGTCAAAATAGATAATAAATTAAAAGAAAACAACAACAACAAATTGAAGGATTAGGAGTGACCTAGTCAAAGTCCAGAATGGAATCCCATCGAATTGTTGCTGCAATGATATTAAACAATCTATTCTAACTATTTTAAACAAGCCTGAAATCAGTTTAATGTGGCTGAATTGAAACGATTTGGCATTGAAGATTGAATTCTTAGATGAAATCTCTCCACGTCAAAACTGTCAGCTGGTGCAGCAGAGGAGATATTACTTTTTCACCAAGAGCCAGATTGGTTTGGGTAACCTTTTTCTTTTAACTACTGAAATAACATTTTGGAACCTAGTTCTTACATTTCTCCAGGTATTGTGTTTCTAATGTGTAATATTAACATTTGTTTGATTATCTGAGACATTTAAGGGTCACAAAAAAAAAGCAAAAAACAGAAGAAAGTTGTAAGGGGGGCAAATACTATTTCTGTGCACTGTAATGCATTGTCCAACCATCATAAGATCCCATTTGATATGAAAAGATGACTGGCAAACTGAGTATGGACACTGGGCTTTTGGATGTGTCCTTTGGGCTTCATTAACTCCTGTTTAGGTGTAAACATGCAGAGGCTGCGGGCAAAGAAGTCTTTCTGCTCCCAGAAGCTTTGTGGTTTGTAGTTCATCTGATGCCAAGATGTTTTAGGGAACATTTCTACACATATAAAAACAGTTATAAAACAGCACTAAAGAGAGAAAAAACAACATGATGGGGAAAACATCATCTTCATAGCTGAGCATGCCAACCCTATGGTAAAACATAGTGGTGGCAACATCATGCTGTGGGGATACTAGTTTATAGGGATGCAGGTTTATAGAGTGATAGATGGAGATAAACACAGGACAAAACAGGAAGAAAACTTGTTAGAGGCAGAACTTAAGTTTCTCCATCTGCAGAGCTGGTAGAGACACACCCCTAAGGAACCGAAGCTTTGCTTGCAGCTAAATGTGGTTGTAGAACACGGTTTCCCAAAGCGGGGGTTGCCAGATAATTTGATGCTGATGTGCTAAAAAAATTTTTTTTTAATATGTGAAACTGGTACCAAAGTATAACTTTACGAGATGCTTAACAATTCTTCATTTTAAGCAGGAGGAAGGCTGACATTTTCTGTACAAGGTCTTATAAAAATATTAATTTTTATATTTTTACAAATGTATTTTCAAAATATGTCTTTTCTTAGAATTTCCCCCCACAAATGAAAAAAAAGAATCCCACCTGTCAAAAGTGGGGCACCAGTCTATGGCACAGTTATTTTGGGGGGTGGCAGGCTGAAAATCAATGCATGGATGTGCCAAAATTTTCTTCAATTGAATAAAAACAAAACTGAAGTAATAGTCTTTGGATCAATAGAGGAGAGATCAGAAGTTATCACACAGCTTCAGCTAGGAACCACTGATCAGACCCGAAATCTGGTTGTAGTGATGGACTCAGACCTGAACCTCCAAAAGCATCTAAAGACAATTATAAGGTCGGCTTTCTATCACCTGAGGAATATTTCCAGGATTAAAGGACTGATGTCTCAGCAGGATCTGGAAAAACCAATCCATGCATTTATCTTTAGTAGAATTGATTACTGCAACGGTGTTTTCACAGGTCTGCCTAAAAAGTGGGTCAGACAGCTGCAGCTGATCCAGAACGCTGCTGCCCGCGTCCTCACTAAGACTAAGAAAGTAGAGCGCATAACCCCAGTTCTAAAGTCCTTACACTGGCTCCCTGTATCTCAGAGAATATACTTTAAAATACTTCTGTTAGTTTATAAATCCTTAAATGGCTTAGCACCTAAATACATCACAGACTTGTTATCAGTGTATCAACCTTCCAGACCACTAAGGTCTTCTGGCTCCAGCCTTCTCTGCATACCTAGAACCAGAACCAAACACGGAGAAGCAGCGTTTAGTTCCTATGCTCCACTTATCTGGAACAAACTTCCAGAAAACTGTAAAAGTGCTGAAAGCCTGAGTTCTTTTAAAACAAGATTAAAAAACACATTTGTTTAGGATTGCCTTCGACTAGTTAAACTGTTTTACTGACACAGCATTAGTTCAACATTGTAGTCCAACTGTTTTTAATGTTGCCTTGCCTTGAAAAGTTTGGGAACCCCTGTTCTAGAAGGCACTCAGTTGTATTTTATGAAAAACAAAGCTGTTTGAAAGCAAACATCCAGGCGCTGTTCCTCCCTGTCCAGCTGAGTTAGTCTAAGCAGCAAAACAAAGACCTTAGCTTTGACCCAGGCATCAATAAAGACAACCTACTGTCTGACATTATCCGTTAACAAGAACACTGCTCAGGGCTGACGGTCTGCTTCCAACAAAAGAAAAACAGCCTGCTGCGACCAACTAGAGGGAAAAAAAAGCTGTTTCTGTTTTGATGCGTGCTACAAGCGCGTCTTGATTTACTCTGTTGACGAAACCAACCTGACAGATTTAAAGAGAGGTTTTTACTACAAGACCCACTGCAATACATGGGCGTGATCCCTCTTTTTTCCCCTTCTTTCAACAAGCCAGCCTTTTTGTGCTCACACAGAGCTACTCGCTGAAAACGTGGCGTACAGCACAAACTGGAGAGTGGAGACGCTCTCAGCTCCTCTGGCTTGTTTCTACGCATCTGCTGTAGACACAGTTGCAGTCATAATGGGTATAAATCTAATTTATTTCCAACTTTTAACAATTTCCTGTCACAGTTTATATTTGATGTCATGAAACAAAACGACTTTAATAATTTCTTATCTGTCTAACAGATACAAAGATGTAAATTAGACCTAAGGGATCAAATATACACTGCAAAAACGGAACTAGAAATAGGTAAAATATTCTTTAAAATGAGTGTATTTGTCCTTGATTCAAGCAGGTAAATAAGATGATTTGCCAATGGAATAAGATGTTTGCACTTAAAATAGGAACAACTCATCTCCATCATCTTATTTTAAGTGCAGGATGTCTAATTATCTTATTTTAGGGCTCAAAATACTCATTCCGTTGGCAGATAATCTTATTTACCTGCTCAAATCAAGGATTAAAACACTAACTTTAAGAACATTTCACTTATTTTTAGATCTGTTTTTGCAGTGTAGTTCATCCGACTGTTTCAGTGAGTGGAGCTACAGGTTCTGACCTGACATGGCCATGGCTTGTTAACTTCTCCTCAGTGGCCGTAACTGACGGCAGCCTTCCTCATTTTATAGTGCTCATGGTCATTGACGAGGGCTGGACCCAAAAGTAGTAAAAAAAAAGTTTCCAAAGGTTAAAGAACCTTGAAGGACTTTTCGAAAGCGTGAAAAATATGGAACAGCGCCTAATCTACTTCCAGGTCCAAACTTTTGCACAGTTAAAAAGAAAAAAGTTAAAACCCAATACTGAAAGACACTTAATAAATTTTTTTATAACTGTCAATCATTAAATCAGGTGACAAATTTCCTCTTTTAGGCCACGTAACAATTTCCGAAAGTCCGCACAGTGATGTCATGGCTTTGTAAGCCTCTGATTGGCTAATTTACAAAATGTGCATTACATGGAGGCCGTTATGTTTAATGATTTTAGGCCTCCTTGGGTAAATTTTCTAGATTCCTGAAGGTGCCAAGTTCATTTGTTCAAAGCAGTATATAAGAGCATGGGAATGTTCAGCTGTCATAATGGGTTCTGTGGCCCACACAGGAGGTTCTGTATCGACATGCGCTGAAAAGGCCGAGAGGCAGAGAAGAAGAAACCATTTCTCCAAAAGCAACGTAGACATAAAGACAGATTATAGTTTGCAAAATGCACTCTGGAATAAAGACTTTAATTTTTGGTGACATGTCCTGTGGTCTGGTGACACTTAAATTGAATGGTTGGGCGGTACCGACAATCACTACATTTGTAGGACAAAGGAGGAGCTTCCAAGCCTGACAGCAACCATCCCAACAGTGAAGTACAGCGGCGCCAGTAACATGTGGCTGGGGTGTTTTGCTGCACTTCACAAAACAGAAGAAAGGCCACGAAGCAACATGTTACGGACATTAAAGCTTGGGATTAAATGGGTCGTCTGAATGCTCAATGATCCTAAGTATACCGCCAGAATTTCAGCAAAAAACATTGTGAGAAAGCAAAATGTTTGATCCAAAGTCATTCAGTTTAAAAGCAGATTTAATGCTTGTAAACCTCTAAATTTGAGGAAGGCTGAAACGTGTTTTTTGGGAGAAATTGTTGTCTCCTTATTTTGGCAATTTGAAACTATTTAGTTAATCTTGACAGACCCAAATCAGGAACAGCTGGGTTTGTTTTAACATCAGTTAGAAAAAAAAAACATTTAGGTGTCTATAAAGTCTGTAAATATCCAGTTTCAACTGCAAGTATTTAAATATTGTCGAAATAATTACCATAATTACCATCTTAACCCTGACAGAAATATATTTTAATTGCTCCGATGAGTTAAAGCTAGGGTCAGCGATTTTTCCAGAAGTTTCCCCATGTCCCTCCGCATTTGTAAGACCCGTCTTACCTCGCTCTTCAGGGGCATGGCCTCTTAAAAATCTCCCAAATCCACTCTGGTCTTATTTCTTTCTACTGAGGCCTTCCTCTTCTTCTCATGAACACGAGCGCGGTTTGCTTCATGCCACTCTCAGCCATGTTCAAGGTATACAGAGAGAGCAGCGGAGCTACAATGAACGGCTAACACCGAAGCTAACCGCTAAGCTAACCGGACACATAAACACGGACACATAAACACTTAAATTGCGATAGGAAAGAGGAATGAATGGCATATAGGATAACCAATAGATAAGGTGATAACCCCAGAACTTGAGGGACAGAGGGGGGCTAGAGAGTTTTTACAGGCCTGCAGATCCCACAGAAAACAATACATAATGTATTGACTACTTTCAGGATGGAAGAACCAATTTACCCAGCATTACAAAAAGAGTTTCTCAACGGGATTACAAACTATAGCTTTAAACAGAGAAAGCTTTTATTCTTTGCTCACCTGTCTTAATGCTGTGTGTGCATCCGGTACAGCCTCCACTGAAAGAACAACCCCTGCCCGTCACTGGAGGCAGCGCTCTGTAGCTGTAGCCGCTGATCCCACAGCCGTCGCCGTAACAGGGAGACGTCACCGAGTTGCAGTAGGCGGGATGGCCTAAGCCCGATGGGTGCGACACCGGACCTCCCAGGAGCTTGGATCCAGTAATATGACTGGGGCACAAACTGGTGGAGCTAAAGTTGAGAGGGCGGGTGGCCAGGGCCGCTGAAGTCTGCCCGGCGTGCGTCGGGTGGGCGATGTGGACGTAGTAGCCGGGGAAGCAGTGGTCAGCGGTGCAGAGGCATGGGTGGGGGGTAAGGGCGAGTGCTCTGTGAGGGTGGGGATGTGAGAGAGATGGTGAGGTTACTAGGCACTCTGGCTTCACGGGGGTCATGGCTGAGTTTAGAGACTGGTCGTCTGAGTCTCCGTAGGGCTGTTGGCCAAGGAAGCAGGCCAAGCGGTGGCAGTACTCCACGGACCCCTCAGGGGGACAGCAGTAGTATGAGCTCAGTTCGGTCTCCAACTGCTCTTCCTTCACCTGCTTTAGTGGGTATCCTAGCATGCTACGAGACTGATAACCTGGCTTGGTCAGGCGGTGGGTGCAGTTGCCCGTCTCCCAGTCCACCTTGGGTTCAAAGTCTGCTTTCTTCTTGCAGGCTGTGCAGCCGCTGTGCAGGGGAGAGAGCTTTTGGCCTTTCTGCTTTTCTAAGTGCCGCTTGTTTTGGAGCTTGACGTTGTTGCTTGGTATTGTCCGATTCGGGGACGGGACTGCAGCAGGAGCCGTCAAGTCGGACGTGACCGTCGCCGAGGCCTTTACTCTCGGTTTACTGGTGGCAGACGAGCTGGTTAACTTCAGCAGGGCTGCAGCATTGAGTCCAGCTAGTCGTCTTGGTGCAGGTGCATCTAAAGATTCCTGACTCATCCAAACATCATCGCCTCGACTGGCTTTAGCCTTCTTGGTAAGCTTAGGACTTTGGCACAGCTCAGCCTTGTTGGGTGGAGAGACTTTACTACTTTTTCCTCGTGAAGCTTTAAGACTTCCAGTGAGACTGCCTCTGGATGGATCCGGGGAAACCGCTCCATCCAGAGGTTCCTCCTGCCTCCTGGCCTGTTTGGCGGCTGGTTGGGCATCAGTGGCTCTTTCAAGCAGTAAACTATTCACCGCCTCAGCATTGAGAGACGCCAGTCTGCGCTTGCGTGGTTGTAAGTCTTCCAGCTCAGGATGGTCAGCGAGACCTTTACATTTTGATTTTAGTTTGTTTTTTGGTAATGACTTAATTGACTTTTTCCCTTCTATGGTTTTGCCCATTTTGGATTTAGTTTTGGGCCTCACTTTTCCTTCTTTACCTTTAGACCTGACCTTTTCACGGGAGGCTTCTTCTAAACGGGTAAGGAGAACATGGCAGCTTAGCTCTTCCTCCTCTGAATTCCCAGCCCGCCCCCGCAGAGGGTACAACTTTCGGATCCGTTTCTTCTCTCGCCTTTTGTCAGACTTCTTGCCTTCGTCTAATCTTCTCTTTCCCCCTCTCCTCTCAGTCACCCTCTTGGCCTCTGGGTGGTTTTTTCTTTGTCTTACGATTCCACTTATCTTCTTTGTCCTGCCGAACCGTAACGTACGCTCGGGCCATTCAGCGCCCATAGTGCCACCATGAGGCCAGGTATGGCTGGTATCCCACCAGTCAGAGTTAGTTTGGCTCCGCCTGAGGGAAGCTGTGTGCCCTGCGTGAGTCATCACATGTTTCTCCAAAGTGCCTAGAGAAAAGAAGCACAGGTTGGGTCAAAACTTTCATTTTCAGAATATTAGCCTTATTTGCACAGTTCTAAATGTTGCCTTTTTCTAGACGAGAAGATTTAAAAGAGATGAAGCCATGTCAAATGATTGAAGTACAGGGAGGACATTCTTATATAAAATAGCTCTTAAAGCTGCATCTCAGTGAATTATGATGCCATTCATATCTTTAGTAATGTCTATAGTAATTCAATTCAAAAAGTGAAACTCTCAACATAGATTTGATACACATATGTTTAAGTGTCTCTTTCTGTTATAAACTTATAAGCCAAGGGCAGTATTTTGTCAGGATAGCAACCCCTGCTTGAAACTAAAGTCATCATCTTCCTAAAGCTCAACAGTAGTGGGAAGTATGAAGTGCTCTAAAAGTTTTCTGCTAGATGTCTTTGTTGACTGTGGGTTGAAAACATGATGGGCCAACACCAGCAGATGACATGGCACCTCAAACCATCACCGACTGTGGAAACGTCACACTGGGCTTCAAGCAAGGTCGATTCTGAGCCCCTCCACTCTTCCTCCAGACTGTGGTACCTTGATTTCCAAATTAAGTGTAAAATACACTCTTATGTAAGAACAGGCCTTTTGACTGAGGAACAGTGCAGTCATTTTCCTTTCCCTTGGCCCAGGTAAGATGCTTCTGACAGCTTTGCTTCAGGGGTGGCTTAACACAAGAAATGTGACAGTCGTAGCCCATGTCCTGGTTACGTCTCCATGAGACCTCCTGAAGTCGTGACTCAAGCCACTGTCAACGCCTTGTGAATCTGTCGCTAATCCTGGACATGGACTTTGCTCCATTATCCTCTCAAGGCAGCAGTTATTCCTGTTCCTTGTGCACATTTTTAAACACTTTCCCTTCCAACCCTCCATTAAGATGTTTGAATAGAAAACACTATAAAGGAGTCAACTTCTTTTCCTCTATTCCTCTATTTATGGAGGATGCCAATAACTGTCTGCTGGGAAACTGTTAAGTCGGCGGACACAGTTTTATTCATTTTTTTTTAAACTGGTCTTACGTAATATTCTTTTTTTTTCTGAGAAACTGTATTCTGTATTTTTTATTTGTTGTAAGCAATAATAATCGAAACATTCATGGATCAGTTCTTTACCACTGGGTCAAAGGTAAAGTAAAGTCCAAAACTGGAGGTCACAAACTGAAATCCAGTAGTTTTTCAGTCCGCACGCTTCAAGTGTTTTGTTTCAGAGTGAAGAAAACACACAATAAGAAATGAGAACATTCAATTTGGGACTGCAGCGACAAGTCAACTTTATTGACAGCATTGCCTATGGAAATTCACTGATGGGAAAATCTGTTGTCAATGCGTCATAAAGCCAAGTAAATGCACAATGCACAACAAGAAAACCAAGAGCTTTGCTTAACGCTAGCTACATCAATGGATGGGCATCTAACAGGCACCACCACAGAACAACGTGCCACCTCTGATGAGTAGTTTTGATCAAGTTAAATGAAGTCTCAGCGTTAACACGTAGCGCTGAACTGTACCTAGAAAGAACAAATCAATGGACCTTAGCCATTGGTAGTTTTTTTTCCCCTCCAGCTTTAAAAATGGCTTGGTGCCGAGTAGGGCTGAACGATTTTGGAAAATAATCTAATTGCGATTTTTTTTATCTTAATATTGTGATAGTGATTTAATGTGAGAATTTTTTTTCAGTTTAATTTATAATGTGTTTTTAAACATATACAAACAACAAATCAATCTGTTTCATCACTGTGCAGATTAGGTGCTAAAAGACCCACTGCGTCTCAACTCGGAGCAGAAATTGCGTTCTGCCTACAATATATTTCAACCAAAATTGTTATTTGATTTTGACTTTTCTCTGCATTAACCACAAGCAACAAAAATGGCCTCTAGAAAAAGATGTTTGTATACAAGGACTGTTTAAAACAAGAACTTTTAATGTTTTTATTAATCAGAATATTATTAAAGAGAACAGCTTTTAATTGATTTGGACATCAATCCTTGTTGAACATAAAGTGCAACCAACAAGCAAGTCTATGTATTAAACTGATTGACCAGAACTTAATGCTATGGTGAGATTCCTGAAAGTTTCTGGTAAAACAGTATGATTATATAAACTCTAAAACAAGTAATATAATAATAGATATAGATTATCTCACTGCTGCAATTGTCTTCCCTTCCATGTGGAGGCAAACCCACTTTAAACATATACTGACACTAAAGGACGCGTCTGATTCACTAATTGTTACATAGCCAAAAATTGCAGACCTATGCGAGTTGGAAATTGCATTTTTTTTTTTAATTGTGATTATATTGCAAATGGTATTAATTGTGCAGCCCTAGTGCTGAGTCATGGAGCGGTCATCTGTGGCCAGACAACTCAGCTGTAGTACTTTTACATGATAAGTATTTCAGACATTCAACACATACCACAATCCAATATTTAGCTCATGAGCAAAAGGTTATTTCAATGTTTTCAGAGATACAGGGCTACAAACCATTTTGTACTAAATAATAACACTTTAAAAACACACAAACATTTTGTTCTCCTTGTAGAAACATTAAAAGAGCGTCAGTTCAGGTTATTATCCTCTAGTTTAGCGACAAGTCTTTTGCAGCATCCCTGCTCGACCTGATCTGATGTGGGCAAAACGAAAAGATAAAACACTGAAAGGTTTTTTTGCACAGACTAAAGAATTAAAAAGAGTCCCCTTCAGATTTTACTTCTCTTAAATAGTTTAGATTTCTAATTTAAAAAACATTATTTTACATCACTACTAGATTTTATACGATAATGTTAAGGACTGCACACTCATGGAAACCTGAAATGGAAAGCAGCAGCTGGGCTCAGCGGAGGCAAAAAACAAATTACATAAATTGTTCAGAATAGTCTTTGGTGTAATTTTGGGTCGCTAAAATCAGCTCTAGGATTGCCTGGAGTCGAGTCACTTTACAAAATATTTCTCCACAGAATCTTTCCTACTTTACAAAACCCAAACTGCTGCTTTAAAACCAAGACGAGGCAGCACAGATGGTGGTATGTAGGCCTGTCCAACTAAACCCGTGACATTACAGATCGTCGCTGAAGTTCAGCACCTGAAGCTAAAAGCCATAACACAAGTCGGGGATATGAAGCAAATAATCCTGAAAAAGTGAAGGCAGTGTGATATTTCTATCAGCTTCATTCAGTCGTTTTTACACAAGTGGAAAATTACAAAATCGATGACAGCCTCTATCATGTGAAAATGCAGAAATGGAGACAAACCGGCTATTAACCATTAACCAGCCATCTATTTGGGAGGCACCCTGGAATGGTTTTTATGCTTCAATGGTCAAAGCACATTTTTTGCCCCATACTGTACCCCAATGAAACATTTAGTGCCCCTATTTGAAAGGTTTAATTTGAGCTGTGTAAGGTAGGACTCTTAATAAAAGGCTTGTCTGCTCTGTGTTACAGTAAAGGCAGTGGGTGGATAAAGCAAAAACCAACTGGTTAGTAGCTGCTTTTAGTATCAAGAGGAAAGAGATTCCTACCACCGGTCTGAAGATGATGTTTCTCTGGATTTAGTGAGTAAAAGATGTCCGGGATTTACGGAAATGGTCTCAATTACTTATTAACACAGCTCTGAAACAGCTATGCAGTCCATTTTCACAGTTCTACTTGAGACCAGAAATGACTTTAACACTTATTCTTTCTACAGTGTGTGCCAATGACACCAGAGTGGCCCTGTTTTACAGAAACATTTATAGCCCTTGAACTGTTTTCACATTTAGTCACCTCATAGTAACAAACTTCTCTGTATAATACTGGGCTTTGATGTGACAAACATGATTATATAATTGTGAAACAGAAATGAAAAGTCATACAAACAAAAATCTCTATTTGCATTCAGCATCCTGAGTAATTATTTTGCCTTTCGTCTTCTGGGGTATGAGTCCCTGAGATTTTCACATCTAAAATCGCTGACAATCCTTTGTAAAGAAGCTCCAGCTTTGTTAGACTTGATTGAGAGCTTCTTTGGAGAGCAATTTCTGAGTATTGCCACTAGCAATGTTTCCATCTAATTGTCATGTGAATTTTGAGCAAACTTTTAAAATGTCACTTCTTTTTAAATGTGGAAAAAAGTTAATTGCTAGTTTATTTTAATTATATTCAATTTCTGTAGTTTATACCCTTACAATGGCATTTTAATGTTTGAAATGTTTTTTTATGTAATTTGTGCAGCAATTTGATCCCTTTAGTAACTTAAAGTGCTTTATAGATAAAGTTGGATTGAACTGGATCTATGGGGAGAGGTTTTCAGGACTGTGTTGTTGTTATTGGGTAAATTATAATTGTTCTGTCATGTCAACTAGCAGCGGAGATGTTGATGAGAAAGTAATGCGATTCTACGCGCGTTAAGGGAATATTTGGGAATACGCAGACAGTGGAAACAGCTGAACACTCATGTGAGGTAAATGTTCGCTACTGCAGAACCTATTCCGAAAATGTGTTCCCCTCTCCCGTTTAGCGCATTAATTCTTTTTCAGAAAAGCCAATAATTAACTCAAGCGAGCATAAAAATGTTTTTGCGAAATTGGAAGTTATCTCGAATTTTGCCGTTTCCATCAACCTTTTGTATAGCAATACTTCATAATGTGCATAAAAAACGCTGATGGAAAAACAGCTACAGACTCTCAGCTGGATTCAGGACTGCGTGCTGCTGGAAGGTGGAGCTTGAGCCACCTTGTTTTCAACAAAGGCGCACCGCTGGAACCAGTTTTGTCTAAGGAACTCCTAAAAACCTACTCCGCAGATATTTTGCAAATATTCATTAAATGTGATGCATTTTTTAAAAAACATTTACGTGAAGACAAAGCGAGGTAATTGGGGCAGCTCAGAAACTGCACTGGAAGGAATAACTTCATTTAACGTCTACAAGCAACAGATTTTTGAATCACCAAAAAAAAATAACTTTCTACATGATATCATGATAGAAGTTTACCATTGTTTTACTTCCCCTGACTAATTATCTATTTTTCCCCCCCAACTTACAAGAGCTTTTTGTCCTGTGCCATTATGTTCCATAATTAGTCTCAATAGGATAATGAAATCCTCCCCCATACAGGCAATTGACATGCATTTTTTTTAAACACAAGCTTGTCTCTATTCCAGTCTAGTTAGAGATGTGAGGAGATACAGACGCGGGCATTAAAAGCATACAGATTAGTTTAAATGAGCTTCAGATCACACTATTGTTAAGAATATAAGACAATTATGCCAGGTTTGAAGAGCTTTTATCATTCTGTGGCAGAGCAGACAAAAGCTGCAGGCTTCATAGTCGATCCAGATTTGTCTGCAGTTGTAAACACATTAAAGGCTAACGACTTCAGCTGAACCGACAGCTCTTTAAAGAGTCGAACGCTGACAAGACCATTCAGACATGTCGGATTCTGTCCGCCCCAATCAGACGGGGCTCGTGCAGCTTGAACGAGACGAGTCCAGCGTAAATGTGGGAGGCTGGCAAAAGCGAGTCGGGTTTAGCCGCAGCGTTTCTGAACCAGGTTGTTGGGAGTGTCTGGAACGAGATCTGTGTGGTGCCCCGCCTCACTAAATGTTTACAACACCAGACAGCTTCAGGAAATGATGTCCTTGCAGTCTCCTCACAAAGCAGTTATCTGAGTGCTGATGAATAAAAAAACAAAACCTGGGTAGGGTTTCTGAAGAGTCACTGGGAGGGAGACTTTTGGTTTGTGCCGCCTGATGTACAGCACTTTGTTTCAGCTGTTGGCTGTTTTTAAGAGCTTTTTAAATAAAGATGGTATGGTACGGCCAAGATGTAGTTAGAGCGTCTTGCAAAGGTTTTCACACCCTTGGGATTTCGAGTCGTTTTGTCACAGTACAAAAACAAACCTCACAGTATTTCACTGTGGTTATGTATGTTAGACCAGCACAAAGAAGCACATAACTGAGTAACTGGAAGGAAGACAATACAATTCTCCAATATCCTTGGATTAAAATCTAGTGCAATAAGTCTTCACAATAAGTATACAGAATCCAACTGTGTGCAGTTTGATCTCAGTATACACCCAGTGTTTCTGTGAAAGTCAGTTTTTTTTTAAAGGGGCACGTTAATGAGCAGCAGCAGCATCAAGACCAAGGAACACAGCAGAGAGAAGGTTGTTCAGGAGATGTTTAAAGCAGCTTTGGTTTTTAGAACTATATCCCCAGCTTTGAACATCTTGGCAGAGCACCGTTCATCCATCCATCCATTTTCCAAACCGCTTCTCCCTCATGGGGTCGCGGGGGTTGCTGGTACCTATCTCCAGCGTTCACTGGGCGAGAGGCAGGGTGAGCACCGTTCAATCTAAACAAAAAAAAAATAAAAAGGCATACCAACAGCAAACGTACCAGAAAATGCTCATAGATCTAAACCAGGGGTGTCAAACATACGGCCCGCGGGCCAGATCCGGCCCGCCGAACAATTTAGTCCGGCCTGGTGGCTAAATGCATTATCATTGTTAAAAAAATGTCTAACAATGTGGCAATAAGAATTGTTGTCTCAATGCCAAAAAGAGCTCATCAGATTTGACTTTCACAAGTGGAGCAGTACTGTGCTCTGCTTGATTTATGAATGTGAATAGTTTTATTATGATTCATGCGGGGAATATCTCAAATGATATGAACACTACAATGGGAAAGTAGGAGAGGAAAGGAAGAACAAGAAGAAAAAAAGAAAAGGTGAAAGAAAGAGGACATAAAAGGAAGAGAATGATAAAACAATTATTGAAAAAAACATGTACTTCGTTTAATTGAAAATCTGCAGTTCCTATGTTGTCCACGAGGGGCGCTGTGTTTTGATCAGCAGATTAAGCTTCAGGTGTGGAAAAATTTAAATCATTTCTTAATTTTTATCTGTTTGATGTATTTAGTCATGCAGGACAGTGTTTTTAAGTTCCAAAAAATGTGAATAAATGTTTTTCAACATTGTACAATCACTGTGATCAGTTCTTATGCATAATGCACAAGTAAATGTTTAACTGAGTAAAAGTATTGTTGAAATTGCACATACTTTTCTTAAAAACGCTGAGGTTATTCATAATATATTGTGTAAAAGTGAAATTAATTTAACATAAAAATCAACAAAAAGTCCACATTTATTAGTTCTATTTAATCTTGCAATGAGTTTACTCATGTGGCCCTCTTAAAATCATATTAAGCTGTATGCGGCCCCTAAACCAAAATGAGTTTGACACCCCTGATCTAAACTAACAGGCAGGGCAAGGAGAGGACTAGTCAGAGAAGCAACCCAAAGGCCCATTGTGCCTTTGGAGGAGCTGCAGAGATCCACAGCTCAGGTGGGTGAATCTCTTGAGAAGACAATTACTAGTCGTGGCACAAAAACGCACCAAGAAAGCCATATTTGGAAAGAACAAAACCATAAGAAGTCCCGTTGCAGTTTGCTACAAGACATGTAGAAGAGGTGTGCTCTGGTCAGTTGAGGCCAAAAACAACAGTTTTGGCCTACATGCAAAACAATATGTGTAGCACAAATCAAACACTGCACATCACCCTGAGCACATCGCAGAGAACCCGTGGTGGTGGCAGCATCGTTCTGTGGGGATGCTTTACTGCAGCAGGAACAGACAATGCAGTCAGAGCTGCAGGGAAGACGATTTCAGCTAATTAGGGAGCAAGGTTATCTGGCTTTTATGAGAAGGTCAAGAATCTTTATTGATAGTGGTAAGCCGAGCATATTCATGTGTTAATAAAAAGGTCCAGTCAAAGCCAAGAAGCCTATTTTAATTGGAAAGCTATAAGCAAAACTTGAAACTTGCCATCTACGGACGTTCTACATCTAACCTCGTTGTGTTTCAGCAGTTGTGGAAAGATGGTCAAAGCTGGTGGAGACAGAAAAGCGTTGCGGCTGTGATTACAGAAAAAGGGTGGTTCTACAGCGTAATGATCTACGAGGGCTGAATACATAATGCCAGATTTTAATTGGAGAAAATCTTCTAAGACCATGCATCGTCTTCCTTCCGCTTCACAAGTACAGTCCGTCGTGTTTCCTGTAAAATACACTGAGGTTAGTGGTTGTAAGGTGCCAAAATGTAAACATTTCCAGAGAGAATAAACGGGTGCTGTAATTTAGTCGTGTGACCTTGCTGGCTGAGAGTTACAAGGTCTCAAAGGACCTTGTTAAAGACTAAATATGCATCTAATTTCTCCCCAGTAAAATTCATTAAATAACCTGCCAGGTAAATGACTCTTAGCACCTGAATAATCAATGTCTATCATTTTCTGTCATTTCTGAATGCCTCTCTCAGATCCCTCAATCACCTACTTCCAGGGTGAGACCGACCCCATCAATCACTCAGCCCTTCATAATGTTTTTTTAAACCCAAAACACAACGATCCACCATGCAGCGGATCCGATCAGGAGCCACGTGCCGGTTAATGCTGCACGATGCAAACCTCCCCTGCATGGCGTCGTCTCGCGCCGAGCCTCTCTGACCAAAATGCAATTTAGTTCTTTAAACACAGTTGGGACTGGTGATCCTCAGGAAGTAATTTCCCCATTTATGGGAAGATCAATGACCCTGTGCTCCGTCTCTAATTGGCTGGAAAGCAGAGCATTAGATGCTCTCAGGGCATCAAACAGCAGACCCACCAGGACTCCTTTGCCATGCTCGCATGCGGACAGCTTCTCAAGACTCCTCTTGAGATCTAATGGACTCAACGATAAAGGGCCATTCTGCTAGAAAACGCCCTGGTTTCTGATTATTATAATGATATTAAAAGGCTACACTCGTTTCAGTCTAAAAATACAGAGTAATGCAATGCAAAACACACATGCAATGTGAAAACATTAGTTCAAGGCATTATCTGCAGACATAAGCTAGACCTCCCAGAGGGTCCGAACACAAAACTAAACATCATCAAACCACGACTTCCTAAAGAGAGAAATTAATTTACCGCCCTTTTAATAAGGAACCATTTCTAATTGGGTGGTTTCATATCTTTTTTCCTTTGTCTTACTGTAACACCAATAGTATAGCCGGTACAGCCACAGAATCCATGAATATTTTACGAAGGATTGCACAATATAACTTCATTAATTAATAACTACATGGTATTTATATGCGGGCTTCATCACTTGCGGCTTGCTATGAAGCATTTTCATGGAACAAAGAGGAACATCTTTGGATTCAGATAGATTGGATGCTCAGGATTAACTCTTAGTTAAGACCCTTACAGAAAAAACAACAACATGTAGGACATTTGTATATCACAGGGTAAAATGATTAGAAGCCATAGGGTGCTCGAATCATAGACTACAATCACAACGATTATCATGGCAAAATATTTACTAAATTTCCTATTCCAACAACACTGCATGCTTGGTATAAATTCAGAAATGAAAAGACATCATGTTTTAATGTCTTTCTTACACCATGGCAGGCTGTGATTGGCTGCCTGCAATAGAATGGAACGTACAGAGCTTTACAAACAGTTATTTAAATATTATAAAGTAGGTCCCATGTGACGAAATCACAATAAAATCTAAATGTGTAAAAAGGTAGTAATAAAATCACACCGAAGCAATGAGACCGTAATACTTCCGCATTGGCAGATGTTTTATCCATGTCGTTTGGTTTGACTTTGTCGCTCGGGGTTTGTCGGCAGGTTTCTGGAGATAAAACCTGCTCCAGGAATCTCACCAAAAACCTCCATTTTACTGGTAATCCTCACCTTTAACAGAACTTTGTTGTTCCTCAAACATTATTCTGGGAAATCTTAAACGAGCTTTCAAATTTATTCATTTCATTTTAAATGATCACAGACTTAATAAAGCTAATGTTAATATTTTCTGAAAATTATTACACTGAATTAATATGTTCTAGCATTTTTTTTAAATGGCAGTTATGGAGGTGACTAGAGAGTTTGTTTGATTTTATCAATATCTATTTTCTTCATGGAAGCCCAATGAGTGCATTGGAAGAACAACATTTTCCAAAAATGTAATCTTAAAAATTGCAAATTCAATTTAAAATCGCTTAAATCAATTTATTGCCAAGCCAATGGGTGCGGTACTGAAGTCGAAAACAAGGATTTCCTTAGACTAACCTTAGACTTTTGTCTCTACTGAAATTCTTTTATTTTCTGGTTAAAATGTTGAATGTTTCTACTGTTAGAACTGTGAGATTACAGCGCTGTAGTGCAATGACAACGTATTTTAAGCGTTTTTAACCATCATTACCAGAGGTGCCTAGAAATGGTGCTTGCTCTACTTTCCTCAGCTGCTGCCAGAACAAGCAGTCCCACTCCAGCCCTCCCCCTCAGACTCTCCTCCTTGTGTCAAACTCCTCCGCCTGGCCTCCACGTTTGTCTAACACAGGTAGCACATCCCGCTTCTTCAAGACAAACACCATCAGAAGCTCAAAAGGCAACACTTCAAAATGCTTTGGGATCAAACGAAGGGATCTGAAGCAACTGATTGAGGTCAGGTTGTGTTTAACAAAATAAGAGAAACTGGCAGGCATCTGGGCTCCACATCTGTCCATTATTGATTTCAGGTTCACCTCAGCCTGTTGGACTCGTGGTGACGCAGCAGGCTGCCATAAACTCATGCAAACATCGCTACCCTTACCGCAACACATTTGTGCCATCACACAATAATAACGAAACACCGTGATTTCACTGAAGGCGAAGAATGAAACTGAAACTGGTATTGGGTGTCGACATCTATCTGCTGCTTGCTGTGTTTTAAACATCATGTAAGTGCAAAGTTTCTGGTCTCTATGGCTTATATGGGCGTCATCTGACCTGAATATGACATATGCATACTAAGCCTGCACGGTGCATTACAGAACTCAGGTGCTTACTTGGACAGAAGATCATCTATATGACTAAGAAGGAGATGCACGGTATGATCACTATGACTTTAGTAACAGCTGTTAAAAGGATATTTTTCTCCATTGTGACTCATTTCAAGACTATTAACTTCCTTAGGTGGAGATTTGCAAGATTTTTTACTTCCACAATAGAAAAAGGCATTCCATTTAACATTTTTTCTTCACTTTAGGAAGTTAAAGACTAAACTTTTCCCGTTTTAGATGAGTTCTGATTACCAAAGATGATTTCATTTAGAGACTTCTTTTAGTACTGAATTAAATTCACAAGTTTACATAAACTACATAGTAGACTGCTATGTGTTAAAGTTATTGGAAAAGGCCCAGATGATTGCATTTCAAGGCAAAACTGCTTCCAGAATGACATCATGGAGAAAAAAAAAAAAAGATTACCTAGGATATCAGACATAAAACAGTGGACCTGCACAAGTCTTAACAAGTCTGGTTTATCTAATTTCCAAATGCCTGAAGGTCCTACTTTCATCTGAATCTAAACGGAATGGGAAATTTCCATTTCAATTCAGTGAGGAGAGAGGTTCTGTTCACAGAAACGTGTGTATAATCCCCAGTAAAACATTAAAAAGAGCCCCTGTGAAGATGCAGATTGAAGTTGGTGAGAGATTATCATGATCCTGAGTGAAACAGGTGACCTGGGCTGAAAAGCCGCTCAGTGACGACGAAGCCACCACGTCGAAAGCAACATAAAAAGTCAGTTTACAGTTTTAAAACTGTAGTTTTTTAGAAGAAAGATGAGTGTGATTAAGGTGGCCTAATACCCTTTCTTCCTGACTCTTTTCTTTCTCACCAGCGCATTTCAACGTAATGGTCCGTTGCGCTGAAAGTTGTCAAAGTTACACTGAAATTAGTGTCAGTACGACACGGAACAGTGCGACACAGATCTTTGAGAGCAACATAGAAAGGTCAGTAAAGTTCTTGAACGTGCATTGACACAGCTATAAACCTCCCAAACCACATTAGCTAACGCTAGCTTTTATTAGCTTGACGAACAGCCCCCTTCAAGCTGCACTACGCCACGCTCCAATTTGGGAAGGCATCCAGGGAACGGCACACCAACACCCCCCGCCAGCCGTCCCCTGTTAACGCTGAAAAAATAATCCTGGTGAGGACCCTGCTTTACCATCACACAATGCCCCTACCTCTGTCTGAGTTTTGGTAATGGAACCACTAAAGATATACATCCACCCAGGGTGGGCTTTAAGGGCAGAGAGAGTCCAGCCAACTGGACAAATACACAATCAATGCACAAAGTGTGAGTGCCTGACAGTTGAAATATAATATCCTACTGAACGTTGCATCCAAGCAGCCGATTGTGATTGCAATATAACAGACACTGACAACCATGGCCTGAGACTGAGCGGACTCTTAGTCAAGCTGCTTGGCATTCGGCTGCGAACTGATTCAGCCCCACCCTCAGAGCAGCACCTCATCTCCAGAAGGTAAAGTTGAGGCCTAGAGGTAGTTGAACGAGACAAGCTCCTCTCCATGACTACTCCTCGAGGTCCTGTCCATAAACACCAAAAAAATAAATAAATGATGGTTGACGTGTCCAACCTGCACTCAGTACAACCTTGGCTTTGTGCTGAGTAAGCTGACACAGTCTTCGCTTTGGACGCAACGGCTGGAATGCCCCTGAACGCATCCCGGGAATTCTGTCCTCCAGCATCGTCTAAGTATCACGTCTTTAAACAGACTTTAATAAATAAAGACATATCGGCTCCGCTCTGTTAAACAAGTACAACTGTCTCTTCTTCTTAGTCTTTTCAGTGGAAATCATTCCAAATAAAAGAATCCCTAATAACCGATCAACCAGAGCACCCATATATACAAAAAGGTAAAGTAACTGCAGGGGAACGGAGAGATCAGAGAAGATATATACGGTGCAAGCGGCATAAGAGTTATAGTTAGAAGTCAGAGGTAGGGAGTGGGAGAGGAAGAGATGCATCTAATCTCTGACAGTGAGCGGAGAAATGCTCTGTGTGCATTTTCTTCTTCTTTTTTTTCCCCCAAAGAGAGAAAGAGAGTGTGCGAGAAACCGTCATGGTTACAGAGTTTTAATAACCACCCGTTCTTGAGACAGACGGCAAAAGTTTCTCGCCAGGATAACAAGTCCTGGCAGAGCCTCGCAGACCCCGTCCTCTCTGGCTACATGTTACTAAGCAACGAGGACGGAGAAGTATGCTAGTGTGTTAAAACTAGCAAAATAAAGATTGTCTGCTTTTCTAAATTGGTGCCCAGTGGATGACGTTGGTGACTGGCACCGGCAGAAGCTTTGTAAACATTATCGGCACCAACTAACAAGTAGTATAGGACTGTGAAAAGGCCGGAGCCGGGCTGGACAGCCTCCAAAGGACCGTGTCGACTTAGTGCAAATGAATTATTTAAGCGAGACTCGCAGAGAAACACTGCTTTAGGCAAATATAGGAAGATATTTGCTGTGTTGTTTTTTTTTTTTACCACTTTGAACAACAATTTGTATTTGACTGGGAAAAAAAATCCTCATTTCAATA
The DNA here is from genome assembly GCF_011125445.2 of Fundulus heteroclitus. Lineage (NCBI taxonomy): Eukaryota > Metazoa > Chordata > Actinopteri > Cyprinodontiformes > Fundulidae > Fundulus > Fundulus heteroclitus. Next base: position 594,689 of record NW_023397208.1, on the reverse strand, counting down.
AGGCAATCATTCGTGTATTGACTCAATGCTAAAAAATGCTTGCAGTAATTGCAGATGGACACCGATTTTTCATGGCCCTCTTTTGGCCTCAGGCAGCGTGTTGCTCCTCTGTGGATTAAAGTTGAGCATATTTGTTTCTTTAAAGGACAGGGCTAAATTTTCACTTAGGGTTTAGAAGGAGCATTATTCTGCTCAATTTCAGAGAGGCAGCCTTGAAGGCCATGGTAACTCTGGAGAATCTGTTGGCAGAACAACTATCGGTCTTGCACCTAAAAAAAAAAAGAAAAGAGTCGGAAGAACAAACCCAACTTTTAAAACAAGAAAAAGACTGGGGTGGAGGTTCACCTTCCAGCAGGACGACAACCCCGAACATACTGCCAGAGTTACAAGGGAAAGGTTTAGATCAAAGCATGTTCGTGTCCCGCCACGGCCCAGTTAAACTAGGGCTGGACGATATAGAAAAACACATATGGTTAAAATAGAAACCATATTTATCGATATCAATAACCATCAAAACACAAAGAACACACAAACACTGAATTCAAACTCAACGCTTTATTCAGCTAAATTTTTACCAGAACTGCAAGTTTTCAAAAATGGAAAAATAAGAACGCGTGCTCTCTGAACTCTTTGAAGAGGGCGGAGCTTGGAGACTGAGCGGTTCCTGGGTCTGCGTTTGATTGGTTGGGATGATGTGACGACTGTAATTTCAACCTACATGATAGGCTAGAATTCAAAGGGTAGGAAAGGGGTTCTATTGGACTTTTTATTGACTTTTTTTTTTCTATTGCACCGCACGTCTATTGTTCAATATATATATTATTGAATCATCGTCAAACCCTAGTCAAGACAACTTGAAAATTGATTTTCAAACCCTTAGGGCTGAACAATATTTCAATAACGATATATATTGATCGATTGATTCAAATCGGGGAAAAAAAAAAAGAGTCAATATAAAGTTCAATAGAAGAACAGTTTTCCTTCCTTTTGCATTCTAGCCTTTCATGTAGGTTAATACTACAGTTATTACATCCTCCAAATCCCAGCCAATCACAAACGCAGACCCAGGGGAACTCTGTCACCAAGTTTCAAAGAGTTCAGAGAGCACATGTTTTTTTTCCCTTTTCTTTTTTACGACTTACAGTTTTGGTAAAAATAAGGTTGAGTAAAGGGTTGTGTTTGAATTCAGGCATTTCTATTTAAAAATAGGTCATTAAACAACATCACAAAATGGCCAGGACAGCACTCAAAAGTATGTTTTTAATTTTTTGATAGTTATTGATATCGATCAATCTGATTTCTATTTTATCGATACGCTTTTTTTCCCTATATCGTCCAGCCCTACAAACCCTCTATGTAGTCAATACTGGGAGACTGACTATAAATGCAGGCCTTACTTTTTAGGCTATTACTCGTAAAACATATTTAAAACTTTGTGTTTTTATCCCAGGGCTGCGCAATACATCGCTAACTTATCGCATCAGCCCTGTAGACAATAGATGCAAATCGCATAGAACTGCCTGGAACTGCACTACGTTTTAGCTAAGTATTTCAGTATTAGGCATTCAGGCTCTCTATGCCTTTAGTATATTTGGGCACCTTTGTTGTTTAATGCAGCGTAACAAGTTTTAAAAAGTTAAAGATATAAAGGTGATAAACAATGCTTGAGTGTGTGCCTAAGAGTTCAGGATTTATTAAGAAGCTACGAGCAAATACAACCCTGTGTGCTGCATTTCATTTATTCCTGAGCTTTAGATCTACGTTACAGCTCTATACAGCCATACTCTGCGTCACATAGGGGGATTGCTTGGCGCCGCCTATCCCATGGCTAGAGAAACAAACACCTCGGCACACAAGCCTGCTCCCACTCACACCTCTGCCCAAATCAGAATTGACTTCTGTCTTTGGCGTGGAAATCAGCAACCAAGAGTTTTCAATGGACGCCGAGCCAGACAACGCCGAGCAGGCAGGAGGACTTGCAGATTCTTCAAAGACGGGCCCCAGCGGGCAGCAGGTTCCAACCTTTAAACCAGCGAGCGGCGGGGCAACAGCCTGCGTTTAAAAGCCAGCCGGTAAATTACAGCATGCCCTTGCAGATCACAGGTTTTCCTTGTACCAGGCTGGCCCACCCCAAGTTTTCTGAAGCCAAGTTTTCAGAAGTGAGGAAGGACCTATGAGATTGGAAGAATAAGGTAAATGTTTGTGGGGTAATTTAGCTCTGGCTGAAATGTTGTACTTTTTTTTATTCAAACTGCTTTTAAAAGTCCAGGTTTTCAAGGCTCTTTGAATCTGTGACACGTGACGTCTCTTTTTGTCCTCGGTTATAAACACCATGTGACAAAGAGAATGTGACAAATGAGTATGAGTAATGGTACTCATCATTACTCCAGACTTTTTGAATTGAGAAAGCTTCATGGAGAGGAAGCGAAACGTCTTCAACTACGGAAAACAAGTCCAGTTGCTTTGTTGTTTTTTTTTTTTACTTTTTTGGAATGACAAAGAGATCCATTCTCCAAAATAGGAATGACAAGCGAACATGCCGTTGCAATTAATGCAAACTGTGGGTCATCACGTCTGACTCATAATTATGCACAATGCCTAAAAGACAACAGTGAGTTTTTATTTTTAGAAGACGTTCTCTAACGCGTTGCTGTAATCCGCGTCTCTTTAAACCCATCTGACATGTTATGTTAAATTGCACCTTTTAGAAAATAATTCGTGAAATAAAAAAAAAGAGAAAGCTGGCACAGACACAGATATTCAGCTGCATGATGAGGAGGAGGGGGGGAAGTAAAACCATGTTGGGAGCCATTATCACCACCACCCTGGTGCTACACCTGCATTTAAACCTCACCTGCCCGGTTCTGCCTGTGAGTTTTCAGCTCAGCGCACACGCATCAGCCACCAATAACCGGCCAGGTGAGGCGGCTCGCGCTTAATTACTTCACGTTTTCCGTGCCGGGGCGGGCTGAACCCGAGCCGCCGCGCTGGCTGACAAGGCAGGCGGGGAGGCAGGCAGACACCGAGCCCGGTCAAGAGGGGACAAGAACCTGAAACGTCAGGTCACTGCTCCGGTTTCCTGCGGGGCCGTCTCTGCAGCAGCAGCAGCAGCAGCGGTCTGGACGAAGCAGAAATGCGCTTACGTTTGTTTTAAAGAGAGTAGAAATATGCAGCCGAAGGCCCGGGAACACAGCAGGATGGAGAGCACAGTGGAGCCTGACGTAGCTGTCCCTCTGAAGTAGCCTCTGAATACGGGCTGGAGAGAGGAGGGCGCTTTGCCCTAACACACACACATACGCGCGCACACCCAAACTAAAAGGCCAGTCCTGCACGCACACCTTGTCCGGGTTGCGTGTTTATTTTACTCACGCGGCGGCTGGCGCGGTCCCGGTGGAGCCCTGGGAGGTTACGGCTCGCGGCGGCAGCCCCGTGCGTCGCTTCAGCCGCACGAAGCGGAGAAAAAAAAATAAAAAATAAAAATGGGCTCCGCTCCTGGAGGTCGGAGCAACTTCAAACATTCAGACAGGGACGCGATACATCGAGGCGCTTACTCCTTTCCTCCGTCTCCTCCTTTTTTAACCAGGCAGAAAGAGAGAGAGAGAGAGAGGAGAGAGGAGGCGGGGGGAGACAAAAAGCGTCGAGTGAATCCGCAAGGGAAAGGAGGGAGGCGAGGCGGAGAGGGTCGGGACTGGTGCGGCTGCGGAGCTCCGCGAACTGGGAGAGCTGGGGAGGAGCGGAGCGGATTGTCGGCGCTGCCTGCTCGTTTGCTCTTCCTGGTTGGGCTTCCAGAGAATGGCAGAAAGTTAATCTAAACAAAAAGGGCAGGAGCGCCAGCGCGGTCCGGCCGGGCTTCACGGACCGACCGCTGTTCCCCGGGTCAGGAGGAGCGGGAGTGGACGAAGATGGGCAAATGACTCGGTTCCTCTCCCTTAAAACCCTCCGAGATTGATGCTGGGTCACTGCGACCCCCACCACCCAAACCCGTCCCCTAGTCCGGCTACCGAGAACCCTCACCGCCACCAACCCACAGACATCCACCCACTCAGAGAAAACACGCAGCCTCAGACATTAGGCTCTAAATCAACCTAGTTTCACAGGGTCAGAACCCCACACAGTGGGTCATTCCGTTCACTTTAATTTGAACTAATTATTAAAAAAAGAGCTTGAGATCTAAACAAAACCCCCTCCACTAAATGTCCACATTATAGGAGTTTCTGTAAAATTTCCAACAAATCCAACTGCGTTAATGTGGTTAATCACCTTCAATAGGAGCTGATGCACTGTAACAACTCTCACCAGAGCCGAAACCCTCCAAGTAACAGATACAACAAATGTTTCTTAGAGATGGTAGGTTTAAAAAAAAACACACACACAAAAGTAAGGAATTACAAGATCACCCCCAATGTTGCATAAAAGCATGTGTCTAAATTGATCTTACTAAACTGAAAAGACAAAAAGAAAAAAAGAAAAAGACACTTGCTGCTGGTTGATGTGCTTTTAGAATAAAATGCTGTGCATTCATAGTTTGGTTACGTTTAGTGAACAGGGGGAAAAAATTATAACTTTTGCCTGTCAGAGCAGATCAAGGGAACAGTTTCAGACTCTGCCCGACTGTTTAGAGCATCTCTAATTATTAGACTTGAAAACTACAACAATGAAAACTAGATTGCTCTTCTGTCAAAATTAAATGAGCATTTATTTATTCCTCATTCCTTCAAAGAAGCCACTTCTTGAATTTCTGGTGATACCGGTTTCTCTCTGAACAGTGACGGCTTTTAAAGGTTTTAAAGAACAGAACGTGTCCAGCAACTTAAAATTTCACCGATCTATCCCCATCCACACACAAAGACTCCTGAACAACATAAAGGATGTAAATTGTACTTTTAAAGACTCTGTGACAAGCAGTGATTTTTTTTTATGTGCATAACTTCTAAAATCTAAAAAGATTCATCTTTCTGAACAAAAAGGCTACTAAAATGTTTTTTTTCCTCAATTTTATGAGAAAATCTCCAAACAAATATTGTTCTTTTGTTTTTATCCATTTCCCGAATGACAGTTCTTGTTTTCTCCTCCATGTATTAGCCTTACTCCAACCTTTAATAACACAATCCAAAGAATATATATATATATAAGAATGCTATTTCTTGCTTGTCAATGTAATTCAAACACTAGAATACTGCTGCCAATTGCATTGTTACGATCTCAGCAAATATCTTCAGATCTCTGCTCATGAACGTTTTGAGGTTTGTTTGCATTTGCTTCCTTGTATTCTGCCACAATCTTCTTCTGCTACCAATTAACATGCATATTAAAAGGCCTGAAATGCAAATATGAATAATTTGAACAAACATTAAAAACACATGCTCTATGTATAAAATGTGCCTTAATGAAAGGAAGAGGAAGTGGCAATCAGCTGAATTATAACTAGAAGGAGCTATAGTTTACACTTAAAATTAAAACTTTACTAAGATTTCACCAAATTAGAGCATTCTTGCTGAATGGTCATGTGACTATCATTCCAAATTAAAATCAGGTTAATTATTGAAAATGACCGTCTGAACAACAGTATGATGGTATAATTTCTATTTCCTGGTCTGTCATGGCTGAGAAAAGTGTGAGCCACATTGCCCTCCGTGACATTGCCACTTCTGATAAAGATTCTTACAGAAGCTTTTAATGAGTTAATCAAATTGTTGCCATGGAGACTTTGACCAAGATGACAACACGTCTCCAATGGAGAGTTTTTGGTTATCCTCTCTTGCCATGCAGTGTGGTGAGGAAAATAAAACTGTGGTCTCCATCCAGTCAGTCAGTTTTGGTTATTTTTAACTTATTTTTAATCATTGTTCTGACCAGTGTTAATTTTGACACCATATTTTATTCTATTCAGAGTGTCTCTTCCTCTAACATTTAAACCTAATTTTTATTATTAGTTTATTAGTAACTGGCAACTGGACATGTAGGCCCTACTTCTCATCTGTTAATGACATTCTATTTTGTTTTCTTAAACAAAAAGGCCATCAACAGTACTTTTCATCCAGTTTAGTCAACATTAACTGGTTCTGACTCTACCTATTGGCCATTTTTTTTGCAGGGATTTGCTGATTTAGGAGGATCCACACACGGGATCCTTACATAAAAAGGCATGTTTTCTAGTCTGACACCATTTTGAAGAATGGCTATGAGAAACAAAGCCCTTTTGGTCACATCATTTACACATGGATTAGTCATTTAAAATGTCTAGTCAGTCTGATAAACTTAAAAAAAAGTAAAATGTAAATTACAGAAATGTGTCGGTTACATTTATAGGAATATTTAGGGATTGAGATGATTGTTGTGGCAATGATTATATTATTTCCTAACATGTTTTTGCTCCCGGTGAATAAATTTAGTATCCTACTGCAGAAAAAGATTCATTTAATTCAAAGGTTTTCACATCCTTATGGGTGGCAATAAATGCAGAGGACACTGTACTGTTGTGATTGAGTGCAACTATTCTTCATTGATTTGCCATTTATTCCCCACAAAACCTAAATGTAAACTCTTTATTTTTACAACATACAGACATGGATTATCAGTTTATATTCCACCTGCCCTGTAGATTGTTCCTGATTTATTTTTGTGCCACAGAGGTGTTGAAAAAGTTTGTTTTTCCTTTGGGAAAAACAAACTTGTTTCCAGACTTGTTTCAAGACTAGAAAAGGAAAAAAAATAGCGATGAAAAAAGAAGAAAAATAATCAGACAAACTGAAGGGGCCAAAATGCTGCATGAACCTGAACATATAGAGACGGAATCAATTCCAATTTTGTTTAAAAGTATAGGCGGTGCTTTTAGTGCTGTGGGAAAGCAGTGCAACATCAAATAACCAACATGTCAGATTTTTACAGAAGCTGATCTAATCAGGTGTTTTATAATGTATAAAGACAAGAAAAAAAAGTGGCACAGTGGTTGTGTTGGTTAGCGTGTTGCCCCAGAGCGAGCAGGTCTCTGCACAGGTCTCACGGTATGAAACTTGCATATAGTCTAAGATATAGTGCTGTGAGAAAATATGTGCCTTTACAAATTTCTCTTTTTTTCCCCCTCCTCACACTTAAATGCTTCAGGTCATCAAACTAATTCTACTATCAGACAAAGATAATCTGAGTATATAGGAAATAAAATTTCGAAATGATTATTTCATTTATTAAGGGAAAAAGGCTATCCAAACTAACCTGGTCTTATATGTAAAAAAGCAATTACTGCCTGAACCTAATAACTAGTCATGCCATCCTTAGATGCAACAACAGTGAAGAAGCGCTGGCACTAACTGGACATTAGCTATTCTACATCCCTGTGGAGAACTATGTCCTTGTCTTCTTAGTATAAATTGTTTTAATTCATCCACTGTGGATCTGAATAGTATGTCAAAGATCTGACTGAAATGCCACTGCACCACAATTAGGTTCAAATCCGGAGTTTGACTACACCACTTCAAAACCTTTTGGACAAATTAGTGTTTTGTTTTTTTAGCCATTCAGAGGTGGACTCGCTGTATAACCCAAATGTGCTCCAGCACAAAGTCACAAACTGATGGTTGCACATTCTCCCTCAGTAGTTTCTAGTAGAGGGCGGAGTTTGTGATTCCATCAATTAGGTTAACTCAACATGTAGCTATGATTTTCTTCTTCTGAAAACCTGTGTTTTACGCCAGATTAACACACAGTTTCTAAGAAGTCCCACTTTTGTCTCACCAGCCGGCATATTTTCCCAAATGTCTTGGGGGATCAACCAGATCTCATTTTGTCAAATGTGAGACAGGTCTTTGTCTTATCTTTGGTCAGCAGTAGTTTTGGACCAGAGACTCTTCCCTGAGAGCCCAGTCTCTCTTTGTTATTGTGGAGTCATGAGCACTAACATTAAAGGCTGGTTCACACAGCAGGATTTTTAGCCCAATTTTCGCCCCGATCTTCCCCTTGCGAGAGTCGTCGATTATCGGCATGTCTCTTAAAATAATCTTAAGAGATTGTCCTACCATGTGTGTTAAGCGTGATCAGGTCCGCTCAGTGGAACTCTGAGACCGCTCCAACCTCAAATCGGGGATATTCAAAATGTTAGATTGTTGGATTGTTCTGTCTTCTGATATCCTACCATGTGTGGAGTCCTCCAAAGACAAACCAGGAGGCCGCATGTTGAATGTGACGTTAGCCAGGCGTTGAGCCCCTGGCCTTGTTGTCTCCACTTCTTTAACCAACAACTTTTCCCTTAGTTGTTTTTTTCTCCGTTAAAATCAGTCCACAGACTGACCGGACACCACACACTGCAAGACCAAGCCCGTTTTAACTGGGATTTTAAAATCCTGCCCTGTGAACCAGCCTTAACTGAGGCGAGGAAGGATGCATTGTCAAGTAATTTTGGTTGGCCGACGGTCCGTGTTTTCACAATTTGTGGAAAGTGATGCCCCGTCCACACAGATGCGAGTTTAGGTGTATCCACAGAGGCATTTTGTCATTTAGCTTGTTCGTCCACGTATACAAGACTTTTCCGGAGAACGATAAATTTTTGAAACCAGATCCCAGAGTGAATACATTTCAAATCAGCAGTTTCATTTTTCAGTGTGTACATGTGAGCTGCATCTTTTCTTAAACAATGCCTGAATGTCATTGAAGTTTGTCCCACAGACCTAGAAATGGCTTTTCCAGACTAAAAGACGCAAAGAACTTCTCGTCTGTTCTTGTTTTTAATTAGACCAGAGCAGGAAGTGTTGCTGTTTGAGATATTTTAGTCTACTTCATGTTGTGAGACAGATTCTTATTAAGGGGTTTTGGCGTGTTACGGGAAACAGCACTCACAAGCATGTCATTAATTAAAGTCAAATTGATGATTTAACGAGGGAGGCAATTACTTTTTTCCTAATTTTTTCCTTAAAATTTTTTTTTAGAAAATATAGTTGTTTTATAACTACTGTTGCTATCCTTTTTATATGAAAATTAGTTCTTATGATGTGAAACAAGTGTGAGAAAAAAAAAAAGGGCAAAAACAGAGAAAATCTGCGATAGGGCAAATATTTTTCTGTATTAAAAAAAAAAAAGCTGCAGAAAAGAGTAACTTGCACCACAGCACTGAAACCAGCACTGCCATTCAAAAGGTGTTGATGCTGAACAAAACGGTGAAACTATGGAAACTGGGACATTTCCCACAATTTCCAGGAAAACGTGCAACCGATTTCTCCCGTTCTCTCTGTGAATCCCTGCTCATCCGCTGAGTAAACATAGAGATGCCTGCCAGCTCTCGCAAATGCCTCCGAAAAGGCACTGAAAAAGCCCCAACAGGAATGTTGCCTTTCTTTTTTGTCCATCTTCACCAGAAAAGTCCATCACAGAGAAGCAGCTGGATCTTAGGAAAAAACGTAAAAGCAGCAGCAGATATCGGTCACATCAGCTAAGCCCACCAAATAGAGCTGAGGGAAAAAAAAAAGGACAACAGATAACTACCCGCATATTAAAACCGCAGCTTATTTAGTGACGGACTTGCATGGTCCCGAGCAGGCTGTCCATCTTTGCCAGCTCCACAACCAAAACACTTCATTACCTTTTCATTACCCCACACACCCCATCAATTTGTCTCCGGACGCCGTCTTCCGCCCAGATACTGAGCGAGCCGGAGTCCTATCATTAGAGGACTATTACACCCCGTCCCATGCTGTAATGGTTTCAAACAGCGGGAAATAGCATCCGATCCCCCTGCCTCAGCCACAGGTGTATCCATTCTTTCACAGGCCCAGGCCAGACCATAGACAGTTATCGCAATCTGTGCCTAAAACCCTGATGGTAAACATGCTGCTGGAGCCGGCATAAACCTGGAGCCATATGATAATCAGGTTATTAATAACAGGAGGTGGTAAGAGAGCAAGACCTCACATGAGAACAAAAGTACATAACTGAATGAAGGTTCCTGCCACGGTGCGGCCCATTCAGTCTGTTTTTAGCATTCATGTCCACAGAAATCGGGATTTCAGGCTGACCCCTCTGCAACAGCAACTGATATTTTGAGGGTTTGAAATAAACATTGTTTATGTTTTTATTAGGAATGTAATGCGGTTGTCACTGCAGGCAGGGACTGCCACAGGGGAGAGCAGCAGCTTGCTACAGATGAAAAAAAAAAAAAAGGTCTTCTAACAGGAAGAGGACTTTGTGAAAAGGTCGGCATGACAGCACATTTTCTATAATAAATTAGAATCCAGAACTGAAGGAAACACGGTCAAACAAAATCAAACCAAAGTAGCTAAACACACACCCTGGGTAAAAGGCCTACGATGGGGTCACAACACACTGAATACCACCACGTTATGAATTTTGGACCCAAAGAACCCAGTTTCTTTTTCCAATCGATATATTCTACCCTTTGCTTGAGAAATGATCTCCAACAAAACGAGATTCCTTCCAATAACCATGAAACACCAAAGGAGCGCCTGTGAATAAACATTAACATAATCTAAAACAAGCATGTAGAACATCATCTAATATCTTATCTCTAGCTACAATGATTCTGCTGCTAAAAATAAAATGACATATTGTGTAATATTATTACAGCACTGTGATTTATAACATTTATTTGTTGTCTGTTTTGATACATAGACTTAAATATCAGTAAGAACTTGTTAAATTCAGTTTTAGATTTCAAGCGATCATTTCATGGAAAATTATCCCCATTTGTCATTCTGTTTTTCACAGAGTAATTAAGGTATAACAACCCTCCTTTAGTTTGCAATCAACCTATTTCACAACCACAAATATTTTAGCCAGAAGCCTTCTTTCAGCCAGCTGACTCGCCGTGCGCAGCGAGATGCACGGCAAGCTTATTTATATAAAAACACTTTACAGTAACAAGACGATTCAAAGTGGTGTAGCACTGTATTTTTAATGCTTCCTACAGCTGCAGGAGAACTGCTTTTTCTTTTGCACTTCCTCTGGCATCTCATTAAAAAAAAAGTTGAAACATTAGGAACGATATGAAGAAAGTTTTAAGATATTTTGACAGCTGGGATTTTTAAAATCCCAGCATAGAGAGAAAGAATAGACAAATAAATCTTTATTTGCAGGAAAAGGTGAAATAAAATAAATAAATAACATGGGAAGAACATGCCTCCGTTTCTGTAGCTGAAAACAAAACAGTGCATGCAAGAACTAGGCAACTACAACTTTCCTTTTTTACTGCTGTTCCAAGTTCCTATAAAAAAAAAACAACTCTACTCCAGAAAGTTTTTGTCGAAGACTTTCTGTTTGTCAAGCCTCTGCAGATACACCATAAAACATTTTTTAAATCTCAATTATTTTCCTAACAAAACCTTGGTTTCCACATATGCCATGTTTCCATCCAAGTGTCATGAAAAAAGGAAAATGAAAAAGAAAATGCCAATTAGATGTGTTTCCATGTACTGGTAAATTAGCAAATCTACGCAAAGCGTAATTTTGTCAAAAGTTGGCTGTAATAAGCAGGAAGTAGAGGCTGCAAACTTAGGACCACACATCAGAGAAAAAATGAGCGAGGTTTCAGGAATGTGGTTTTATCGGGCAAGTTGTAATTGTCGCATCAACTAGTATTGCCGATGTTACATGCAGTTTGGAGACGTAAAGAAAGAAATTCGATTCTGTGCTCAGCATAGGAATATCTGGGAAGGCAGCAACAGCGGAACAGCTGATCTGAAATGTTGGCTACGTCAGAACTTATTCGGCAAATGTGTTTCCATTTCCCGTTTGGCTCATTAACTCTTTTCTAGGGAAAGCCAAAAACCACCTCCAGCAAGCCTAAAAACCTTTTCAGCGGAATTTAGGAATTTATTTTGAATTTTTCTATTTCCATCATCCCTTTTTAATGCGATACTTCAAAATGTGCATAAAGGGCATTGGTGGAAACAGGGCTATAGGCAGCCTAAAGGCTGATCAGTTTAGATGAAAAACATTTCTGTGTTTTTTTCTGAACAAGGACTTAATCTTTTAAAGTTCGATGCAATTCTTCAAAGCAGCGGCTAGGCTAGATGTGTTTTAAAGAGCTGTTGGGCCAGAGATTAGCCTTTTTTCTGGTATAAAGGTATGATTTCAAAAGAAAAATGAAATCATGCTGTCCCTATGCTTTAAAATGCCTTAGATGTCCATGTTAACCATAGTTGTTTGAAGCACAGAGTAATGAGATCAACACACGAGAGGCGACGTCGCTCCCTCTCCCTTCATTTCTTATGGAACTTGAGTGATGAGGCGACAATCGTTTGTCCACCTCCAGGCAAGCGACCGGCGAAATTCACGCATGCGACATTTCAAGCTCATCCACGTAGACGTGCACAGCCGGGCTTGCAGCGAGACACAAGAAAATTGAGGAAATGCTCAACTTTTGCCGCCGCCGCTTGGCACTACAGCCATTAATCTGGATCAGCCTTGAGGTCCTCCATCAAATGGTGTTATTCTCGAGACCGATTCATTGGCTGTAATATAGCATAGATAGCATGTTTTTTTTTCCACATCCTTATGGGTGCCAATAAATGCAGAGGACACAGTACTTTTGTGATTGAGTGCAACTATTCTTCATTGATTTGCCATTTATTCCCCACAAAACCTAAATGTAAACTCTTTATTTTTAAAACATGCAGACATGGATTATCAGTTTATATTCCATCTGGCCTGTAGATTGTTCCTGTTTTATTTTCGTGCCACAGAGGTGTTGAAAAAGCTTGTTTTTCCTTTGGTAAAAAGGTGTGTAATCGGTCGGATTGACCGCGGCATCAATGAAGCAGCCGCTTTGCCACCCTCTATATGTTCTGGACAAGAACATATAGAGACTGAATCAATTCCAATTTTATTTAAAAAGTATAGGCGGAGCTTTTAGTACAGCCATTAATGTGGATCAGCCTTGAGGTCCGCCATCAAATTATGTTATTCTCGAGAACGTTTCATTGGCTGTAATATAGCATATAGTAGGCATAAAAGCCCGCTTTCAATCATTTCCAGCAAAACGCTGACCCTTCACCGTTGTCTGTCATGGACCAGTTGAAAATGTCAAAACCCCTCAAATTTAATAACCAGTCGAATTTCTGGGGGACAAACAACCGATTCACAACGTTGCCGTCGCGTTCAGCGTGTTGGTTTCACCGTGGTGGCAATGACAGCCAGCTGTCACGGTCGTGTGTCGCTGCCCATATGTTGAGCCCATCATGCAGGATTACCCTTCCCCCACCTGTTGCTACACACTAAAAAAGCGCTACAACACTTTTTCACCAAAGGGGGGAAAAAAGACCATCTAAGGCCATATTTCCAGGCACCCTTTTTATACTCCAATAGGGGGTTTTCACTGACGTCACTGGCCAACTTCCGGTCCGCCATATTGGGTGGCACACTTCCTTATCTCTAGTTGTCTTACACGTATTATCGTATCGCGAATGGATAAGTACGCCAGCACGCTAGAGCGACCAGATAAGGACGTATATCTGAGGAAATGTTCCGTGATCGACCATATGGACCCGTATGCCCTCCACGGTGCCTTGTTTAGCCGTAATCCAGATGATTGGCCAAATGTAGAGCACGGTGACATAGTGCATTACCTGGTGTTCAGTGAAAACCCTCTGCACACTCTTGAGGAAATGAGAGCTTACAAGGATCTAGAGGCTCACAACCAGTTCACATCTGGTTATGTACATCAAGGAAATCGGCATCATACGTGGACGGGTGAGTTTTAATAAGATGGTAAAAATGTAAACAATCCGACGCAAATGTGTCGCATGCTTCTGCGGTGGCTGACTGGTGTGCGAAGGCGCTTGGCTGCAAGGCCGATCGACGCCGCTCGCGGCTTTAATTATTTAAGCAGAACAATGACCAGTGCAAAATTAAGTTGTATTTACCGTATTGGCGCCGGTAGGAGCTGCAGATCATAAAGCCAGCAAACAGTGGGAACACAGCAACTCGTTCAAAGGTAAGCTGCGCTCGGACGGGTTAGCACATGCTAACCGTTAGCGCTAACAACCACTCGCGCATGTAATGTACTTTTAACTAGCTGCTATGTGTTTCAAACGTTTAGAACACACTCTCATTGACATCGGGATACTGTGGAAGTTATGTTCGGTCTTACAGCCGCGATCCAAGCGAGCCGACGATCTCTTTATCTCTGTAACTCGTTCAAAGGTAAGCTGCGCTCAGACGGGCTCTGGCTCATGCTAACCGTTAGTGCTAACAACCACTCACGCATGTAATGTACTTTTAACTAGCTGCTATGTGTTTCAAAGGTTTAGAACACACTCATTGACATCGGGATACTGTGGAAAGTTATGTTCGGTCGACTTACAGCCGCGATCCAAGCGAGCCGACGACTCTTTGTTATCTCTAACAGTTGTTCTCCGTGGTTGCGCCTCCAGGCAGGAAAGCGGTGGAAAATTAATCTGTTTCTATGTTTTTCCCATGGCGATCATGTGTTGCGCTGTTACAGCCCACAATACAGCAACGATTTACCATGGTTGAAATCAAGTTAAGGTGAAATTAATCAAATTAAAACACGGCTGAGAGAGGGAGTACAGTACGCGGTAGTAATAGGCAGTAGAGGCGGCGGAGGCAGTCAACATGACGCCCAAGCCCTATTATTAATATATTCTTCTTACATGTTTTAAATACTTAACAGTTAATTACCTGTGACAAAGTGAGCACCGCAGACTCTGGCGTATTCCATCTTAACACCGTCCAAATCGGACCTGGATATCCGTGTCAGCCATAGGTGACGGCGTTGTTCAGAGAGCTGTTTTTTTTTTTCACACTGATTCACTATCACGGCTGGTAGGCGATAGAAAGAGCGTTGATCTCCTCCTCCACGGGCCGTGCAACCAACCATTAAACACGTTTTCCCCATTGTTCACTTCCAATACTGCCTAAGGCGTCATACAATGCAGGTCAACGGTGTGAAACGACTGCCACCCAATATGGCGGACGCGCTGAGTAGTCACGTGAGCGTGACGTCAGCTGAAAACCCCCTATTGCTCTATAAAGATAAGAAGGTTTACTTCGAAAGTACTGCTAAATATAGCAACAGTTTTGCTTAAGTCTGTCAAATTCACAATAAATAAATGTTACAGATAGCATTAGAACTCTAACAGCAATATCTTACAGTGTTATGGCATCGATAGGAATAAATCTTGTTCTAAATAAAAACAGTTAAGATTATGTGATGTCGATTTTTTTTTTTAAGTTTTTGTGTGAGTGCCATTAAACAAAGGAGTTTTATTTAATCCCATCATATTATAAAAAAAAATCTTTCAAAGATTTTGTGTATCATCAGATACACAAAATATGTACAGTACAGAGCAGATGTCACTAACATGGTGGGCACCAAATAGCAGCCCCCCCCCCCCCCCCGAGGACCACCTGTGGTGCCCACGAACCTGTTCTAAAAAAGAATAACCCACCAGTGAGCTGCATCTAAAACTTTATTTTATTCCGTTACTCTCTGTTTATTCACACTTGCATTTACATAAATTTAAAAATTACAATTTCCATAACAAAGTATGAAAAGTTTTTTTATTTTACTTAAAGTTAAGTTAAACTCTGACTCTTCCAGTTCAAAAGGTCAGTACTGGTAGCCCTTCGTATGACACAGCACCAATGAAGTAGCTCTCAGTTTCTGAGCTCTTTTAAATAACATAACAGTATCATTTACAGATTATGCACACAGGTATTTAATTCTGTTGAAATGCAGCAAATGCAGCCTTTTAGAGCCGCTGATTAAAACATAGCTGCGCAGGACATTTCATACAGACAAGGCAGATTTTGTAAGGAATATCAGTTCAAAGCTAAGAGTCTTGCTTTAGTCTGCCACCGACTCTGATTAACATATTTCCCACCAGTCAGAGCAGCTAATAGAGATAAAGTGTGCTGTGCTCGCAACAGCTGCTCAGCCTCTGTAGACATATGCTTTCATCAAATCTTTTCTCTTTAAATCTGCCGGGAAATAATTGTCAGCTGAATGTCTGATTATTTCACAATGCTTTATTGAAAACTGGATAAACTATTTTATATCACAGAACTCCCATGTCAAGCGCGATTACCCAGAAAGCAGTTATGCTGAACGTACTCAAAACACAGGAGTTTGCCTTCATAACTCCTAATTAGGTAGGGCTGGACGATATAGAAAAAAAAGCACATTGATAAAATAGAAATCATATCGATAATTATCAACAAATTCAAAACGTATATTTATTTCCGGTCAAAATCAGAATTCAAACTGCTGAAAGTACTTTAAATATAAAACTACTACATACTGTGCAATAAATTATACGTTTTTTTAATTATGAATAATTTTCATTTAATCATGTTTATGTTGAGGAACCCATCTTGTTCAAGAATAGTACTGTCACCTCCCATTTTGTGACGTCACTCAGCGGACCCGCTGTTGAGCAAGTCCAAACGCTCTGTTGTTTGTCACCACGCACTATTTTCCAAGATGGCGACGACTGGTGTTCTGTACGAAGCAGAGAGTGATGAAGTACTTAGTGACAGTGATGGGAGTTCCGTGGAGCTATCATCATCCGATAGCGATATCGATTTTTTTAGAAGAGTTTCTTGACAGAAACTGGATTTATTTCCAGTGCAAACTCAGTCGGGCCCCCCAAGATATATATATACGCGTGTGTGTGTGCGCGCGCGCGCTCTCCGCTGCAGCGCTGGCAAAGCCGTGCTGCAGCGGAGGAGAGATCGCGCTGAAGTGATTTGAGTTATATTTGCCCCCTAGTAAATAGGGCAGGTGGTCATTATTGTATAAATATTAAAATATAAAAGCGTTCCAGCACATGCTGGGGCGGAGGGATACCACATCACATTTGGTATCCCTCCGCCCCCCATGAATCGGAAAGTTGAAATAAGCAATGTTTTTTCCACTTTTACCAGTTGTGTTGGAACATCCGATGGCCATGCACGTGGGCATTGTTGCTTCAGCAATAGCTCTTGCGAATGTCAGCGGTGAAGTCCTCTGGAAATCTGAAAAAATTGTTGATGATCGCAGCTATGTAGAACGGCTCCTATTGACTTTGCATGGAAAGCGGAGAGAAATGCTGTCGCCGCTTCCGCTTTTCCACGCCCCAGGATGTGATGTCAGACGGCCCTTAAGCCGGGCGTACACTGTACGAGTTTTTCAGTCGTGGTACTTATATACATCTCAAACTGTGAGACGGAACCGCGGGGTTTAAAAAGTTCACCACTCACGATCTGTGCGGCGCGACGCTCGGACGAGACCGGACTGCTCACACTGTATGTCGTGTCCCCTCTGGGACCGCTCGCTGTGGTGGCAGAGGCAGGCGAGCGACGGTAGGTGACAGGGACCCAGAGCAGGGGTTCGAGCCCAGCTCTGGCGAGGCACCGGGCGTCGGGGGAACGGAGGGAAGAGAGAGGAGAGACGAGACGCATCGGCGGCCGCGCGGCACGGCAGGTCGCCTGGCCCGCAACCACAACCCCCCCCCCCCGCGGACCGCGGAGGAGTGCCGAAACAGGCGGCCAGCGCGGACCTGACGGCTCGCCCTCCCCAACACCGGCCGGAGGTTGCTTCAGGGACGCCCGCTTCCCTCCCTCCGCTGGCGGGGACGGAGAGGAGGGGAGGGCGCCCCCTCGTAGCTCTGCTTGAACAGCAGGATGCGCTCACGAAAACCTCACGACAGCCGACTGAATTTCAAACATGTTTGATTTTCACCGATCGTCCGATTCCTGATCGGGAGGTAGTCGTGAGAAGCCAGTCCCCCCTCCTCCCCCCCTCTACGATCAAGCTGAAATTCGGCCCGATTCAAAAAATGCTCGCACGACTGAAGAATCGGCCCGAAAAGGGGAAAAACTCGTACAGTGTACGCCCGGCTTTACTGCCCAAATATGGGCAGTAAGGGCAGCCTCCATACACAGTGATTCAGATGACAATTTATGTTTTTAGTTTCTTATTGATTAAAGATAAGTTCATTAAATAACCACAAACGTATTAGTTTTAGTTATAGCTAATGATCCCCTGATTTTTCCTTGTTGACCGGACTTCTCCTTTAAAGTGCAGCCCTGGCCATCTTATGCTGTTGCTTAGTGACAAACACTGAATTCAAATTCAACCCTTTATTCAACAAACTTCTTACCAAAACTGCAAGTTTAAAAAAAAAAAAAAAAAAAAAGAACGCTTGCTCTCTGAACTCTTTGAAGGGGGCGGAGCGTTTCTGGGTCTGCGTTTGATTGGTTGGGAGGATGTAACGACTGTAATATTAACCTAAATGGTTAGAATGCAAAAGAAAGGAAAACTGTAATTCTATTGAACTTTTTATTGACCTTTTTTTCTATCATTAATATACGTCTATCGATCAATATATATTGTTATTGAATTATTGGCCAGCCCTACTCATAACTGTCCATTTGGTGACTTGAAATACATACAGAGTCCAATTATAAAGCCTAACATCAAGCAGCCTTTAACAGAAAGTAGATTACAGGAAGAGTGGGTGGTCTTTTCTCCCATCCCCATCGACCACAGATAAGCAAAGATGTTTGCGGACATGAGCCGGCAGAAAAAAAAAAAAAAAAAAAAAGTGACATCCTGCACAGTTTACCTCACCCACCGATTTAAACCAGATCACAGGCATGAAAGTGTCAGAAGCCCCCAGGACCTGGCAGGGCCACAAACATAACTCCAGCCATCAGGGCAGAGATTTAATACTAAAGAGGCCAGAGGAGGTTAATTACAAAATTACAGCTAAAGCACAGTATCATTCCTGTTAAGCAAGTGACCAAAAAAGCCAGCTGCCACACGCTCGCAAGGTAAAAACAGAAGCTGTTAAAGCTGGTTCGACAGATGTAATTAAATTTACTTAACGACCAGAAGAGCGGGTAAATGAGAACAATCTTTTCTCGATGAAATCAGGCAGCCATGACAGTAATCTCGCTCCTCATCAGAAAGCCGTCTCTGCGCAGAGCCGCTCAAACTCCAGGAAAAAAAAAAAAAAAAAAATCTATCAGTGGTGTATGAAATATATGAGAGGTCCACCGTCAACACAGATATCCCTGAAGGAAAAATAACGTATGGCAGCAATAGATTTCAGTGAAAATAAATTCCATCGAGAGAAAGATCCACACTGTCACGATTTCGCTTCAAACTCCTCCTCAAAAAGGATTCCAGACCTGATTTTTGTTGGAAATGCGGTCTCTACATGACTGCTTTATAAAAAAAGGACAATGGGTCCAGGGTCACCATTATGGGAATAAGGGCTAAATATCTTTAAGGGGATTTGGAATGCAGGAAACGGCAACGATATCCCTAAAGATTAAACATTAAATACTGTAAGCCATCTTGCATGGAGACGACACGCATTCAGTCTACCTGCTTACCGTCCAACTTAACTTTTAGAAAATGGTCAGGTATTTGAAACCAAGTTAAAGGCAGCCAACGTCCACATGCAAAGTGAGAAACGTAAAGAAATCCTGCCGAATAACTGCTAAATACGGTATTTACATTTCATATTAAAACTATGTTTTTGTTTTTGCACGGCTCCATGGCAACGCCTCTGAAATTCAGTTGGATGAACCGGAGATGCCGACAAAAGCAGGGGGTCTGCTGCGAAGCCTACGTCTTGACGTGGCGACGCATATCTGAGCTGGAAGCTAAATCACAATCAACTCTGTTTTGCCAAGTTTGAGAGTACAAACAAGACATTTGACTAGGGTTGGGGGGGGGGGGGCTGCATCGCCGAGCTCTCCTTCCAAAACACAAGGGCTAAGATTTCCTATTTAAGAGTGGTCCTTGCTTTCTGAGCCAAGCATTTTATTGCGTGCCCTCAAAAAACACCCCTCACACTTGAAACCCTCCTGCTTGCTTCCAGATCTGTCTGCCCCCCCTCCTCCCCTCAGTTTTTGCTTTATACCACCTTCCTCTTTGCATCCCTCTTGTTGCACTCCAAAGTCCTCCCCGCGCGAGGTAAACCTGCTCCCTTCACGCCTGTCCTCTGCTCGCCAACTCTTTTTGCTCACTTTAGGATGGGAGTGCCGGCGCTCTGCCTAGTAACAGTCCCGGCAAGCAAGAACGGTGGCGTGTGACTGCGCTGCTGTGGTCTTTGGGCTTCGCTCGTTCTATTCGAGCCAGGCGACGGCAAACGAGCAAAATCCAGCTGCGTATGGCGGAACCGCTTTCCAAACGTCTCACACCTACGACTAGAGGGTAGACCAGGGTTCCCACACCTTGGTGAACATCAAATTCAAGGACCTTTCAAGGACTTTCCAGGACCAATTTCCTCAAATTCAAGGACCACACGTGGCGGCATTTACCTACTGTGACCGCTGAATAGGTTATCATATTTTAATACAATGCAAATTCAATAAAAGACTAAACGGCATAGAAGTTGTTGGGTCAGAAGCATTGCAAGAAAGTGGACTTAATTTATAGCCTACATTGATATTGATCATATTCATAGCCTACATTTATATCCACAGTACATGGCTATGCCATACAACATTACATATAAGATGTACATTAGCCTACCGTTTCATGGAATTTTATGGAAAAAAGTGCAGCATTGAGATGTTCAGAATTATATCAATTTGTTTCACTTACTTTCATCTTTTATTAAGCTAGTTTTTGACTTCTGTTTAAAGTACCACGGTTGCCAGAAAGCTGCTCAGAGATAGATTTAAATCATTCTCAGGCTTTTGTTACCTTTGTTAAAGACACAATTTCAGTGCATTCAAGGACTTTCAAGGACAAGGTGTTTTTTTGGCTGTTTTCAAGAACTTTCAAGGGCCTTGAATTTATTTATTCAGATTCACAAACTTTCAAGGATTTCAAGGACCCGTGTGAACCCTGGTAGACTGTCCCTGACTCACGAGTGGCTTTTTTTTACAAGAAAGGTTAGACAAGAAGAGGAAGCTTTGGGTTGACAGAACAAAGTCCTCGGGTTATGTTTGGGTACAAGACAGGTTTTGAGTGAGGGCACAGTTTTGAGGGATGCACAGTCCAACATCAAGGACACTTGGATTGAAGATGCAAGCTCTGGATATTGTTTGACAGGACCGCGGCGCAATCTGCTCCCTTCCAAAGGCCGCCCGATCTCCTACACCTGAAGAAACGCAAACCTTCACCGGTATCCTCCGGAGAACACAAGTGCCATTTCATTTCGCATTTTTAATGTATATTAAAATGATAAAAACCCTGATATTTGTGAATGGCCTCTTGACAAAAAACAGGTATTTTGTATTTAATTTGAGCTTTGAATTCGTCTGTTGGCAGAAATCCATTCCCAATTCCCTCTGGGTCGCCTTTATGTCTCGTTTATTAGTTCTGCAAAGCTATGAAATGGCAGGTCTAGACGTGAGTCATTAGAGGACTTCCACATTAAATTTTATGACACTTGTGATGGCTCTTTAAAAAAACGGGGTGCAGTCCATTGGCTCAGAGCGAAGATTTGGTAAAAGATTCACTGTGTGTTGAAGAATAAATCTGGTAGAAAACACCTCTGAAAGATTAATGTTCAACTCCGACAGAGATGTGTGTCACGGGGTCGGCCCCGGCAGATCAGTGCACCGCGAGACTGCGTCACGTCAGCTCTGTAAACTAGATTTGGCAGAAAACAGAGCACACATGCTAAAAAGAACTAAAAACCTCTTTGGATTCAGGGGTTTTCATATCGGAACATAATTTTTACTTGTCTTTTTTTGACAAGAACAGACTCAAAAGGGAGAGCCATATTAGCCACACGTGGCAGCAGTAACTGCAATAAGTAACTTTTTTTTTTTTTTTTTATACGGAAAACCACTTTTATAGATTAATTAGTCTCCCAGATTGTTGTGGGGGGAATTTAGACCTACTCTGGTTTATGCAAAGGTCACTTAAGGTCCAACATTCAGCCTTTCAGTCAGGTGAAGGCTGTTTTCAACCAGGCATGTTATTATGCTTGAAATCACCGTCCAGCTGCATGACCAAAGTTCAACTCTCAGCCAGACGGCCTTGCATTTGACATTAAGATACTTTCCTTTACGGAGTTCATGGTGAATTCAGTAACTGTGAGATGCCAAGGTCCTGTGGCTGCAAAGGAAGCCCTTATCATTAACCCTCCAGCACCCTTGACAGTTGGTATGAGGAGCCGACAGCCCCCCCCAGCACGGCGCTGTGCATTACGGCCAAACTTCTCTGCTTTGGTCTGGTCTGTCCGCAGGACGTTGTCCCTGAAGTCGTGCAGTTCGTTCAGATGCAAATCTAAGCCCTAATGCAATGTTCTTTTCATAGTGGAGGCTTTCTCCTGGCAACATATTCAAATGAGCCATGCTTTTTCAGTGTTTTTCTCTACAGGGGGTTTTGCTCAGATGCCCACTTCTGGAAATACTAGCCATTACTATTTCCTGCTTGATTTTTTTTTTCTTTTTTTATCATTCAGTGATAAAAAAAAAAAAAAAACATTCTGGTAATTCCTCTCAGATTTAACAACTGGTTCTCCAAAATCCTTGCTAATGTTGCCCCCCCCCCCCCTTGGTGTTGAGCGGCCCACCTGAACGCTCCAGTTCACCATACTGCCATAACTCGTGTTTTTCTAGAAATGCTCCGTCCTGCTGATCTGTTGCTGAAGTGCATTTAATTAGCAGCAATTAACTGCCACTTTACCTTTGAAACCCACAGCTTTTCCTTTTTGGCTATTTGTTGTTGTTTGTTTATTTAATAAATAACATTGGAGAATTAGATTTGAAAAAACACCAATGTCTTTTTATTTTTTAACCAACTCTTGCTCTTTTAAACCCTAATTAAAAGATGGTCTCTTCTCCTTTTCCCATGACTGCATTTATTTTATGATTTTAAAAAAAAAAATCATCAAGGGCTAATGGTCCCTATTGGCTAGCCGTGGGGAATTTATTTATTTTATTAGCTTCTCCTTTAACTGGTACCGACATTTCTACTTCCCCTGGCTGGAGGCTACATATTCAAACTTGGACAGACCCCTGATTGAACAGCTTTCATTAATATTTAAAAGCATTGTGAGGGGAAATGAACAAAAAAAGAAAAGTCTGCTGATGTTGTCACACATCACCTAAACACACCATCACCATGGTTAAACATGGCCGTGTCAGCATCATGCTGCGGAGACACTTTTCCTTAGCAGGGAGGAGGAAGCTGGCCAGGGGTCATGGGAAACGTCTAGAGCTCAACACATACAGCCAGATCTAAAGTGGAATGACTGGATGAAAGAAAATTTATGTTTTAGAACGGCCTAGTCAAAGCACAGACCTAAATCCTAGGGGGAAAAAAAGAGACTTAATAAAAATACTTGAAAGTTGTAGAGCACAGATTGTCTCCATAAAATCGGATAGATCAGGTGAAACAATAAAAAAAAAAAAAATGCAGCAATTAAATGTTGGAAGAGACATGCAGATGACATGCATATGATAAAACAGCACCCAAAGGGAGAGGATATAAATGTGAAGCACTTTGCATGAAAAGATTGTTGTATACAACCTCTTCATGTTTTATCAAAATAAAAATAAAATTTAAAAAGTGTTTTAATAGATACCTCCTTGTCGAACAAGGATCATGTCCATGTAGGCTTGTTAGTCCCACTAAGACAAATCATAATTTTCTATTACATGAATAAAAGCCAAATAGCAAAGCTGTAGAAGGTGCTGTCCCTGTGTCTAAATGA
Source organism: Fundulus heteroclitus (assembly GCF_011125445.2). NCBI lineage: Eukaryota > Metazoa > Chordata > Actinopteri > Cyprinodontiformes > Fundulidae > Fundulus > Fundulus heteroclitus. Next base: position 571,053 of record NW_023397208.1, on the reverse strand, counting down.
GGGGTCTAAATGCTGCTGGTATTGGCTGTGCTTTTTAAATAATGAAAGTGGGTGAAAATTCTGCCAAATCATTGGTAAGGCAAATCAGTGAAAAATAATAAGAATTTAACTATTAGCATATTCCTACCGTATTAGCAACAGTAATCCCTAGAACCCCCTCCACATTTCCTTTATGCAACCCAGAGCAACTGAACGGTTCGAGCAAAAATCAATTCAAACAGCTTTTTCCCCCAAGTTACCCTTTTAAAATAGCTTTATGAAGAAAGTTGGCTTGACTTGACAGAGGATGGTAGAGATAGGGTGACACGGAGGCAGCTGATTCGCCGTGGTGGTGATTTCAAAAGGGAACAGCGAAAAATGAAGAAGGCGGCAAACATTTTGTTTTATTTAATTTTTTTCGTAGGACTAAAGAGTGTGAATATCAGCAGATTTGACTGATCTCATAAAGAACTCTTATGTTGCCTCTTGGTTTTAGTCTCAAAAACAAAAAAAAAGGGAATGATCAAAAGGAATAAGTCACTTTCTGCTCTCAGTGCTGAGGATCAGCCAAGGCCCCGGGAGGTTTATCCGTTATGCACAACCCGTCTATGTGAGCTCACTGGCAGAGCAGACAAACTACAATGCGGGCTAATTGCTCTGGCATTTTATGAAGCCTCTTCGTTCACCTGCGCGAGGAGAGCAAAAGCAGCCCTCGCTTCCTCCAGTTTAGTTCAGTGGATTCACAATAGCTCGTTAGAGGCTCCACACGATTCACACCAGGTAAACACGGCGCACTCTGAAAAATGCCACAAACATAAAGGGTGTTGAAAAAAAAAATAATTAAAAACACCAACACCACTCAAAATTTCCCCTCAAACACAAAAGCTTTAGTTGCTTTTGCCAGATGGAGCCTTATGAAATGTAAAGTATGTATCATACGAAGTAATCTGTTGTCTATTTTTGTTTCATCTCTGGCAACATTAAAGCCGAAGGGTATTGTCTGTTTTTGGTCTCAAATAAATGTGTCTGAATTACCTTAAAAAGGTTAGGGGGGGGGGGGGTTAGCCTCAGTGGCACTAATGTTTTGGAGTTGTCCTTGTTTTCCAACATTTTGGAACATTATATTCCAAACCGTTTCCAACATTTCAACAACAAAAAAAAAAACATCTTAAGCCAGATCCAGTTTTGGCTCTTTTTGGTGTGAGGTTGGTTGCTGTACAGCGTACGAAATACCCATGATGCTTTGTGACCTTGGCGGCACGCAGACTGATTCGCCTGTGTTGGAAATGAGGAGAAGTTGGGTTTTTGTTTTGTTACTCAATCAAATGATCTGTTGGTTAATGTGTTCGAATAACTATATGAAAAACAGATTTGATACACATGCTGTGCCAGGGTCTGGTTTTGTATTTTATTTTTAGTCGAATTGATTACTGCAACGGTGTCTTCACAGGTCTGCCTAAAAAGTGGATCAGACAGCTGCAGCTGATCCAGAACGCTGCTGTCCGCGTCCTCACTAAGACTAAGAAAGTAGAGCACATCACCCCAGTTCTAAAGTCCTTACACTGGCTCCCTGTATCTCAGAGAATAGACTTTAAAATACTTCTGTTAGTCTATAAATCCTTAAATGGCTTAGCTCCTAAATACATCACAGACTTGTTATCAGCGTATAAACCATCCAGACCACTCAGGTCTTCTGACTCCAGCCTACTCCACATACCTAGAACCAGAACCAAACATGGAGAAGCAGCATTTAGTTCCTATGCTCCACTTATCTGGAACAAACTTCCAGAAAACTGTAAAAGTGCGGAAAGCCTGAGTTCTTTTAAATCAACATTAAAAACACATTTGTTTAAAATTGCCTTCAACTGTCCTAGTTAACTGAATCACCACTTTTTTGTTCTATTTTCTATCTATGTTTTATTCCTACTTGCTTTTATTCTGTTTTATTTTGCTATATTTTAATCATGTAAAGCACTTTGCATTGTCTTTGTACTGAATTGTGCTATATAAATAAATTTGCCTTGCCTTGCCTTGCCTTGTATCAAAAACATGAGTTACATTACTTTTGGCTTAAAGGTGAAAATATAATTCCACTCTAACGCCTGTGACCTTTTGACTGGATTAATAGAAATATTACAACCCAATTAGTTAACTGAATTTTATTCTAACTACTAATAAGGCAAAAACATTCATCAAAGGATATTTGATGATTGCTTTAGATCAATGTGTAAAATATATTTTGTAATTGTACAATTTTTGGTAAAATGGATTGCAACTTTCTGCTGTTAATATGTGATATAGGGGGAAAAAAGGGAATTTCCCCAGAATTGTAGCTTCTTAAACGCTGTTTGTCTGACTAGTTACACATGCATGAGTTTAATGTTCTTAAAAATGCTTTTCAGATAAGAAAAATAAATTACTGGAATAAACCATTTTATTCAGCTCAGTTTCTTTAGCCAACGCCACATCTGAAAGCTACACCTGTAGAATCAAGATATCCTTTAAATAAAACCTTTCAGACAACACGAAGTAAGCTAAAAGTAACACATCACGCCTTGACTTATAAAGAAAATAGCGCAAGGTTACAGAAAAATGATCTGAGGAACACCAGCATGTCCACCTCTGAATGGCTTCATTTCCCTAAATGACATCATAAGTAGAGAAGTATTTATTTATTTATTGTATTTACCAATGTTAGATTTTGGATGATGTGAAACAGAAGCCAAAAAACAGCAGCAGTCTGCAAACACTTTTTCAAGCTTCTGCACACACACACACACACACACACACACACACACACACACACACACACACACACACACACACAAAAGGAATGTTTTTTCTCCCAATTATGCCCTAAGTTGGGTTAATGTATCATATAAAAAACCATAATAAAATACTGAAGCGGGAACAAAAAAAGGGAAATTAGTTCAAGGGGTGTTAATGCACTGCTCAAAAAAAATAAAGGAAGCACTTAAACAGTAATACGTAACTCCAAGTCAGTCACACTTCTGTGAAATCAAACTGTCCACTTAAGAAGCAACACTGATTGATAATCAGTTTCAGCTGCTGCTGTTCAAATTGCACAGACACGAGGTGGAAACTAGAGGAAATTAGCAAGACCCCCTAATAAGGCAGAGGTTCTGCAGGTGGAGACCACAGATCACTTCTCAGTTCCTCTGCTTTCTGCCTGATCTTTTGGTACCTTCTGAATGCTGGCGGTGCTTTCACTCTAGTGGTGGCATGAGACGGAGTCTACAACCCACACCAGAGGCTCAGAGCTGTGGCAAGAAGGTTTGCTGTGCCTGTCAGCATAGTGTCCAGAGCATGGAGGTGCTACCAGGAGACAGGCCAGTACATCAGGAGACGTGGAGGAGGCCGACAACCCTGCAGCAGGACCGCTACCTCTGCCTTTGTGCAAGGAGGAACAGGAGGAGCACAGCTAGAGCCGTGCAATATGACCTCCAGGAGGCCATAAATGTGCATGTGTCTGCTGAAACGATCAGAATTAGACTCCATGAGGGTGGTATGAGGGCCCGACATCCACAGGTGGGGGTTATGCTTACAGCCCAACACCGTGCAGGAAGTTTGGTATTTGCCCGAGAACCACAAGGTTGGCAAATTCACCACTGGTGCCGCGTGGTCTTCACAGATGAAAGCAGGTTCACACTGAGCACATGTGACAGTCTGGAGACGGTGTGGAGAACGTTCTGCTGCCTGCAGCATCCTCCAGCATGACCGGTCTGGCAGTGGGTCAGTAATGGTGTGGGTGTAGGGGCAACTGAGCACATCTGGGACACCATGTCTCGCTCCATCCACCAACGCCATGTTGCACCACAGACTGTCCAGGAGGTGCTGGGTGTGTTAGTCCAGGTCTGGGAGGAGATCCCTCAGGAGACCATCCGCCACCTCATCAGGAGCTGTTTATAGGGAGGTCATACAGACATGTGGAGGCCACACACGCTACTGGGCCTCATTTTGATTTGTTTTAAGGACATTACATCAAAGTTGGATCAGCCTATAGTGTGCGTTTCCACTTTAATTTTGAGTGCGGCTCCAAATCCAGACCTCCATGGGTTTAATACATATAATATCCATTGATAATTTGTGTGATTTCTGTTGTCAGCACAATCAACTATGTAAAGGAACAAAGTATTTAATGTGAATATTCAATTTATTCAGATCTAGGGTGTTTTATTTATTTGGAGCAGTGCACTTCTGCAGGTAAATGCAGGCTATATACACCCTAATATTCTTTTTTCTCTCTCTCATTTTCTTTTTGATCCACTGTATATAGGAAGATACACTGTATATAACTGACGCACCCTTTCCTACTTTTGGCACCTTCTCCTATTGAGCCGATGTGACAAGTGAATTCCTCCAATGTGAGATCAATAAAGACTATCTTATCTTAAAGTTTAACAGGAGCGTGAAAACACTCATGCACTGCCCTGTCCACGTCAATCCACGCCGGACACGCAGACTGAAAGCGGCATTCCAGGCACCTTTCCACACCATCATATATATATATATATATATATATATATATATATATATATATATATATATATATATATCCCTGGTGATGCCAGAGAAGCTCCGGGGTCCGTGCAGCGGACCTTGTTGGACTCCTTTCCGGGGATACGGCGCAGTGGCGGCGGCCGTGAATCGGTCCGACTCACTCCTCCCCGGGAATCTCCTCCATAATCCTGGCCAGTATCTGCTGCGCTTGCAGTCAGGGGGATTGTTTAAAAAATATATATATAATGCGGAAGGGGGGGGGTGGCACAAAATTGGCCACGCAAGCTTTATTTTGCCCGAATAAAACAAACATATTTAAATAAATAAATAAAACAGCCCGAGAGGGAAGGTGATGTGGAGCAGTCGACACTTACCGTAACGTAGGTTTGCGTGGCTCCTCTACCTCTTCTTGTTTTCACAGATAGGAGAGGTAAAAAAAATAAAAAAATAAAAATAAAAATCCACACACCCTATTTATACCAAAAGGTAATCCTCATCCGACTGAAGGGAATTAGCTCAGATATCAGCCGATGCTTCGCAGCAGCTCCTCTCGGCAGACCTCCTCAGCTGAAAAGAGCCAGCAACTCAGTTCCCCGTAAAGAGAAGAAGGCAACACTCCTTCTCCCCCCTCCGAGCCGAGCTCTGCTGGTGGTGGTGGTGTGTTTTTTTCTCCTTCTCCTTCTTCTTCCCTCCCTCTCTCCCTTCCTGGTATCCCGTCCACTCTTCCGACTAAACCTTTTAAGAGTTGCCGTTTCGCAGGAGCTCGGCTCACGTCGCTGTATATCCGCCACGCAGCTTCTGGTCTGCACACCAGCAGCTCTCCTGCTGAACAACAACTAGCGGCGGCGGCACAAGGCGACTGGCTGACAGACAGACTGGGTGGGCTCAGTCAGCCCCCCTCTCCTTCCTGCCGTGCGAAGCAAAGAAATCCTCCGAAAACGTCTTTCCACCCTTCTTTTAAAACACAAGTGACAAATGCGCCGTGCGCGCCGACGACCGGAGCGTCCACATCCTACTTTTTGTGTGCGCCGAAAGCATGTGATGGCAACATGGTGCGCCCTTTTTTTTTTTTTTTTTTTTTTTTTTTAAAGGGGAATCAACGCGTAAGTAGGGGTGGGTGAGGGTGCCGCTTTACTTTCTGGGAAGGATGCGCTGTGGCAATGTCAGGACACGGAGACCAAGCCCGGAGGCACAAGTCAGAGCCGGACTGAGGTGTAACTGAGCTTTGCGACCCCCGTGGAAAGCTTAAATTCAGAGGAACAGGTTGATAAAGTGCACATAAAGGCACACAGTGGCTTTTTTGTTGGGGGGCACAAAAGATTGGGGCTTACAACAGGACTGTAAACTCTACGTGAACATAGTGCTTTGAGCGATTTGAATAGGCCTACTTGTTTAAAAGGAAAAAAAAAAAGAAAAAGGGCAACAGTAGCTGTGTTTAGGCACAAGATTTTACGATCCGACTGAAAGGTAATCGGATTAAAGACAAAAAAAAAATAACCGGATTGTTCCGTTTATATGGGCACACAATCAGTTAATCCGATCATGGGCGTTCATATGCACCTGGTTTTATTCAGAATTGAACCCCTTTGACATGCGCAGTTGTCAAAGGTCCTTTAAATAAAACCACAGAAGAAGAAGTAGTTTCGTCTTTGCCGAACACCAAAAAATAGCAAACAGAGCGGTAGTGTGCGAGTTTTGTCTGTCTTCGGAGCGCACAGGATGGAGCTGCACCGGGTTTGAATTACAGTTGAAATGTAAATAATAATAACTTTAATGTTTCGAATAGAAAGGTTGTTTCAGGAGCACAGAGTTTTGCTCCCTGACATATTTCCGTCACTCAAAGCAGAAATATGTCACATTCATGTGCGGCGCACTCAGGCCAGCTAGGCACATTCTGAATAACTTGATCCTGACAAGCGTTTACATGCATGTCTATTGCATTGTCAGTCGGCACAAACCACCCGTCTCATTCGGATTATAGTTTCGTTACAATTGAGCTCAATTTGATCACAATATTCTGACTGGTGTGTTTACATGTCACATTTTTATTCTGATCGGCCGTTTATTCCGAAACGTTTTTGTCCATGTAAACGTAGAGGTTGTCAAAAAGATGAACTGAGCATAGTGATCCTGTCGTTGGCAGAGTAAGTGCTTCAGATTATACTGTATATCTCACCTTTTTACTCTTCTTGTCAGAAATAATTTCTGAGTCTTCAGATCTTGCTGCAGGTTGGTTTCATAAACAATAAAGTCATTGGTACCGCTCCCTCTGATGGGAGGGAATCAAATCAAACTCACGACCTTTCTGCTGCTAACAACTGCTCCTCTCTGCAAATTCCATGTTATGCTTTAGTCTATATGATCCAGGAAATGACTTAGCAGTTGTCCAGCGATCAGACTTCGACCCCTTCCATAAAGCGCTAAGCCACAAAAGGTCATCGCTACAGAAGCTAGATGTTTACACGTTGTCTGGTCGAGACCCAAGCCAGCGCATAGGTCTGGGACTCGCGTCAATCCCAAGTTCAGTGTGTTCTTGCTGTAAGCCAGTGTGATCGATAACAATGCATTTCAGAAGACTTTGATGGGTTCCAACAATAAAGGAACATGTACCACAAACAAACAAAACTCACTATGTGAGCCTCAGGCTTACTGAGCTACAACTAGCAATCCCAGCTTCCTATCAGAAGAATCAACCACAATGGTCGCTATGGTCGGACTTTCCCATCAGCAAGGCAAGGCAAATTTATTTGTATAGCACATTTCAGTACAAAGACAATGCAAAATGCTTTACATGATTAAAATGTAGGAAAATAAAACAGAATAAAAGCAAGTTAGAATAAAATTTAGAAACAAAATAAAACATGGGCGAATAGAAACCAAAAGCAAATATTAAAACAGTTGGACTACAAAGTTGAACTAATTATGTTTAAAACAATTTAAGTAGGACAGTCGAAGGTAATCCTAAAGAAATGTGTTTTTAATCTTGATTTAAAGGAACTCTGGCTTTCAGCACTTTTACAGTTTTCTGGAAGTTTGTTCCAGATGAGTGGAGCATAGGAACTAAACGCTGCTTATCCATGTTTGGTTCTGGTTCTAGGTATGCGGGGTAGGCTGGAGCCAGAAGAGCTTAGTGGTCTGGAGGGTTGATGCACTGATAACAAGTCTGTGATGCATTTAGGAGCTAAGCCATTCAGGGATTTATAGACTAACAGAAGTATTTTAAAGTCTATTCTCTGAGAATAGACGTATTGGATCCGATTGACGGCAGATTCTCACATCAACAACAGTAAGCTGTGATAAAACCTGTTTATTCAACACAGGTAAACAAACATGACACAGTTGTAAGAGTGCGTCTAAAACCAGTGTACTGTATATGTAGCGGCAGCAACTCTGCACGGAACAAATTAAAAGTGGTTGTTTGCATGTGGAGAGTACAGCTTTAACGGACATTTATAAGAGGTACTATGAACAAAACAACTGCTTTTCTGGCCGTCACCAAATTAAATTCATTATTTGCATTAATGAAAAAGAGGAAATTGAGAATATCCTGATTATTTTCATCCTTATGAGTTCATTAAGATTGTATGGACTTACCGATGAAAAATGTAAATGTTTAAAATGAGCACATTATCTAAAATGCTATTTATTTGCTAAATAATTTTGAGTGACACGACATTATGAAAGGGATGTTGGTGGTGTTGCACTTAGGCCAGAAAACTTTACAGGAGGTAACACAGTTCCAGTATGACTCCACATTTAATATGTATGTTAACTATAGACTTAAAGCATGAAAACTATGGAAGCCTTCATACAAATGAGCGGATGATGGACCCACTGTAGCAAACCTCACTGTAATTCTGTTTACGTGATCTTATTAACAGCTGGTTAATAAGACCCAGGCTTCAAAACCCCCTAAAACTTCTCTTTCGAGTATGTTACCCTGGTACAGGAAGCTGAAATGAGCTTTCTTCACAGGGCAGCTGTACTCACACCTCAGGGAAGGCAAGGAGCTCCCTCACCTGGAGGAACACTGAGTATAGGTACTTCTCCTCTACACACAAAGAAATCAGCTTATTTGTTTCAGTTCAAGATGCCTCAGGGGCTCTGACCCTTTAGAGAGTTTCCCGGCGTGTCCCACTGGGAGGAAATCCAGGGCCAGTCCCAAACTTCTCTGGAGTATTGACTATACGCTCCTGTTAAAAAAAAAAAGTCACCAGTACTCACTTTTTCATATTTTGGGATCGTAATCAGGTTTTATGTAGCATTTGAGAATACAAAATGAAGAAATAGAGACAAGTAAATTTAAAAAACATGTTTCATTAAAAAAAAAAAAAAAAAAATTGTTAGGCGTGCCAGTAACTGCTGTAGAAGTAAATAAAAATGCAATTCATGAGACATTTACTTTTTCCACTTAATGAACCATTGAATTTAAAGGCTAGAGTTTTTTTTTATATATATATATATATTTTTAGTGTGACATTGTGCTGCTGCAGTCACAATAACATTTACTTGAAATGTTATTAACATGTTCCTAACAGGTAATGCCAGTAACTTTGGTGTGTGCTCTAGTAATCTTGCCGTTTGTAAATTGAGAGTTTATAGTTGAGATAAATGTAGTATTTCCTTAAAGCTTTTCTTTACATGTATTTCTTCTGAATATTATCTGTAAATACAAAGGCTTGTGAAGATTTATCCCTTCATTCCCCTTGATAAAATTAAAAAACAATTTCATATTTTAATTTATATCTTCCTTTTCTGTAAGTTTCTGTAACAGTCTTACTTAACATGAGAGATAAGCATTTTTAATAGCCACCACAAAGTTAATCACAAGAGTCAAGCACAGCTTTCATTTTAATTAAATGGTTGTTAAATGCAAATCTTTCACCAATCACTAACTTCTTCTACAGTGGCTAATGAGCAGGCTATGCATTTCATGAACTCTTTCACATTAGCATTTTAATTAAAGCAAATATGACAGTCACAGTGAGCTTCAGACTAAGCTGAACATTTCACCTATTTAACTAAATGATAATGTCACGTGTAACTTCAGAACCTGTTTAGCAAACTGAAAAGATACACATATTCTCTATCTATCAGCAAACTATTTAGTTGTAGAAACTGAAAAAAAAAAAAAAAAACACAAATAGTGTCAAGAAATTAGCAAATGTTAGCAGGTTGTGCTAATTTAGCATGTTAGCATGACCGAATGGGTTTTCTGGCTTTTCAACTGAAGAGGAAGCATCTTTTTGCCCAGAGAAACAAAAATCAAAGCATCGTCTCTGCGTGTAGAATTTAACATTAACACCTGAATTCATTTTTGATTGCAACCCTGTAAATGATCTGCAGCAAATCTCTTAGTCATACACAATCGAGCATAAAAGGCACAATCAAGTATGACACTAAGGACAAACAATTTAGCTTGCGACTGGAGTCGTTTTATCACGGTTTATTGTTTAAATCTGTGTTCAACAGTTGCTGGGTGGTGGTAAAATGACTACAACTTCCCCCCACTGTCCAGGCTCATTGTGCAACACGCGGATTACCAGTTTGCTGCCAGTGTGGGGCTTATCCTTAGTTACATGCGCTCTCTGGGATTCACAATCAAGCTGAATCAGGATGCAGGGCTTAGTTAAAGAAAACGAAGGCTAACAAGACAGTGCCAAACACAAAAAGAGACAAGTTGGAACATGATCTGGTCATGCAACAACACCAGAGGTCCAGAAGCCCCTGTCCCATTAAAGTCAGTAAAAGTAAAAAAAAAGATTACATTAAAGATTAAATAAAGTTTACCTCTTGGGATAAAGAGGTTGACGAGAGAATCTTATATCACAGTTTATTGATCAAGCTAATGGGGTGTGGGGTGAATGTGTGTCGTATTCCTTTAAAATGTTTTATGTTTCCAGGTTGTCTCCTTTTATCTTTTTAAATGTCGGATTATTTTACCTGCTTATATAATTAAAAGTGCATCCATCCACTTCCTACACCTGCCAGATCCTTGCAGATTGGTTAAATGGCTGGTTTGTGTCAGTGGACGGGAGGTAGCGTGCAACCAGGTGCATAACAGGCAATACAGAAATACACATGCACAAATGTATTTAGAGGGAATGTAATTTAGTATAAAGCATTATGTGTCAGTTTTACAAGAAGTGTCAAAGGGTCAGTGAAACAGAAAACATCGAATGCTTTAAACAAGTTTTTGTAAGACCGGTTAGTGGAAAATCATGTTGCTCAGGCATTGGTCTCTAGATGAAGTGCTAAAAAGCTCAGAGGTAAGACTTTAATTACTCCCAGCCTTCCATCTTTCCAACAGCCTCTTGTTTTCCTGTCTCTACAATCAGCACAGCCAATCACCAATCTAGATTCCTACCCTCTTTGAACTCGATAACAAGGTTGTACGATCAGTGAAGCGGTAAGATAAGGAAAGATGAAATTAATTTCATGACTTTGTCTTCTTGCCGGAGAGCTATTTCACCGCTACTTTGAAAAGAGGAAGAGGAGCTAACTTTGGACAATGTGTCATCTTTCTGTCTACGTCTTTGGCTTGAAAACGTTTATTTCTTGCATAGGATTTGTAGGTAATATTTTTCTCATCGTTTCCATCTTCCAGACCGCCGTGTCCCACGTTAAACCGTTTGAGCTATTTCTGCTGGGACTCGCTTCAGCCAATCTAGAGGAAATTGTCATCGTAAACATCTACGACGTTCACGTTCTTGAGGTTTTCTCAGCCGCCGCCGGCTATTGGCGGTGTCGCCTGCTTAGATTCATGACTGTTTTTGGTGAGATCGCCAGCATCCTCTTCACCGTCGTCATCTGCATCTTCCGCTACCAGAAGCTGAGGGACATCAACCACAGGGGCAGCCTCCCGATTTGGCTGGACAGCGTCACGTCTGCCGGGATGATGAGCGGAGTCTGCGTGACGCTCTCCACCCTTGTCAGTCTCCCAGTGTTTGTCACCCTTCAAGAATCTGTGGAAAACACGACGGTAAACAGTGGTGGTTGCCCTCCCGACCTCTTTCAGTGCGGTGAGAATTACTGTCCGACCCTCAACCGCGTGTATAAATACCTGATGATGATCCTCTGCCACCTGCTGCCCCTGATCATTGTCACGGTCACCAGCTGCCTGACCATCACAGTACTCCTGAGACAGATTTATTCGGTGACACCGGCGAATGACGCCAGATGCCCAGACCACCCCAGTGGGAAGAGTCATGGACTCCAGCGAAGTACGGTGGCTGTGGTGGCAGCCATGGCATTATTTCAGGTAGACTGGACTCTCTACCTAATCCTTGAATGGACTTTAAGACCCAGTGACAAGCATTTTATGGATGAAATCAAGTTCTTTATCTCCACCTCTTATATGTCTATTAGTCCATATGTGTATGGGATAGGGAGTCATTTGTTTTCTCTTGAAAAGTGCAGACCGTGTTTTAAACTTTGAACCAGCTTTGCTGTTAAATTCTTTATCAATTCAGAGCTGTTATTTTTTTTTACTATGAAATGGTAGTGAGGAAATTAGTATTTTTAGCAGCTAACAAAACTATGTCACATTTAACCTTGAACCATTACTGTAATAAATGGATTAAAAGACAGATTTACGTATACTGCCAAATTCTGGCCCCTCTATAGGGGAAAATATTTTCAATCATTTCTTAGCAAGATTTCAGCGTCTATGTATTAAATTTAGTCTAAGCGGCAGAACCGTTCCAAACAGCCCAGCATGTGAAGGCGGTATAGTACCTTAAATGAATAAAGCAGAGAGGCGTTTAGTCTTGTGAGCAGAGCATCATGATCTTAGTGTGCATGGTGATAAGAAGCAAATCATTTTGTACAAAACCCGAAACAAAACAGCTGGAGACAGCTCAGCTGTTTCTGCACATCAATGACTCCTGTGTGCTAATAGATATATTGTTTTCATCTTAAGCTTTCCTGATAGCATCAGTAGAAAGTCATCCTAGTGAAATTCGTTCAACATCAATCTCCCAGCTGTCCAATTAATCTGATTGTAACTTTGGCTGTGTAAATCAGACCTGATCCAGATATAATGACGTAATTATTACTGTTTATACTTCTCAATAATGTAATTCCGAATATGATAAACATGCAAAGATAAGGAAAAAGGTAAACTGTGTTTGATTCTAGGAAGTGAGTTTACATGCATTTGAACTAAATCTGTAAGAGCTTGCTCAGCTTCTTTACCCCAGGAGCTTTGCCCATAGATTTGTATTTGAGTGAGCAACATAAACATGGCTGCTTTCTGATGTTATTGTCTCGTAAACCTATTACATTGTATTTTTGCCATTAACTGGTATTTCATTATTATTATTACACTGCATGTTTAATTTCAAATAAGTTGGTTTGGCCACCGTACAAAGAAATGTATATAAATTCTAACTATTCATTGCATTGACCTCCAACATCCATTTACATATGGGGCCCATATAGGGATTAACATGGGCTAGGCAAATCTGACAGATTAGAACCCAAGATTAAATCAAAAATAACACAAAGTGACTTCATGCTGATAGGTTAGTGTTTAATGGAGTTACACATTTGCCTAAAATAGGCTATAGGATGTACAGTGGCTTGCAAAAGTATTAATACCCCTTGGGCAATTCCACATATTGTGACAATACAATCACAAAAACAAGTGAAAAATTGATATATTTTAATGGAATCTATGAAAGACCAACATAAAGTAGTATACAATTATGAAGAACAAAGAAAATTATGCATGGTTTATTTTTTATCATAAAAACAGAAAAGGGCATTGTGCAAAAGTATTCACCCCCTGTGTCAATACTTTGTGGAACCACCTGTTGCTGCAGTTCAAGTTGCAAATCGTTTAGGGTATGCCTCTACCAGTGTTGCACATCTAGTAACTGAAATGTTTGAAGCAGAGACACAAAAGCCCAGAAGCATTCATTGATTCAGGAATCCTTTCTATGTTACATGGTAATAGCGGATGATCTGCCTCCTGGATGGTGTCACAGCTAACAGAACGCCAGACCAGGTGTACCTACTATGAAGAGAAAAAAAGACAGAACAAAAAGGTAAAAGTTTAAATAACAACAAGCAATGCAAATAGGAGAACAGTAGGAGAACTCAGCAGAGTGAGAAAAAACCCTGATGTCTTCCAGCAGACTATGCCTATACCAGCATAACTACAGAGGTAGCTCAGGGTAACCCAAGTCACTCTAACTATAAGCTTTGTCAAAAAGTAAAGTTTTAAGCCTAGTCTTAAAAGTAGACAGGGTGTCTGCCTCATGGACCAAAACTGGGAGTTGGTTCCACAGGAGAGGAGCCTGATAGCTAAAGGATCTGCCTCCCATTCTACTTTTAGAGACTCTAGGAACCACCAGCAGACCTGCAGTCTGAGAGCGAAGTGCTCTGTTAGGAACATACGGGGTAATCAGAGCTCTGATATATGATGGAGCTTAATTATTAGGGGCTTTATACGTGAGGAGGAGAATTTTTTATTCTATTCTTGATTTAACAGAAAGCCAGTGAAAGGAAGCTAAAATAGGAGAAATATGATCCTTCCCATCAACCATGACCATCTTCCCTGTCCCTGCTGAAGAGAAGCACCCCCAGAGCATGATGCTGCCACCACCATATTTGACAGTGGGGATGGTGTGTTCAGAGTTAAGTGCAGTTTTAGTACTCCGCCACACATAGTGTTCCGCATTTTAGCCAAATGTTACATTTTGGTCTCGTCTGAGCAAAGCACCTTCTCCCACCTGTTTGCTGTGTCCCCAACATACCGGACTTCTTATGGTTTTCTTTTAACAAAGGCTTTCTTCTTGCCACTCTTCCATAAAGACCACATTTGTGCAGTGCCCGACTAATAGTGGACAGATTCCCCCACCTGAGCTGTGGATCTCTGCAGTTCATCCAGAGTCACCGTGGGCCTCTTGGCTGCATCTTTGTTCAGTGCTGTCCTTGGTTGGCCTGTAAGTTTAGGTGGACGGCCATACGCTTTCCATTTACAGATGATAGATTGAACAGTGCTCCGTGAGATGATCAAAGCTAGGAAAATCTTTTTATAGCCTAAGCCTGCTTTAAACTTCTCCACAACTTTAACCCTGACCTGTGTGGTGTGTTCCTTGGACTTCAAGATGCTATTTGCTCCCCAATATTCTCTTAATCAACCTTTGAGGCCATCACAGAGCAGCTGTATTCGTACTGAGGTTAGATTACACACAGGTGGACTCTATTCAGTCATTGGCAATCATCAGGCAACTTCTGAAGGCAATTGGTTGCACTGAGAGAAAATAGGGGGGCTGAATACTTTTGCGCACAGTTTTTTATTTGTAAATTTTTTTTTAAATCATGTAAAATTTTCTTTCAAATTCACAACTGTATGCCACTTTGTGTTGGTCTTTCACATAAGATTCTGATAAAATATATTCTTTTGTGGTTGTAATGTGACAAAATGTGGAAACGTTCAAGGGTTGTGAATACTTTTGCAAGACATTGTAGATAATAACAATAAATCTCTGTTTGTCAAAGTGAAGAAAAAAAATCCTTCTGGTCCTGCAAATTAATGCACAATCGGTGTGAAACAACTCCAGCAGCATTTTTTTTTTACCTGGGAAAAGTTGGTGAGAAGCAACCAAAAATGCAAACATATGGAATGGAAGGAGTGAAATTTTTTCTTCACCCCAACAAATTCTGTAGTGACTCCATGTAGGTTTAAACCAGGACAACTCTGGTAAAAAAAAAAAAAAAAAAAAAACTTTGACCCATATGGGTACTGTATGTTACAGAATTTGAATACATTTTTGTCAATAACTGTCTGAAACCCAGCTAAGACCAATGTAAGGTGTCCAACGTGTTCCTCTGATATGAGTTGTCTTTAGAGAACATGTCGGTCTTATGCAAAATCCCCATTGTGAACCCAAGTCCATTTATGCCTGTGCAAATTATCAGTCATCGACCCCAGTTGCTGAAGCGCGACCTGCCAGAATGGACAAAGATTCTGGATAGGTGTCGAAACGTCTTCAGAAAGACTGAGCAGAAGTCCGGTTGCCTCTGATTTAATACTGTTTGTGATGTCCAAGCCCGATTAGTACTCATCCAGCCTGAGCAAAAACACAATGGGACCCGCAAACTGTCCGGTCTGTGTAGAGTAGTTAAGGACCAAAGCTCAGACAAGAGCTGGAAAGCCGCAAGTTGAGTATAGAGTGATTTATTTAATAGATAAAAAAGGCTTACAGGATAACTGGGATATAGGAACCAGGAACATGACCAGAACTGGGTAGATAGACAGAGAACCTGACAACTGGTTATGGCTGAGCTGACTGAATAGGAGGGGAGATGGCAGGAGCAGTAGGTGGACAAAAATTAACACAGGTGAGATGAGTAAAAGCCAATTTTACTAAAAGTGCAAAATATCAATAGGCTCCAGGATCCCCAGGAAACTACAAAAATAATCAAACCCCTGGGCATCCTAAAACAAACACATTTCTCAATCGTCATCTCAATATGAATAGGACACTTTCAAGTTTTGCTGCATATTTACCCACCCATTTTTTATCACCTGGGACACAATACCAATTTGTTTTTTGTTATAACTAAACATGCTTAGGCCTAGGTCTTTCGCAGGAGGCACTTCATGAGCTTTTAATAGTCAAAACATTTTGAGCTGGTGTCAAAATGAACAAAGGAAAAGATCATTCTATGTTACAGCATTCGACTTAGGTGGGTTTGTTAACAAAAGTTTTGATTTGAGTTTGGTAAATAAGGAAGTCACGGTCACCAGCTGCCTGACCATTTCAATGGTCCTATTTGAAGCTTCAAATAGGACCGTTGAAATGTATCAGGCTACAAGAATCTAAACTGCTTTTAGTATGTTTTTTTCTCCTTAAGTATCAACTAAACACAAGGAAAATTTAACAGTTTTCCTTTTAACTACAAGCCAATGAATATTGTGCTTTTTTTTTTTTTTTTTTTTTTTTGCTGTTACGTGCGGGCCGCCATCTTATTAACCCTCTAGAAGCCAATCAGCTTTGAGGGCATCTTGTTTAGGCTCAATACTTTAAATTTAGCTGTCGGGTCCAATGCTGACTCACTGTGTTAGTTAATTATTAAAAGTAAGAAGTAAACCTATGCGATTTTGGCCGCAATTGCTTTGTACAGACGTCTGTCATCCTTTAAAAGCCATTTTACACCATGCTAATACGAAGTGACCAGTAGAGTTGTCCAAGGGGAGCAGCTTGCCCATTGGCTACTGGAGCTCTATCGCTTTGCTGAGTGTGCTACGTCACAGCCCCAGAGCGCGGACATGTGTGTGTGAGCGGGTGTGTGTGTGTGTCAGAGACTCACAGGGGGTGAGAATGGAGATGAGATCGAAAAGGTTGAAGTGAAGGAAACCCACAGGAAGAAAGGCGAAGTGTCACGCCTTTTTACAATAAGACCCGGGAAGCATTGAACGCAACTTGCAGAGTTGTCTGTACCGGCTCGCGGACTCGAGGTGAGAGCAGAAGGAAACATTTAAGAGAAATTGGCGTGCGAATAATGAGCTCGTGGATGTTGCTGGACTCCCGCTTCCCTGGCGCTCGCGGGTCGGGAATCACGCGCCATTGGAGGGGGTGATACGCACTGTGCATGCGCTTTTTGGCTCAGCGGCGTGCACACAGGTCGGTCGATGCGAGCACGGCGGCGTGGCTCTCGGCCTCCATTTGCCAGTTTGTGTTTATGTTCGAGGGAATTTGCCGAGGCTCGTTTCGGCGGCCGAGACGCCGCGCAACAGTTGGAGTTTCGCCGCAGACGTCATCGCTACGGCGTGCCCGTGTGGCACGAGGCGTCGGGACGGCGCCGCGAGGTGAGCTTTCAGCGAAACGTGCAACTTTTCCAACTCTGCGCGCGACGGAGCGGGCGGCCTTCCTCCCCTGCTGCAGCGTGTGAGAAAGAAAGAGAGCTGTTGTTCAACTACTGGTGTTAAAAGCACCGACGTCTTCTCTTTTTGGACGGGAAATCACAAACGCGAATGACATTTGTGAGTAAATGTCGTAAGCAAGCGAGTAGTGACCAATGTAATCCCCTCTTTCGCTTTATTAACACCTTTATTGTTTGTCTGCTGGTGTGATTACACCGGAGTGTGTTGAGAGGAGGGGGGGCAGCATAACAACGAAAACAGGTCACCTTTCTGGCTAGATGACCGCCATTCTGCAAGGTGATTTTTTATCAGAAGAGCACGTTTGGAGGTGTTTTTGTTTCTTTTTAGCGTAACAATACAGGCTGGCGTTTCAGCTACGGACCTAACCGGGTGACATCGAGCAGCCGATTGGTCAGCCAGATACAAATGTCCTTCGTGGTCTGTTTTCAAAGTTGTCCACGCTGGGATCGCAAATAGCATTTGAAACGATAGACTTAAAATAATAATAATAACAATAATACCATCACGTCATCCTGTTGGCAGAGATTTGGATGTAAGCGTCGCGAACGGGAAACGTTGTCATCGCAATGAAACTTGTTGCAAAATTAACTAAATGTAGCCAGAGAGCTAAGTTTATTTGCATATCTTATGTTATTTGTTTACAAATACAAATCGCACACTTAATGGCATAACTCTTCAACGTCGGCTCGTCCTAAACGACCGCATGGGGCCCATGGTTTTAACTTGGCAGCCATATTTTCCGATGGTGTGAGCGCTATAGCTGACTGTCTTGTAAATGTTTTTTAGGATGTAGGAGTTTCCGTTTTATCCAAGCAATGAACCTTGTGATTCATTCATATTGGACACATTGCAGCTTTGCATTCCATTCAAAGAGTTCTGAATAGCTGATTAGGTGCTGGATTTGTGCTGTTTAGGCACATATCTTAATTTTTGGATGCAATGATTGCGATGGCTCCACCTCTGGGGCTTTTGTCCCTATTTCTTGCTCAGCCTTTGGTATTTCATCCCTTCCTACTTCCGTTTTGGTGCCCATAAACAAAACCCCCCTGGTACCTATGTACCTAACCATTTGTTATCATGGCAGGGTTGCTTACTGTTTCTTGGGGTTTTTAAAGTACTGTGCAATATATATATAATTTAGCTGCAGGTCTTAAAGGGGACATATCATGCTTTTTGATGCCTCCCTTTCACATTGAAATCATTCAGGTGTGGTCTATGTAAAGGACAGCTGCGATGCTGTGGTATGAATTCCTCATTATTTTTGCCCCACAACCCTTCTTTTGCACCTGTTCTGTTGGCATGTCTGAGAGCAACTCGGTTTGGTGCGGCCTCTTTAAATTTAAAGGAAGCCTCCTCCACCCTGTTCGGCCATTTTTATGTTATGCTTGGGGACGGGGTGGGGCAGGCGGTGTAAATATTTGTGTGGGTTAATACAGCAAACAACTGAACATTTTCACTTAGCCACTTGCAGCTTCAGCATCCTTCAGCTTGGACTACAGAATTGCGACAAATAACATAAATATTGGGGAATTCAAGAAATAGTTTAGTCAGAGTTTGGATTCTCTGACAACACAAGAACATGTATTTAAGGACTAAAAGAGTGGATTTTGCATGTCTCCTTTCAGAGGTTTGTCTCTAAAAGCTTTGATCCAAAAATGTTTGCCCATTCGTCTAATGCAAACTAGCTTAATCCCAGTTAGATTGGATGGAGAGCATCAAGGAACATCAGTCTTCATGGTTTTGGGACAGATCTTTTTAAATTTTTAAGCAAGTGAACTTGGACTGGGCTATTCTAACACAATAAAGATGCTTTGCTCCAAACCAGTCCATTGTCGTGCTGAAAAAGTAAACCTCTGTCCTAATCTCAACTTTTTTGAAGCCCAATTGTCTATTCATCTTCCCACCAACACTGACCAGCTTCCCAGTTGCTGCTGAAGAAAGCCTCCAAGCAGCATGATGGTACCACCGCTATGTTTAAAGACTGACGTGCAACGTTGATGTTGAAACATGGCATTTTGCACATTGGTCAGAACGCTCATCTGAATGATTCTGTTTAGAAATAAATTGTTTTTTGATTTAATTTATGGGTACCAGAATAAAGACAAGTATACGCCACATTTTTTACCATTTAGTCTTTTCCTTCAACTTCATAATCATCAGCTGGTTCCTGTTGGTTTATTGACTAAAATCCTGACAGGATGCATTGATGTGTGTCGTAACTGGAAAACTGTGAAAAAAATATTTAGGGGTATGTTCGCCTGTCTTATATGAACGCAATCTCCATCATATTTCATTGCTTGTTTTCTCAGGAGCCGAATGCCGTGTGATGATCGGAGCCGGTGGTCAAGTCTGCCTTGAGCTCTGAACCTGCAGCCATGGAGGTCGCCCATTCATCGGAGGAAGCGCTCACAGACCCCCCTGCCTCCATCCCCTCTTCGCCTACCTCCCCTTTAACCACTGCAAGGCCCAGTATCGCCACCGGCAACACAATGGAGAGTAAAGCCATCTCCGTGGCAAGCAATGAATGCAGCTCTGCTCTTTCCTCGCCTGCTGAAGCGAGCCCAGCCAAGGCTGCTGGGACACCTTCTTCAATGCTCGAAGAGACGATGGACCAAAGCCCCGCTACCTCACAGATGGCATCCGCATCAGACTCTCTAAAGAGCCCGGGAACAAGTCTAATCTCCATTACCGAAACTTACCCTTGGGTTTCTACGCTGTCGCCTACCACGTTTGGCTATCCGCTCCCTACAGAGGGCTTTCCTGCTGTGCTCAGCTTCAGAGGTGTCACTGTCACGTTGGAGAACAACAGCATATGGAAGCAGTTCTGCGAGTGCGGCACTGAGATGATCCTCACCAAACAAGGTCGCCGCATGTTCCCCTACTGCCGCTATCGCCTGTCTGGCCTAGAGCCCGATCGGATGTACAATCTCGTCCTCTCCATTGTGCCGTCGAGTCTGTACAAGTACCGGTGGAGTACGTCCAAGTGGGAGGCCAGCGGGCCGGCGGAGCACCAGGCCCAGGGCCTGATCCGAGCCTTCCCCCACCATCACTCGCCCTGCCGCGGCTCAGAGTGGATGTCCTGCTTGGTGTCTTTCTATAAACTCAAGCTGACGAATTTCTTCCAGGACCAAGAGGGTCACATGATCCTGCACTCCATGCACCGCTACATTCCCAGGCTCCACATTATTCCCGTTCTGGACGGGGAGGCACCCACAGCGGACAAACCTGTGGTCGTGGGACCTGAGAGCATCACCTTTACGTTCCCACAAACTGAGTTTATGGCAGTGACGACCTATCAGAACTTTCGAATCACCCAGCTGAAGATCAATCACAACCCGTTCGCCAAGGGCTTCAGGGAGGACGGGAACAACCCGCGTCTCAACAGAATCCTTCCGCTCGCCGTGAAGGCAGAAAGCCAGACGGAGGTCCTGAAGGCCGCTGAACCCAAGGAGCAACAAGAGGAGGGGAGGGATCCGAGGTGAGTCGGCCTGGCGCCACGTCTGCGGCTCACGCCTCATGGATCCGTCTGTTAGATGAGACGTTTCAGACTACAGACACGTCTTCTAATGACGTCTGGGGATTTAGTTGTGTTGTGGTGTTGGTGGTTTACATAGCTTCACCGTGGTCATGAATGTCAGTAGTTTTTAGATTTTATTTTATCCTGCTATTTAAAAAAAAAAACTTTTTCCAATGTAAAATTTTTGTTGAACAAGTTTGAAGACGTTTGGATTTTCTCCGAACACAAGGTTTTTAGCGCGTATCATTAGGGCTGGACGATATAGAAAAAAAAGCTTATCGATAAAATAGAAATCAGATTGATCGATATCAATAACTATCAAAAAATTAAAAACATACTTTTAAGTGCAGCCCTGGCCATTTTAAACTGTTACTTAGCGACCTATTTTTAGATACAGAGCACACGAACTCTGAATTCGAACTCAACCCTTTATTCAACCAACTTTTTACCAAAACTGCAAGTTTAAAAAAAAAAAAAAGAACGCATGCTCTCTGAACTCCTTCAAAGGGACGAAGCCTTCCTGGATCTGTGTTTGTGATTGGTTGGGAGGATATAGTGACTATAATATTAACTAACATTAACTAACTAACATAATATTAACTAAAATGCAAAAGGAAGGAAAATTGTTCTTCTATTGAACTTTTTATTGACGCTTTTTTTCCTATTATCGATATACTTCTGTTGATCGATATATATTATTGGGCTATTGTCCTGCCCTACGCATCATTACTATTTGGTGCAACGTTCCTTGGCGTCATTGCAGAGAAATTGCACTTTTTGAACCTAACTCTGATTGCATAATTTCCCTCTTATCTCATCAGAAATGGCAGAATTTGCTTTCCTGGCATGGAACTAACTTTTAAGCATGAGGTCCATTCTTTTCTGACACAGCTGCTTAATGTTCGCATGCCTTATCTATTCCCAACCCAGTGTAGATGTGGACCATCATCCTGTTGGATCGCCCAGTTGTGTCCAAGATTTAACCACAGTGTAGGTTTGAGGTGAAATGGAAGGTTTTTAATGTGGTCCTGCTGGCACCAAAATAGGCCCTTAGCATGATGATGCCACCCCTGTGCTTGGCAGCCTATACAGTAAATTTAGGTATGAAAGCATCAGCTCTTGTCTTGGTGGCCAAATAGCTCAGTCAAAAGGTGCATGATATGAGTTTAAAATGTTATCACAGCATTTTGTGGTATTTATTTTGATACCAATAAATTTGACAGTAAAACAAAAACGATTATGCATGATGTCTTTGCTGTCTTTTCAAGGTAACTATAGTCGCATTTCCAATGTTTTTTATTGTGATTTTTGAAGTATGATGGAAACGGCAAAATTTCGCAATTTTTTTTTTTTTTTTAGGCTTGCTTCAAGTGGTTTTTTGACTTTTTTCGAAAAACGGTAAATGTGCTAAAGAGGAGATGGAAACACATTTGTCCAATCGGTTCTGACGTAGCAAATGTTTACCTCGCATGTCGGATCAGCCGTTTCTGTTGCCAGCGTCTTCTAAGATTTTCCCGTAACGCTGAAAAACAGGCGTGGAAGCAACAACAGTCTCATTCGTTCAAAATAAAAAATCGGCACATTGATTAAAGCCTCACTCCATTACTGATCTGTGGTCCGTGATAGTTAGCAACATCTACTTACGTTTGCTACAGCCAAGGTGAGGCGACGTTACGCTGTGCCTCTCTTGGTTAATTCGCTGCAAACCACTAAATGGAAACACGTCTGATTTGCATCTTCTTTTTTTGCAACGTTTTAAAAGTTAGCGCAAAATATGCACAAGAATTGGAAGGAAACACAGCTTATATGTCTGTGACTGCAGGTCACAGCAATAATAGCCCCAAATTCGGGGCTTGTTTTGTTTCACAGCAGGGTAGCTGACAATTCAGGCTGTTTGGTCTTTATTGTGTTCATCAGCGAGACAACCTGGGGACAGAAACTGTCTCAGACCCGGAACCCTTACATTAAATGCACCAAATATAGCTTCTCTGCACTCCGTGCTCTCACCCATTGTGGAACAGAACTCGTGGAAATGTCTGGAAGCAAAAGAAAAAAATTTGAAGCAGTTTGAATTTCCACAGAATTGTTTGTTTTGGTCTGACTTCCACATTTGCTACTGGCTTTTATTGTGCAATCTGCACGTGCTTCTCGTAGCACCTCTAGACTCTGCAGCCGATGCTCCGCTTCCAGTGCAAATCGGCAGTGTGCATTTGGGCTAAAGGATCCATCAGCTTTCAGTTCTGAACTTTCTCATCTTGGTTGTCGTGTTGTTTGAAACCTGTAACAACTGCAGCTGATCACTGCTGACTCCCTGGCCGCCTTTTGTATTTAACAATTCTGTAGAAATGGGTGAAATAAGCCTTTTTTCCCCCTGAACCCATTCATTTAAAAAAAAAACGTCTGGAAAAACGTAGCGGTAGAGTAACCACTGCCAGGCTAAAGCTCCTTGACCGCTTGTAGCTTTGAATTTAACCCATTTCAGCCATTTGGAAATGTTTATATGCATCGTGCAGCAAGAGTTTACCAGATTAGTTATTATCTGACTACAGTGTTTAAACCCATATGTCTATAATCAGATTTCAGAGTTTAGGTGTATAACACAGTAACATTATGATGTAGCTCAGACAAACAGGAGCACATTTGACATGAGCATCCACAACACAACTACCTTGTTAGTTTGTTATACGTTACAAATGTCTTACAACATGTTATTTACCAATCAAATTAGAGCGTGTGTCAGTACCAATACCAGTGCATCTATATCCAGACAGTGTTGGATGGCAGTGTTATTGGGAAGTCCTTTAAAACTGAGAGTAAAAGCTGTACCTCACCTTTTGCTTGCTCGCTTTCTTCAGACACTGAGAACTAAACTATATGTGAGAACTAATTGTCGGCGAAACCACAAAGTTGAGAGTGTGACATTACTAATTGCACCATAAAGCAGATTTCTGCTTATTAATAGCTATAGTTACGTCAGTACTGACAGGACCAGGAGCACTTTTCATAACCCGACGGTTTAAGGCTTTAAATATTTTATTACAATAGAGATACAAATAAAGCCGAAATTATTTATACACCTGCCAGATTTAGGGCTGTCTTTTTATTTTATCAACATGCTTCTTCTGACAAGGAGGGATATTAATGTTTTCCATTGGCCCAGCCTGAGCCCAGAGTTAAATCTGACAAAGATTAGGGTGATGACACGGAGGCCTTTAAGCCTCAAAGACTTGGAGATCATCACCAAAGAGAAATAGTGCAAATAGCAATGGAAAGATGCAAAAAGCTGATCAGTTATTGAAGAAAAGTTTAATCACTGTAAACCCATTAAAAAGGTTTGCAGTCAAATTTTTCGTTTTAATTGTAAATAAAAGCTAACAACCTATTATCTTTTTATATTCATTTGCTACATTTTGAGAAGTGCCTGTCTTGTTTTTCTCATCATAAACAAACTTTACTTCAATGAAATGGTTTGAAATTTAAATTTGCCACAACCAAGAATCTTTAAGACACAATGATGCACTTGAATATTTTTTTGGACCACGTCACATATAATTTTTGGACCACTAAATTGTATTTAGTCACATTTTATTAATCTAAAACCACACATTTATGTGCACATTATTTGAAATTGTAATAAATCAGCCCATGATTAAGAGGTGGAAGAACCATTTATACATGTTTTTTAGCGTTTCTCAGAAATAAAATATTGAAAGTGTGGCATGTGGACGACACCTCGGAACCGTCATCCCCAAAGTGAGACATGGTGGTCGAGGCATCATGCTGAGGGGACGCTGTTGTGCAACAGGGAGGTGGTGAGGCGGTGGGTGGAGCTCAGTACAGGGTAATCCTGGAAGAAAACCTGTTGGTATGAAACCAACTTGATACTGAGCTGTAATTGCAGTGAAATGTGGCGTCAAAAAGTTTTAACTCAAGGTAGCTAAAAAAAAAATCTAGGTTTTTGCTTGTAAAGAAGTTAATAATAGAAAGCCAAGTATCCTTGCTCTTCCACTTATGATAATAAATACAAATCAAAGCAATTATAAAAGGGATTGGAGTTTGTGATTGTAATATGACAAAATACAGCAGAAGTAGGGATTGTCACATGACATTGTAAATGCTTTGTAAAAAGTAAGTACACCCCCCTCCTAAATTCTAGGGATTTTGTAAATAACTATTTTTCTAGATATACTTAATTTTGCAACTTTACGGTTTTGATTTGAGTTTTTCCTTATTCACCAAGAAATTACATGTTGGACCCTGGTTTTGATTTACACTATTTTAGAACCAGACCGAGGTTCTCATGGCAAACATGCTGTACGTTTAAATCTGAAAAACTGAACCGCCCAGGCATCCAAATACGCGTCACTAAATTAGAAACTGGGCTCAAATAAGTGAATCCAAAACTCATTTTTTTTTTTTTTTGACATGCCTATATTTATTAATGCAAACAGAAGGAGATGTGCCCTGCTCAGGCAATTCTCTTCCCTGCATGATAAAATATCACGTTACGCATGGTAGAAAGAAGATGGTCCAAAATGAGATAGACAGAAACAAAAATAGACCTTTAAAAGTTGGACTTTTATCAGGAAAGGTTGAAGCCCAGTCCACATGAAGACTGTTTTGACAGTATCCTACAAACCTTTTGGTTGGATAGGGGACCCAGTCTGTGAAACTGGCTCCAAACTGTCCTGTTTATGCATGCCAGCCAATGTAGACCTCGCTTCTCTCCTAAAACACGCGCACTGCAGGGTTCTCTGCAGCGCCTTTCAGCATGATGGACTGCTACGCTAAAAGTTGACCAGTCAGTGCTCGGCCTGAATAATTAATCGCATTTGCAATATAATCACAGTTTTAAAATACGCAATTTCCAAAGCAGAGGTCGAGACGTGTCCTTTAGGTGTCGATAATGTGTTTAATGTGGGTTTGCCTCCACATGGAAGGTGGTTGCAGCAGGGAGATTTTCTAATTTTCTTTCTTGTTTTAGAGTTTATATAATCAATACTTTTTAACCAGAAACTTTCAGGAATCTCACCATAGCATTAAGTACGGGTCAAACTGTTTAACACACAGACTTGTTTGTTGGTTGCGCTTTGTTTTCAACAAGGATCGATGTCCAACTCAATTAAAAGCTGTTCTCTTGAATAATAATATTCTGATTAATGAAAACTAATATTGAATACACTGGGAAATAATGACTAATCACATAGATTTAAAAAGCCAGTGGTGTTGTATTTTCTCCATCCCTTAGAACAGTTTTTATTGTATACAGTTTGTATAGGCATGGAGGTAGTAAATGATCAAGAGCTTCCCAGCATACCCTGTAAGAGTAATCAACCTGCACAAATGTGTTGCACCTATTTTTTTACCAAACCTTTGTACGTGAGGCTTAGTTTTTTATTATTACTTTCTTATGACTGACATTTTGTCTTTACCTTTGTATGGTATTAATAACCATCTCTCTGTTTCATGTAGCGACAACAGTGAACTTCCCTCGGCTGCCTCTGCAACTGCAGAAGAGACTAGACTGGTGCTGAAGCCCGTAATGTCCGACCCGTCTAGTAGTGGTGATACATATGTGCCCTGTATCAGGGGCAAGCATGCACTGGGTGAGCTCGTGCTCGTCCAGAACCAGCCTGGCGTTGAACCCGAGAAAGAGGACGGCACCGCTGTTCCTCCCACGACAAATTCGGGCTTGACTCTGCCGCCTAAACCAACATCCAATAAACCTGGTACCTCCAAAGCGACCCAGGGAATATCGGCTCGGTATCGCAAGAAGAGGAGGAGGAAGGTCAAGACGCGCTGGACAATGTACCATCCAAAGACTTGGAAAAGGGCGGCCGCCTCTGCCAAAGTGACCTACAGACAATCACTGACAGTCGCCATGCAGCCAGAGCTGGATGACATAGAAGGCCTGCTGTTTGTGTCGTTCACCTCAAAGGTAAAAGAGTCGTGGTTCAGTGAATCCAGATCGCAGTGTCGTCCACAATGGAACAAAAAAATATATATATATATATACACTTGTTGGGTTGTTGTTGGGATTATTCTCCTGATGCCTTAATTGTTTTATGTGACAGGAAGCTCTGGAGGTTCACATCAAAGACAGGTTAGCAAACACCTCCTCATCAGAACTCCCTGTTAGCTTAACAGGGCCGATGGAGACGAAGACGTCAGGTAAGGAGCTGAATGGCCTTTTTAATAATTTACCTGAGCAAAAAATGCATCCATTGCTTGTAAAAAAAAAATGCAAATGTTTTTTTACGGTCTAGCTATATTTTGAGTGAATAATTCTGTTATTGGTTCAGTAGAAGACGTCTCCATGGGGGAGAATCCAGAGACAGCGAAGGAGAAAACTGCTCGACTGGAGTCTCTCCTCCTCGATGACCTGAGCGTTCTCAAACACAAGCAGGTCATCCATCCCGTGCTGCAGGAGGGTGAGTTCACTTAAAACACTTAAACAGGCAGAGAGTAAAGGCTAAAGGAAGACTGTGAATATATATATATATAGTCACCGATTCACTCTGAATCTGTATCCAGTGGGCTTGAAGTTGAGCACCTTAGATCCAGCCACGCCTGTTGATTTGAAGTATCTGGGTGTTTGTCTGCCACTGCCTCCTTCAAGCCCGCACGGCCAAAGCAGCGCACCAGCTAAATCTCCTGCTGGTAAGTTAGACAGACGTGAGATTAAAACATAAATAAAAAATAAGACATTTCAGTTTTATCTCCATTCAGCCTAAAAGCACAGATTTGTTAAAATTAAGTTGAATCAGTTTCATCCAGTACCAAAAACACAGGCACACAAAGGGAACGAGGTCAATAAGTGATTGAAACTGTGTGAATCAAATTCAGGGAATTATTTTGGAGACAAAAAAGACTACTTTAAAAATGATATGTGACGAGGCAGCAGTAGCTGTTGTGCGCCTGATGGAAGTGGAAACTCCTATGGCAGCTCTTACAGTGACTGGTGCTTTCGGTAAAATCGCCATTAAAACGGAAAAGCCGCTAGACTTGTTGCTAATCGCCTTTTGAAAGTAAATTGCTAGAGGGGCCTGAAAAGTCGCTAAATATAGCAACAAGGATGCTAAATGGCCTCACTGGCCTGTTGTTTCTAGTCTTCCTCCCTCCTGAGGGCAGCGTAGCGCCAGACAGGAAGCAGGCGGTGTTGGTTTTTAAGAATAAGGCATATTTTAACATTGCATGTTTTTTAAATTCCCTTCAAACTCTGATTATAGTTAGTATAAGTGTGCTAAACTCATTCTGAAGGTGTGGCGGCTTTTATTTTGCCGTCGCAGAGCGCCACAATCGATTACATGTAGCAACATCCCTGCACTGTTTACGTATTAAATTCTTTGATCCCAAAAGGAAAAACTACCTGTAAAATATCTCTACCGAGCAAAACGTCTTACTGTGCTGATTTATGCCCACATTTAGGAGAAATGAGGCCTATATTTATGCATCATTGTCGGATTCTTGTGATGTGAGATTCTCAAAGACCAATTCTGTTTACAAAGCGAGGATTGTGTAAAATTTCTGCGTTTATTTTTAATACTGGTGATGTCACATGGCTAAAAGCTCCTACAGAGTTGGGAGCATTGAGCGTCTACTAGCAGCACAGACGTCCCTTGTATCGGGAGCGCGTTTGCCTAATATATAAATATGAGAACGATCACGTCTGTTTTTAAACTCGATTCATAAACATTATTATTCAGCATCCACATTCTCAATAAGTAAACGGCCCCATGTTCATTTCCATTTGTCCTACAAAAATACAATTTGTTCTGATAGTCACACATCAGCTGAAGTCTCTCTGCACGGAACCAAAAGCCACCCATCTGAGTCCAGCACTGAAAACAGATGGCTGCTTTATTCTTGGAAAACCCATTTTTGTTGGACCGCAGGACTGGATTAGAAACAGATCGCAAATGCATTAAAATTAACACTGAATAGAATTACACGCAAATGTATTCTAAACTCTGGCAGACCTAGCTTTAAAAAGATTTTCCTTAAATCAAGAAGAAGGAAGGAAGAGAGGCAGGTAGCCTTTAAAACGTAACCATGTATAAAGATACATGATGGAGACAGAAACATAAAAAGAGAGGCAGAAAGATGGATAATTAAGAGAAAAATGTTCAGGGACAGAAGATGGAATATCTTGAACCCCACAGGACAGGAATCCTGGGGGCAACTCTGAAGCAATAACAGATGACTGCTGCATCATAAATCAGTTATTAAGGAAAGAAAGTCAAACTAAATATGCAGTAGTTGAAGAAATATGAAGAAATATAAAGTTAATTTGTGCAACAACAAAAAAATCCAACAATGGTAACCTCTAGTTGTTACAGAAGAAACAGGACATGAAAATACTCTTCTCAGGGAACTTCACTAACTTTTTTTAATCTTACCCTGACTGTCAGTTTTTCCTCTTGGACAAATGTTGCTTAAAAGCAGTATTAGTATTGTTTCATTGTGGTTCCAGTGGCTCGCCACACTCTAAGAAATGTGTAGCTAGAATCAATTTTAAATTGGAGAAAAGAAAGGAGCCTCATTAATCTGTCACAAACGTTCCACTTAATAACTAAGTAGTTAGTCCAAAGCATATGGCAACAAACTTTAGATGCATTTTGCTGACACTGACTTGTGTGTTTGCTTTCCTTTGAAAGAGAGATGGGGGGGGGGGGGGGTTACAAGCTGTGATTTGTGCTTCCAACATGGAGTTGGAGCGCTGCTGTTTTTGAGCACAATGAGGGTTTTACAGCGTTGCCAGACATGCCACTTATCTGTAACTGGTTGACTTTACAGGTTTCCTGGCTGCCCGTTCATCTCTCATCAAGCACTCGTTAACGAGCTTCACCCATGAACAAAAGCTTTTTTGGCGCAGGGGCTTTTTTCGGCAAAATGTGAACGGATATTCCACCTGTATTTGTCATAGTTGTATAAATATCCAATTACTCTATGCTAGAATGACGGATGTTTCATAGGATGCCTTCACACAAGTGTTGTGTCACCAACCACACCCCCGACCAATTAACAGCACATCTAATCCTCTAATTAGTTTTACCATTAATACCATTTTTAAGGCTGTCTTTAGTGACTGAATGCCGTTGGTTTAAAGAGATTAATGGAGCTACTTATGCTTTTACACCCTGCCTGAAGGGCCAAAGGATGCTTTGAGAAGTAACTCAGTATTTGTCCTTTGCAGATGAGGATTTACAGTTTATCTCCAGAACAGGAAAAACGAGGGACGTGACAAAAATAAAGGGATGGAGAAACAAGTTCACAACAAGCCAAGAAACATCTGCTTCTAATGGTGAAGGTAAGGATTGTTTCTCTTGTAGCTTCAGGGTTTCTTTTATTGAGCTGTGGGATTAGTGTAGCTATTCTAATTACTAAAAGATTACCTGAACTGAAACCGGCAGCTTAATGCGTCTGTGCCTGATTCATTATTCTTCCTAAATAAATTAAAGTTGTTGGTTTTTTTTTCTCCTTCCCGAAGGATTACAAAAGAACCTGTCTGCCTTCTGCAGCAACATGCTAGATGAGTACTTGGAGAGCGAAGCTCAGCAAATCAGTGAGCGTGCCGCTGCTTTCTCCACTAACCCAGAGGACACGGTGGCCTATCAGCTGCCTGAGAAGAGCTCCAGCTATGTGAAGACCCTGGACAGCGTACTCAGGCATCAGGGCGCTGCTTCCAGAGCCTCGGTTAGGGCCAACAGACCTTGTCCTCTCTCTCGTAAAACCTTCCCTCACTCAGCTCAGATGTCTCCCGGTGTTTCTCCGACCACTCCTGAAGCCCCCAGTCAGCTGCCGGATCCAGATCCAGAAGCTGCTGCTGGGTCCAGTGAGGACCAATCACAAAGGTAGGAGTGAGGCATTTGTGTCCATCAGATGCTTAACGTTTTGTCACTTTTTTTTTTTTTTATTTCATTTGGTTTATTATCAAGATGTGTAGATTATTTGTTTATGGTGAGATTTCTCTGCTTTAATCAGCAACTTGATTCTTTCCAAGTCCCGTGGGGCATAAATTCTGAACATGCAGGCGGCTTTAATGGGTACTGTAAAAAAACACAAATAATGTTTTCGAAAAATACCAACTTAGAAGATTTTTTTTTTCTATGTTTGGACATTCAATGGCTTTTTGCTATGACTTGGCATAGGAAGTTTACCAGGAAGGACTGAAGGTTGAAAGTGCTGAAGTGGGGTTGTCAAGATACTAAGAAAATGGCTTAATACCGTTTTTGATACCATTGTAACATTTTTGGAAGGCACAGAGTTATTTTTGGTTAGGAGAAAATGTATTATTTTAGTTAAGTGTTTTATTTCTCTCGTAAGGATGAGGTCTTTTTATTAGGGGATGTTTGTGAGCTGCAAGCAAGCTTCATACCAGTTATGTTTCCATCAATTGGTATTTTAAATTACCTCCTTGTATTTTTTTTCCCCTTCACTTCAGAGCTTCAGTTTATATTCCAATTTGTCGTTAACATGCAAGTTCATCACTCGCAGCAAATGAAAGGATGCAATTTGCCCTCTGTCTGCTTCAGATTGTCAAGCAGCCAGTCAGGAGCCAATCAGAGACCCGTGCTGAGCTTTGGTCAGAGCCAGGGCCCGCCGCACAAAGGCGCAGGCTTCTCGAAGATCCAACTCAAAGTGATGCAGATGGAAACAGCAGCGTTTAACCAGGGCCTCAGCAGAACCCGTCTGACTCCAGAAAGACTCTCTACAGCTCTGTCTGTGATAATGAGCACAACGGTAACAAAGACCCATCAGAAAGATGGCAGCCAATGCTAACATATAAAAGCAAAGTGCCTTTTCTCACCGCCTCTCTCTCTCTCTCTTTCGCCCTCAATCAGAGCATGCCCAGGGAGATCCCGTTTCAAGATAACACCGTGGGAGCTCAGTGTGGTCAGGAGTTCTGCAGACTGGGCTGCGTGTGTCACAGTCTGCAGCAGCTGCATACAACCCGTGACCACTGTGGGCAGCCCGAGTGCCTGTTTACCTGTAGCTGCTTCAAACGTAAGATCCTTAAGCTGTTTAATGTGGAACAAACCCAGCCTGATTACTTTAAGGTTTTTTCTTAATTGTTTTGACAATTTGAGATAGCTCTGGACTTTGACTGGGCCATTCTAACCCTAGAAGAGGAACCACCTTTATTGTTTTGGCTGTAAAGTACAACCTAGCCGTCCTTTTATACTTCATGGTGCTGTTTGCTCTCTAACAAACCTCTGAGCCCTTTGGAGAACAGCTGCACTTAAAATCAGATGAAATTACACACAGACTGACGCTGTCTCGGTTTCAGTCAGGGGTTTCATAGTAAATGGAGATAAATACAAATATACACAATTGACAATTGTCAAAATAATGTGTATATTTGTCTGTAAAAAAGCAAAATGATGACATTAATTTACTTGAGTTCAAGTTGTTTAGTAGGACACCTTATATTTCTACAGTAAATGCTTTAATTTAAGAGGGCGTAGTTCTTCCCTGCTACAGATTTTAAAAAGCAAACCTCTTTTCTCTACCTGCTCATATTTAAAGTTTGATAAACGTGAATTGATTCTTTTTCTCTCTCCCCCAACTCTGATGGCTACAGAAGAGTCCGCCACGCCTCGCCCCTCCTCCCATGCTGGTAAACTGTGGAACCACAGCGTTAATAATGAGGATCTAGAACCGCTTTATACCCCCAAAAGTGCTCCGGCTCCACCAAAAGCCCAGAAAACCTGGACGTTTTCTCCAGCACCCCCGGTAAAATGAAATCTTTCTCTTGAATTGGATTGTGTTTTTCTGATTGTTTGTCACATCTTTTGATAGCAATAAAAAACTGTAAAATAAATTCACGATTGCAGATCCGTGAAGAGGATAAGGATCCTGTGTACAAGTATCTGGAAAGCATGATGACGTGCGCACGGGTCCGAGAGTTTAACAGCCTGCCTCCACCAGTCGTCACCTTGGACCCTGGGGGTTTTCAATCCAAGGACAAACCAGCACCACAGAACGACGTAAAGCAGGAGAACGTAGCTCCAGCAACCGATCAAAAACCAGGTGAAAAAGTTAAAATAATACTGAAATGGCAGCTCTGTGGTTTAGTATTACTGCAACAACTGGAAACCCTCTGATCCTGAACGTATACATCGCTGTATATTTGTGTTGTTATGCAGTGAAAAGACCCTCTCTGGATGCAGATGTCGCTGCACTAAAAGCAAGAAAGCAAATCGAGATCCAGTCGATGTGTCAGTGGAAGACGGACAGTAAAATGGTGCTGGAGGGTTTGTGGGAACGCATGAACCAGAATCAGCTTCACCTGCGTTTCTACGTTGGGCCTTACTGCATCTGCCCCGTGGCCAGAGTCATCTTAAAGAAACCCAGCGGCAACCTCATCATCTACAGGGTGCGTTGATGCTGCAGCGGTTTGGGGTACTTCTGTGGATATTTCACCGACTGGCATTAAAGTGACACATTTTCAGGATTTTACCCCTTGTGTTTCTTTTTATTTATTTATTTTTAGCTGCGAATCAGCAAACCAGAAAAAGTGAACGGCTGCGAGGATGAGTCTGAGGACGGTGAAGAGAAGTGTGACGACAGACGCTGTGACGGAAATACCGAGGAAGAGACAGCGGAGAACCTTTGGATTCGTTATGGGCTCATTCCTCACCAGAGGGGCACGATGCCCGTCAGGAGACTGAGAGCCCAGAGAAAACCTTCAGGCCGCAAGGCATCCGGACTCATCCAGGTACTTTAAAATGAATACTGTTTTTGTATCGTCTTCAGTCAGAATATCAATTTATTTTACAAACAAGCACAATTTTCAAGATTATATTGCCTAACTCCTCTTCCCGTATGACTAGTGCGACTCAGGAAACATACTCAAAGGAATCTGCTTTAAAATGCCGTCTGTCATGGAAGTTGTTAGTAGTTTTTATCTCATGCGTCGATGTTTACACTAAAAGAGCAGTGACAGAACCTGAAACGGTGGCTGCAGCTTCTGTCTGTGTAACGGGGTCCGCTCCGCTGCTACTGACACAGTGGAAAGCAAAAAGATGTTTGGAGCAAAGCGCTAAACTTTCTGCTTATCCAATCCAGACCGGGTTAACTCTAACTTCTATAAAACATGTAGTGAGCTGCATTATAGAAGTCATATGAAAACAGAAGGAATAGCAAGTCCATGTTAGCATTCCTCATCATAAAACTCCTCCTTTGATCCTCAGCAGAAGCTAGATTTGAGCTAACGAAGGACCTTGATGTTCCTGGTCAGATATTCCTTCACATCTAAGTGACGAAGCTGCGCTGGTTTTAGGTTGAAGGGTTGTTAGAACATTGAAGACGCTTTCTCAGACTCTGTTAAACCCATGTGAGAGCTCAGAAGGCTGTCCTGTAGTGAAAGGACTAAATGTATCTTCTGAGCATCACCGTTGAGACAGAAGTTAGGCATTTTATAAAAATAAAACTTGACTTTTAAATTCACACCTAATTCACTTTTGTTTCAGAAGAAGCCCAGTTTTTAATGCTGCTTGAAGCCCACATTGTGTCAGCACATGCAAGCTGTTCTTAACAGTCTCTTTCAAGGGTATTAAGCTCCTGCCCAGTTGCAAGCAAATCTGGAATGACCTGGAAATTTAAAACCTTTTTTCAGGCTATAAACAGCATGCAAAATTATACCATGTGTATCTATGTTTAAGAGGCCAAGAAAAATATTTCGGCATGAAATATTTATTTATTTACACATTTGTTTACCTGTTGTGTAAACATCAGGGTGTTATGATAAGCGATTTAGACGTTATTGGTCAGAGTTTAACATTTTATGGCACCAGGATGTTTTCATTCCAATTGTGAAAAGTGCTTGAAAATAAAAAATAAAAATAGTTTTTTCTACTAGCATGTTTTTTACTAGTGTCATTTATTGCAAAATTGCATATTAAAATGCCCAAATACGCTTTTACACTTTCAGAAATAAAAAGATAAAATATGCGATTAATTTGCCATTAATCTCATGTTACCTATTGAAATTATGCAATTAATCGCGATTAAAATTTTTAATCGTTTGACAGCACTAATATATAATAGTTGGAGCCAATGAAACCGACATCTCTACAGTTCTCTTCCTAATGTCTTGGCTGATTTCTTGGGATTTTCTTATGGTGTCACACAAGGGAGCCGTGTATTTGTGGTGTTGCCTCAAAATATGTCCTTTATGCTCCTCGCTTTCACTTAAATGTTATGAAATAACCTTTAACCGTAATAAATGTCTGACTAGGATTGAAATTGGTAGAAAAAAAAGTATTTCATCTAATTCAGGAAATTAGGAAAATTAAATAATTTTGGGTATCCTGACTGTCCTGAATAAGGGAAATGGTTGTTCTGATTTAATGTCCTTATTTGACATATGTAATTAAAAAGTTTTAACTGGTGCGTTCAGATGAGTATGTTCGCTGAAGTTTAAGTTTGTGTAAATTGTGTTTGGAACAGGAAGCAGTAAAATACATTTTGCAGGCTTCATGGGTCGACCAGCAGTGTTGTTGATAGCTTGCTATGGTCAATGCCATGGATTATTACGACCAGCCCTAAAGGATACAATCTTATAACCAAGTTTACTTTTCTCTTTGTCTCCAGGTAAATGATAAATGCTACAATCACGCCACGCTGTTGCTCGGTAACATGGGCTCTCTGCATCCAGCCAACCGTCTTGCAGCCCGTGTCACAGGCCGACTGGGGGCTGACAAAACGCCTCCGACGCAGCAGTCAGCAAACACAACCACCACACCAGAATCCAATCATTTCAACGCCACAAACACATCCATCCCTCAACCTGCGTACCAGAAGAGAGCACTGCTGCCCAAAGGTAAGGTTGCCTCTGTTGCTAGATCCCTACACAAGCAATCTGTTATGAGATAAATATTAGCAGGTAGCTGTTTAACAGAGCCATCAGACAGCCGTCTCGTTGCATCATGTAAAGTGTCAGGTAGTTATTTCCTGTCTGACTACCGCTCCGTATTCTCTGTTTCTGCAGCCGATTTACTCAAACCAGACCCGTTGAATAATGGAGCCAGCAACACGGTGCAGGATTCCCAGAGGCCCCAGTTCCTAAGCACTTCTGCCCAGTCGTTTTTCCCGTTCCAGCAAAACATCCACAGCAGCTCCGCGTCCTCGCCCGTCTCCCTCACGGTCTCGCCGTCGCTGAAGAGCCCCAGCTTCCTGGCTGAGAGTGGGACGTACTCCTTCAGAATCTGCCCTCCGTCCACCCACGCCGGCGACAGCCAGAAGCCGTCCGGCGTGCCCCTGCCAGGAGGCTTCACCCTCATCCAGCTCCCAAAACCCGGAGCGGAAGAAAAGGCGAAGCCTCCCGACGCTACGTGCAGCGCTTCAGCTCAGAACAAAGACAGTGTTTCTAATCTAAGCACCTCAGCAGGGAAGTGGTTTGGTTTTGATACCTTAAGCAAAGTTAGGACCCTGCTAAGCAGCGACTTGCCCGAGCCTGACTCCTCCTCTGGGCGGCCTCCTGAGGAGAAGATGCTGTTGGATGGGAACAGTGAGGAAGAGGACCCGCTGCAGACCGAGAATCAGCAGGACTTATACTTTGATATGTCCTCAGAAGAATTGAGCTCTGACTTTTCAGACTACGATGAATGTGAAGAACAGGTAAGCCCTTTTGTTTCCATGTCTAAATGTCCTTTAGTATGTTTTATGTCGTCATTGTAACAGCGCCCTGAAATGATTGAGATGTTTCCCCAGGACGAGATGGTGGACATCGAAACTGTAGAAGCGAAACAAGGAGAGTTAATTTCTGAAATGAGAAAAGACGCGTTGAGTCGGCAGCAGTCAAGGTGATACTTTTAGACGTTTTCTCATTGAAGTGTCATGAATACTGATACGTGGCTGAACGTGCTAATATGTCTTTGTCTTCAGGGACTTTGCAGGCGACCGTGAGCTCAATGAAGCACCAACGGGCCTTAAACCGGTAACTAACCCTTTTCTGTGTAGCAGGTGGCATATATTCACTAAAAGTCTAATAATCTCCTTTGTTCTTGATTTAAAGTGTGAAATGTCTGACGATCAGAAAAACACGCGGGCGCGCTGGAACCACTCAGCCGTGGAGAAGCTGAGGCGCTGTGAACAGCGGGTCCTGTTTGACAGGCTGCAGAGTCTCCTGAAACTGGATTCCAAATCCTCCCGGCTCCACGTACTTGAACTGGTCAGTGGTTTACTTGATCAGCTCTGGGCAGCGGATCTCCATCTGCCGTTCCTTTAGATTGAGGCACTTTTAAGATTCCTGGATAGGGCCTAGAGAATATTTCCCAAAGGTAGTGAGAATGTGCTGGACATGCCTTTTTGTTCCTATTGTACGGTGACTGAAAGTCCTTCAGAAATGTAATCTGGGAAATTGCAAACATTGACAGATTAGGAAAACTATGCAGAACCTTGGTAAAACTTGTTGTGTGGCCTGCAAAAGCATTCACACCCTTCATACTTGTTGATATTTTGTTACATCATGACCACCACATGTATTGTAGTTTTATTAGGGTTTTGACTTAAAGGCCATGAAGACAGTGCATGACTGATGTGAAGGGGAAGCAAAAGGAAGAGTATGCCATTCATTTTTATTCTGTCTCTAAGTCAATGCATTAAAGAGCCACCGATCTTAGAACTGTATGTCTTTTAGGGGATGTCTTTACCAGAAACAATTTGTGGCAATTTCTTGCCACAGATTCTTGTTTAGATTTAGGTCTAAACGTTGATAACCTTTGATATAATCTATTGCAGCTCTTGGTGTTCGAAGCTGTTTTCTTGCAGCAAGGCGAACTTTTACCGCAGTCTGAAGTCTTGAAGCCTCAAATAGTTTTTTATCCAGGTTTGCCTTGTATTTGGCTTCCTCAATATTCCCCTTAGCTCTGATCAATTTCTCTGTCACTGGTGGGAAAAAAAAGCATCCCCCCAGCGTCTTACCGCTACCACCATGTTTTAGTCGTGCAGTGTTGTGTTGCGGTGGTTAGATTAATGCTGCAGTCTGAGCATCAAGGGCATCTGATTTACATGCAAAGTCTGCGGTGGACACGCCTCCAAGGGCTTTGAGACGTCTCACAACACGTCACGCGCAGCGCAAGATGCGCGTTTTGAAGCTTTCCATGCGTTTCGCATCGCGTTTAGCTTGATACGCGTTAAGCACGTCTAGAGCGGCCGACACTAGAGTTAGAAAATATTAACTTTTGCAGTTGGATGAGGAGCGTCAACCAATCATACAAACGCCACTATGTGACATAGTGGTGGATTTTCCGTCAGGAACAACAACAATTTTTACTTCTTAACACTGCTAAATGTTAAAATGGAGCCTTCATAACTAACCTGCATGCGCCCCATTTCAGCTTTAGGGCTGCAACGATTAGTCGACATTATCGACAATGAAGATAATGGAAAACTGTCGTCACAAAAATGAATGCGTCATCGCCCATAGTTAAAAAATATTTAAACATGCAGTTCACTTAGGCAGCAGCAGAGGGCAGTATAGCGCCAGTTCCCCGGTGAGCAAAGCCCACCTCTGTCACGTGACTGCAGCTCCAGCCGAAACAAGAAGAAACTAATGTTAGTACAATTTCGTAACTTACACTTATTTTTGATATAAAATGTACGTTAAATTTGATTTTAGGCCAGAATGTGGCTGTGTAAAACCGAAATATCTGCTTGGATATGGCTTAGTGGTGAAATGCCCGTTATGTCCGTTCTCGCTGCGCTTCTCCCAGCTGTAGCTGAGCGGAGGATCAAGCTCCTCAGCCCCGCAGGAGGAGGAGGCCTCTGGGGGGGCAGACTGTTTTCAATCTACCGCTACAATTTAACCGGATGATATCTAACAGTTATTATTGGGTTTATTTAAGTGTTTATTTATCCATGAGATCAATGGTTGAGATTAATGACGGGATTGTTTTATTTAACTTTAATGTCTCACTAGAGCGCTGGAGTTTATTTGGAAATTAATAGTTAACTCGTTTTTAATGTTGATGCTGGGAATATTGCCTAATTAAAGAGAACAAGCCTGACTGCAAACGTGTTAATATGCTCCTCCTTTTTTTTTTTTTTACACTGGGCTATAGCTTAAAATCTTTTTAAACATTAAGCAACGTTAAACGCTTGAAGGTCGAAATATTGTTTTGAAAACATTTTTACTGTAAAAAAATCTACTTTGATAGAAATATTAAAAATAAACTTGTGTCGAATTATAAGGCACACTTAAAATTCTTACATTTTCTCAAACATTGATGGTGCGCCTTATAATCTTTTGTGCCTTATTATTGATTACCATACTTGTGCTTACTGACTGATTCTTTTTGTGGTACAATGCGCTCAAAAATCTGTTAAAATGTGTGTAAGTACAACTTTGGTTAGCAACGAAGCCGCTCCGATCAATGGATATTCAGAGCATTACGGTACACTGTGCCTCTACCTGATCAGACCCCTGAGCTGTCTACAAGACTGCCTGACTAATGTTGAAACTAGAAGTGGCATTCATGTAAAGGCCCCCCACATACTCGGGTGTAGTTCACTCTGCGGATGTCCGCACGTACTCGAGGCGGACTCTGCATGGACATAAAGGTACATGCAGAACTCAAAATTTACGACCACGTATGCGGTGTCACACTATAAACTGCTCGGCGGCAAAAAGTCTTTACATCAAACTGTTTTATGTGACATCGAGCTTGATACACTGAGCTGCTCCAAGCAGGCGGTTGCAAGGACGCGCAGCATCACAGTCCCTCTCTGTTCTCACTGACAGGTGGGAGCCTGCTGGAAAACAAACGGCTCTAGGTGCTCAGCTAGCTAATCACACATTTTACCATCTGTTCCACTGCTTCGCCCCACTAGCAGAAAGTGTGGGAATTGTAGGAACTTGCTACAAGAAATGTAGGCAACAGTACGCTTGACTATGAAGGGTAAAACGCCTGCGGAGAGTCAGCGCGGAGTCCACCAAGCTCACAGTTTGCGCACAGCATGCCCGAGTATGTGGGAGCCTTTAGGCAGACCGCGCCGAGTACGCACTAGCAACAATAAACCTAGTAAAATAATTAAAATATAAAAGTTACGTTTATTTTGGCCTTATGTTAGAAACAGGACAGTGTAGTCCAACAACTATCCGCCGACAGAGGCATAGCTCTCCCTCTCAGGAGAGAGCTGTATACGTGGAGGGGTGGAGAGATATCACACGCTTGGGAAGAATATTATAATCCGCTTTATAATCCGGTGCACTTTATGGTCCGAAAAATACGGTAGTCTAATCTACGATTATCTTTAAAGAAATGCCAAGACTAGAGGATAAAAAGTACACGAGTGACAAAAAAAAAGGTCAAATTGCATAATTTGTGGCAAATAGGACTTCCCCTGAGTTTCTGTCAGCAGCGGCTTTGTTCTCGTCTTCTATAAAGGTCAGATTTGTGGAGTGCTCAACTATTGATTAAAACAGAGTCTCCAGCCTGAGCTGTTTATCCTCGCAGCTCCCCTAGAGTTACCGTAGGTCTACTGGCTGCTTCTCTGATCCTCTTGGTTTTAGGTAGGTCGCCCGTGTTCGCTAACTAACCTGTGAGGCCTTCACAAAACAGCTGAGATTACATTATAAACAGATGGACTCTTAACTGAAGGCAATTGGTTGCATTGCATTTAATTCAGGGCATCAGTGTAAAAATGAAAAAAATAAATTTTTATTTGTAAAAAGTTGGACTGGGCAACATATCAACATTTTCAAAATATCGAGAATTATTTAACGAGATTTAAGATGAGACTATATTGTTTATATCGAGATGGTCTATGTTGTGTTGTAATTATACCTTTATGCATTCCAGTAGGTTATTTTTAAGCTGTTTCTCATATTCATCTACAGCCTGTGAGACATTTGGGATAAAGCTTTGATTCAGAGATGCCTTTTTATTTAATAACCTCATGAAAAGAAAAAAAATCTCAAGATAAATATCGTATATCAGCATTCGACCTAAAAAAAACCCAAGATATTATTTTTGTTCCATATCGCCCAGGCCTATGTAAAGAATAATAAAAACCGAGCATCCTTTTCCTTTTGCTTAACAGTAATGCAATGTTTTGTGCTGGTTTATCACTTAAAATCCCTTTAAAACATATTGAAGTTCGTAGTTGAAATGTGACAAAACATAGACGTTTAATGGGGGTGAATACTTCTTTTCAGGAAGAAGGATTTTCTTTTCATACTAATTTAATATGTCTGCTCAATACATACTAAATAAAAAGAGGCTTTACTATTGCATGACTTTCTGCTAGTTACACCTTTCCCAGGAAAGCTCTTCAATATTTTAATGTGCGTGTCATCACTGTGTTTGTAGGCTGTTAAGGAAATCGACAGTCTGGGCAAGACGTCCAGATATCTTCAGGCGGAGAAAGAGAGGCTGCTCCAGGCCCAGTCTGTCTTTTTGAAGCAGCTGTCTGTGTTGGCTGGTGAGTACTTTGATCGATAGTTAACAGATTTCATCCTTGTCCAAGATTAATAGAGGCAACTGCTCACTGTGTGAGTATGTGTAGGTATTTGTGGTCTCACCCAAACTTGCGTTGTATACATTTCTGTTGTTTTAGGGAAGCCTGTGGACGTGATCCAAAGCAAGCTGAAGGAGATCTTTGAGCGGCAGAAACAGCGCGAGAAGAATATGCAATGGAAGCCTTTCTTTTCACACCTCCTGCAGAGCAAAGCTGCTCTTCTTCAAGCCACCGCCGCCCCTACTGATCTCAAGCCCTCGTCGCCGCCGCAAGACGTCAGCCCACCAGGTCATCCCGGCTTTTCTGAGGCGGCGAAAAGCAACCTACAAACGTTGATGTCCCGGATTCATTCTTCAAAATCGCCGGGACTGGCTTCTGACCAGTCTAATGAGGACAAATCTATGCAAGGTTCCCAGCCTAAAGCGGTTACTGTCGTTGTCCCAGTTCAGGGAACATCCCCCCCACAGGTGGAGGTTCAGCAAAAAGAACCTGAAGCT
The DNA here is from genome assembly GCF_011125445.2 of Fundulus heteroclitus. Taxonomy (NCBI): domain Eukaryota; kingdom Metazoa; phylum Chordata; class Actinopteri; order Cyprinodontiformes; family Fundulidae; genus Fundulus; species Fundulus heteroclitus. The sequence continues at coordinate 529,175 of NW_023397208.1, read as the reverse complement.
GTGGACCACCCTCCTTCCAAGTTGGATGAGAACCAGGAAGTATCAAAAGATCCAGACCAGAGCTCCACGCCTACTTCTGTAACAAAAGACTCAAAAGTCCTGGACAAACTGGCCAATACTGTCGCTGCGGCCACGTCTGGACCCACTGGAACCATAAAGAGAACCATAGTCGTCCCCGCAAGGCCGGTTGCTCTTCCTCTGATTCGCTCCAAAACGGGCAGACTCATTCTTCCCTCCTCCCTGAAACCATGTAAGCTAACAATGACCTTTCTACACTCAGCGTCTCTCAGCACATTAGAATACCATCAGATTTATTTAGTTTCAGTAATTCAATGCAGGAAATGAAGCTCATAGTGTATAGACAGAAAGGAATATGTTTGTTTCTGTTAAATTTGATGACCGTTGCTAATGAAAACCCCAAATCAGTCGGTAGTTGCGGCTATAGCACCCAGGGTTTCCTCATACTGTAGCAGTGGCATAACAAATGATAAATGTTGCAGCTGAACTCGAGTGTCATTGGACCAGGCAACGTTTGTTCAGTTTTTTCAGCCCGTATGAACTGCAGCCTCAGCTTGTCATTCTTAGCTGGCTGGAGAGGCACCCGGTGTGGTGCTCTGCCTCTGTAGCTCATCTTCTTCAAGGTTTCAGACGTTGCTTGTCCAGAGAAGTCGTTCTGCATACCGTGGTTGTACCACAGACTTTTATTGCCATTCTGTAATATCAAACCAGTCTACCCACAATTCTCTGACGCAACGCTGCATTTTTATCCAAACAGTTGCTGCTCGCTGCATTTCTCTCTCTCTCCTTCTGACCATTTTCTATAAAGCCAAGGGGTGTATGAAAACTCTGTAGACAAAACCTTACTTCAGACAAACCTGTCTGGGAACAACAACCAGGATTTGAACCCAGGACCTTGTTGCTGCAAGGCAGCAGGGTTTATAGCTGCACCACAGTGGAGCCCATGATTAATGCTTTGTGGTTAATTTGAGTTAATAAGCTGTTCAACAGGTGTACCGGGGGCCATATAGTGAACAGTACTTGTGCATTAATCAGATTTTCAGATAAAACAGAATTTTTAGCTGTAAGCAGTAATCATCTAAATGAAAAGGAGCGAACATTGGACAGACTTTTTTACTCCCTAAAAAAAGCTTCCTGTTTGATTTTAATCGCATAAATAAAAGAACCTTTTGATGAACTTGTTCTGACCATCAGTGTGATAAATGTTGTCGTATCTTCTCACAGTTGGGAAAGGCTACTACACCCTGATGGTGATGGAGTCCAAGAAGAAGGAAGACGGGGATACGGCCAGCTCTCCAGCGACCGCTGACTTGGATCCTTCCAAGAATTCGGAGAAAAGCGCTCCTCCTCCTGAACAGCCCTCAGATCCAGAGAGCGGATCTGCAGCGGTGGACAAACCACCTGCACCTTCAGATTCTGATCCGAAGAGTTCAGGTGTAGCGAGCCCCCTCACTGAGCTCACCTTCCTCAACAAATCAATCGCCGTACCTTCGCTCAGCCGACAAGCCACCGAGGAGGGCAAAGGGGAGGCTCTTCCGATTTTTATTAGAACCTCGGCGACTCGCTTCTGTTTGAAACCTGTAGGCAAGGTTCCTGCTTCTGCCACCGGCGAGCAAAACTCCAGACCTCTGTTTGTAACCGTCCTCAGCAGCAAGCCTGCGAAGAGCCCGGCGGCCCCTCCAAGTACAGACGCTAGCAAAACCGAGGTAGAGCAGACCGAGGTGGCCGAGGGTAACGTAGATGGGCTGACTGGACTGAAACAAGACGATGTGATTGTGAAGAAGATACAAGTCCGAGTCCAGAACACCCCAGGGACAGGGGGGGAAATGGGCGATAAACCCTCCTCTGTCAAACGATGCAGAGGAAGGTCTTCAGCAAAGACAAGGGGACAGGGCCGAGGTTCTGCTGTGAGGCGTGCAAAAAGTCCAGACTCGCCAGTAAAATTTCCGTCTCGCAAAAGCACCAATGCACAGAACTCAGAAGAGGAGGCCACTTCCCGGCCGCTGACACGCGGCTCTCTGGGAAAGGACTTCCCAAGTGCAAAGAAACGCTCCTGGATAGATGTAGAGAAGGAACTGGAACTGGAACCGGACCTCGAGCTTGTGTAGTCTGTACTGGGTAAGATGGGCTCATTCAGTTTGGTAACCTCAGCTCTCTGTCGCAGCAGCGTGTCCAAACCCCACAGTTTTACCTCCTTTGCTGCTAGTCGGTGTCAACACGGAGTACAAGCTTCACCACGCGTGCCTGTTTTTTAAAAACAAAAACAAACGATCAGGTCCCCGCGGAGCTACCTTACGCTGATGTTTTTGAAAAATACCTCAGTGAACTTCTTCGATGCTGTAGAGAAACGCCCCATACAAAGAGCATTACCCGACCTGCTGAATGTACGAGTAAAGTCTGTGCTAGCCGCTTCAATCAGCTTTCATCTGTTTTCTGTCTATTAACTGTGACTAACATGTTTCTTTCTTGAAAGCGCCTTACTCACTATATTGCCGTGCTTAAACCTGTTTTTGTCACACAGAAGAGATTTAGAAACTAAGGATTCAGTTGTAAAGCTTTAGGAGGGGAAGTCATACCAAACCATGAACTGCTATAATAAATTCCTGGTATTTACCATTCAATTAAATGTTTTTTTTCTTTTCTTTTTTTAGTTGCACTTTATATTTCTGGTAGAACCCAAGCAATAAGACATGTTAATTCTTCAACTCAAGCAGAAATGCTACTGGCCTTTACTTTGGGATGTTAGTCAGTGGTATTCCTTGTGATGTATAAAGCTGATTTATAAGAAATAGCCTGTGTGAATATTTTGTTTTCTTTTGTTAGTCTTTTGTTACTATTACTTATTAATTATTATTAGTCTATTTTTTAAGGCTATGGTTATTGTGAAACACTGGTTGTTATCGTGACTGATTAATAAAATATTTGCTCTTGAAAAATGGAAGAGGTGAATCCTTGATCTTTTTGTTTTTATTTTGTATATCAGTTGCTGGTAATTTAGCCATGTTCTTTAAACTTCTTCACAAAGGACAGATACTGCGATGGCGCTCTAAAGTGTTCACACCCATGTTAAATTGTTAAAAAAATACTAGACCATGCTCAATTGTTTTTTAAATCCATTTTCACTTTTCATTTGACAATTATCCTTTATCAGTTTAGCTGTCAGAAGGAAAACATAGAGGTACAATAAGATAACAATTTATTTATTGTGGGGAACTTTGGGTGTGACAGTGGCAAAGACAGGCAGTTACAGACAATTAGCAATGAGAAGAAGAAGAAAAGAACAAGCTAGTGTAATCTAAAATGAGCTCTAACGAAGTGCCAATAATAAAAGATAAAAAGTAAATACCAGTGGGACATGCCCATAAACCCCAAAAGGGAGGAGACCAGGGGCCATGCTGATTAGATGTCCAAAAACAAATCAACTGACTCCTTTCAATGCAGAGAAGCAGCGGCTCTACTTTGAGCTCCCCCATGATGATGAAGCTCCTTACCCTTTCTCTAAGGCTGAGTCTCTGGAGGAAGCTCATTCAGACCTTTTATATCTGGGATCTAGTTCTTCTGGTCATGATCCATACCTCATGACCAGAGATGGGTGTCTGTAGACCAACAGGTGAATAAAGATCTTTACTTTCTTCACTACAACAGTGCCTGCAATTCTGCAGAAAAAGCCCCAATCCATTTGTCCATTTATTGCTCCATCCATAACGCACTGTATGTTTTCTTTGTTTATTTGGTTAGTTTGTTTATTTAGTTTTATCTGTCTTGTCTGTCTGTCTGTCTGTATGGTAGTTTCATGCTCACATAATGAATGATGGTTGCTATAAACTGTGTTCTCGTAACCTCCAGCAGATAGAGGTTGACATATGGCCTTTAATTTTAGAAGGAAGGGAAAATTGTCTTGACCCAGAAACGCGCTAAAGTATTTAGATCTTTACTAATCCTAAATGAGGTCCGTTGTGACAAGCATTAAAAATTAGCTAAATTCCATTGACCCAAAGAGTAAATCATTACAATCCTTGCAAAAACAATGTAAACGGGACTCTAAATTACTTCAATTTGTTCATTGATGTGGTGGTTGAGTTTAGAGAACCTTTTCGTTGCCAAAAAACAACCGGCCGGGTACTTACAAACATCCGCCAATCAGCTGCAGGCTGGCTCCCTGCTCCTCTCTAATCCCATTAAACCAACAGAGCTGCAACAAAAGGAATCATTGATGTAATCATGGGACCTGCAGTTTAATAGATTGAAGCGTTGCTGCCCTACAGATCCACAATTCATTCAGCACGCAGCGCCCAGGCGCAGTACGGACACAGGTGAGCGCTCTGGAGCATCAGAACCCCCGCTCAGCTCTGGGGATTAGGGTCCACACGTCCCTGCAGCACCGGTGCTACCCGACTAGGTGAAGATCTGCAGTTTGTTCAGATCTGCAGGATCCTGTCGCTCGGTGTTGGGTTCATAACCTGCGGAGGAAATCTCAAAATGCCCGGGGATGGGTTCACCATCACAAGTCGCATCAGGAACTTACTGCGGTCACCATCAATCAAGAGCAAGAAGAAATGCAAGGAAAACCTCACCAGCAAGGTAAGAACTCCTCTATGAGAGGTAGATTACTTCTGCAATCCGACTAAAGTCCCTTTTAAAGTCCCACAATGTTGCAGACTTTGTCCTTAAGGCAAAAACGTTGAGTAATTGAATAAAGTAAGTGTTCAAAACCAAAATAAACGTGTTTCCTGTCGGGGTCCATTTATGACCCTTGGAAAGATTCAGTGTGCCCTAAAATGTTATATTCAACACAATGCATTTATTTTTAATTGACATTTTATTTAATTCATTTGGTTTGCATTATACGTTACCATAGACATTCAAAGAGTTTTACACTAAAGCAGACTTTGGTGTGCCCGCTCATTAAACTGAGGATATTTCAGAAAGTTTTTTTTTTATGCAAAACTATAGATTCTGCTCTTATTGTTCACATTAGACTAAAAAAAACTTCTAGACCAAAGTAATAGAAAACAATTAACACCCAAAAGGTGAGCAAACTAAGTCTTTCTTTTAATAAGGCAAACATGCAAGAACTTTTTTCTGTTCTGAATCTACAGTGAGTTAAAAACTCACTTTACTACAAAAATCTGAGTATTTTCTTAGTTTCTTTAACATATTACCTGTTTATTTCATTAATTAAAAGTAAAAAGTTGACAACGTAATTTTAGTGTTTTTATTTGAAAGCATACTAGTATTTTCAACTTAGCAAAATGTTTGTACACTCCTAGTGCACTCTTAGCATTTAGGGGTGTATAATGGTATATCTGAACTGCCAATTTTTATATTTCACACCCTAAAATCTCTAATTTCTTACCTTGCCGTCAGAGCCAGCCCAAGGAAAATGCAAACTCAGCCGCTACTTAGGACACCCGAGCCAGCAGGGGGCTCTCACGAGTCCTATGCTTTTTCACTTAGAACATGAAAACTTAGAACATTTAAAATTTGTCAGTGCGTTAATTAACAATGGCTCAACTTTTAAATTTGTTTTGAAGTACTTTAAATATCAAACTTAAAATAAGTTAGATTTATCAACAGATAAAGTTGCTAGATTTTGTGAAGCGACTTATGTGTCTAGTTCTGTGATGCAGTTAACATAATAATTTATTTAATAACATTCTGCTGAGTGAAGCGTTATAACGCCATCCAATACTGGGCCAGCACTAAATATATGTCATAAACAAACATGAGGATTATGATGCATTTTCATGTTAGCCTGATATTGTTCCGATCAGCTGTTGGGTTAGTTATTTTTTTAATTCACGTGTGTTAGTAGGACACCCTAAACTCATTTGCATTTCCTGTACTGTGCTTCACATAATGCCTAAGACACACAGCAGGGCTTGAGCCAGCTGTCACATCCTCTGTTTAAGGCTAAATAGAGCTTCAAAGTCACTTCTAAAATACTCGTCGTACAGGAAGGAAAGAATAAAATCCTTATTTCTCATTTGAAAATTAAAAGAAGCACGTGAAGCATTAAAATGGTGCTACTGTGCAAACAGCTATGATTTATTAGCATTCCATAATCCAATGTTAAAATCACATACAATTTCAATATGTGTAAATTTGCATTGTTTATACAGCCCTAAATGCTAAGAGTGCACTAGGAGTGTAAACAATTTGCATTGTTTAATATGTGTAAATTTGTTCCTATGACTCTGGAGTCAGAGACGCTGCTTTTGTAGATTTCCAAAAGTCCAATTTAAGGAAAAGTTTAATAAATTAAGTATCTATTGTTTTCTGAATCTTTGTAGTTTGTTTCAGTTTTTTGTGTCATGCCCTACTTTGCGCAGCGTTGTTTTTGTTTTACTTGGAGTTGTGTTTTTCACCTTAGTTCTGCTTCACTAACCCCATCTGCACACATGTTGTGACTGCTGGTGTTTACATTCACTGACACGGATGCTCAGTTAGGTCACTGCTGGCCGGGCTTTCATCTGTCTGTCCACCAACTGTTCCCAGAACCATTAAATCCTCAGTGAAAAAGGAAAAAAAGATCTCTGCGTTGTGTCGCTACAGGTGACTTTGGAGAAGGTGCTGGGGATCACCGCTTCAGGAAACAGCGGGTTGACCTGCGATCCCCGATCTGGACTTGTGGCCTATCCTGCAGGGTGAGACCTTTATCCCAACATCTGCCCTTTGTCTTATCAGCAGCACACTCGTGGTCTCCTATCATATCTTCCTCCTGCAGACGTTTAGAGTGCAAATGTCTGCGATCAAGCGTCGTCACTGACCCATCTGAGGGGGGCTGAGGAGGAGGAGGGCCCAGCGGGCTCCCTCAATCAGAGAAAGTCCAAATCCTGTTTATGTCGTCCTATGGACCCTTTTTATGTCTGAATGGGATCTTCTGAGACACAGATTTGTGTGTAATGTTACACATTTCCTCTGAAAACAACTTTGAATTGAAGTACATTGATGCTACAAAAGGCCGTCCTCCTTAGATAAGCCTTAGTTACCCTTAGTTTGCCTCCTGCTTTTGCTACAGAATGAGTGAGCTCACTGATTGACCTTGCGTCCTGCCGAATAATGATGCATATTATGATTGTCGGGTCTGTTGGTTTCCTATGACTCTGAAACATAATCTCAAGCGATGAAGTGTTTAGTAGTGCTGGGCGTCTATCTGAAACACAACTGCATGTATAATACTGCCATACAGGCCCATCAAGGGGCCTAGTCAGGTACTTTGATCAGAAAAAGAAAACATATAAACCACATATTCATCTGTAAATAAAACAAAATACACCACGTGTTCATTCTGATAGTGTTTACTTAGTCCTTCTTGAGCCTGAAAAGAACTTTGCACCACAGACAGCAGATATAAACTTTGTGGAGCCGAAAGATGCCAACAATTGACGTAGACATGGCTGACTCGCTCGGCCCCATCACAGACAAATGTACACATAGACGCCTCATTGAGCGCTGAATACATTACACCGCTGAGAGGAGTTGGGCAGTTAGGCAGAAGGAGAGAAAGGGCAAATAACTGGCAGGGGCAGGGTGAGAACTAAATCTAACAGGGAGGCATGAGAAAGACCAGACGTGAAGGAATAACCTAACCAAACTAATCTAAGGACGGACTGGCAGAAAATAAATATCTCCCAGAACTACTGAGATCATAATGAACAGAAGCTGACTGCTACAAGAACCAATTCTAACAGACACAAGAATAAACTACAAACACAAATACTGAACAGAAAACTAAACTTGTGACAGAAACAAGGATCTAAAGATGAACAACACTAAAGGGTGCAAGCACAAACAGACTGGGGATCCTGACAATAGTGGAGGGATTCGGAAGATGCCTCATCCATGTGCTGCGTGGAATTGTACCAAGATAAAATAAAATAAAATAAAATAACCAAACTCAGTGAGTTACTGCCGAAAGAAATCTGCAAAGAAATTTGTAAAATCATAGAACGTGACTAGGCCCCTTTAAGGTTGCAGGATGCTGAGATTGTTATGGCACGATAGGTCCTGTCATGGTGTCCCTCAGTAAGCACTGGAGCTGCTCTTGCTTCTTGTTCTCAGATCTGCTGAAAAAGCACAATTAATAATAAAGGGTTTGATTGTTAAAAAAGTCAGAACAGTTAGACTTGTTTACAGCTGTGCTAACTCGTGTCAGCGTGTAACTTTTTGTCATTCTGAGAAGCCTGCGTGTGTTCAGGCTCGGACTCTTTTCTATAGACATGTGTACGTACGTTGTTTGTCAATTATAAGCATTAAACTTCCTAAATTGAACGCAATCTGGTATTCCACCTGTTGTCCCTGTTTAAATCTGTACAAGCTGTGGTACCAGGAACGCACTTTCCTGGCACAATCTCAAGAACTAGCTGTTCTGCAACAGGAGGACCGCTAATCTGTGAGCTGCCAAATGAACAAAGTGCAGGGAGGAAGTGCTTCTAACAGGAGGCATTGTTCTGTCTGAGCGATTTGAATATGGAAGAGAACGTGAGGGTTTGAAAAACACGGATACATGTTGCATGGTTTCACTTTCAGAGCTTAGCTCGAATAAACAAATGTCATGTGATGTAAAAAAAACATATATGCATCAATGTAAACCGTTAGACTGGAATGTGCTCCCCCCAAAAAATGTTGTCAACAAAAGACGGTATTGCTCTCTGTTCACAATATGAAAATATATTTGAAAAGCGAAAGGTGAAACATATCTGCGTAAATATGTTTATTGTCGTCTAGAAATAGCTGAAACGTGGTTTGATAAAATGGGCCCAACATGGTTGGTTAGGTTTAATTTTAAAGGGATTTAGTGGTTTAAAAAAAATCCCAGCTCAACATTTTTCTTTTCTGTAATTCAATACAGTTTTGATGTATTCAATTAATTGAGAAAAGTCGTATTAGTCCGTTTTTCTATTCCAATCTCTGCCCGGTTAATTGGTGCATCTCTAAAAGTAAGAATGCTATTCCACTCAGAGTTCTCAGTACAAAGCAGAAATGTTTATTTGGCCTTCTTGTCTCCAATGTACATATTCATCACTTACACAAAAACCTAGCAGCTCGGTAGGGGAAAGCAAATTAAGTCGTTTTCCTGGGATAACTGTCTAAAAAGAGAGAAAAGAGAGACACATTTAAAAAGCAGCCAGTTTAAGAAAGAATCCAGTTTTGGAAAATCTCCTGGGAATAATGAATGCGTTTCCTTAAATCAAAGAATAAAGAAATTCAGGGTGTTTAAAATCCTTTTGCCTATTTATACACGAGAAAAAGTTTGCCAGATAATCTCCACTCTTACGGAGAGTGTGTCTTTGAGCCGTTATCTTTCTTTTCCTTCTGAAGATGTGTGGTGGTCCTGCTGAACCCCAAAAAGAACCGCCAGCAGCACATTATCAATACTTCCAGGTAAGCGGTATATTCATTTTATCTAGCTTTATACAGGAGCAACATAATACTGTCAATATTTCCCAAAAGGTTAATAAGTGATGATAAAGTCTCTTTGTCGCTTTAACAGGAAAACTATCACAGCTCTGTCATTTTCTCCTGATGGAAAGTACCTGGTGACTGGAGAGGTCAGTTTCCTTCCTGTTTTCCTACCTGAATTCATTTTTTTGGTAGAAATGTGATTGCATGTTAGCTCGCCTCAAACAGGCTTCAGTCCTGCACGGAGTTGGTAGTTTGCACGCTGTATCTCTGCCAGATCTAGGCTTGTTGCTGAATGCAAATTTGCTGATGTTGATTCGTCTGTCTCCATGGGACTGAAGTGTGCCAAAGCGCCCCCCCCCCCCCTTCTTAAGGCGTCCAGGTTTTGTCGTGTCTCAGTCTGACGCGCCTTTTGAGCGAAGCGTCTCCACTCGGCTGCGTTGCCGTTACAACGTGGGCCCCGGCTCAGTGCGCTACCTTAATCCTCCCCTGCGAACCAAAGCCGATTACAGACTTCTCTCTGCAAGTGGATGGACATGTGCTGGTTGCCATGACCACGGAAATCAAAGTTCAAAAGTGCAAAAAAAAAAAAAAAAAATGCTCCGACTGTTGGGACCTTTTTGCATTTTGCACCATTCAATTATGACACGACAGGCCTCTTTGCTTTGAGCTGTTTAATCTGCTGTCAAGAGAATCCGAGCCCTCTTTGTACCCTTTTAGCTCGAAGCTGCACAAAAGCATCGCAGCTTTTCACTGGATTTAGTCGGAGCCTTTAAAAAGTCGATGATACCCCTGATTAAGTGATCTGATATCTCTGACGCGCGCTCGTTTATCAAACGAGATTCTCGTTTGCATACAGGGATAAGCTGACAGCGGGCAGACTATCTGTCTCGCCTTCCCCTTCCTTTCTTCATGCTGTTCAGACTTACTTTAGTTCAAAATCCTTCAGACTGCACAACCATTGATCGCAACCTTAATAAAATAAGGACAACACAAATAGCCAGCTGGGGAGGCCGAGTGTGCTTACATATTACTGATCTTAATCAGAGGACAGGGAGAGCTAACTCTTGGAGAGACAGGTAGACTGGACCGACTGGGTTTAAACTGACTGTGATTTTCACAATAAAGACAACAATATTGAATAAAATGACCCATTAATAACTACATACTGTTGACTTTTCCCCCTCCTCTCCCATTTCCTTTCACCAGAGCGGTCATCTACCAGCTGTGAGACTGTGGGACGTGGCAGAGCGGAGGCAGGTGGCCGAGCTCCAGAAGCACAAATACGGCGTCTCGTGCGTGGCCTTTTCCCCCAACAGCAAATACATAGTCAGTGTGGGGAACCAACACGACATGATGGTTAACGTCTGGGCCTGGAAGGTTTGTCTCATCTACTCCCCCTCCCCCGCATACTAAATGAGCATTTTCCATGTCGGTCCAAACTGGTGTTACTGGAGGAAAATACCGTTTGTTTTATCCACGCTGCACAAGTCCAGCTCTTTTCCGCAGCCCTCCTTAGGTCACCTCACAGAGTTATTTATTTTAAAACTTGAATTTTCACCTGAGGAAGTGTTTTTTTTGGTCGATTTGGTCAGAGTTGGACCGGTGGTGATGCTGATAACAAGTATTTCCATTTTTTTCATCAGCCGTCTGTCAGAGTCCTGAAGGTTTTTGTTGAAAACCGACAGGTATCTGTTCATATTTTCATCCACCGTGGCAAAAAACCCCACACCTTCATTAAAAGACAAGCAAAACAGATCTCAATGCTGCCGCTACCATGTTCCAATCCATTAATTGTATTCATTTGTGTGTTTCTTATTCTTTTTATTTACACCAAACATACCTTTAGGGATTATGACCCGAGACTTTAATTTCTGGTGCCTTCCTCATTGGGGGAAGATATAGAACAACATACCTTTTGATAGTCATCTTTCATCTAAATGTGTCTGATTTAAAACAATTGGCCCAAAGCTGACCCATTTCCTCTTACTTCCCACCTTTGTACTAAAAGGCCAAGCTGTCTGACTTTATCGTTTAGCGCGCCAACACAACCACGAAGCTCTAAACAAGCACAGATACCTCAAGTTAGGCTTTTTAACTCATTCTAATCTTTTATAACATAAAAGTGGATTTTGCAGTGAACCGTCCTACTGTTGATCTGCTTTTGAAGACATCTTTGTGCTTTGCTCTTACAGAAAGACGTTGTTGTGGCTACAAACAAGGTGTCCAGTAAGGTGACAGGCGTGTCCTTCTCTGAGGACAGCTCCTACTTTGTGACCGTTGGGAACCGACACGTCAGGTTCTGGTATCTGGACCACTGCAAAGCCAGCAAGGTATCAAAAAGGGGGTCTCTTATGCTCTTTATGTTCATCCTTCCTATGCCTGCTCTTCTTATGGAGTCGGTCATCTGCGTTAACGACATACATCGCCTAGAAATACGTCATTGTGCGAATGGCCCAAACATTGCCCTCTTGCACCCTCCAGGCCAGAACTCCCATGCCTCTGCCGGGCCGCTCCGGGCTGCTGGGGGAGCTGAGGAACAACTTCTTCTCGGATGTGGCTTGCGGGCGGGGCTCTAAGTCTGACTCCACCTTCTGCGTAACCTCGTCCGGCCTGCTGTGTGAGTTCAACAGCAAGAGGATGCTGGACAAGTGGGTGGACCTGCGGGTGAGTGACATCAACGAGGGCCGGTCTGGGCCCAGTAACTCACCCCCCCCTGTCCAACGCGGAGGATGTCAGCGACGCTTTGTTATTCCATTCAGCTAAATGTGATTTAGCGGCGCTGTTGGGTCTGATCCAAGCACTCCGCATCGCATTCATCCAGCCATTATCATGCTTCCGACTGCTGTACGGCCATTAATATTTTAGATGAGTGACCATCTGTTATGTCGGCCCTGTAATCGGCTGTCTGCTTCAACAGAGTCTCAGATGTGTGTGTGGGGGGGGGAAAAAAAAGGGAGATTTGTTCTGGTTTTGCTTTTTTTCTTACACGTTTAGGATGATCAAACGCATTTCATGGACCGTTTACTTGGTTTTCTGCCCCCTGGTCTGAGTACGGCAAGTGGCAAATTAGTCAGGAGTCAAACATGGCTGTTGGACGGGTAGTTTAAAAGGAAACACAATGTCCCACTTTGACAGTTTTTACAGGAAGTAGAATGTTTTAGAATCCCATAAGGTATAATAACATATAATCTCATGTTCAATAAAAATATCATTGTCATTAATGATCAATGGTAATAACACATTTTCATTGATTGTTACAAATTACAACACCTTTCAAATCAGTGCATCTGTTGTTTTTTACTGGAATTGTAGAAATCCTCTGGCTGAAATAAAGGAAGAAAAAATTGATTATTTCTCTTTTTCTTTTTGGTTCCAAAAAAAGAATTTTCTGCTAGTTATTTTTTAGACCAAGCTTTAAAGGTCTGAACGTGACATGAGTGGTGGAGGAGCTTTGAAGACGTGTAGCAGTAGTAGATAGAAGTATCATGGCTGTACACAGAGCTGTGTATTGAGTTTGCATAATAATTATTATATTATTATACATATTATGTATTGAGCTTGTCCCACTGCTGTGTCCTCCCTCTCAGACTGGCGCGGCTCAGTCTCTGTCCCTGTCTGAAGACACGATCTTCTGCGGCTGCGCTGACGGGACCGTACGAGCCTTCAGCCCCGTCGACCTGCGCTTTGTCGGCACGCTGCCGAGGCCTCATCCCCTCGGCTCTGACGTCTCGGCCGCCACCGAGGCCAGGTGAGAAGGAGCTCAGGAGTAACACAGCCTTTTCCTGGCGGCGATCCAGTGCAGGGCCAAATCGAAGACTCTATTTATAGAGCTTCCCGTCTCAAGTGGCATCAGTCCCCAGTCTATAGCACTCCCAATTGCTCCTGTATTTCTTTTTTTTTTTTAAGAAGCTTAAGCTGAAATTTACTCCATTGCTTGTTTCATTTCTCTCATGTTTTTACCGTTGACTCCAACTTTCCCCCTCTTTCAGCCGTTTGTTTCCCAGCAAAACAGAAGACCGATACCCAGACGTCATCGCGGTGGCCTACGATGCGGTGAGCCGCTGGCTCAGCTGCGTGCACAGTGACCACAGTCTGTACGTGTGGGACGTCAGAGAGGTGCACCGGGTCGGGAAGGTGAACTCCGCCCTCTTCCACGCTGCCTCTGTTTGGGACCTGGAGGTAAACACACGCGGCATGAAAACTATGGAGTTAAAAAAAAACAAAAAAAAACTCTTCTGACACAATAATTATCTGATTGACCCCTTAATGATTTAGTGATTGATGAGGTTATTGATGAATAATCAATATTGATGGATTAGATCACTTCCAGAGAGAGCTTTTAGGGAACCCTTTTCCACATTTTGTCACAGTACAAAGGTCCATGTATTGTCCTGGGCTTTCATCTGCCCGAGAGGGAGTAGCTCATAATTTTAAAGTGGTAAGGAAGTGAATTGTATTCAGCCTCCGTTACTCTTCCCCACAATCAATCCAGTGGAACCGATTGCTCTCAAAAGACACCATATTTTGTCAACACAGTCAACTCGGGTGTAGCCTAATCTGAGCATAAATACAGCTGTTCTAACAATAGGGTTCACCCAAGCAGGTTGAAATTTTACTACCTCGGTACTCTACCAACAATTCTTTCTTAGTACACACGCTACAAAGGAAGAAGACATTTCTCGTCTTCCTATAATCCTCCAGGAGCTAAAATGATAGTGAAGGTCCAAAACAGTGCTGTAAAGTCTGCATGGAAGATTAATAATTTTTTTTATCACTATGTCCGTGCAAAGATAAAATTAACATTTATTCACCTTTCAACGCTGTTCATATCGTCATTATTATTCTTACCGTTGTTATTATGTCACATGTATCCAAAATTGTAAATATTCAAACTGTTTGCCACTGCAACATTCCCCGTTTTCAGGTGTTTCCCGATGTTCCTGGAGGGACGGCCGCAGATTTGTCGTCAAGCACATTCTTCACTTGTTCGGCTGACAGCACCATAAGGATGTGGAGGATGGAGGACTCGACTCGCCCTCACGTTTGCTCCCAGAACGCGCTCAGCAACGTAAGCTCGCCTTCACGCCACGGTGACTACGAGGTTGTGTCCACCCCCACGATTGATCAGCTCTGTGTTCGACGTTTGCCTTGCAGGATCTCTTGAAGATAATTTACGCAGATGGCAACGCCGGCACCCTGCAGGACCCTGAATGTAACGCGAACGCAGACAAGTCAGGGGATTCGCAGACAGCAGAAATCAGAGCCGGCATCAGGGCCATCTGTGTCAGTCCAGACGGCAAACACCTGGCCTCCGGAGACCGCAACGGGATGCTGAGGTGATCTATGGGGGCAAAGGCAGACACCATGTCACGGACTTAAGCAACCTTCGCTTTTTTACGTGACACCGCTGTTCTTCTGTAAACCCCCAGTCGGTCGAGGCAGATGACCGTTCATACTGAGCCCGGTTCTGCTGGAGGTTTTCCTTCCCGCTAATGGGTGGTTTTTCTTTCCACTGTCGCTTCATGCTTGCTCAGTAAGAGGGATTGCTGCAAAGCCATTGACAATGCAGACGACTCTCCCTGTAGCTCTACGCTTCTGCAGGAGTGAATGCTGCTTGTCGGGACTTTGAAGCAATCAACTGGTTTCCTTATATAGGACATTTTTGACCATTCTGTATAATCTGACTGATTCTGACTTTGTAAAGTGCCTCGAAATGACATGTTTCATGAATTGGCGCTATATAAATAAAATTGAATTGAATTGAATTGAATTGAATTGTTGTGCAGGGTTCACGACCTCAGCAGCATGGAGGAGATTCTTAAAGTGGAGGCCCACGACGCTGAGATCCTCTGTCTTGAGTACAGTAAACCAGAAACAGGTGAGCGCGTGGCCCTGACCCAGTGGGCTTTGGGACAGATGTGCGCTGCTGGCGGGGCATTGACGCGGTTTCGTTTGCTCTCAGGTCTGAAGCTGCTTGCCACGGCCAGCAGGGACCGCCTGATCCACGTCTTGGACGCGGACGACAGCTACAGGCTGGTGCAGACGCTCGACGAGCACTCCTCATCCATAACAGCCGTCCGCTTTGCTGGTGAGCCGCTTGAGAAGGCCGCAGACATCTGATGGCTAATCTTTGCTTAATCCTTGCTATTACCGTCGCTCGGTCACACACGCAGTCCCGCTTTTTTTGTGAGCTCACGGGAGCGCTTCTTTACAAAATAAACTTCACAGGAGTTGTTAATTTGGGGTTTGTTTGTTTGCAGGAGCTAAGACCTTCTTTTCACTCCTGCGCCTAACATATGTGCATTAGTTACACCCATTGATTTATTGTTTAGTCCGTGAGTTAGCGCTCTGAACTCGTGTGCCACCTCTAGATTTTTCCATTGCTCGTAAATCATGGCGAAACACCAATAAGGGCAATTCGATAAGAGCTTAACCATGTAATTATTTCGCCCGTCATAAAAGTCTGACCATAGTAAATAAATCTAATCAAGTAATCGTCTTCTGCTCTCCAGCCAATGACAACAAGGTGAGGATGATTAGCTGCGGAGCAGACAAGAGCATCTACTTCCGCACAGCACACAAGGTAACGTCTGAGCAACATTCGGACTATCTGTTATTACCTTTTATCTGACATTTACTGTGGAACATATAACAAGCACAACGGTGGTGGTAAGAATGTTTGCTCAGTAGCTAAGAGGGCACTGAAACTAATCTCGACAAAAGACGTTTTCCCAGGAACCTGCCTTTAATGCTTCCTGAAAACTCTTTAGGGGCCCTGAAACCCCCCCGGATAAACCAATCAAAGAAAAGCATTGACAGAATCTAGGTTGGACATTCGTCACTGATTAAACACACCGTGCTCTGCAACAGTATCCCTGAACTAGCAGCTGTCTAACTTAGACTCATTCAGTGCCTCGCTAAAGTATTCTCCTGGTACCGTTATGCTGCCGCCACTTTGTTTCAAAGTACCGTTGGTTGATCAGGTGGATGTCCCGTGTAAGATTTCTGCTTTAAACGCTGATTTAGATGTAGGCTAAAAAAAAAATCCACTTTGGTATCATCTGGGCAGAGCTTCTCATTCCCAGCCTAGGTTTTTTTTTAAGTAGACGACCATGTCGTGGTGGGTTTGCAGCATGCAGGGTGACGCATTGAAAAGTGTCCAAAGCTTAAATTGTTTTATATCCTTGCTGTTCTTTGAGATGCTCCCCAAATTTGTCTCCGACCTGCCTGGTGTAGCCCTTTGGTGTGAATACTTTTGTAAGGCACCTGTGTGAATCTGCTTTTGGTTCAGTCAGCGTTGCATGAGCTGTATACACCTTTATAAGCCTAAGACATTATTTAGGTCTGGGCTAAAAAAGGTGGGAAGAAGAGGCTATTTTTAAAAAAAAACCTTTGTTAGTTCAAACTGTTCTTCAGCATCTGAGCATTTATTAAATCTTTTATGTTAATAGGTGATGTAGAGTTTAGTTACACAGCGCAGGCTTTTACTGTGTGTAAAACTCTTTCTGACTTTGACTCGTCGTGCCGCAGACTGACAGGGGAACAGAGTTCCGGCGTTCTCACCACATGGTGAGGAAAACCACACTTTACGACATGAGCGTAGACGCCACCTGCAAGTACGCAGCTGTTGCCTGTCAGGACCGCTGCATCAGGTGAGTGTGCCTGCTTTGTTTTCTGAAGGCTCGCATGGTTGGCAGTCTGAAACATCCCGAGGCCTGTTCTTCCTCTGAATGCAGGGTTTTCAACATCAGCAGCGGCAAACAGAGAAAGCTCTACAAAGGGTCACTGAGTGAAGATGGCAGTCTCCTCAGGGTAACATTTCCTCTTTTCAGCTCGCTCCGCGCGGGCTTTCCATAAATGCAGACACTTCAGGAAGCGGGAAACTCTCTTTATTTGCTCCTAAAGGTTCAGATCGACCCGTCAGGTCAATACGTGGCCACCAGCTGCTCCGATAAAAACATCAGCATCTTTGACTTCTGCACGGGGGAGTGCGTCGCCACAATGTTCGGCCACTCAGGTGACAGAACCGCTTCGGAGACGATGTTGATGAGCTACTTTCACCCTTTATGTGACAACAAAATAAAAGCTGTCAACCCAGGAAACGCAATAATGTTTTTTTTTGTTTTGCAGAAATAATCACTGGGATGAAGTTCACCAACGACTGCAAGCATTTGATCTCTGTATCAGGGGACAGGTGAGAGAACGGCCTCTGCTCGTGCTCAGGCAGCAAGCTGACTCAGAACCTGTCGTCAATATTAACAGTGGCCCTGTGTTGACAAGTTAACGCAGGCATTGTACGATGTCTTTTACTAAAAAGGCTGTTTGTGGCTTTAGGTATCTGGCTTGCTGACAGATATGCTGCTGTATTTTGATCTGTGGGAGACCTTTTTATTCTAAGGAGCCAAAGATGTTGCCCTTTGCAAATGCCAGGACCCAATAAATTGTGTTTGCACAGGAAAGCCGGGCGCACTCAGGCAAATGGAAACTCTGGAGGTTCACAATCTGTTGCCTGATATCTCGACTTATTTCTTTGGCTTTTTCTACCACGCAACAAAATGTGTGGTGGACACCTTGTCTTAGACTACACCCAAAGGGTTGTCCCCACGTAAATCAAGCGTCGTACCTTTATCAAAAGCTTACAAAACTATGACTTCATCATCTGTATGTAGATGATGTCAGCGTATGTACAGCGTGTGTACATTTCTGACTCTGTTATCCAACTTAATATTTTAATGTCAGCTGGATAACAGCTGATTCAGTGTCAGACTGTGAGTTGATAAGGATTTATGGGTGTTGTTTATTTCCGCTTCCAACTGTATTAAACGTTAACTTGGTTAGATGAGACCGCTGTTTTGGGCTTCCGAATCAGAGTCGAAACAGTCAAAAACAAAAGCACAGCCCTGTCTTTCCTGTGTGTTTTGAAGAAGCTGCATGTCCAGTTGTAAATAAACCACCCTGCCATCTAAGCAAAGAACATAATTGTTTACACTGTTCCCAGATGCTAAGCCTTTGCTACTTCGGGAGGCTGCTGCACTATCATGCACATTGCATATCTTATTAGTACGTGTTATGTAAAAAGTTTGATCGCTGTTAAATTTTTCACACTGTGCAATATTTCCTCTAATATTCACTTTTGATCTCTTGTTCCTGCCGTGTCTTTAGAGCTAATTTTGATTAGATTAGTTCGTTCCTTGTTTCTTCCTTTTTTCATCGCAAGTAATTGTGTGACAATAAAGGAATTCTTGTCTTATCTTATAAGCAGGAAAACAGTATTAGTGGTGTTGTGGTTTAATGCTGTGAGGCTAGCTGCTCCGCTGTCCAGACCCCATTTATGGGCACAAATTCCAGCCGTATATATTTTGTGCTTGGAAATCAGAGCACGTGTTTGTGGATGCATTTTTCCACACTGTAAACCAAAAATGTCTCTGAAATTATTATTTGTGCATCCATAGATTGTATTTTATGTGTGTGCAACAAAGATTTGTATTTGTAGAACATAATTACAAGAGTTACAGAATTTTTACCCAAGCTACATCTTTTTTTTTGTAAAGGTCTGTTTACAAATACGAAGCTAAAATCTACACGTAAAACTCTGCTGGGAGTTTCAACTCACAGGTCAGAATTTTCTTTCTCTCAGCTGATTGGTCAATGTCCTGTCAGTTACAAACTTATCAACCCAATCAGGAGACGGGTGGGTTTGGTTGTCGGGTCACACTCTGCTGAATTGCAACTCCTGGAAGAGAAGTGCATGTTAAAGATCATTCTTCAGTTTTATATATTTTAAAAATCTGGTTTTTAACCAGAGCGCCGTCCTCACAGCAGACTCACGCCAGAGTGTTAATCAAAGACGTTTGCTTTGTATCTGTAAACAGACCTTTACGGAAAGAAAAATGTAGCTTGTATAAAAACATTATATGTTGTGTATCTATTTTCAATAAATTCAAATTTACACACACACACACACACACACGAATGCACAAGGAGAAAGTTCTTGGACATTTCTGTTTACAATGTGGAAAAATGTATTCACAACTACATATTGTGATTTACAAATATGAAATACATATGACTGAAATTTGTGCCCATACCCATCTCCTAGCATGCTTTCTTAGGTGCGTCCTTGCTCAGTCATCTATCCGCCGCTTTGGCTGTTAGCCATTCAGCTCCACCTGGATAAGAACATGTATCTAATCTTCCATATGCCACTGAACTTGTGTGTCCCTCCATTAATGCCATAAAAAAACAATGTTGTAGTAAATGGAGCCCAGACAACGCAGATGTAAATGCATGGAAAAAGGAGAGCCAGAGAAAATGTGTTCGCTTACTGTTCATCCACACTTGGTCAGCTGGCTACCTCTTCAGCAGTGGGCCTTGTAGCTCCTTTATAAAAGGGTGTTTTTAAACTTTTATGTGCTGTGAAATATTTATTCTTTTGTCCAACCAAAGCGCAAAAACATGTGTAGCAGCAGAGCAAGAGTGTTCATGCACCCTGGTGAACGTCCTAACCCTCGTTCAATCCCTTCAGCTGCTGAAAAAAGATTAAATTATTAAAATGTAATTACAACGACTGACATGGAACATACCAAATGATTGCCCATCTGACTTGTCAGCAGGTTGGTCCTCTTCAAAGTATTTGTCGCTCATTCATGTCTGAGTGCACTCCACCCATGTCCCAACAAATGTGTTAACATTCTCACCATCACTCAGTGTAAACACTTATTAAATTCTTAATTACTGCCACTGTAGGATTCTTTCTCACAATTTCGATTTTAGGAAGCTGTTTGTTTCCCTTTGTGGCTGCGTCTTTGACGCGCTGTCATCACAATCAATCAATCAATCAATCAATCAATCAATCAATCAATCAATCAATCAATCAATCAATCAATCAATCAATCAATCAGATTACATTATATACGTATTTATATATATAATTAAAAACTCTATCTATCTATCTATCTATCTATCTATCTATCTATCTATCTATCTATCTATCTATCTATCTATCTATCTATCTATCTATCTATCTATCTATCTATCTATATACATGAATAGAACCAGTTCACTAACTGAATTTCCAGTTTATATATGTAGCTTTATGAGATCTTTACATTCGAAACATTTACTGCAAAAGTAATAATTAAATAAATCTTAACAAATCCCGTATTGGGGCATCAGTCATGTGGAATCTGTTTCCAGCTGCTGGATTAGAGGAAATGACTCTGGAAATGTGTTTGCAGATGGTTTCCTCAGTAGTTACAACAAGATGGAAACCTAAATATTTAATGCATGTGTGCTTTTCTCCCCCAGCTGTGTCTTTGTGTGGCGCCTTGCTCCTGAACTTACCATCGCCATGAAGGAGAGGCTTTACCAGCGGGAAGAACGCCCCAACTCTCCTCGCTGTGGGACCTCTGGAATCAGGTGCAGAGACACACATGCGCTTATTTTTTAACCTCCACGCCAGAACCGACGACCGAGTTCTGTCCTGTTCATAGTGATGCTCTGCAAAATGTCGTCATTACGGCTCTTTTTCCTCCCTCGCCGTAGGCGGGAGGTGTACAGCGCTCCGTCTCTGGTCGCTCTGTCCTCTGACAGCGACAGGGAGAACGAGGCGGAGGACACAGAGGAGAATGAAGACAGTAATAATGCAGATGACAGCAAAAGCTGCAGCTCCTCTAACAGCTGCCACGGAGAGGAGGACACAGGTAGTGTCTCATTATGAAAAGAGCAACCTTAATGAATGTAACAGTTAATAAAAGGAAGGCCCCCCTCCAGCAATAGACATGAGCAGCTGATCAAGTGCTGTTTTGCTCTGATTATATTTCCACGAGGGAAAGCAAATCTGCGAGAGCCATGCAGAAGTAGAGATGTCATTACGACCTAATTAGTATGTTCTTTTATCCAACATTAGGCTCAGAAGACGAACAGGACTGGCAGCTGAAAAAGGTAACAAAGTTAGAGCTTTTAAATCAGTTTAAAAGCAATTTTAAAAATGGCATTGATTTTATATTTTGCTTGCAAAATGATTTCAGTTTAATTAATCAATTTCATGGCTCACCATGTTTTTCACAACCGCAGATTTCAGTTATTTTGTTGGGATTCTGTTCTGTGCGCATATTTGTAAAGTGGAAGGATAGCGATACGTGGGTTTCACCTGCAGACAGGCTTAAACCGAAGGCGACTGGACGCCTGGTTGCTCTTGCCATGACCCGAATAACCGAAAATGTGCACAGGCATGATGGTTTTCAACACTTTTTATCCAGGAAAGTGGGGAGATTTGCATACATTTCTGTTCAGCCGCCCTTTCTCTGATATCCCGAGATAAAGCCCAGTGCAACAGAATCAGAATGTCAATATCAATGTAAAATCTATTTACTGCATATAGAACATTTAAAAACAATTCGTGTTAACCAAGGTACTTAAAAATTTCAGCCAACACTTTTTGTAGTGTTAAGAAGGTGTGCTATCTATCTATCTATCTATCTATCTATCTATCTATCTATCTATCTATCTATCTATCTATCTATCTATCTATCTATCTATCTATCTATCTATCTATCTATCTATCTATCTATCTATCTATCTATCTATCTATCTATCTATCTATCTATCTATCTATCTATCTATCTATCTATCTATCTATATCTATATCTATATATATCTATATATATATATCTATATATATATATATAATATATATATATATATATATATATATATATATATATATATATATATATATATATAGATATATATATATGTATATGTGAATGTGTGTGTGTGTGTGTGTGTATAGTAAAGTGCATCCCTTGTTTATTTCTTCTTTGCTCCAGCACGGAGCTGTCAACCAGGTCCTTCCTGATCCCACTAAACGTCCACGGAGACGTTGGTCTCGCCGTATTGGCTCGCTGGAACTGATGGTAAAATCCATGCTGGACTTAAGGCAACTCGAGACGTTTGGTCAAAAGAAAAACCTCAACTGCGCCCCGCATGAAAGAGAGAGACAGAGCAGCTCCAGCCTCCACGAGGCTGAGGTAAGTTCTGTGACTTAGAAACAAACGTTAGGGACTCGGGCGCATGTTCTGAAGACTGCACTTTCAGCAGCAGTTGGAGGAGAGACCCAGACGCCGACCAGCATGGCCGCCCTCAGCCGCGTCCAAGTGTGTCAAGGAGACGGATGGACCGGTGCTCTTCCCCGAGGAAAGCGAAGATGACAGGAGTCCGGTGGATGGGTAACTCAGCATTTACTCTCAACTGTTTAATTCAAAGGAAAGCGATGCCCCTGTTTTAATTTCAGGTGTTAAACATTTCTCCCTGTTTTCATGTCCCTCCGTAGGTCCTGCAGTGATTACATGGTGATGGAGCGGCCCTGCAGCTCGCGGAGACAAACGATCCGTACTGAGAGCCAGGACAGCCGCAGCCCAGACAGCGCCTGCTCGCTGGGCTACGACAGCAGGGAGTCCAGCCCGGAGCACACCCTGGATGGTAAACGTCTGAGAAGATGCAAACCCCTTCAACTGTTTGGTGTTATACCTAAACAGCACTGAAAAGTTTGATGTGATCAAAACAAATGCATAGTCGAGCACGACTGGGATGTGGGAGGAAATGGTGAGCAGTTCTTCACTTCGCTTTCGCTTCCTGCAGATGGGGAATCTCTGAGTCGAGGCAGTTCTGACGGGGAGACGGAGGAGGAGGAGGAGGAGGCTGAGAGGAAGAGTGGGTCAGTAACGAGCATGGACGAAGCTCTGAGGACAGTGAACGGCTCTCATGTCCACAGTCAGGAGGATTTCCTCAGGCAGAACTTTGAGACGCTGGGAGAAAGCTGCAGCCCAGGTAAGGCGGAACAGACCCATACCTGTTCTTTTAAATTAGCGATGAAGAGGCCGATTCCCCTTTACTGCTTATACGCTCAGACCAAGCCGAGCTACTAGAATGGACCATGGAGGGTTGTTCTTACCTCTCAGACTATTTCAGATATCGACCAGAAGATCCCAGTTTAGGACTGGCCTTGGGGCTTTTAGCTCTCAGAATATCTCAGTGTTTCTTTCAGTGACCCCCACATCCAAGCACAGACAAAGGCGTTGATATTGATTCCTCTCCTGGTCTAACTTTCATTTTCTCTTTCTGTCTCCATCTTCCTGTGTTTTTTTTTCTTATTTCAAATTCCCTTCTGCAGCTGAACAGAGCACAGTCCCAAGGCTCAGCATGTCTTCACACTTCCTGGCCAAAGGACATAATAACAGGTACTGCTGACCACCTCGGGCCGATGTGGACCCTCGACTATAATTATAAACCCTCGTGGGTGCTGACAGGCTGCTCTGTTACACCATCTGGGTACCTTCCTGATCTAGCTAAGCTGTCACTTTGATGTTTTTCTTTAGGTGGAAGAGAACTGTTTTTTTTTTTTTTTCTTTTTTTAATAACAGCCTCCACTGCGTTTAATAGTTTGATGTAAAGGGAGAAAGAGGCTTTTTAAATTAGAGACACAGAGTCTTGGATTTTGTTACATTCCAACCACAGACTTTCATGTATTTTATTGCAATTTGAACACAAAGTGTTGAATATTTTTTTTAGTGGAAAAAAAAAAATTATGCCTGGTTTCCCATTTTTTATAAACAATATTTTAGAAAATGTTGCCTGGATTTGTATTAAAACGTACCTCAGTCAATACTTTGTTAAACCATCGTCCGTTGCAATTCACAGCTAATGTGTCTACCTGCTTTGTTGAGGAAAGCGCAAGGTCACCCAAGTTAGATCTGCAAGCAGCACTTTTCAAATCTTGCCACAGATTCTAAATTGGATTTAGGTCTGGACTTTGACTGGGCCGTTCTGTCAAGTCAACCCTTGTTGATCTGATCCATTCCACTGCAGCTCTTGCAGCATTTTTAAGGTTATTTTCCTGTTGCAAGGCCAATCTCAGCCCCAGCCTCAAGTGTTTCGCAGCCTCCAGCAGGTTTTCATCCAGGGTTGCCTCGTGTTTAACTTCATCAACTCTAAACAGCTGACAGAGACCGTCAGGTCCATGGGATTTTATTTAGGGTTATTAAGGAGTAGGAACGCATACCACACCTTTTCATTTTTAATTCTTAAAAGAACATGCTTCCCTTTCCTTCCATTTTACAATAATGCACTACACTGTGGTGGCCTATGTGGTAAAACCCAAGCAGAACACATTGCAGCTTGCAGTTGTTACGTGACAATTAGTGGAAAGGTTCCGATTATACGTGGCAGATCCTGATTTAATGGTGCTCCCTCTGCTGTCCCTGAATCAATCAATTTGCAGGAAATTATCTTAACTTGGGGGCAAGAGAGAATGCAGCGCAGTCCAACACAAACGCTGAAACGTGCCCCTAATATCAGCAGCTTAGCTGTGGGCGCCAACTCCCCTTTGACTGCATGTGAATTAAAGAAAAATAGAACTTGTTTAAGGGGGCTACTCTTTTTATCTGCCGCTTGTTGCGACCTCCTCTTAAAATGCCGCCCTGGGCAACCGCCATTGGAGCTTATGTCAAAAAACCACCGGTGCAATTTGTTTTGGAAGCCACGGCTTACGAAGCACATCTGTGCAAAAGCCCAACGTCTCTAAATCTCAATAATGGTTTGGCTTTAAGTGTACTTCACATCCTGCAGCATGATGCAGTCAGCCTTATTGCTACCAAAATGTACACAAGGAAAGTAAATGCACTCTGAAATCACTTCCCTTTGTGTAGACCAGCACCTCCATTTGCCAGAGTGACTGAATCGGAACAAGGAAACAAATCTGCCAGGCCTCCGGTGTCGAAAGTTCGGCCCTTGATGGACGAGAGCAGAAAGATAGATGACAGGACCCTTGTATCCCCCGTAAGAACTGAGAGGTAATAAAAAAAATATATATCTTTTGTCTTTATATATATATATATATATAAACTTGCTTATGTGGAAAAACATATGCTTTTCTTCCAACTTAAAAAAACAAATATAGGTTTCTTCCATGCATATTTTTGAATGTGTCACTTTAAGCTGTCGTGTATTGTCTCAGCATGCCTCCGGAGTGCAGTTCTCCACCTAAACTTCGTCCGCTGAAGAAAAAGACCTCCTGGTCCCCTGAATGGAGGATGTCTGTATCAACAAGTTCCTCCATGCTGGATATACCATCTGGTTTCGGAAAGTCCCGCTCTGCACAGAACCTATCTACAGACTGTACGTTCTTCTTCCTTATTTGATCCTGTTCCTAGAATTTCTGACTCCGGCTTTGCAGACACAATTAACATTTCCACCAGGTTGCGTTTGCGGTGCAGATAATCTGATATCTTCGTCTTCATGCATGATTTACCCTTAATCATGCTAAGTTAATCAATTTGCAGATGTTAGATTATCTCCAGGAGTAATCCAATATGTGCACGTAACAAACGAAGCGTATATTTCTTTGAAAAAGTCACAGTGTTTTCTTATCTCTTCTTTTCTAGCTTCTCGCTCCCCTGTGCCCTCTAGCGTCCAAAGGGAGCTGCAGAAGAGACCCCAGCAGCTGCTTTTGACTAGCAACACGTCCAAACCTTCTTTTTGCTTCTCCTCTCCCTCCTCGGGGTCTCCCCACACCCCGCCGTCGCCCCCACCGTGGGAGTGCTCCAAACTAAAGCCGCAGCACTCCTACATGAACCCCACGGCTAGCTCCGAGGCCAAACGCAGCCGATCCACCTCTCCGAGAGAGAGCCTCCAGCCTTGCTCTCCGCCTCGCTCCCCGCGCTTCCCTGAAGGCCGCCGGTCACCCGGGGAGCTGGAGCCGGAGTCCGGCTGTCTCTCTCCACCTTCTGTCACCGAGTCGTCGGCTTCAAAAAGCCCCTCTCTGGCTCCCTCTCATCACGCAGCAGCCCGTTTGACCCAGAACGCCCAGCTCTCTCGGATCCCGCTCCCGAAGCAGCCTCTGAGCCCTCGGAGCAGTCTGTGCCTGGACGGGAAGGCCGTCCCGGGTTGCTCTGCGTCCGGGCTCAGGGCTTCCGCCTCTACGGTGGACGTTCGCTGCGATCCTTCGCCGTCTCCCGATAAAACGCGAGGTCAGAAACCACAAGAGAGACGTTGAAAGAGTTGCATGCTTAGCCGAGGAGCTGAAACACCTAACAGCATGTCTGCATCTCTACTGTTTTTCAGCACGGGGCAGACAGCTCTCGTTAAGTTTTGATCCTTCGTTACCAAGTTCTCTGCCAGTGAGGCAGAAAAGAGACACCTTCCCTGAGAGGTAAAGAAGCAAGAGCAGCGGCGTTGTATTGCAGGGTTATTTAGACCTCTTTAACTGCTACACATTTCCTCACATTATAGCTGCAAACTTTCATTTATTTTCTTAGAAGTTTCTGCAGCAACCAAACAATTAGGCGTATGCACAACTGTGACATCCATATAAAAATGATATATGGTTTCCAAAATCTGGAAAGCATGCACCGTATTTGTTTTGGACAGACTTGCTTTCAGAGTAGCCCTGGATGTAACTCCATCTATTGTCTCATTAACTCTGAGAAGCTTGCCTGTCTCTGCTGAAGAAGAGCATCCTCACAGCATGATGGTGCCACCACCGTGTCTCACAGTGGGGGCGGTGTGCAGTGGTAGTTTTTCACCACAGAGGTTTTTGCATGTAGGCTGAAAATAAAGAATTCAGGAGCCACAAAATTAAAATAAAATGATCGGCCAAAAACTTCTTCATGAGGCCATTTGTTCAATATTGTTGCCTTACAAGCCTCCTTCCACAGAGGAGCTAGATTTGTACTAAAAGTAAATTAAACATTGGGGTGACTTCTGAGGCAACTGGTTGCCCTGGATTTCATCCAGTGGTGTCAGAATAAAGAGGGAATTGTAAAAATTGATTAGGCAGTTTTCAGAGTTTTATTTCAAATACATTTGGATAACTATGTATAGTTTTCCTTTTCACTTCAGTCATGTCTTACTTTGTGATGATCTATCCCAGAAAATACCAATAAAACAAATTGAGTTTGTGGTTTTAAACAGTCTGGGAACACTTCCATTTTGGGTACTTTTATCTTTTTAATTATGTTAATTTTCATACAGTTGGAACAACATTAGTTAACATACACGTTTAACATTTATTCCCCAGCGTTAGGGAGGGAGGTCAGGTGGCCAAACAGCGCCCTCTGGTGTCTGAAGAGGACAGCACGTTGAGCACACAGCCAGGTTTGACCTCTCGGAATTCAAATTTTCTTCATCGCTGCATCTCTTTTATGCCTTTTCTTTGTCTCTTTATCTCTGATTAATGACCCTTTGTTTACGTCTGCCCTTTTGATTGAACTCAAATCTTTTTTTTGTCCCAGAATCTGCATGCAGGATCTTTAGGGCATTTAAAAGCCTTTTAGGAGGGTGCCCTCTTTTTGTTTTTGTTTGGTGTGAACTTATGTAATTTGCAAAGAGATTGCACTGCATGCACTATAAGCTGCTGGTGTGTTACTTTTCATTATCTCACAACAAAGGCTTAGTTACTTCAGGCCCAATGGTCCACTTTGCTCTCATGTCGTAACAATACAATCAAAGCAAATAAAAGCAGCAGAAGACGATTTTGCAAAAAACTAAAAAATTTCTGCAAAACATCCCAGCATACTTTCCTCCACTCTAAACCGCCCTTAGAGAGAAATATGTTTTTTTTTTTCCATTTCATTTGCAAAAAACACCAAAAGTGGAAAAACGCCATGGAGTGACGACTGGAAGAGTTCGGGTGTGAAATTAATTTTTCTCACCTTCGCCGCTCCCACAGCTACTCCTCTCTTTAACGC
This sequence comes from Fundulus heteroclitus, assembly GCF_011125445.2. Classification (NCBI taxonomy): domain Eukaryota; kingdom Metazoa; phylum Chordata; class Actinopteri; order Cyprinodontiformes; family Fundulidae; genus Fundulus; species Fundulus heteroclitus. Next base: position 501,003 of record NW_023397208.1, on the reverse strand, counting down.
CCTTCAGGCTCACTGTTCTCTCTCTGCTTGGCTCAGTAACAGAGCGTGCCCATGAACACGTGCTGGAAGGAAGGTACCCGTGTTCGAGCGCGCTCTGATTTGCGGCTGCGCTGCGATAAACTTCAAAGTCGTTCTCTCCATCTTCTCGCCGCAGATCACTCAGTCACCTTGGAGACTTGCAGGCAAGCCGTCACCGATCTGCGCCAGAGTCTGCGGGAAGCCGTCGTTCTCTACACAGCGGTGAGTCGGTTCAGAGAGTGTGGAAGTAGTAAGAGAGCGTCTGAAGAAGACGGCACCTTGAGCACACAGCCAGGGACTAAAGGGAGGGACTAGAGAGAAAAATAAGGTGAAAATAAATACGTGGGTCAAAACCTCAGAGATGGGACGTTTTCTGAAGGAAATAAAACCAAGCAAATGGATCCCATGTAGATAACGGACTTTTATTTGCATCTTTGAATGAAAGAAGCTGAAGCAGCGGCCCACAAGGTTGTTTCTGTTGACCTTTCATGATCCCAGCTTATCCACACTTCCTGTAGTCACCTGGCTGCTTCATCTTGATCCCGATTTTTCCAAAACATATCTCCACTGATTTTTAAATCGTTTACCTTTTTTTTTTTTGTTTTGTCTGTGACAAGCTGAGTTTGCTTTCCTCTCTATCAGTGAGAGATGTGCTAAATGAACAGTTGTAGAGGTGCCCTAGAGGTGAACTTTACTGTATAATTCCAATAGTTTATTCATTTTAGACCTGTATTCGTAGAGTTCTGGTGCCTTTTGATGAATCTTTATTAATGTGTGCAGGTAGATGGATATTTTTATTCTAGAGCGTGTAATGAAGATCCCTGAAGCTCTTTCGCCGTCAAATAAGGGGGCTTCGTATAGCCTATTTGAGTGTAGAGGCAGTTTTTTTTTGTTTGGTCTTCCTTAATTCTCAGACTGGGTGTGGTCTCCACTGTAAAAGTAAACCGATTTTAAACTCATGACAACACATCCACATGAAAACCTAGCAGACAAGACTCAATCTTCTAAGACTATAGTCCAGACTATAGCATCCCTAAATAAAACCCCACAATATTTACTCATTGACTAAGCTCAGTTATTTTATTTTTTAATGTTGTTGTGACTTTGATTTGGGTATAAAATCAAATTTTTTTTGTTCCAGTGTCTCTTCATTTTTAATATACCACATATAGTGTCCCCTTGTGAAATTCAGAAAATGATTCATTAATTTCTCAGATCTAACTTTAATTACTTTAATGACCTGTTTATTAGATTAGATAGACCATCTCTTTCACAGTTAAAAATATCAGACAGACTGCTATAATACTCCTGTACAAAAGCTACATTATACTTACTTCTAACTCCCAATAGATTTTACGTTCTGGGTTTTATTCCCTCTCTAATTTGACAACGAAAGTTCAGAGTGGCCATGATCCAGGTTATCTTCCAAGGCTTCCCCCCCCCCCCAAACATACTGCTGTTCGTATTTTGAGTCACAGGCCAAAGATTTGTTAGCTGTACTTCATGTAAGAAAAAAAAACAAAACTAGAAAGTTGGCAGTACAACTAGTAGTTGCCCTGTTAAAGGAGCCTCCTCCTGAGCTGTGGCTCTGTGCAGCTCCTCCTGAGTTACCACTTGGCTTCTTCTTAATCCTGTCCTCGCTCGCCTGTCGGCTTGAGAGGACGGCCATGTTTCGGTTGATTTTAAAAAGATATTTCCTGCTCACACGCTGGATCTTCTTGTGTGCGTGACGTCTTTGGCTCTTCTCGTAATGCCCATTTAAAACATTTTGGCATGAGGTGTAGAGTGTGAGAAAAAGTGCAGATTCAAAATTCATTGGGGATGACTGGAGCCTTTTTTTTTCTTCTGAAGTCGAGGCTTTTCCAAACCGGTTTCGCAACTTAAATGATGTATTTATGTTTCAGCTGCATCGCAAACTGTGGCTGCATGACCTGAGAAGTTAAAGCGTCCCACCACGCCAAGTTTAACTTGACACATTGTAAAAATCGGTTCATCTTACCTGTTGAACATAACGTACACAATGTTCTATCTATGATCTAAAGAACAGGAACGGACAATATGACAGGCTGGATGCATGTGTACATCCATCTCCCTCCACGTGTCCGAATGACCGGCCTACTCTGTGTTTTTACCACAGTTACTTAAAAGCGACCAGCCGCAGAGCGAAGACCAGGTGGAGATGAGGAACCTCCTGTCCGAGGCCCTGTTCAGGGTTAAGGCCGAGCTGGACGCGCTGCCTCTCACTTCCTCCCCGAGCGAGGGCCCCCCAGCGGCCCCGGCGTTAAACTGCGACGGAGACAAAGCCTTGGCTCTGCTGGAGCAGTACACCGAGCTGCTGCTGAAATCCGTGGAGAGGAGGCTGGACACCAAGACGTGAACAGATGGGCTCCTGTTCAGTAGCTGCATGCGCTGGGAGGAGACTCACGCATGGAGAGGCAACAGCACTACTGGGAACGGCACCTTTTCCTGCTTGCACATTTGCACAAAATGCAAACGTTTTATGCACACGCTGAAAAATCCTAATGTTTGGAGAACACGGGGAGAATATTTGCTGAATACGAAGCACTGAAATAGTATTTAGTTTTAGGATTTTACTGTACAGCTGCCTTACTTTTTACATTGCAGTCGTTTGTCTTTGTAGGTGACATGCTCAACGTTTTAAATCACATTACAGCGTTGGGATAAATTACAAACCTGACTGCTGGAACAGTTGGTAGTTTGACAGGTGGTTGGAGGTCTAAGGGGGGTAAATACACAGCATTCAAACTCGCAAAGCATCCGAAACTCCAGTACAAATTAAAAGAAAAGTTACCGGGATAAAACTTTAGAGAAAATGTGTTTATTATAATGTTTAGGGTTTGTGCTAAACTGTAAAAAATTATTTTTACATGCAAGTTGTATTTCGAGAAATACATTCATGTGAAAAAAAAAAATTGCGTTGTTCCTAGATTTCAGAGTCATTTGGCAGAAATGCGTCTTCTACTGATAACAGAGTGCAGGAAGTCAGCAGAGGAAGCTCTGTTTGATATATCGGGTCAACAGGTTCTTTATCATGGCTGAAAGAGGCACAATCTCAGCGCAGCTCCTACTCTATAATGACCACTTTTCTTCATCCAGACCCTGTTTATACAATTATGTTGATTTTTATGCTGTGAGGGTTTTTATTATTATTATTTTTGTATTTTTCTGAAAGAGCTTGTTTTAATCTGTGTACAGCTTGAACTTGCTGCTCTGTACCCTGTAAAATAAACTGAAAGCTGAACCTTTTCCTGGTCTAATGTGTAGGTAATGATGCTCCCACTTCACAGAACACCGTGGTTGCACATGTTTACTTCACTGGAACATCAGAGTTAGTGACTTTTTATTTAATACACAACATAATGTAAACAATTAAACTCTTCAAACAGATAAATAGAAATTTATTAAATGGTTAATTTTACTACAGAGGCTGCAGTTTGCGCTTATTGCAGCTCCATGTCAGACAGATGTATCCATTGTTGATACATTATGAAAAAGAGAAGAGAAATATTTTGCATGTCAAATATTGTATGGATATTTGCACATTTTCATGCATTGAAAACAACTAGTTGAATTTGCCCAAAATAATAGAAAACACTTTAGTTATTCAGCTTTTTGTCGTTGCAATGCTGTTATAAAATTATGGTTTAATATATACAGTTTTTATGGGTGGCAGGATTTTATTTTAACTGGTGTTTGTCCAGTTCCTCCAACTTTTAATAAATATTGTCGGATTTTGTGTCAAGATCAGAAAAATATCAGATTATTATTATTTTCATGTTAAATTGTTGAAATAGCAAGACTACTATTAGTTCAGACAGACCAGTTCGATTAATGACCCCTAAAATTAAACACATACTATTTGACCCAACAAATATGTAAAAGTTAAACAAAATAAGCTTATAATTCTGAGAAAATATCTAAGTGAAAATGTGATACATATAAGTTTTTTTTACTTGTACTTTTAGTCAGTTGCTTTTTCAAGTGTAAAATAAAAATAAAAACAGCAAAAACCTTTCAAATTCAAGCATATTTTTTGTTTCAGTCATGTTTTTTTTTTTTTCTTCTGAGCGCACAGGTGTCCAAAAATCTGCTGCAGGTCGGTCGGCTCCTCAGGGAAGCGTCTCCACGTTGACGTAAGTGAGGACGACGTCGTTCAGGATGTTGATCCGGTCGATCTGGTTCAGCTCTCGGACGCGGTGGCGGAACTCGAACAACGGGATGTTGTTCACCGCCACCCTGAAGGTCTCGGGGGTGCACAGGATCTTCATCTGAGGGGACACAAAGCCACAGGGCAGCACGTTCAGCCAAAACGGCATGGTCCATGAAGTTGGTCGCCCAGTTGAGAGCAAAAAACATCCACAAAAAAATCTCAGTCACTAGCTTCAGTGAGACACACGTCTGTGTTCTGCCACCCCTATTCCCAATAACACCGCAGACAGAAGCGCTGCTGGACACGGCTCCTCAGACTGGACGCCTCTTGGTTGTTACATGTAATTATTATTGATGTTAAGGAGCAACATGAGACCCCCACTGACCTCCAAGAGCCTCCCTGCAGTAAAGCAGCACTCTTATCTAGGATCCGGCTGCACAATCGACTTTCCAACCCTTTCCATCTTTTCCAAACGTTAGCCTGACATTAACCATGAGAAAGTAAACCTAGAGTCAGTTACATTCTGTACACCACTGATAGCCTAATGCAGCATTACAGTTAAATTTTTTGCAAATTCTGGCGCCATTTAAGAGATCCTGGGGGTATGTTTGTTTCTTATTGTGAGTTATATTAGCAGTGCCACATTTAATTTGGTTTAATCTAACAAACAGTGTCCCTTTCAGAGGAGTAAAAACATTATCTATAGTAGTTCACTTATTCGGTGACTCTGGTTTTCTCACCTCAAAAGAGCTCCCAGGAGCGAAAGGGAAGGGTCCCTTAAGGTCCCTCTCTTCCGGGCCCCAGCGGTCGCCCACTTTGTGGTTCCGGACCACCACCTGCTTGCCCCCCTCGTTAAAGCGCGGGTTGATGTGAAAGGCAATGTCATTGCCTCTCAGGAAGTTCACTGTGAACCTATAGGGGAACCAGGCCGCGTAGATTTAATCCCATTATTTATCTCCACAAACATTTCTGCTCACTATCGCGCATGTCAATAAATGTCATGGCAGCCACAAACACCTTTGGGTTTTACACTGGGGTTCAACAGGACAGACCGACACATAGTGGTGCATAGATGGGAGGAGGAAGAATGCGTGCGTTTCCTTGTTTTTGCAAATAAAAATAAAAATCTTCAAAGTCTATGCATTTCTGTTTGTCTCTGTTACCCTGATACCCCTAAATAAACTCCAGTGCAACACCTGCCTCAGAGGATTGTTGGAGAAAACACAAGTGAATAGAGACAATTATGAAGGCCAAGGAACATAGCAGCCAGTTGAGGAGGAAAGTTGTGGAGAGATATTTCCACTATGGGGGCAATAAAGTATGATCTAACGTTTAAAACTGTGTTAAGCGATAAAACAGTATCCTTCATATCTAATATCCATCAGAAATTGAAAAGGTATTGCACAACTGCAAGCCTGCAATGACATAAACCTGAAAGACCAGGCATCCAGAGTGCTAACTGGAGAAAAACCCAAAACAGCCACGGTAACTCTGGGGTAGTTGTAGATATCAACAGCTCAGGAGGGAGAGTCTTTCAAAAGGACAACTACCATGTTAGGCGATCACTTCAGAAATCTGGCATTTAGGGTAAAGTGACAAGAAGAAAGCCATTGTTGAAATCAAGGTGCGGAAACTACAGCTTGCCATAAACCATTGACCAAAATTAGACTTGTTGCCCCCCTCTCTCTGAAATACGGTGGTGGCAGCATCATGATGCGGGCATGCATTTCTTCTCCCCTACCTTCCCTGCAAACTAGGCAAATGTGAGATTTAAGATAAAAAGATATAGATAAAAGGCATAAAGAAAACTATTTATGGATAAACGTGAACAAAAAATTATCAAATCAGTAAACAAAGCTTGTTTAGTTCCGTTAAATAAGTTAAATCTCAAGTTAAATTTGGGCTAGATCTGGGGGTGAGAAAAACTCATTTTCTGCATATTCGAACAGCCTTGAGAAAACCATCTATGGACATTGTTTGTTTGGATGGCTGCTTTGGTCTGTCACGTCAAATCCCAATGAAACACATTAAAAGGTGTTTGTGGCCAGACAAAACGGGGGGAAAAAGTTAAAAAGCAGTGACTTCTTCCATAAGTCACTGCACACTCGATGGAGCCTCACATTTTGGCATTAGGTTTGACATAGCCCAGGATCGTCATCATCATTTTGTCATACACTCCTCGGGCCAGGTTTAAGTTGTACGGCACACTCTGCAGAGTGAGAGAGAAGCATGATGAAGCCTCACGAAAAGCACGGCAACAACACTGCGTTGTAGGTGTGAGTCGGCTCTCTCGTGTGTACTCACCATAGGTCCAGATGTGGGGGGGAGCCAGTGTGGCGGCATCATAGATGGGTTCTGTCCAGGCCATCCTGACTGTCCTGGGTTATAGGGCCAGCCAGGGTGAGCAGGCCAGCCTGGTACGCTTGGGTGGATGGTGGCAGCAGGAGAAACAGCAGGAGCTGGAGCAGGAACCTGAGCTTGGACCGGCGCCGGCTGCTGGGGCGGCTGATACTGAGTGACTGGCCAACACGGCTGACAGGGCTGCTGACCGGCCGGAGACGGGACCTGAAACGGCGCCGGGACCACGGCTGCGGTCGGCGCGGGTGGTGTTACGACTTGACTTGGAGCCGGAACTGAAATTTGAGCGGGAACAGACACCGGAGGTGGTTGCGAAGCGGGCCAGCAGGCAGTGTTTGGTTGGCCGGTCCAGCACGGCACAGACTGGGTGGGCTGCCCAGGCCACGCAGGGAACCCGGCTCCGGAGGGCGGCAGGTTGGGCCAGAGGTTTCCGGTCTGTGGAGCAGAACCAGAGGACGGGCAGCTGCCACAAAGAGCGTCAGCATGCTGGGACGGAGGAGAGGGGGGCGAGGGAGAGAGAGGGGGGTCAGGAGCCAGCAGGGAGATACGTGGAAGAGACAGAGTGGACAAGATGGAAGATACCAACTTGCAGATGCAAACATAAGCAAACAATTAGGCATTTATTTTCACAGAAAGGGAAGAAATGTATCATTCTTACCAGTGTGGAGATCTGAGAATTTGATGGGCTACTTACATCCATGCTGCCTATCAGAGCAAAACTGGGTTCAGTCGATTTATTTTAGCTTCTGTTTTCTTTCGAAAATAAAATAGAGACACAAAAAACAATACATATTCAGTGAAATAACTGGAAACAATGAATTTTCTTGAATATTATTTTTTTGTCGATGCATAATTATAAACTACAGCTTCACAGAGCAGAGCGGAAATAATTTGACCACAGTCCCAGCTGGTCAGGGGATTGATGCATCAGCAAACATTCCTCCGAAGAATTATGTAATAATCAAAATCTGCTACACCTACTGATTTAGGTCTATAGTTCCAGTTTTTTTTGGGGGGTGCTCGGATTAGACACCCTACAAGCATTCACTTTTTCTAAAGCTGATTAATTAAAGAAGTAACAACTATTTTCTATTCCTGCACACAGTCAGCCGGGCTTTTATGGTTTATATTCTGTGTAATACTTGATACTTAACACACTTAATTAGGTGTATGAAACAAAAGTGTGTGAGATTTTAATATGTCTGTATCAGGGTAGGTTGAAGAAGAAAATCAGTCAGAATGGCTTTGCTGTTGTTGTATAATAAAGCCTCATCTTAAATGTTGCACTTCATTTTAGTTCAACAAGCGCTGAATGTTAAATTTACAATGGTCTTGCCATACTCATCACTGGGGTTTTGACGTATCAGTTCAGTCCTTGCATTGAGTCTCTGACTTATTTCTTGCATTGGGTATTTTATCAGTGTTAGTCTTGCCTCTGGGTTCATTATTCACCTTCCATCAGTCCCCTCCACAGTTGTTCCAAACTCCCCGATCCAAGTCTACCGGCATCACATGCCATTCTCCACCCTCGCCTCAGTATTTAAGCGCACTGGTTTTTATCTTTTGCTTCTGGTTCTTTCTGCCTTGCTCTCCATGTGACAGCCTTATAAGTGTTCTTTGTTGTGTCAATATTATGTCCTCTATCATCGGTTTCTGCACCTTGCTCACCACAACACAACACGACACATAGCAGTTTTACTCAGTGACATTCATCAGACTTTCCTATCTTTGTGCCATTACGATTATTTCTGTTTTCTAAATGCAAAAGTAACAAGGAAGAGATTTTCTCTTTTTTTTTTTTTTTAGATTTGATAACTTACTTTTAATTCAGAAGTTCAGACACACGGGACAGACACCTATGGACAACTTAGAGAGAACCATTAACCTTTGTTAACCTCAGTGGAAGGAAGCTGGAGTACCCAGGGAGAACCCATGTATGCACAAGGAGAACAAGCAAACTCCATTCAGAAAAACACCATGTCGAACCCAGTTCAATCCCAGGACCTTCATTGCTGCAAGGTCACAGAGCTACTAACTGTGCCACTGGGCAGACCTACACCACAGGACATGTCTGCAGAAATTTGACATTCACAAACAATGACCTGTTTTTTTCCCTTTCTAGAGTAATGGCGTGTTTCTCTGTGGATAATAATACTCTTTAACTAGCTTCAGCCAGCATCTTCGGTACATCTTTATGTTTTGTTATTGGGTAAATAAAAGCGTTTTACACTGAAACACATTAACATCTGTGATGTCGAACCTTTCTCCTTCTTGCACCACATGATAGCTGGACATTTGTCACCACTAACCACCTATTGATATGCTTGTTTAAACAGAAAAATGTGGCACCATCAGCAATCTGGAAATTGTTACAACATTGAACTAGACTTGTGGAGTTCAAAAGTTCTCTTCCTTCTATCTTAGCTGACTTCATGAGATTTCTGCATGATATCAGACTCAGACTTTGGGAGTTCATCCATAGGATGCTTCCAAAGCCAGCTCATGATCATTTTGGCACACTTATTTTTATATGTGAAGTCAGTTTATTTAATCTTCTGATGTTAAAAAGGCAATTAATAGTTATCTAAAATAAATATCTCACTCTTCTGTCATTTAGGAAATATAAATATTTTTGGTCATTCCAACTAACTTAAAACAAGAAAGGTTAAGAGTAAGTCTGTGGAAAAAAAAAACATGGTTATGCGTTTTTTATACACTGTCTGCAAATATCTGGTATAAGCTGGATGTCATTATGTTTGATGTAATTTGTTTTTAAGTTTTGTATTTTAGTCATTTCGTTTTTCATGTCGCAGTCTTTACTCTATTTTCCATTTTCCCATTCACAATAATTTAGTTCCTCATATTCATGTTGTCATTGCATTGAATTAGCTGAACCTTTCTTCCCTTGCTGCTATATGAAGGTAACACAAAACTTTTCTGACAATGCTCATACAATGTAAATAGGAATTATGTATGCTAAGAATAATCTTTCGGCGTTGCTGCAGATATTTTATTTCAATAAAGACATTTCTTCCAGAGAAACAGAGAAGAACGTGCATTACCTTTCTTTGCGTCTGGTCCTCAGGTGAACACGGGAGCAGGCTGCGGGTTCTGCTGTGGTTCAGGATGTTTGACTGCGGTCGACCACAAAGAAAAAGCCTTTTATAGCCTCAAATCCTCACACCCCCAGGCCCCTCCTCGCATCATCAGTCCCTTGCCAGACAAGAAAAGTCCCTTTTCTATTATCTTTAGGGTAATTTACACACGTTTAGGGCTTAACTGTTGTCATATTTTAATCAAGCAACTTTGAATGGTCTTAAAATAATAATAAAAAAAACCCGCAGGCACAGAAACAAACAAACAAACAAAGCAACAAAATAGAATCCGTACAATTTTTTACATCTAGTTGTGAATCATGTAAACACGCCGAACAATTCAACGTACTTTGGATGAAGTATTGTTCTTCTAGAAGAATTTATCTTTATTTTCCTAACCAAAGTCTGAAGACAGCACAATGAATTGTTTTTCATGCTGACGGCTGTCCATTTCTCCGTTCAGCAGTCATGGGACTGTGAAACACTCGGAGAGTAACACAATTACCGCGGACAGACGAGGAGGTCAGAACCTGGTGCTGTTTGCTCCATAGTCACATGATTCACGTCCCACATTACCTCCTGCTTCACCTCCACATTCATTTCACTGTTTCCCTCCTGGTAGAACTCCAGCTTTTGCTTTAATACTCAATATCATTCCCTTCTCCTCCAGCACTGCTGTGTTCTTCACAAACATGAGAGATTTGCATGGTCAAACTGAGCCAAATCATTTTTTCCCCCCTGTGATTATCCAATAAATCACCGGGGCAACGCCATCATAACAACAAAACACGTGGATTCACACAGTTAATGTGCTTTGCATCACCTCGTTATTAGATTACCTGTCATCTGAGCTGAAAAATGTCTGAAACTGCAAATGCTCTGAGAATGACATAATCTGGCTGCCAGCAGTTCTTCTGCTGCTTTTACATTTTTTTAAACTCCAACTACAGAGAGCTTGGCAGCATGTTTACTGCATCCTTTTCTTTGACCATCATCTCTGAGTCTAAAAGCCTTTTGGCTGGACCTCGACAACAAGAACTGACTGCTGCCGCAACAGCAGTTTGGTAAACAAGGAGAGCAAAGTACTATTACATTGATTTACCTATGCTGTAACAAAAGGAAATTTAATTGAATATGCCAAAGTATTCATCCGTCATGAAATGTTCATAGTTTCACGTCACAGCTGTAAACTTCGCACCATTTTAGTGGGATTTTGTGTGATGGGGCGACATGTGCGTGATTGTGAAGTGGAAAGAAAAGGAATTTTGTGGAAAGGATCAAGCTCAGTCAGACCAGAGGAAGAATACTGAAATGTCCAAGTCTTGTTGTTTTCCTGGAAGGCGATCCTTCGCCCCTGTTTCTTCCAGGATTGTCCTCTATTTAACTTCCGGCAGCCAACAGGTCCATCGTTCAAAGCTCAGGTGGGGGAATCTTTTATCCTCTCAATTGCAAATATGACCTTTACGGAAGAGTGGCAAGAGGAAAGCTTTCGTTGAAAGAAATTCATACGAATTTTAACTTTCAAAAGAAGTGTTAAAAATCAAAAACTGTTGAAGGTGAGAACAAAATTTACAAAATATAACTTTGGGCCTAAACGCAAAACTCTATGTGCGACAGAAGACTAAAGTAGGACATCAGGATCAACTTTACTGGCCATGATTTTGTGGACAATGGTGGAATTTGACTTTAGTTACAAGCCCTCACAGTGTACAGACATTAGGTATAGTATAAAAACATAGAAGAAGTAAAAGTAGACATAAAAGGAGGAGTATGCTCGTGTGTATGTTTTTATAATATGTAAAGAAAAGGAAGGGAAGAGAAGGGAGGTTGTGTGGTGCAATTATGCTTATTTTGTTTTAGAGCAGTGTAGCTGACCACTCAGGCTGTAAGATGTTTATTGTGTTCATCAGAGAGAAAACCTGGGGGAGGAAAGTGTCTCTGTGGCTGCTGGGATTTGCAAATAGTGTTCTGTAGCCCGACCTAAAGGTAAAAGTCTAAATAGTGATTTAGACTTTGTGAATCGGGATTCACAGCAGACATGGTGTTGCTGAGGATGACGAGGTCAGACATCGAGGGGAGAAGATCTCCTCAAGTCTGTTGTCATCTCCACAGCCTTGAGCAGGCTTAGCATCAGGTGGTTGCGACCGTGCCAGCGGAGCAGCTGATCAATTTCCTGTCTTATTTAGACTTGTTGTCACAGTCTGGGAACAGACCAACGACAGCAATGTCATCTACAAACTCCAGGGTCCTCTGAGATCCAGTTATTTGTGCACAGAGAGAAGAGGAGTGTGAAGAGAGCACACCCCTGGGGTGCGCCAGTGCTGATGGTTCTTGAGTGGGAGAAAATGATCCCCTGCATCACCTGCTGCTGCTGCCACTCAGGAAGCTGGTGATCTGGATAACTGGGATGATGGCACAGAATGCCAAACTGAATTACACAAAGAGGATCCTGGCATGAGTGGAAATACACAAAAAAGGTCAGAACGAGCGTAATACCAAGGTTGTGATCTGCTGCATCATCTTGAAAACCCCTATCTCAACAATAAAGCATGATGGTGGCAGCATCATGCTGTGGGAATGCTTTCCTTCAGCATGGACAAGACAGGTGGTCATAGTTAATTGGGAGTCGCATTGAACAAAGTGCAGAGGGCAATCCTGGAACAAAACCCGTTAGAAGCTGCAGAAGATTTAGGACTGGTGCGGGCATCAATGACCCTAAACTTACAACAGCGTCACAATGCAGTGGTTTAGATCAAATCATATGTTGGGGTTAGAATGGCCACACCTGAGTCCAACTGAGAAGCAGTAGCAATACGTGAGAAACTTATCCTTGGAAGAGTCGGTCTTCCACATGTAATCCCAACAATTTACGCTGAAGTTTAGAATTGTGTAAATAAGTGTGAAAAACTTTTACAGGGCACTGCAACGGACTATGCTGGCTTGCGAGATCAAATCTGACAGCAATGCAAACACAAACGCTCCTCTAAGGATCCTTGCCGTCTTCCTTTCTCTGCATATTGCGAGAAGAGATCTTTGCCGGGCAACACTCCCATGCATATGATCCTCAGTTTGTGTCTTGCTTTGTCCCAAACTGGCAACACCAACTTCCTCACCCCCTTATAAGAGCTCGGTTTGGGCTCCGCTGCAGGACTGGTTTGATGAAGAGCTGTGATAGACACATCCTGCACGCATAACAAATATAGCTCAGTTTCAACTTCAGAGCAAATTACAGTGCTTCACTCCAGTCGATGTTTGCCATGTGGTCCTGACATGTGCCTCCGGACGAGAGGGAGAGAGTAATGATGTCACTCGCAGGAGATCTTCTTTTGTTGTTTCAGCCAATGAGGGAAAAAGGAGGGAACCATGAGGCATGCTGCTGTTAGGCAGAAGAGAGCTCTCTGGCAGGAGAAGGGCTTCCCAAAGTGACGACTGAAGCTTTAGCCTCTGATAAGCTCTGGGCCTCGTTCCAGAAACTCTAAGCTCCAAACTCCTCGCACCCTGACTCTTTCTATGCTATCTCTTCATCGTGTCTTTTCTTCTTAAACACACAGTGACCGAATGAGCGAAGGGCAACCGGGGCAGCTCTGCGAGGTAATCCCACGGTGACTGGCGTTTGTGATTTGTTTTGCTTTTGGTCCTTCAGAGACTGAGTGAAAGGTGAAATCAGAGGAAGAGAGAGAGAGTAAAAGATAGTAAGCGTGAGGGAGATGCTTTCAGATGCAACATTGCTGCTGTAGCCATGGGGACAGCAGCATCCTCTTTTTTTTTTCTCTTTAGAGAGACCTGAGTGTTTATGTGTGTTTGTGGGAGTGTCTCTTTCTTGAATGTCACGTAGCCAGATTACTATCACAAGTTACAATGGTGTTGTTCTCCGCACACAAAATCTTGATGTTTCAGCCATAACCAGCAGCATGGTAAACTCATGCTATAGAGCCACGCGCTTCCACGGTCCACCACTAGATGGAGACAATAAAATCTGCCCTGGGGGTGGGAGGGAGACCACCGCTTAACCTCATAAATGTTCTGCTCCTTCTGCACAGCTGAGATGTTCAAAGTAAACGTTGCCATGTATGGGTTTCATAAAGAAGCTTGATGATCAATTGAAGCGCTGACACTGGTAAAAAAAAAAAAAAAAAGATTTTTTTTATTTTCACTTAATACGACTTCCCAAACCCAGTCTAGCCGTCTAGTTACCCTGACACGGGGCACGTTTCTCTTCCCATCACAAGCTTTAGAGGAACCCAGAGCTTCACTTTGCTTGATCCCAGTTCAGAGCAGTTGTGTGCCAGGCTTTTCAAATGGATTTACACTCCTTAAATCTTTTTCACGTTACAGCCACACACCACCATGTATTTTATTTGGATTTTATGTCCGGCATGTCAGAGCATCTGTGTACAAGTCTAGTCAAATTTTCTTTACTGGATTCAATTATGGACTTAAAGTGGACCTTGCTGATACATAAATATGGTTTGGTCTTAACCATTCAATTGCAGCTCGGGCTGTATGTTCTGGGTCACTGTCCTGCTGGAAGGTCATCCTCTGCTTCAATCTCCAGAGTTTTAACAGGTTTTCTTCCAGGATTGCCCTCAGTACTCACAGTGGTTCTGTGCGTCTTCCCATCAGCTCAGACGACTCGCCTGTATGTGCTGTTGAAAAACGTTCCCCACAGCAAGATGCTGCCACCACCATGTTTCAGCAGAAGATTGTGTGTTAAAGGGATAGCAGACGAGCTTCTTCCGGCTTCCAGTTCCGGCAGTGTGCGTGCTCGTTCCTTCCTCTTGCTGCGTGTCTAGTGGTTATGTGTCCAGTTAGTTTCGGTTTCAGCTGTTCACTGTAGCTCATCTTCTCTCACCGTATACTTTGAAAATGGCTGAGAGTCACAAGAAGCAAACTGTCTTGCAGGTTTATGAGAAAAAGAGGAAGACCTCAGTAGAAAGAAACAAGACCAGAGTGTATTTGGGGGATTTTTTTTCATGTGATGCCCCTGAGGAGCGGAAGAGTGGATAATATGGTCTTATGGTCTTACGCATGCTTAGTTAAAAAGTGACTTGGGTGTTTCTGATTTTTATCTCCAGAAAAATCCTCCACTTTGCTTTTAAGGTTGATGTGAATTGTCAAAAAGTGTAGGTCAAAAAGTAACATTTTGGTCTTATCTGACCAGAACGGCATCTTCCACGTGTGTGCCGCGGCCTCTGCATGGCTTTTTAACAATCTTCAAACATACCTTCTATTGCTATCTTTCAACACTGGTGTTCTAGTCGACATTTCTCCTTAAAACAGCAGATTTGTAGAGAGAACAAACAGTTATACCATCCACAGAAATCTACAGACTCCCCTCCACGAGCGATGGGTCTCTACAACTCCTCCAGAGTTACCCTAGCCCTCTTCCCTGCTTCCTCGATTAGTGATCTCCTTGCCCAGGCTGCCAGTCAGGTGTCAGCCGTGTCTCGGTAGCTCTGAGAGTGTCCGGAGCTCAGGATAATGCTGTGTAACCTATCCTCGGCCTTCCAGCTGTGTTCTCTTGATGCTGTTTGTTCACCAATGCTCTCTGATAAACTTAGAGGCTTTCACAGATCAGCTGCATTTATACCGAGCTTTAATTCCCCACAAGCTAACTTTATTTAGAAATGATTTGATTTATGAAGGCAGCAGATTGTACTGAATTTTATTTAAGGGTATCAGAGTACAGGTTATTTTAGATACAGATGTATGCCACACTTTTCCGATTTTGTGCAAAAATAAAACAAAAAAAAAAGTCTGTCTTTTATAATCATGTAGCACTTTGTGATGTCCATAACTGAAAATCCTAATAAATTACATAGAGGTTTGTAGTTTTTGCAGATTATAATCAGCTACTGGAGCCAGAATAGATCCCGTGCTATAAATCACACGGAGTGAGGGTAAAAAAGCGCATCTCCTCCCCGACTCGCCATGTGTTCAGAGGTGAAAAATAGATGTGGGCGTGAAGTGAACCCATGATAAGTCAGGCTTTAGCTGCAAACAGCTCGACCAGTGGGGTGTTCCCATTGCTTGCTGGGGCTCACGTTTCCCAGGAGACTTTTTTTAGGTGGATAAAAGAGGAAGGAATATTCCAAAGTGAATGCCTAACTTTGCATAAATCTGTGGTCGTGTGACATAGGCACCAAATGCTTGGGAGGAAAACTTGGCTTAGAAATTGTCTGCTGGCTAAGAAGGCACAGTGATTGTTTTCCAATAATACAAAAAAAGATGTTATTGCATATTTCACCTGGATCTCGTTCCGACTTGTTGAAGGAGATATCGTGAGGACTTTGCTCACAGTAGGCCAGGCTGATTCAGACTCCTTACTATTCCCTGACTGTAGTCTAGGGAGGAGCCCTGTGCTGCAAACTGGATGTCAGGAAGTGAGATGGAAGATCAATGAGGGCTGTGACACTGTGAGAGCTGGCAGGCGCTTTCACACTGTGTGTGCTCTTTACTGTGGGTCAACAGACTATGTCTGGTCTTATTTAAGGATAGCTAACACATGGAGTCAGGCCTAAATTAACATTTGTTGACTCCTACTTTCAAAAAGACCTGGTTTTATTTTTCATTCTGAAATTTTAAGCTTTGGAGTTTGTTGTTTTTCTTTAACGCAACAGCTTTGATTGTTGCAATGCATTTCATGTCTTTAATATAATAAACAGTTTTTTCCTCTTTTTCCCTGTTAACTCTTTTGAATTAGAAAGTACCCAAAAAACGTTTTTTAAGATCTTTGTTGTTGTGATAACTAATTTGTTTTATCATATCCCCCTTTATTTGCATCAATTTCTCTGGATGTGTGTTTTGCACATCTTTTACTCTGCAGCCCCCAATAGAACAACAATAGAACAATATAACAAATCCTGTTTGTGTCAGGACCAGAACCGGCTAGAGACCTGAAATTCAAGACGGACACGGCGTTGCCTTTCAGTAACGGAAGCAGGATGCTGTGCCTGCTGTGAGGTTATAAGACTTAGACTTAGACTTAGACAACTTTATTTGTCATTTTGTATGCACAGAGTGCGTACAGAACGAAATTTTCGTTGCAAGGAAGCATGAAGCAGGTGTGCGGAATGAGCTGCAGAGAGGCAGGCTGGCTGGTGTAGCGAATAAGACTGATGACAAGAGGTAGAGGAGATAGGGCAGAATGCAGTCAGTAGACAGGCCAGATTATGACAACGTGGTCTCATTATAAATACAGTGTCATGATCCACTGGTGTTTGTGTTTTTGTCTTCATTTTATGTTTGTGTTCTGATCATTTCAGGTTTTTATTGTTGAATTGTGCTTTTCGTATTTAGTTAATTGCTCTGGGTTTGTCTTTCGCTACTCATTTATTTCTTGTGTTCTGTTTGTCCACACTTATCTTTTCTCTTGTGTTATTGTTATTGTCAACCACCACAAATCATGACATGCAGCTGCTCTGTGAAGGCCTCACTGGTTTGTTAGAGAACATTGGTGAACAGACAGCATCATGGAGACAGAGGAACAACATAGACAGGCCAGGTTTACAGTTTAGGGGAGATTTGGTGCAGATTTTGGATGTAAACAGCATCCCAAGCCTAAATAGGTCTCATAAGAATCTATATTCTGAAAAGAGGAAAAACATGGCACAACCATCCACCTGAAATGACCAGTCAGGCAAGAAGAAATGTTCTTTATTCTTGTACACCCCCTATTGTGCATTTATTCTTGTAATTTCCTTCCCAAATAAATTGTATTTTGGGTCATTGTAGAATTAAGAAAATTAATTAGTGGCTGCAGAGGAGTAAATTTCCACAAAAAAAACTCTGAAATTTGGAAATAGATTTTACAGGTTTGCAAGAAAACAACCTGGATGTTCTCTGATGTCGAAAAGTCGTACAGTTCTGACAAAAACAATATTTTCCACAAATTAAGATCTCCATTTCTTATATTAAAACGGGTATATATCTGACATTGTGAAGTCAGAAATTTGAGTAATCATTTGGATCATCTCGTGTCCCCCATTTTGGGAACCCCCGGTGTATTGCACAAATGCACAAAAGAAATGTATCTTTGCGTTTTTAATATGACAAAAAACGAGTCCTTACTTAAGATCTTCCCCTTAGAGTTTTCTAAACAGTTCCTATGTTTAGGTCAGCAGCAGTTGTAACCTTACTGCAATACTTCCTATAATTATGCACCTGTACACTTTCGAGAAATTAACGCAACAAAATCCCCTGGACATCTTTTCCCCCCCTAATGATTGCTGTGAAGGAAATCAACAGGAAACGACTCTCTCACTTTAAGCCCCTGGCACAAACGTGAACCTTGTAGTCGTACAGTATCCGTGAGTGGAAAGCGCGTCTCTGTGGTGCGGCACGGTACAGGTGCTCCACATATCCAGTCAGCTCTCCGCCCTTCTCTGCGCTCATTCGCTCTCCCCAGCAGCCCGGATGTAGCGCACAGGACCGCACAGTCCTCCACTCAAGAGATAATAACATGGCGCTGGCAGACACATAACGGTGCTCATCCCTCTGACAATATGTGCAAGAGCAGACCAAATACAAGCCGACGGGACATGTGAGCTCTTCGACCCCCAGCACAAGCAGGTAGGTGCGGAGGAGGATGTTAGAAAGACGCGCTTTGACGATGCGATTATGGTTGAATCAAGGAAAAATGTGCCTGCTGCTACCTTTTTTTTTTTTTGGTTGGGAGGGGGGGTAAAAAAGCCGCTTTGCTGAGGCGAAACGCTTGTCCGAGGGTTTAGTTTGCGTCTCCGGCTCGCTGTCCGCGGGGTTAGGTTCCCCTCCCTCCCGCTCCATGCTGAAAACAGCAGTGTCATTCTGGGCTGGTTTGCGTCGCCGCTTACGATGCGTCCGTGCAGAAATAAATCTGTCATTTTCTAGTGCATGTGTGTGATCATGGCTGGCAGGCAGCTCCGTGCGTCGGCCTCTGTCCTTGGTGTTGAAACGGGCGGGCAGCACACCTATAATGCACGGTGCGAACACTTCCCGATGCCCCCCCCCCACCCGGCTGTCTGAAAAACCAACCCACTAATGCTAAAACCCACAGGGATTGTTATCAATGCTTGGAGGTCGAAGAGGGAAAAAAAAATAAATAAAAAAAATAACCCACTACAACCTGATAGTATGTGAGTGCGCGTATGCCCTTGTTGCGATATGCATTTATTTACGCACAAGAGCATCTCTCTATATTCACTGCTGCACCAAGCACTGAATATCACAGTGCAAAGCATTTGATTGCTCGGTTATCGTTTTTTTTTTTTGGTGCTAAATCTTGCAGACAGCCTTGGTTTGAGTGTGCTGTGGCTAATGCAGGCCAGGTAGGGGCAGGAACAGATGGCCTGTTTTCAACTTCAGTCTGGATAAGAACGTGTAGACGAAAATTAAAAGTGGTGGCTTGGCACTCTGTGCAGGGGTTCCTCTCCCTAAGCTCCTAATTGCCCTAATAGCAGCACTGATCATAGGGGAGACAATAACAGGCTGTCACCAGCCTCTAAACGTGGCACGGAGACCGCTGAAGGTGATGTAAATATAAAGGAGGCTAACTCAGACCTCGAGACACATGATTGGTCTAAGGTGAGGTTCTTTACCAGGAGCAGATAGTAGACTACACCATTGTCTGATTAGCAAAAAAAAAAAAAAAAAAAGCTACTATTAACATTTTTAAACTTACAAAGTTTATATTTTTCCTTTTGCTTGTTTTTTCCCCCAATCAAGGACTGATCAGCCAAATTTTGGCACCCATCAGTCGGCCAGAGAATTTACGATGCCAATTTTCCTTTGATTGACTCTGATAAAGGGGATGACGTAATTATTTGTCCTGCTCATTAGATATATCCAACCTTACTTTGTAAAGCAATAACAAGTTATTTGTTGCATTTAAAACATAAAATAAAATACATTTTTTTAAATAAAAACCAGATAAGGGACATATGCTTTGATGCATATATATCGGGATAATCTTGTAATTCCTTCATCTTCTGTTGGATTTAAAACCACTACCTCTATCGACGAGTCGACAGCATGTCCTTTTTCTGTATATGATGTTGTTGTTTGGAAAAAATTGGTATCAACTTGTCGAGGGCACACTCACATTGCCGAATTGAGACGCTATTATTTACGATAAAGCAACCCTTGTTCAGATAATTTCTGGACCGGTTCTATTCAGCAGCATCAACGCTTGCTATAACACTATCTGTAGTAGGAGTCAAGTACATAATCTGTTCGGTCTCAGGGGATTTCAGCAAGGTGCATTCAGTATTCGTTGAACATGCCCATTGATGTACGTCTATTTACAGAATGTACGTATCTCTTCACTCCTGACGTGCATTCCCCTTCACACCAAACCCTGACAAGTGCACCTTTAATTTAATCAAACATTATATACAAAACACAGTGGCGTTCCAATACGTTGTGATTGGGTTGCATGATTAGATTTGAAGAGACTTTGTCAATAACCTTCCAGAAAAAAACAAAACAATAAAAAAGCTGCTGAACATGACAAAACTAATGCTATCGCTTACTGTTCATTACACAGTTAACGCACACAAGACTTTGCTTTTAATTTGGTTGTACATTTGTTATAATTAATCAATATGAATTGGTGTGGTCAAACAAAAAAGGGATGCTAGCCTCAATGTAACGTCACCTTTTGCAGCAATCACCGCCAACAAGCAATCTGTGCTCTTCACAGGGAGATGTCTGCTTTTACCGACTGCTGGTTTGTTCTGCTCTTCTTTAGCAAACTGCTGAAGCTGTCTCAGGTCTGAAGGTGGCATCTGCACATTGTGGTTTTCAGATCTTTCCACAGTCGGTCAATAGGATTAGGCACTGGGCTCCAATGTTTTCATTTCAGCCATTTTTGAGAGCTTTTAGTATGGGGTGTTTTATCCTCTTGGAGGATCCTTGACCTTGTTACTGGGGCTGTGCTTTGTTGACCTTGTTGACCTGCACAGACTGAAGTCTCCCCACGCCAGAGGCAGCAAATCAGCATCCTGGGTGGAAGAGGGAGTTGCTGGTCCTGTTGTCCTCAGCTTTGACATGTGTATCTATAATCCTCGTTCTGAGGTCTTCAGCTAGGTCTTGGCCTTGTTTTTTTTTTCCTGTTCCATGATAAGTATGGATCACACATTGACACCAAACATCCCAGTAGCATCTTTGTTCCATTTAAATAAGATGAATGGATTGAGAAAGCTTGAAGCAACTTGTGATCAGAATTAAAATGGAAATGCGTAGGTTGAAATTATAATGTAAGGATTAATTGTGTTCATAGGGGTACCGCCACAGCTGTTCGTACTAAGTCATTGCTTTGGAAAATAATCAATTTATTTACACATTTTCATGAGTTTTTTTTATATATCGTTGTAAAGGAATGCAGGCAAACGTTTGGCTATTGTTCTTCTAATTGTATAATTGCTAGAAGGAATGAAGACGTCACATCCAGAGCTGACTTTTATGGTGAACCTTTGTTTCAACTAATACGGTCAATGGAGATTAATTGATAGAAACGGCACCGGAATGAAGCTCTTCCCGCTAAGAGCCTGCAGCGTTCCTCTTTGGATGCAAGGTTTTCCGTTTCTCTAGTCCCGCTGACTCGCCAAGGAGGGGTTTAAGGGCGCTCTTTGCACGTTCTTCAGAAAATGATCGGGTGTTACTGTAAAACCTGAAGACACTCAGAAGCTGAGTCAATGTGTTGGTCTGCCTTCGCTTGCTTGCACCTTTCCTGTTTAACCACTCAGTGATGTATTCAGTCCCAACGCTTAGCACAACAGCTTTACATAATGATCAAAGCTTGAGGGATGCCAGAGCATGGCTTCAGCCTGCAGTTATAATAATAATAACCTTTGAAGTTATCACAATCCCACAACCTCGTCCTCGTCATACATCGTGCTCCTCTCCTCCTTTTCTCGTCCTCGTTCTCTCTCCGTTTCTCTTGCGCACACCCACACATGCATACACTCGCACGGACCCACTCGAAGGGCCTCTTCTGCTGAACGTTTCTGGATGTGGGGTGAGCACTTGAAAGAGGAAAGTGATAATGAACACATGACAAACTATTTTAGTCCCTACGGCTCGGCACTAGACTGCTCTCCGGTGTCTGTGAGGAGGCAGCCTCTGCTGTTTCCACAGATTCACAATTACATAAGAGTCAGCAGGAGTCGTACGCGGAATAATCTAGCCAGAAGAAGATGAGCTAATGCTGTTCTTCTGTGCTTAAATGTCTCTGATGCAGGTTTCCACTTGAACATTTCCACATTTCGTCGCGCTACACACAAAGCAGTAAATGGTTGTGAAGTAGGAGCAGAATAATGCATGTTAAGAAAAAAAAAATAGTGCGTTTGTATCGAGTCACCTTTACTCTGATCCCACTCAATAAAATCCAGGGCAACTAATAATCTCCAGAAGTCCAGTTATCAGTAAAGAGAGCCGCGTTGTGGTTGATCTTAGTCTGACTCCAGCTGTTCTGCGAACAAAAAGCACAGCCAAGACCAAGAACCACAACAGACGTGTCTGGAATAAAAGTGGGGGAGAAATTCAAAGCGTGGTTACGTTATAAACAATACCTCAAGGTCGAACACCTTCCAGAGAGGTAAAATCCATCCACTGGGAACGGACCGAATATGACCCAACTGCAAACCCGCCAAGACTTGGCCGTCTACCTGAACTGCAAGGAAAGCGTTATTCAGGGGGAAATCCCAGAGGCCCCGCGGTAACTCTGGAGCTGCAGAGAATCACAGCTCAGGTTGGAGAATCTCTTCACATGACTCGTTTTAGTCAAGCATTCCCCCCAATGTGGCGTTTGTCAAAGAGTGGGAGGAAGAAAGTTTGTCACAAGTCTGATAGAGGACTCTAAAAACCTGGACACTTTTGCTCTGGCACCAAAGTATTTTTTTGTGATATTTTCACACCATCCCCTCGGGGAAACTTGGCTTTGGCAGAATCATGCTGGTAGAAAACCTTCCTTCAGCAGCGACAGGAAAGCCGGTCAGAGTTGTTGGGAATATGGATGGAATAACCTAAAAAGACTGGGGTGGAGGGTCACGATTCAGTGAGCAACCATCATAAACATACAGCAAGAATACCAAAGGGATGGTTTAGTTCAAAGCACATCAGTTGATTAAAATGGTCAAACCCAACTTAAAGTCTGTGGCTAGACCTGGAATTGTATGTAACCAAAAACAGAAATTTTCCTTCGCCGGTGTCGACCAGCTCTGTGTCGGTTTTTCATAAACCATCCCGATCGGACAGAAACCGAATATTTGAAGTTAGTCAAATACTTTTACAAAGCAATGCAAAAAGCTGGAAGCATACAGTTAATAGCACCTTCTTAATGGAAAACGAGTATCCAAGCCTATGCAACAAATCTGTAAATAAAGCGTCGGAGAAAGTTAAGAAGATAATGGTTTAAAAAAGAGCGTAGACAAAAGAGAGGCAGGTGAACATTGGCAGAGGGAGGTGTTGATGGCAAGATAAGACACAGCTCAGGAGGTTAAAGGAAAACAACCACGGGTGAATAGAGAGATAGCCAAAGTGTGTGTGTGTGTGTGTGTGTGTGTGTGTGTGTGTGCGCGTGTGTGTGGAGGGAGATAACGAAGAAAAGGACAATGGTAAATAACAGCATCAGAGAGCCAGAAAATAACAAAAAGACAAGTGTCCACAGATGGAGCAGCTGCCCGTTTGTCTTTGCAGAGAGACTCGCCATGTCCCACCTCAGGTGCGAACAAATAGCCTGAATGCCAAGTCTCTTCTTCAGAAGTCAGCACTCTTGTCAAAGGTTTTTGCGTTTTGCAGTTTTTTCAGATATAAAAGAGAAAATAAAACAATTTCCATGTTTTTTTCTGTTCTTTTGTCATAAATATATGTGTCGTATAATGTTATTATAATGTTAATATATATATTAACATTATAACAACATTATATTAACATAATAATGTTAATATATAATTAACATTGTAATATAATATAATGTTATAATGTTACTGTATTTATTTGTTACTATAGGAAGGCAAAAAAGGAGGGCGAATCAGAAAGAAGGAGCAGATACTAGCATCACATTTTACATCTTAGAATAAGAATAGGTTAGTTAGGATTACAAAAAAAAAAAAAAAAAAGCAGAAAGACTTCTCTTAGTCCAGTTTGTGTATTTTCACATTCAGCGAGGATTTGAAACCTCCATCTCAGTTCGTTTTACTGTCTATAACTGGAAGAGCTTGATTGGCACTTTGCCTGAAGTGTGTGTGTGTGTGTTAGTGCTGGTCATAAGGTTAAAGCTACAGAGGGCGCTGATGAAGAGGCCTAGTTAAGCTTGATTACCCGGTGATGCCTTGAGGCGGCAGAGCGCTGCATCTGCCTCTTCTGCTCTGAGGTTCACAACACTGGGCCTCGTAGCTTTGTCATCCGCCCTGAAGGCTGAGGCAGCTACTGTGTTTCGGTGGCCATTGTGTTAATCTGTGTCAATTTGTGTGCTTCATATCCATTTTCTTTTTAGAAGTCTGTAGCATTAAGGATCTAACCCATCAGGATTGGGTTGTGCCAGAGACATTCATAAGGAATAAAAGAAAAATGATGAAGCCCCACTAAATATCCAGTTCTTTACTGATTTCTAGGAAGGAAAGGGATTTAATTGCAATCAAACAAAAAACACAAGATTGAACAAACGTTGAACAAAAGATATCTAAATGTTTTCTAGTAGAGGTAACCTACCCTAATCCCTATTGTTACCTTGTTTGGCAGAAATGTCTTTGGTCCGATTCTTCTTGTAGACGTCTAGCAGTCTGTTATTATTCTGAGAAAACTTTGACCCACTCCTTCTTGTCAGCTGTGAGATGTTTGAGGGGTTTCTTGCCCATTTCAAATCCCTCCACACCCCCTTAATGATATCAGTAAATAGTAAATAGTAAGTGGCTTGTACTTGTATAGCGCTTTAACTAGTCCAACAACCCCAAAGTGCTTTGCACTACAATCATTCAAATATTCTCACACACGTTCACACAATGACGATGGTGAGCTGTCAGACTCACAGAGGCTTTGACTTGACCCAGGACTTTCCATTCCTTAATTCTCAGTCAGTCCACGGACTTACTAGCACGTTTTAGTTCATTGTCATACTGCAGGGTCCAGTTCTGCATCAGCTTTATTTATTTTTACAGATGGTCTCATATTTTTTCCAGTCACCCTCTGATATGCAGCCGAATTCATGGCTTATTGTGTGATGGTGAGGGGGGGCCAGGTCCTGCTGCAGAAATGCCTCCCCAAACCATGAGTCTTCCACCTCCATGCTTCACAGCTGGAATGTAGGTTTCCTCTTTGCACCTCTGATGAAAGGTAAAATAATGTTGTTTCCTCTTGATTGTACAATCACACACTTTCATTGCAACATTAGCAGGAACCTGCAGCAGGGTGACATTTTCAGCTTGTTGGAGACCTTGTTTAGTATCGTGTGGTCTGCTGTCTGGGTGAACTAGCTGACACTGCATTTTAGCCGTTGATTAGAAATACCGCCCTCCACTTTTACACTATTTTATATAGATTCAAAGAGCTGATTTCCATTTTTTCAACCTCTTAAACCTCTGCCACCCGCCTCAGAGGACACTTTTAGAAAAATTACAATTTTTGAAAATTCTAAAAGGTATATTTTTCAGTAATTGTTTACTGGTATCACTTAAGTTGCATAATCGTTAAAAGCAAAGATAAATATTCATATATTGAGAAATGTTAGAAAATGTTAGTCTGCTGTAGAGTGTCCTAATTTCTTCACATGACTACAGATCAGACTTATGTATCCATCAGCAAAGTTTTCATGCAGACCAGGTAGCTGAAGTGCTAATGCTAAGCATGCTAAACATGTCTGTTTTTATATGAGCTGACCAGATTTTGTTTTAAGAACGGTAAAAAGTTTGGACGGTTTTACTCTTAGACTGAGAACTCTAGTGTCTAATTTTTTCATCTTGATTATTTTTTTTAATCTGACATAGATTTTTCTTTGCTCTTAAAGGAGAATTGTTGTCTGCTTTAGTAATGCTTCACTTGGTCTGTAATTATTTCCCTGTCACACTGTGCAGAGTGTACAACAGAGGACACGACTATCAGTGAAATAACACAATAAGAGGCTTTTTATGGGATTTCATTGTGAAGTGAGACAGTGCAGTTGGTTTATTTATCAATTTTGCTACGGAAAATCTAATTTGATAATCTGCAGCCTCTGTTTCAAGCAATATCTGGCTACAAGAGACAGCTTTTGTCATTGGGTTTGAATTTAAACCTTCAATCACTCCTTGGAAAATGTGTGGTTGATGAATGAGCAGATTTTCAAACCCAAACACCCCAACAACAAAAAATTTGCGGAAAATCTAAGATACACAAATCAGCTGGATGATAGGCAGACTTGGAGAACAGCCATCAAGCCTGGTAAGGCAAACTTCTTTAGGAAAGGCTGCAAGTTTTCTTTAATTCTTGTATGTGGCACAGTTTGGCAGCTGTCAATGACTTCCTGTTCCTCCCTGAAATTTTGCCATCACCCCAAGGTTGTCAGGTGGCCAAAAAACCCCAAAAAAAAAACAACAACTCAAAATTGTCATCATCTCTGTCTGAACCTCTAGTTAAAGGAGCCTATTTCTTATGAAGCCAAATTCTTGAATCATATAAAACAAGACTGTAATTTAAGGCAGCTTGTAAAAATAAGTCAACACAAACTCTTAAATCTGAAGCACACCTTTTATTTTGTTAAACCTCACCTTAATGTTTTCTTTAGTTCCATTTTATTTTTTTTTACACATGTGGAGTTTTGTCTTTACACCACTATTCATTGATTTCTTGTCACTCTCCTGGTAAGACCCAAATCCAGCTTAAAACCTAACAGCATGGCTCATGGTTCCCATATTCTGTTTGCAATCATACCTAGAAATGACTTACCTACTGGTAACTTTTCTACATTTCTTTATAAAAAAAATCACCTTGTTTTAACACCTTATCCAACCTAAAGTTTAAAAATGGCATCACTCTCAGTTTCATTAGCCAAATACAGCGCTCAGGAAATGAGTCTACATTTGGTTTGTTTGGTTGCAAAAGTATTCATGCCCCGTAGAAGTTTCTACAGCTCGTGAAGTAACCGCCACAAACTTGAATGTAATTTATTTGTGATTTTATGTGATGGACCAACACAAAGTAGCTTGGCACGAACAGAAAAGCACACAAGGTTCTCAAAAATCCTTGCAATTTAAAATCATTAAAAAAAAAATGCTGTTCATTTACATCCAGCCATATTTATGCTGCAGTTAACAGAAAAGTGGACTCCTTTTGCTAAATGTGTGGCACCTGAAGGGAATTGTTTGCACTGGGTTTTATTTAGGGATGTCAGAGTTACTTTTGCTTTTGTTCCACTTCACAGTGATGCATTACTTTATCGGGTCTATCACATCAAATCCTATCAAAATACTCAATAATTTAAAGGGCGTTGAACACTTTTTGCGAGACACTGTAGTTGAGTTGTTTTTTTTATTCGCAAATGAATACAAATGTGAAGCTGTTGTTGAAAGAATAACTGGCAAAATGATAGTCTGCTTCCGAACGTTACTGTATTGCAATTCAGCAATACGTCATCAATTATTCATGTCCTGTTCAGGGTGTGCTCTGGAAAACAAATCAGGCAGGCCATTCATTTGCTTTTTTTTTTTTTTTTTTTTAAGTTTAGTCATTTAGAGCCAGACCAGCTACACTGACTGCCCAGACTAAGAAACAAAAAGTCACAAACTCAGATGCTTTATGGCTCTAGCTTTGGCTCTAATGATGCATGTATTTGCAATTGCATTGTTTTGACAAGTATGCAGGGTCACATTTATATTTTTCCAGCTCCAGTCCTTGCTTTTCACAAGATCTTTGACAGTCGGGCAGCTTTAATGTCTACTGCAGAGGCGTTTCAAGTCTGGTTTTGGTTTGAGCTCTGACGTTTTAACCTTATCAGTCCTGGCTTAGTCCGACTTGATTCAAAGGTGCCCATGGCAGAGAAAAGGGCAGAGAAAATTCAGTGATCTCCAAATCTGCCTATGTTATAGGGAAAACGTGGTTATTGAAAGAACTGGATTACCAGCTGTCCTCTTTTTGGTATTTTCATGTTGCTAAACTTGTACGCGTGACAATACAGCATCAGAGGTTTTGCATGGTTGACGCGAGGCAGGATTGCTGCAGCACTTTATAATCTGCGTCTAGGTGTGCCCTCCGGAACATTATTACCTACTAAAGTCTTACCCAAAGATGATGGTCAGTCAGAAACTTTTCAGATGTTCATGTGTTGGACACATCTCAGTATAACTTTTGGGGGTCTCATATGTTTTTTTTCTTTTTTTGTAATGCAAACAGAGATACAAACAGCATTCTACAGAGATTCTACAGATCGTATCTAAATGTTCCTGTTGGAGACAAAGTTGTCGAATCCCAAACATCCTATGAATAGTACAGTGGGGGTTTTCCCCCAGATTGGTCTGTTTGTCTAGAAGATACCATCAAAGTTAAATGAACTGGACTGAAATCTGGATAATATGAAGTCCCATGAAGATCTACATCCCTTACACCTTTTGCGAACATTCATAGTCTTACACCACTTACACTACTTACACCCCACAGTATTTGATTAGTTTTTTTTCTTGTTGGAGCCGCTATCAAACTATTATGTATTAGCCTTGTGCTTCTACTACATAAAAAGATAAACCGCTTCAGCTAGAGAATGTCAGCTAGAGCATTGCCGTACTACACGTCTGATGCTGTGGTGTGCACAATGCTGGGTCAATTCAAGCCAGGCGCTCGCACTTTTTGGGACATCTTGACAAGTTCTCTTGCATGAGACATCCAACTTGGAGACGCCATATTTACTGCGCTCCTGCTATATAATTCACCTAAGTGCTATTCCAGTGCACACACCCAATTATAGCCTGGCTTACTTTTATGCTGTGCTATGCCGCCGTTTCACTAAACCTTTAAGAAGCCGTCATGGTGGAGGACCTAACCGCTTTGAGGGCACTCATGGGCCGTGTGTAGGGTAAAAACCTTTTGCTCAATATCGTCAGGGGATCGAAAAAGAAAATGAATGGACAGTGCTACTCTCCAACAAAACGTGTGAGTTCTTCTCTTCTCTTTTAGTAACTAACATGAGCCAGGTGGACTAAGCATGAGTCGGAGCTCCTGCTCACTTTTGTTGTGGCCGACTGGATCGGCTACTGAGAAAACAAGACGATGCGTGCTGAGGATGCGAGACATTGGAAGCTTTTATTTTGAAACGCCAATGCGACTAAAGACGCAGCCCTGTGATTTCAACTTCAAAAGTGACACCAGAGGAAGGAGGGAAGATGTAAGGATGAAGCTGAGAGAAAAACAGAGAAAAGTGTCCTGAAGGGATCTTTAGAGTCACTCTTTATTCTCCGCCGTGTTGTGAGTCAGCACAGCGTTCATGTGGCAGTTGTCAGCGGGCTCTCTCTGTTTTGTTCTGTGATTTGAGATCAGTCAGGTGGAATTGCATCAAAGCAGACATGAATAGGGACATTCATTATACCTCAGCTTGATTCATCACCGACACCCATATCCCACACCCCCATTGGGAGACTTCAAAGGTTGATGATGCAGGCTGCAATTGCACTAAAGTTTGCATCACAGCACCCTCTTCACATCCACATGGCATCTGCCATCTGGGGGCTAATCATGGAAAAAACTTGCAGCCGTGGCTCAGTCGGACTGCTGTGCATCTGATTCTGTTTAGCCAGACCTTTGACCCCACCCCACCCATTTTTGTTCATTCTGTTTTTCTACCAGAATGAATTTGAAAGCTTAGAACTGACAATTTATTTAAAAAAAAAAAGTTATATAAAGAATTAGTCCCATCAGTCCCATCAATGGCACAAGCAATTCTTGACTTGTACTTTTTACTGTCACCATCTGCCTTTTTTAAAAAAAGATACCCACAGTATTTTCTATTTAGTTTTTAATAAGGTCTGGATAAATGCTCAGTGCGAAAAAGACTAATGTTAAAGCAACTGTCACTGTTTGCATGCCTTGGATGTGTTGGTGTTTTGAGAAGTGCATTTCATACATGTTAAATGTGAGGAAATGAAGCACATTTGGTAATAAATAATTTTCCAGCCTTATGGAAGTTGTCAACAGGCTTGCAATGTTTTTTTCCCCCTGTGATTTGAGATCACAGAACAAAATAGTTATATGCTGTGATTTTGATGCACCATTGGTTAGTATAGTCTAGGCTGTGGAATATGTATGTCACTTTAGAAGTGAACTCACCGTTTCCATTTATTTGTTCCCATGTAAAGATCAACTGACCATCTGAAGATGGACTTTTACAAGGATTTATCACTAACAGGTCAAATAGTTATTACGTGAATTATTCAGAAAGTGCTGCTGTCAGCAGGAACCACTTGTGGAGGCAATCTTCATCAGCGCAGACAGCGTATTTGCATAACTTAGCATTAAGTTTAGATGATATTATTGGGTCACTGTGACACTATTTGAGTTGTGCTTATGAAAATTCTCTTTCAGTGGCTCATATGTGCAGCAATTAGGGCTTCTCTAAGACGTGACACTCACATTACTGAATTTTTCAACATGTCTAAAAATGTGTGATCGCCTGGTTTAGCTGGAGAATACATTCTGTATGCTATAGTATCAGATGTGTAGTACATTATTGTGTTAATGTTATTTACCTAATGCAGTTTATCTTCCTAAGTCCATAAAATGCAAGGCATGTAAATGTTTTTTTTTAGTACACAAAAGACATTTCAATTACATTATTCTTGATTTGCATTGGAAACTAAGCGTGCTTTTAGTTATGGATTTTGTATATACTGAGAAGGTAGTTTTACAAAGCAACTGCCAAGACTTAACAAAAGCCAAGCATTGCTCTCACACTGACCAGAAAGTGCTTGGAATCCCATTTGTCCAGACGAATAGACTGAAATCCTTACAATCAGCAGTATAGGCAGCTCAGAGCTCCATTTTGGTAAACTAATTATGCATGATGGATTATCCTCCAACCAGATTAGTCATTGGACAATGATTTATTTGAGGCCAAACAATCCAATCTACCCTAACCGTAGATTTGTGGCTCTACAAAAATGAACCCCATCCACTTCCCAGTTTGAGCTTTCAATCAAGATTCCTTCCGTGCTTCTGGTCAAACACAGAGGATGTGTTCACATGTCGGTTTGTCAACACTGAGTTGGTCTACTGGACAAATATACTGACATGGCAATGATGTGGGTATTTGGGGTGGAGAATGTTGCAACTTGCATGGGATTTCTCTTTTCCCAGCTCAGTGCCCTTGCCACTGAAGGATGAATGTATAAATTGAGTGTTTGGTCTGGAAGCCAGGGCACATAAAAGTCCCTCATTGGAATGTTCTGTCATAATTTGTGTGAGAATTTTTGTGTACTGCGTAATTACGGCATAAGGAGAGACATAAACTCATGAGAGTCAGTGCTGGAAGTGCTGCATTGCTAAATAAATATGCACCAGCATAACACGAATACACTTTTAGGCAGGCAACAAATAGCATTCTGTAAGACAGAGCTCTGAAACGCACTTGCTCAGTTGATTAAAACATTTGACCAATGAAACAGCAGTGCACTCGTTGACAGGAACCTGCAGATTTTATTCAGAAAAGAGATGTAGCTGATGTTTAAAAACTGTTTTGGTTGCATTTCTTTCAGCCCCAATTACTCTCATATCCCTAAACAAAATCAATGCCAACCAGGCCTCAGAGATTTTTTTTAGAGAAGATCAGTCACACAAATCAACGCTGGAGACGTGGTAGAATCACACAGCTTTACTGTGTTGGGCATCAGTCAGTCCTTTTCAGGAGGAATGACGTTCTTCTGCGCTGCTCTTTTTACATAGCCAGCTGAAACACACACACAGCATCCATGTGACATGATGTATGACACAATTTATATGCATGCCGTATCATGTATACACTGAAACAACATTGCAGTGTTGTAGTCAAGTCACTATGCCTCGAGTCCGAGTCATTAAAAAAAAATCAGAGTCGAGTCCGAGTCAAGTCCACTACTCGTCCGAGTCAAGTCCGAGTCGAGTCACTATTGATCAAGTTGAGTCCAAGTTCCGCACTAAAGTAAGCATAGCCTACATGTTTTTAAACTAAAAAAAAAATCCACACCACCACATTGCACTAATAATTTAGATCTTAAAATCATACACCAAATAATATTCTAATGACATATTAAAATTATAGCCTAATGATATTTAAAAAAGTTGAGTCTTTTTCTCAATTTCCAAGTCAGAATGATCTGAATGTAGGCGTCCGAGTCCAAGTTCGAGTCATCAGTGCTCAAGTCCAAGTCAAGTCACGAGTCTCTAAATTTAGCTAATGACCTGGACTCAAGTTCGAGTCTCGGACTCGAGTACTACAACACTGCAACATTGCTAGGTAGAACTAGCATTAACTTAACAGGTTAGACGTCGGCGAGCGCTAATCCTTTCATCTTCAATCCATAACTTCCAGAAGGCTTGTCTTCTTCATCTGCCCTGACGCTCTTGTTACTGAAAAGTGCTTTACAAATACACTTGCCTTGCCTTGCCTTGCCTTGCCTCTCAGTTATCTTCAGTCTTTCTCTTCTCTGTCAACTCCTTATATCCTCTTGTCAACCGACTCTAAAGGTGCGTTCACATTGAACACACATGTGGCAGGCTGAGCGACAGAAGTGCATGATATCCCTATGTACAGGTGCAACACAGGAGACATGTGATGCTAAGCGAGGCCACAGAGGCAATTCTAGCCACGCAAAACATGCGATTTTGGCAATTAAAGCTAAGTCATAGTGACACAAAGCGACAGTTGTCGTAGTTGAAAAAGCTGAACTTTTTTGTGTCTTGTTGCGTTGCGACAACCAATCGGTCAGTTTTAGCACATTTCCCACCTTCTTGCATGTGACCAAACATCTCACAAGTCAGGCTCACAAAGGCACTAACAACACCCTATTGCTAGGGCAGTCCAGTTTGTGTGTGAATTTAGATATGCAGATCAGCACTTCACTACAGCTTAAAAGCATGGAACTTCTCCCTCACTAGCTTTGAACTGGGAAAGCTGTTCGGATGTAGAGTGAAACGTTTTCAACTACGAGAACTTAAGTCCGGTTGTTTTCTTTTTCTAACCTTTGTTGGAACAGCTTTGGTTGCCGAACTCTCACATGTAGCTCCAATTAATCCTGGCAAGAGCTTCCTTTGAACCTCCTGGTGTGTTTGAGAGGCACAAGTCCTCAATCAGCATTACAGAGGAGTAGTGAAGGAGGAAGAGGGTAGTGTATGCTGCTGTAATATAAATGGGCCGCTCTTCTTTGTTTTACTTCTTTTGGGTGTCCGCTAGCTGCTAATGAGAGAATCTGCGGAGAGTGGGAATTAATCACACAAAGATGTATTGCCCTAGAGTTAATTTAAATGGATTTGGGTGTAGTTTATTCTCCTGCACCAACAATCAGGCAGTTTTACAGCAAACGGAGGCTTTCTTTATCTAAAAATTCCTTCGCAGGATCAAGGTCTTTTGCCTGTGTCAGCCTTGCAGAGAGTTCCCTCACTTCTTTTCCAGTGCTCCGTTTACAAAGCAGTTGTCCTAATTGTGTGTTTATGCAGCATGCTACAATGCATTGTGAATAATTTGGGTTTGTGATTCCCTTGAAGTACTCTTAGCCTTCCTGCTCAGCCTCTTTGTTCCCACTGTCTTACTCAACTGTGCCACAGAGTTTTCATTCCCTATAATTTATCCATCTGCAGAAATGGATCATGCATCAATGCATGCTTGTGTACTGTATGTGTACTCAGTAATAGGAAACATTCTGTTTAAGGGGGATGATTACCCTGCCCCTTGTGGTTCACAAGCAGACAAGACAATTATGTTTGTTACTTTTGCAGCAATCTTTACTCAGTTCTCTTAGTGTGAGTTGGTGTGTGTGTTCTTGTACTTGCAGCTGAGTGAGAATTTTTTTTTGGCACATTTAACTATTAAAGTGAGCACTGTGATGCAAAGTGAGGACCTTTTTTTTGGTTCTCACTTTTTCTGGGCAAGGGTTTAGGACAGAGGTGTCAATTAGGTTCAGGTTAGGTTTAGGGTTAGGGTCAGAGTTAAGCAATAGAAGGGATTGAAAAATGAATGGAGGGCAATGGAAGTCAAGGCACAGTTCCCAGTAAATATTTAAAACAAGGATGTGCATGAGAGTGTGTGTGTGTGTGTGTGTTTATGTCTCTAAGTATTATAAAATAGATTTCCAACCTTACGGGTGTTGGTTCACATCTTCACAAGCAACATTGTCTCTGAATAACAACGAATGACTAAGCCCATTTAGTGGTACAGCAATCTACAAGCATTTGTTTTGCTGTCTGTTCATTTACAACGGCACAGTGAGCTTATTAGTTGGCTATGTCCCAGTCATGATTTTCTTGACTCACAATACAGATTGAAGTCATTTAGGAATAGTCAGTGCCAAGTCCCACACTTTTACGGCATTCAAGTCAATCCCACATATTTACTGTATAATAACACTACGTTCCAGCAGTGTTACATGCTCCACATTATAGCTGTGACACTGTACCATGTTAGTCACTCATCCCACTGTCCAGTCAGTTTTTCTTTAAAAACCTGTTCTTTTCCCAACTACAGTTCATGCAGATCCGACTCTATATGGCCTTCTTATTCTGGGTTAACTAAATCACGACAGCTATACTTTCTTGTCTCATCTAACCCTTTTGAAGTATGCTGGGGGACGGTATATTGAATTGTGTGGGTTAATACATCCAACAACCAGACATTTTCACTTATCCTCTTGTAGCTTCAGCCTTCTTCAGTTTGAACTACAAAATCAAAGCAAAAAAATAGAAATGGCAGATTTGCAAAGTTTGTTAGCCAGAAGTCCATCACCTTGTTTAGCATCTCTGCAGCAAATATTGTGACATAATTGTTCAAAGCACATAATAGAGAATAGACAAAACTGAACAGCTTGAAAATTATGGTCAAATAATAATATAAAGATATTTATGTAGCTCCTAGACAGACTAGATTAATTTTTTTCTGCACTCCTAGAGACTCTAGGTACACATCAAAATGTATTTAAGAGCTACAAATGTGGATTTGTCACTGTCACTACATGTTTTCTCAATATGAGGGATTGGTGCAAAGTCAACAACAATGTAGGGGACTGTCCACTGTGGCTTCCTGCTCTTTCAGGAAGAGTGAATTCTGCAAGTTAATGACTCGACACAACCTGCTGGGCTTCCTTAGATAACTAGAAACTTTTGACTCTGTAAATTCTCCTGAGATGACATCTGTTTTAAATTGGCGCTATTTAAATTGAGTGTGCAACGAGCTAATGACAGCTAGCACGTTAGTATATTTATACCGGGAGGTTTTCTTCCAGACAGGAACTTTATTGAACTTTTTATGTTGCTCTCAAACATCGAGGCATTTGAAATGCTGGGCATATGTGAACCACATGATGTGAACAAAGCATGCTAGGCATGGTAAAGATGTGTGGGAAACAGGTACAGTCTCTTTTTTCTCCATCGTCATTGTAGGAACCCTCGTGACTCTGTGAATCGGATTGGACAGGCCTATCTAGCAGTTTTGTTAGGCATTCATAGAAAAACAATCACAGACAACAGATGGACAACAGGTATCTGAAACCCAGTGTTTAGAGGGGACCTGATCATGTAAAAAAAAGTTGTGATTTGAAACTGGAGCCAAAACCTCGGGTCAGATCAGACATGACACTTTGCCACTGTCATGCCCAAATTTCCCCATTTTGGGACAATAAAGGAATTTGTTATCTTACATCCCCAGTCTTAGTTAATGTAATCCCCTTTATCTATACACTTTATAGTTTACCCCATTAAGGACATATTTATGATTGTCAGTGAGTCTGTATTGACCTGTTCACTAAGGAATTGGGCATGAAAATTGCAAAAAGGTATCAACCTTGTTACATCAGGGATGTTCTCCACATACTATCCAGATAAAAATCATAATCAGTGCATGCATTCACACATCACCACTGATATAAAACCATCCTTGGCAAGAAATCATAGTCTTACAGTCACGATCTTTCAGGTACTTTGACAATTTGTGTTACTACAGTTACTGTAGTTTGATATTTATAGCAATAATCTCTCAATCATCCATTTATAGAGATTCTTATGAAAGTTATATTCTTTCTCCCTATATTTAGTTAGACATTTAGATGACTATACCCTTCACATTGAAGTATGTGATGAGCATTAATGACCAATGAATGATAGACATAATAAGAAGATTGGAGACAGTAGCTTAAAAAGAGAAGGTACCACTGCTTTCTTGATGTGCAATGTTCATCAGTGTGGAAGTTGAGCCCTAGGGCCAGTTCAAGACAAGTGCACCACAATGTCAGTTAAATAACATCTCAAACATATTTTGTCACTACACTCATTAAATTACCATTTTGACAGATTTCAAACCTTTGCTTTGATCAAAAGTAGTCTCTTAAATCTGAGCAAATAACATTTCACAAGTTCTTGGACTACTAGTTGCCTATCTGGGCTATAAATATCTATGTTTTTTTTCCAAGGGTCTTAGAGCTGAGAACAGACTCATTCTCTCGGCCCCCTCACATTTAGAACCACTGTGGTCCTAATCCGTGTACGTTATCAGCGAACATCAGCGTGGGAAGTCATGCGGACTGGTATGAGTCTGCGGCTCAGCTTCAAATGCTTCGCATGTAAGATCCACTGATGGGAACGTCTCTGCTGGACGCATGTCCTCTTTTCACACCACGGCCCACCACTGCCTAGCGGCCCACATTAGCTCAGAAGATGCTTGGTGAACAGAGAAGAAAGGCTATATTTAGTTGTCCATGTAGTCAAGATTATGTGAGAGCAGTGGAAAGTCAGATGTGATTTTCCACCAACACTCTGCAGCAAGAGCCGAATCTCAAAGTTGTTTCTTCACCTAAACTTGCCGCATATGTTATGCTTCCAGAACAATATCTTGTTTTGTGCTTTAGAGACCCTTGACAAAGAGACTTTGTTTATCCGCAATGGTTTGCGAACAGTCTCTGTGTATCTGTATTGATTTATAACTGTGACATCAAAGAGTGGTTGACGCTTTACCTCCTGCTGTTCTCCATCATCCCACTGTTCTTAGTTTTTAATTATTCAGCACGGGAAACAACAGACCTAACTCAGCTTATTGTCTCCGCCTCTTGGATGTAGATCAGTTGTCAAGAACTTGGTTTGCCTGATGTGCTGAAAAACCCTTTATGGACCTGTACAAGGTTGACCCAGTTGTATTTTTTATTTAAGGTGGGCTTTATCGATTAGAAGCGTTTACATATTGTTTCTTGTAGGCTGTTTTATAGCATTACTGTATGCGATCAATTTGTTTCTCAACTTTCTTAAAATATGAATTATGTTAGCCTTAAGATTACTAGTGTCTTGAAATATTCATGACATCCCTTGAGAAAAACCCAATTCCGGCTGTAAAAAGCTAACCCCCAAGCATGAAGCTACCATCATTGTACCGTACTCTGGCTGTATAGTGCTTTTTAAAAATTATTATTTTATTTTTTTATCAATGTTTAGTGTTTGTTTTTGTGCCAAATAATAACAGTAACAACAATTATTATTAGTCTTTTATTTTTTACAAATACCCAAAAGGTCCGTGTTTATTTTTTTCTGACCATTTAGTCATGGCTGTATATTTTCTTTTAGTCATGCAATTTTACTCCTTAGTCCAGAAATATGGAGAATACAGAAGACTGTTGCCACATGTAGAACATAATGAGTGTTTACCAGGAGTTTATCCTGTTTTTTCTAACTTATACCACCTTAGCATGGTATGCATAAATAAGCCTGTAGAAGGTGTTTTTTACTGCTCTTGCCAACTGGTAACTTTGTACAAAGGATCCTTTTGTTCCTTTGCAACTCGTCTGTGATGGCCTTAGATAAAGCTTAGAAACAAACAAATGTCTGGAAGATCCTACTAGGAAAGCAGAATTTTATTTTAGGGTAATCCCATTCACAAAAATTGATGGTAGGTGTGTACTCAAGAAGAATGAATAGTATAATTAAACTGAAAGGTACTTCAATAGAATATTAGTTTCAGGGTGTGAACTAGGGGTATAACGTGAAGTCTCGTACAACTAGATCTAGCAATATCGAAATACTACCATATCTCTCTTGGCAGGACAAGTGAACCCTGTCCTGCCAAGATCTAGCTAGTGGCAGTGAGGATGGAACTTTATTTAGTAAAGCAAGTAGTAAGAGTCCCAGATTTTAAGGAATGTGGTTTAACCCAGTTGTATCTATGCTTGACATTCTAATTTTGGAGTTAGAAAGGGAGTACTTCCTGCTTTGCTGCATATTGACATAATTTTCTCATGTTGCTTGTCGTTTTGGCTGTTACTGCTCACCACTAAAGCACTGATGAAGCCCCTGCCAGTTTGAAATAGCTTTTTGACAGCATTTTGGGTTATCTTATAGTAGCGCAGCTAGGCTACTGTTAGCTGCTAATGATGCTGAAGCTCTCATCTGCTTCAAAGGCGTATTGGCATTAAATTAGACTACTAATTATATTATTGTTTTGCCATTTTTATTAAGATAGCAGGGCATTTGATCCTTTGTAATCTCACTTTAGTGATGAGAATATTGTGTATCGTCTTGTCTCATGAGCTGGATGTATCATTACAGTATGAACACCTCTCCAACCAGATACTTTTCCAGTAGAGTTGTGTGAGATAGAGATCCCATTAATGGTGCAAAATCCACTGTAGATGCAACCCTCTGAGTCCTGCTTAGTCAGGGGTTTGTGTGTTTGGACAGGTTGTGTTTAGATTGTGACCTGTATTGATCAACTACTGTATATTGTTTTTGGACCGGCGCCTAAATTGAATTGCCATTTGTCAGATCAATTCAACTGACACTCTTAACCGTTCAGTGTTGTTTTTCTCTGTCTCGTTTAGCTCTTTGTGTTTGGTACAGTATTTTGCCTGTGGAAATTACGCTGTAATATCTTGTGCTTTGTGTGTGAGATGCAGCGTATATGCAGCGCAGATATTACTGCCTGCAGGGAGTTTAATAGTGCCCTACATGCGTAATGTGCAAGAGCTGGAAGCGTATCGTGCAGAAGGCAACTATGATGTGTAAAAGTGCACTTTAGTCAGATTTCAGATCCAGCCTGTGGGGAGCCCTGTTTATATCCAACTGAAAGTAATGAGCATTGATTATGTGCACAGAAATGGCAGTGAAGCCAGTTTTCAAACAGATTCAAAGGCTAGTTTTCCCCTGGGTTGTTACCAGTGAGATATACAACGCCTTGTATTTTACTTGGATTCCCTGCGATGAACCAATGCACCGCAGCGCAGGGTTGTGAGGTAGATGGGATAGGATATACGTTTTATACATGGTGTAAAACATGTGGCATGTGGAAAATATGGTGGCATGCATTTGTAGTCAGCAACCCTTTAATTTACCAATAATGAAAAAATCCATGCAACCAATTACCATTGAAAGTTATCTAATCACCTATTTGTAATTTAATCTCAGATCACTGCAAATGAAGGAGGTTTCTTAGACAAAATTATTAGGAAAAAGTATCATGACGAACAGGAAACCCAATGTTTACTCTTTGCCACAAGCCACATGGAGAGCAACAGCAAACATGTGGAATAAGGTACTCTCATTATTGAGACCAAGATGAAACTTTTGGCCTTTTGGCAGAAAATTAACACCGCACATAATCTTGATAACATCATCTCCACCACAAAACCTGGATGTGGCATGGCAGCGCTGTGCTGCGAGGTGGCTTGTCTTCGCCAAGAACAGGGAAATTTGGTCTTGGTAGATAAGAATATCAATAGAGCTAAATACTGGGCAATGCCTGCAAGAGGCTGTCATATATTTTTAAACTGGGGTTTGAATGTTTTTGAAAAGCCCAGTTAAAGTCTATGACACAAATCTATTTGAAAATACATGACAACACTAGAAGATGAGAAATACAGATACACTCTTCAGCCAATCTGACCCAGCTTGAGCTATAATGCAAAGGAAATTACGCAAAAACCTCAGTTTCCAGATGTACAAAGCTGGTAGAGACATACCTTCAAATTACTTGCAGCTATAATTGTAAAGAACGTTGATTCACCAAAGTTATTGATTCTGGGATTGCCGAATTCAAATACGGGCCAATATTTTCAGATTTTTATTTGTTGAAGATAAAAAGAAAAACACTATATAATTTCCCTCCCCCTTCACAAGTATGCACTGCTTTGCAACAGTCTATCACATTAAAATCCAATAAAATACAGTGAAGTTTGTAGTCTAAAGTATTAATACTTTTTAAATGCAGTGTAGATCACCTTTTTAGCAATATTGCCTATCTTATCACAGATGCAGGTGTTATCACAGGAAACGTGTGAAAGAGCAGATGGATGAATAGTTTGACTAACCTTCATTCAGTCAAATGTGGCTTTATCTACACCCCTTTCCTTAACCCCCGACACCCCCGATGTGATTGATGCACATTTTTTGCTCAAACGAACTGCATGATTTGTAAGGCTACAGGCGTTATCCCCACCTGTCAAGCCTTGCTGCGGGCTGCATTCTACGCAATATTGTGCTCCAGATAAGAAAGAAGTGGCCAGTGGCAATATAGGCCAAAAGGTACAGCTTCCAGCTACTGTCTGTAGATACAGACACATGGAGGGGGAAGTTAAAGTAGTCAGATGTTGGCACTTGGGGACCGGTTTAAAGAGGCGTGGGAGTGGGGAAGCGTATGATGGCACAAGATTAGTCCCCAAACTGTAGGGAGGCTAAAATAATGTTTTATAAGTATTGTGGCTCTGTTTGTAGGTTAGACTTATCTCTCCGCTCCCATGTGTGGGCTATTGTTGGAGCCGTGAGTCACAGTGGGCTGTCTTATTGAGATAACCCCCTTCACTGTGTCTGTGCTGTTTGTTTATTTCCACTGCAATTAACAAGCTTTTCTTTTAATTTGGAGCATGAAACCATTCTATTTCCTGAAATCAGAGGCAGAACAGGTGTCATTGTTAATAGATTCATTTACGCTATCCTTGGAGTCCTGCTGGGATGTAGAGCACACTTATTTGGGTTTACTCATGCCTTCCTGCTCTTGTATTTCTGCGTTTTTGTTTTTTTTGGCATCAGGTTCTTATTCATTCATGCTTACGAAAAGGTCATGTATTTTGAAAAATAGCTGAAACCTTTGCAAGTGAACAAAAGGTTCAAGTTTACTTGATTAGTAACTATAGGTAGATTTGTTTTCCAATTGCTAAAGACAGACAGACAGACAGACAGACAGACACACACACACACACACACACACACACACACACACACACACACACACACACACACACACACACACACACACAAAAAAAAACAAACTAGAAAAAACGTTACCCTAACCCTCTGTGCCACCGTCGCTGGCACACAGGGTTAGGGTAACGAATGAGGTTAGGGGGTTCGTCTTCAATTGGCGGGTTGCCGGTTCGATCCCCTGCTCTGACGGTCTCTGTCGTTGTGTCCTTGGGCAAGACACTTCACCTGAATTGCCTGCTGGCGGTGGTCAGAGGGCCCGATGGCGCCATTGTATGGCAGCCTCACCTCTGTCAGTCTGCCCCAGGGCAGCTGTAGCTACTAACATAGCTCACCACCGTCAGGGTGTGAATGTGTGTGTGAATGGATGAATGACTAAACTGTAGTGTAAAGCGCTTTGGAGGTCGTCAAGACTAGTTAAAAGCGCTATGCATTCATTCTAAAGCTAACTTACATTGTAATGTGACAAGCTTGCATCAAGACTTTTGAGACCACACATCAGATTGGTACAATTTCAAGCTTTAAGCCTAAACATGAAGTAGGCAGAACATTTTGATATCCTTTTACATCAACTCAATCCCAAACAGTTAGCACTGCTATCTTTGAAAAATTAACTGACCAGCAATCTAATCACACGAGACAACAGCCAGTATGTTTTTGGATCAGATTATTCATTAGCCTACTGTCCATAAGGTCGCTGCTGCATGACTAAAGGACTTCCCCTGGAGCCGCAACACAAGAGCGCTCTGGCTGTCTCGGTGGAGCCGGTTGATGTAGTCAAGATCCACGCAGAGTGGACGTGGACTTGCTTTGGCTTGAACAAACCTCCACTGATACCAGGTCACTTCGATCGCTCTGCAATTTTTGGAAATGTTGCAGAGACAGTTTATAATTTCAGTCAAGCTAATGTAATTTGGCCTAGGGAAGCACTGAAACGGAAGTGCTGCACAACAAAACGGAAGTTGGACCCATAGTGACTTCTGCGTTCGAAAATAAGGTGGATAAAGCTTAGCTTAAACTGCTCAAGACTCCAAAATCAATTAAAACGACACAGAAGAAAAGAGCAAGGCTTAATAAACAAACGAAATATGTAGCCCATTGAGAGCGTCTGTGTCATGTCAGATTGTGCTTTTCAATAACTGCAGTAGGCGCAAAGCTGTTTCAAAACATCCTCACCTACATTTCAGGACTAAGAATCTCCATCCAGAAGGAAGGAGCCAAGAACCTCCATGAAACTGACGTGGAAGGGTCGGTTAAAACAGAAGTGGCAATCCGCTGCTCCAGCTTACTGTACAGGGGTGAGACTGATTGTTGGGACTCTCCAATCAGTCTTGAAAAGGCTTTAACTGGAGCAAACTGGAGGGTATTTCTCTCTTTCAAAGTTGTATGACCAAAGTAAAGGGTAAAACACATTTGACAAACATAGTTGGAGAGGGTCATTGTGGTTCGCTCTATGTTAAAATGGCAGTTTCCTTAAATAGCATAGTTGTTGATGAGCTTTTTTTTTTTTGCACATGGCCTCACAGTTGGCTTCAAAGTAAGAATGCACACTCTCAGTGGCCTAACTTTTATATAACAGGACTTTGTGCTTGTGAGATTTTCTCCTAGTATTAAAGATCATGTCTTTGGTCTTATCAGTGTTCAGTTGGAGGTAAGACTCGCACCACTGAACGAGGCCATCGGTCACCAACAACAGAATCATCTGCATACTTTTTTGTGAATCTTTTGTCATGGCTACTCTGACACATGTTAGTATACGGAATAAAGAGCAAAGGTGAGAGCTCATTTTTGTTCAGTTTGTCTATGTCGATATGTGTCTGTCCCTACCAAATAAACTTTGAAATTAAATTAAATGAAAGTAATGTGGAGGTAGGTTTTAAATCTAAGAGACTTGTGTTTACGCTCACTCTCTGCGCCTTGTTATTTAAAAAGTCCAAGATGCCACCCAGCAGGAAGTTACTTAAATCAAACTGTTTGAGGAGCCTTTTGACTAAAATATGGAGTTAAATTGTATTAAAAGCAGAGAATAATATCCACAAATAAAAGTCTGGCATGTTTGCCATTTCCAAGTGTTTAAAAAGCAGGTTAAGAGTAAGAGTTGCATCCTCCATTCTGCTGTGAGCCCTGTAACCAGACTGCAACGGATCTAGAATGTGCTCAGTCTGCTTTAAAATCTCACATCTGATTAACCTTTGAAAGATTTTTATTAGAACTGAGACTGGAGCTACAGGTCTAAAATCAGATTTTGGGAGAGGTACAACAACATCTTTCCAGATAACAGGAATGTATTCTGCTTGTTTGAGACACCGGACTGTGTTTATTGGCACAATAATTCACTAAAATCTGCAGTTGAAAATCATAGATGCAACACAGAGTATTCATCTTTTAATAACCACGCTCTTTGCATTCTCTGTAATTTCATATTAAACAGAACCACATATAATAGCGATTTTACCCAAAAGCAGGCAATTTGGTACTTACAAATCTTAGATTATGAAACTTTTCTAAATACAGCAAGCATTTTCTAACTGTTCATATCTGCCGAGAATAGACAATATTTTTAAACTTGTTTTCTTGAGCCTAAAAGACTTGACAAAGCACCACTGCCTTTAGGTGGTTAACAACTCAAACAGTACCCACAGTACTATGTAACATTGCCATGTTTTTAATTTTATTTTATCTTTTAAAACGTCAGTTGTTATTCTTGTCATTTAACAAACAATGTGGTTCATTATTTTTATATAATTTATACTCAAATTTCCATCTATAGTCCTCAATAGGTTGTCTGTCTGGCAAAATTAGCCACATATACCATATGGGCTGAAGGGCTCAACTTGCTTAAGATCCATACTCCATTTGTAACAAGTTGTTTCCATCCTGGATTTTGTCTTCTTTATGTGGACTTTGGCCACTATTTATGGCTATAAAACACATATGTCTACTTTCATAAAATTGCATAGACATCTACATTGAGTCACACCCATCTCAGTCTACTGTGGCCTTGCCTGCTACTTGACAAATCCTTAACCTACATCTTTTACATCTCACCGTGAACCATTTTCCCATAACACCAGGAGGAAAGGCTTCTTGCTGAGCTTTCAATAATAAACGATTAAGTCGAGGGTTTAACATGCATTTGCAGATAATGGCCTGCAAAGGAGAAGGCTTTTAAGCGATCGAGTACTTTTAGCCTAGAAAAGCTCCAGCGGATCGTACATAAGAGTTGAATGCTGTTCGGTCTAGGGCTAGGGTATTGTCCAAGACACATCCATCACATTTTGGTTAAAGGGCTGATTCATATTCTTATCATTATGTTCAATTTACTTTACTCTAAGAGATAAAAATGAGGAAGATACAACAAATAGGGTCCCTGCTGTGGTTATATTGATGACTTTATCAGTAAAGACTTGACTTTTACACTTTTACATCAAAGTCCTCACTTTACAAGTAAAATG
This sequence comes from Fundulus heteroclitus, assembly GCF_011125445.2. Lineage (NCBI taxonomy): Eukaryota > Metazoa > Chordata > Actinopteri > Cyprinodontiformes > Fundulidae > Fundulus > Fundulus heteroclitus. Next base: position 456,559 of record NW_023397208.1, on the reverse strand, counting down.
AGCAAAAAATGTCTTGCTCAGCTGCAAGTACAAGAACACACATATGCCCCCCCCACACACTCCCTGCAGTACTGTCTGTCAATCTCTTTATCAGGGTTACTCTCTGAAAAACCTGCCCTTAGTTTCAAATACAGAGACATTTGTCTCACCAGTCTGGCAGCAGATGATGGTTGTATACAGATGTTAGCCCTGGAGCACTTAAGCTAATACCATATGGCTGAGGCTTTTTTTTTTTTTACATACAAGATAGCATTTGCTACATTCTTTTAATCTCTATTATTGTCCACGTTCCTTTGTTTGGATATGCCGTTTTTGCTTACCAATGGAGACAACCACTACTTTTCACTCTTCAGTTCTTATCCTTTAATCTAGGCATGGGTTTCCTTGTTAGGATTCTACTTTTCAAGACAAAATGCGTGTCCGATTTACTAGTTAATATTTGCAAATTACTTTTGAGAGAGGCAAATCTTACTAACTGTTGGGCACTATATGTTTTTTTGTGTTTTGAAAAAAAATGGTTCTCCATAAGGTTTGGTTGATGACGAAAGCTATTTTCATTCTGGTTTTCAAACTTTGGTGTGGAAGCCTCGTATCGAGATGGAGGAGGGGGCAAAAGACCTTTACTGCTATCATTTCATCTGTTTATCTATGTAGTTTAGCAGCATAGTTGTATGTATGTATGTATGTATGTATGTATGTATGTATGTATGTATGTATGTATGTATGTATGTATGTAATAATTCTTAAAGTGTAGGTTGAGACGCTTTCCTCAGCCAAATAAGCATCAACGGCCATAATTCTAGATGTCTCTTTCTGTATTTAGTCTGCAGCTGCCCACCTCCACACTGCTTATCTGACTCCCTGCATGTGTGTTTGTGTTCTCTCAGAAAGAGAAGCCTTCTGAGGTGGCATGTGTTTTTTATATACACAAGTTATAAGTTGTGTATATACACAAGGTTTTATGAAAACACCACATTTTAGCTATGAGATTAACTCTCTTTTCTTTGTTGCCAAAGTGGGAACTACACAGGACACTGTAGTGGCATGACACTTTTTGGGGGTTATATCATACTATTATTGCTTTCATCATATCTTGTTACTGTAACTTGAATATTTGAGGAACTAGAATCTACTTGTTTTGCAAAGGCATAATGCTAAAGATTTGTTTCTTTGAACGTTTTACACTGAAGTAATTTGTAAGTTCTGCATTTACTAGCTTTTAAGTAAAATAAAGTAAAAACCTCTTGAATTTGGAAACCTAATAAGCATGACAAATCCTTTCAGAAGGTTTCATTGTCTTATAGACAATCGAATAGAATGGAATAGAACATCAATATTTTTGTTGACCCACAGTGGGGAAATACGGGTGTGGCAGTGGCGAATCAAAGTAGACAGAAGACACCAGACTTACAAGATTAAATAATATGAATAAAAAGCTACATTAAAATGTAACTTTTTAAAACTGTACCCTAATTTCATGTACACAGCTTGCATTATAAGATGTGCATATCCTTTTGTTGATCTGAAGAATCTTTATTTTTCCTTAACAGCAAGTTGGAAACCCTTTTCAAAGATGTTCATCTTGAAAGAGAAACTGTATTGGCTGTTGCTGCTTATGTGACCTGTGAGGCCCGCTTTGCTCAGAAATCGCCGAACCATAAGAGAGAAGCTGAAACATAACCTGTTAAATTAGACAACACTGACAGCAAAGCCCTTTTATGAAGTTTTATGAAGCAGAAGAACAACAAATGATAGCTTTATCACATCCTGAGGACCCCAAAGCGCTTTACACTAAATTCAGTCATTCACATGCTGACAGTGGTAAGCTACTCTAGGGCAAGCTGACAGAAGCAGGGCAGACCAAGGACACAGCGACTGAAATAGCCAGAGCAGAGATTTGAACCAACAACCCACTAATAACAGGGCAAACTCGTGGCTCCAGCACATCTGTTGCCCCACAAAGAGAAAGGAAGGACTCTTTAGCCAAAGCGGGAGTGCGCCAGCGTTCACCTTGATAAGTGTTGTCTGGATAGTGCAGTCAGTAAGGAAGGAGGTAAGAAAAAGAGCCTGTATGCTTCCTATCGTAGTTCCTTCTGCATATGGAGCTTGTGATGTCCCTCACTGGCGCTAAGGCGCCATAAGGAATCCCACAATTCTTTGCGTGACATGAGGTATTTCACTCGCATCATCCATATGGGTTTCCGTCGCATAATGACGGATGAGTTAAAGGCTGTCTGAAACTGGCACAGCAGTCTGTAGTGTCGACCCCATAAATGTTCAAGGAACAGGAGCTAGAAGCTACAATTGGAACGTTTCGCACATAGCCTGGCTTAACTTGAGCAGGACTGTAGCTGTGTGTGTGTATAATCAGCCAAGTGTTTTCAAAAACCAGTGACAAAGCTGTGGGCTTTTTACCCAACACTTTATCAGAACTTTATAGTAGCTTTTTAGCTCCATGTTGAAGCAGAATATTACATCTGACCTGCACAAATATCTCTTGCTGTCAAGTGAGTTGCAATCACAAAGCTAAAATGAACCATGTAATACTGATTAGATAAAGAGTCTTATTTGACACCACTGTAAAACTGTTGGGTTTTCAGCCATACAGTATGCCATCGGTTTTAATGCTGTATTGTGCTGGTACTTGGTATTAATGCTTCCACTTATGTGAGCTCTTTTATTTTGGGATAAGACAAATCAGATGAGCACTTTGTTTCATAAAATTTATATTTCAGATTTTTTTTAATAAAATGTGGCCCATTTTCCACTTTAACCTTTCACAGTCTGCTTCTACACTAACTGGGACTCTATCTTCATCAGTGGGAGAAATACAGGATCCTAAAGTTCTCCCTCTCTTTCTTGTAAGAGCGTTTGTCGTCAGCGCGAGGCCTGTCCCCGGCTGTCCTCTCAGCATCGGCAAAAGGCCAGACTGCACCAGCTGTTTCTTTCTCTATCTTCCTCTTTATCTTCTATCTCACACTTTCTGTCACCCTGCCTTGTGAAAGGGACTGTGATACCTCGACCTGAATTCTGCGGCTCGTGACACCAGAGTCGACATCCACACATATCAGCGTCAGAGAAAGGCAGTTATTTTAGCGCGGTGCCTGCGCTTGACAAGAAACCGGCTCTAAAAGGCCGTCGCACGTACCCCTTTTTCTTATTGTGGTGATAGTCGAATATAAAAAGTCAGCTCAACATATCGTCATCTCATTGTGTGTCCGATAGCAAACGAAACAAGGCGGCATTTCTCTTGGATGTTGAACAAAAGTAGATTTCAACACAAATAGATGGAAACAAAAAAGGGCATTAGCATTAATGGAACCTCTTTTGTTTGTCTAATCTTGATTTTGGTAAATAATCGCTAAAAATGAAATGAGTAGCAGTTAACCTAAATAAATAACATAATAACAAGGCTTTATTCGTTCTAATGTTGACGGACTCATAATGGAGAGAAGGATAGTGGAGGTCTGAGGGAGTGCACAGTTTAGGACACGGCCGGTCAAACCCAGTTAGACAATGAAAATAAAATGAGGTGTGTCCAGGCTTAAACCGTCTGGCTGTGCGACAGCACGGGGTGCTGGCGTAGGCATTTTTTTTTTTTTTTTGGTGTCCAGTGTGGCTCACACAGGGAATTATCAGAGCATGCAAGCAGGGTAGCAGTAGCGTTAGCGGCAGCAGCTACCGTTTTGGATTGCAGTGGGTCTGGGACTTGACCTGATTTGTCAGCTTGATGACTTTAGAGAACGGTCGCTCCTCTGGGGATTCTACTGGCTCACAATTCAAGGAAGGGACTGTTTCTTGTTTGGCTGAATGAAAATCAAGCTGGGTAATTGCTTTATCAAAGGAGACGTTTCACATCAAAGTGCATCATCCGTGGAGGCTCTAATTATCCCTGTCTCACCATGCGCCATTTAGAGCACTTTGATATCTCTAAAGAAACAGGCAGTTTTTTTCCAGGTAAGAGCAGTGAGGGTGTAAGACTAAAAAAAGAGCGGGATTGGACACATTCATCATCAGGGTCTTAATATAAGACGCTAAATCTACCAGATCATGTCAAGTTTTCAAACTTAAGTTAGATGAGGGATGTTTTAAACCTCCCAGCATGTTGTGGAAATTGCGCAAAAATGATAAAAAGCCTCTTCATCTGCTAAAGTTGTTTACGACTCTGACTCCATTGACACACAGCGGAGGGTGAAAACGCATTTCTGTGTAAACGGTTTTCAGCCAATTAAATTATCTGGAGGAACGGGGTTTAGAGCGAACGGGTGAATGCAAGTGGGGGAGATATGAGCTGACAAATAGGCTCGGAGTAACAAGCTTACCTGATGATGACAGGAAGACAAATTGGTAGATTTCCTGTTGTTTAAACCAAGGAAAGGCGCATGAAGAGAAGGTTAACCCCCCCTTCTCCAAAACATTTGACCTTTTAGTTGAATTAGGGGAGCCCCTCCTTCTCTTTTCAAATGAAGATTACAGCACTGTTCCCCCACTCGGCTTGTTTAGTTAAAAAGAGACGTTCCGTTTTCATGTTGCGTTCTAAATTATGTATGAAACCTGTCTCCAGTTTTGTCCGTGAATGAGTGCTGTGCATCTCAATACCAAAATCACGTCTCCTAATTAGAATCTTAGGCATGCAAAATGAATATGCCATGTTGTTGCCATGGAGTGTTAGCATGCACGGTGCAACCAGAAATAGACACAGTCGACGCAGATCGCGGTGCACACACATGTGCAGAGTTCATTTTCTTACTGCAGCGTGTGCGTTGAGGTGTGGGGAAGTGCCTGTGGAGGCTCAGATGGTGACAGATGGTTTGGATACAAATCAGCCTGGGAGTCAGGATCTCTGCCCTGGGACCAGTAACTGTTTTAAGTATCTTTGGGACAGTGTTTGTTTATCTATAGAAAATATGACCGTTTACTAATCCTTTTGTATTAATGCCCATAATATTGAATGTCTGCTTTGTTTGCGCAGGGCTTTAAATGTTATGTAAGGCTGGAAAATTGTACAGTTGTGAAGAGAAAAAAAAGGTTTTATGCGCTGTGTTGTACAACACGATGCATTTTTTAGCTCTTCAAGCTGCACTCTATGCCAAAGCCCCACAGCTGTGATTTATGACTTAATACATGCACGGGTCAAGGATATGCAGGCTTTTCTCCGGCACCGGTTGGTTTGCTTTAGCTATACCGTGAAGAACCAAAATGGCAAGCCTTTTCAGTGTAGCCTGATTGGAACCATGCGATTAAATGAAACGTCTGTTTGCAGAAAGTTCAGGCGTTTGGGTCCAGGCTGTCTGTTTTGACATTGAGATATAAAATACTGCCATGTAAAAAAACAAAAAAAAAACAAAAGGACACCATTAAATATTCAGTTCTTTTAAAAATAAATGTTCACACACCAATCTTTTTAGATTGATCTCAGTAAAACATAGTGACTTGTGTGGACCTAAACAAAAAAATGAATAAAAAAACCTATTGTTTAACACATTAAACCAAATTATGTATTCGAACTAAGAAAAAACCAAACTAGGACACCCTGGCCATTACTAGCTGTTGTGAACTCCCTGGGTTGAAACAGCTTTAGCTGGACACTTCTTGTTGCTTTTGAGATTTGCTCTTTCTTCATCATTGCAGACCAAAGTAGACGACACAGGCACTAATTTGTCTATTCATTACCCACTCCATCCCTCTTAAAAAACAAAAACACCAAGACGCCATAAACTCCCTCACATGGAGCAAAGACTGTCTCCCTGAACTGGAGGGAGCAGTCCGCCCTTTGGAACCGATCATTATCTCTCTTTGTTGTTCTGCTCTTTAGTGACTATCAGAATAATAAAACTGTATTCGCTGCTAACTTAGGCTATCTGCTCAGGTAGCCAGTCTACACTAAAGGCTGCGTAAATATCACGCTGCTCGCAGCTTGCAAGCTGTTGTTTTAAAAAATAGCGTTACTTTAATTCGACTGACGGCTTCCATGCAATGACTGTTCATGTTTTACGTGACTGGATATGCTGTATTTACAAGTAGCCAAGCTTTTCTTTTATGAGGGAAACAAATATTTGCCTTCTTTCAGGCAGCTGACTAACAGCAGCGTGTGTGCAGCAACACTTCAGTGGCATCTCATAAGAAAATACATTAACTTTAGGAGCAATAAGATGGAATATTTTAGCTGTTTTTTTGATTGTCATGTTTCATAAATTGCTCATTTGTGTATTTTGGAATTTAGTTTTAAAAATTTCTGACTGCTTATTTAATTTGTTGTTTATTAGATTTATTCAATTATTTTTTTTATCAACAGCGGGGACTGCACAGTATTCAAACGTACCATATGAAACATACATGTACTAATTTACATATACTCTTTGAAAACCCTGTAATACCTTAAAACCAGTAGACATTCTTTTATTACAAAGAAGCGATACAATATTTTGTTTCTCAAAATGAATCACACTGCAAAAAGAGAAGTAAAAATAGGTACACTTTTCTTGAAATGAATGTATTTGCCCTTTATTTGAGTAGGTAAATAAGACTATTTACCAATGGAATGAGTATTTTTACCCCTAAAATAAAATAATTAGATAAACTGCACTTGAAATAAGACGATGGAGAAGAATTGTTCCTATTTTAAGTGCAAAAATCTTATTCAATTGGCAAATAGTCCTATTTACCTGCTCACATCAAGGAAAAATACTTTAATTTCAAGAAAAAAATGTCTTATTTTTAGGTCTATTTTTGCAGTGCATATTGGTTCTTTGGCCAAACCTTCCCCTTCTCTGCACTTCTGTAGAAAGTACTGGACTAATCGTAACAGTTTGCAGACCCTGTCACAGCTCCCTCCAGCTCCACACCCAGAACTATGGGTTCTCGAACCTCTAATCTCATCTATGTATATACACAAGCAGTTTTAGCGGTAGCCACATTGTCACTCCTCTGTAAAATCACCTTGCAGGCATTAGTCTGGACTTTGCAAAGTGTTTTGCAGTCTGGCCATTAGCTAAACCTCGAGAGGTGCTTATGTGGCAGCCAGGAGAAGTTGCGGAGTAAGTAGCTCCTCTGGCATGAACTCCCAGAGGCCTGGACACTCAAAGTACAGTTGAATAGTTGTTTGGACTGGTGTGAAAGAGGAGCTGCTAAAAGCTCTGTGGAAGTAAATTTGGACTGGGCACACAAGCAGATCTTCAGTGTCCATCGACTGTCTTCCCAGCATTCAGAGACGTGTATGTTTGCTGTTGTGTCTCTGTACAGTTGAGCTTGGACTACAAGACTTAAGCCCTGCTAGCTTCTAATAATCTCATCCCCATGTAGGTCAGAGGTCACATTCTCTTGCTGATGTCTGCAGACCACAAGTAAATCTTGTTGCCTGGAAAGCAACTTATTGTAAGGTTTATATATTATGGTGTAATAGAATAGAACAGCCTTTATTGTCATTGTACAGGGTACAATATGAATGTGTCTCTTTTTCTTTAGCTCAAACCAATTGATTTTTCTGGATAACGATGATTGAGGATGATTTACTTTGAAAACAGCAAACCTTGTTGAAAACCTAATTGTTGAAAATTAACCAAAACTATGCTGCTCTTAACTTCCTGCACAAAACCACTCCTTAGTCCTACCTGTAATCACCCTTCAAGCCTTCTTATATGGCTTTGTCTTGTGTCTGGACTGTTAGACTTTGGATTTTGCCACATTTCTTGACGGATTATTTCTTCATTTATTTTTGTAGTCCAGTCAAAACCAAAAATCCAACAAGGATACGTGTTTCCAAGTGAGGACTTGATCTACCAAGGAAACAAAACGCTATCCAGATCAAGTCAGTCCTACGTAAAAATTATTTCCCCTCTTGCTAAATAATTATCTGATCGACTACAGTTTTTGTTAAGCTGAGTTCAAGTTCATGAGCTGTATTTAGGCCCAAAAAAGAAGCAGGCATAAGAGAGAAAAACACACGCTCCAATAGACAGAAACTCAGGAAAAAAAACGAGAGTCAGTTCCATGACCTGAAACAGGCCATTCGTGCTTTAAATATCTCAAATTAAGACGATTTTGGCTGACTTAATAAAAAAAAAAAAAACCTCTGACAAGCAGGGTGAGTCAAAAGTGCTTCACAGGCATTTAAAACTTCCACTCATTACATTTAAACACTCAGTGGCAATTGCTACCACCAGGAATGGCACATCCAGTTATTGGGCTTAAAGGGCATAGACCCTCTTACATAGATCATGACACATTTTCCCTGATCTTCTTTGTGTACGAGGTTGTACGACGCAACTTCATGGCGTTCATTTTTAACACTAACACATCTTGACTAGGTTTTGGCAGTCACTACAGCAGCAGGTGGTTTGTCTCTGTTTGGTCTCCAGAGTTCAATTATCTCCTGCCATGGTCTGTCTCACCCTGCTCCTCACCTCATGATCTGCACCACCTTTAATAACCATCACTTATCACTTGTGATATCTTCTTTAAATGCTACCCTTCACACTTCTGACTCCTTCATATTCACACTCCATCAAAGAGAAGTGAGCTACACCTTCTGTCCTCACTGTTTAGGTGCATAGCCTCATTTGGTTGACTTTAAACCCTTTGATACAGGAATTGAAATATGGCTATTACATTCTTTTATTTAGCATCTTTTTTCACCTAGTTCTTTAAATGCCTAGCATATCTTTCCAGCCCCTTTTAATGAGTCACTTAGAGATCAGAGCTTTGTCCACAGCATCAAGACTTGGTGTCAGCGATAATTAAGGTTCTTGAACGCTTATTGTCTCAATTGCAGTTGTCTCCTTTGCTTTCATTGGCATTACCAACGTAAACCAACACTTTGAAACTTTAAAACTGCAAGATTTTTTTTATGTGGGTTTTACACATTAAAGCCTTTCTAATAATAATCTATACAAGTGTTTGAGGGACTGAGAATTGAGCCCAGAGTAGCTCAGCACTGCCCCATTCATGGCTTGTTTCTATGCACTGCTGGTCAGCTGGCCATTACAAAAGGCTAATTTAGCTGTTTGGAAATGTCACTTTCTGTAAGATATATTGACAGCCATGGTGTGGAGACTAAGGAAATGCCATCCATCTCTCTTATTGAGGTGAAGCTACAGCAGGCACACTATAACAGCCTTACTGTTGACCAGCCAACTGGGGCTGCTTAGTTTGTGTCAATTCTTCTGACCTCCATTAAGCAGAAACTCTTTCCAGCCATATTCACCCTTAATCACCAGTGGTTTAACCGATCTTTATATCACATTATTGGGCCTAAAAGCAAGGCGGCATGTCTTGTTACTTAAATTTGCTAAACAAATAAATAGGCAACTCTTCATGTGAGCCGTAGCTTCGTAATCATGACAAAAATATCAAAGTGAAAATCTTTCCTCTTCTGTTATTTCAGAAGTTTAATATTAGCTCTCATTTCTAAACGTTCCAACTAAGAATCAGGAGGCGAACACGCACATATTGAAGTAATAAATGTAAATAAATATGAATAAATATGAATTCAGGTATTAACAGGGGCTAGTTAAGTTATTATAAAGAAGAAAAAAACAAAACTAAAAATGATTAGTGATTCAGTCTACAGCTACAGCAATGACCAATTTAGTCATGGTGGAATTTAAAACAATTACTGTCCTTTCTATTCACTGCAGACTCTAAATGTCCTTATCGTATTTAGCACAATGCAATCGAGTACATACTCTGAAAATAACACCATCGTTAAAAACTCTGGTTAAATTTTTTTAAGATCAGGCAACGGCTGAAACAGCTGCCTACTTGTCTACATCTTGTAGCACTTTAGTAACTGCACCAAAAAACAAAAAAACAGTGTGAAAGATTTGTGCAAGAATACTTTTGGACATTTATCTAAAATATGTTTTTTTTTTGGGGGAGGGGGGGGGGGCATACTTCCGAATCCAATATGATTTCTCTTTAGATTATGAATGCTTCTTAATGATCCCTTTTCACAAACATTCTGTATTTTAAAGTCATGTTTGAAGTTTGTTTGTTGTTTAAGGAAACCCGATCTGGTATTTTTGGACTAAAATGTCTAATTCTTACTCCAAAATGACAAGTTGACAGTGTTGAAAGTGATAAAATTTTATAATACATGTGCGACGAAGGCTCCCTCCTTAATTAAACATCTGTTTGAATGTGTGTTGAATGCTTGAGGTGATGTTGGGCTGCATGTTATTTGTTACACTGCTGAACCCTTCGTTTTTCTCCGCTCCGTTCTTCCAGTTTTTCCTTTCTTTAGATCTCTGCAGCCTCCTGCTTGTGTTCCTCATCATCTCTCATGTTCTGTCCTTATCAACCCCCCACATTTTGGTGCTTTCCCATCAATCTATCTCTCCATCTTTCCTGTTTGAGGCCACTTATTTAGCCTGGCAGGCTCTCCTCCCTGACAGCAGAGGAAATGACACAGAACAATTTTCATGATTGTGTTGTTGTTTTTTTTTTTTTGGCCATGTCTGTTTAAAGTTGCTTTGAGAAATGTATTCTGGTATCTCTTTAGTCTACACATAGAGTCCCTGCCAAGTCGGTAGAATTAGTCATTCTTTCAAAGCAGATTTGATTAACTCTTCGCAGTGAGTGACCTCTCTGTTACTAAGTAGCTTGTTGCTAAATTCTTTTTGTGTGAAAAGTGACTGAAAAAATAAATTGAATCATTTCCTGAGTCATCATATCTTGTTGAAACATTAACAAGATAACATTTTATGTAAAAGCAAAGGTGTTTTAAGAGGTTGTCTTTTTTTTTTTTTTGCTGTGTACAAATCCAAAAAGGGCTGCCCTGTGGTGCAGATGCTATCAGTGTTGCAAGTATTTTCTGGGTTTGAATACCTGCTGGGACGTTTCTGTTTGGGATTTCAATTTTCGCTCCAGAACATGCATGCTGCCTGCATCATCATATGGGTTCTGTCAGAACTGATTGAACTAATTAGCTATTTGTTATGTGGGCTGTCGGTATCCAAAGATCAGTTAAAGATTAGGTCTGACCTAAGACTAATTCCTAAGAAGTAAGAAGAATTATTTCCCACTAAATTACCATTATTACTATGTGATAGGGCCAACAAACAGGCAAAACCTTTAGCAAGAATAAAAGTGTGTTGCTTTCAAAGTCTCCCAATTCTAATCTCAAGAAACCAACACATTTCTCCTGCCGGTTGACTAAATATAAAGCTTTTCTGATATTAATTTCTGCTATATATATATATATATATATATATATATATATATATATATATATATATATATATATATATATATATATATATATATATAGGCGTAATGTTAGTACTAAACATTTAAATTATTGGGGATTTACCAAACAGACCATCAACCTAATTTTTATTCATACGGATGGATAAGGATTCACTAGTTCTGACTAGAATTTTTAGAATTACTCTCAATTCACAAAATAGAGAGTAATTGTGAAAGAAATGGAAATGATTATATCGTTTTTCAAATTTCCTTAGAAATCCATCCATCCATTTTCCTACATGCTTCATCCCTGCTGGGGTCGCGAGGGGTGCTGGTACCTATCTCCAGCTGTTAGTGGGCGGGAGGCGGGGTACACCCTGGACAGGTCGGCAGTCTATCGCAGTTCCTTAGAAATATAAATCTGAAAAGTGTGGCATGCATTTGTATTCAGGTCCCACTTTTCTAAAAATCTAAAACAAAATCAAGTTCAACCAGTCTCCTTCAAAAACTTTTTATGAGCTTTTTATTTTATGAGCTTTTTATTTAATTTAAAAAGCTGTTCATAGCATTCATTTATGAGGTTTCTTTATTAGAGGGGCATCCAGTTACAAAGGCTTTTTGAAAGGACTAAGGGCTCCTTGAACTAGAAAGTTTGCTGACGCCTGGTCTATTAAACATAAATTCAATAGACTAGATTGAGGCTTGTTGAAGTAGAAGCAATATGTTTTGCAGGTATGACTGGTCAGTGAAAGTAAATGCGGTATCAGGTATCCAATTGTGTTATATTTTCTCTGACTTTGTAACATCACAACTTAGATTTAAGCAGCACTACCACTTTGATTCATAGAAAAATATGCGCATTAAAATCATGCTTTTGCGTGAATAATTTCTCAATGTCTTAATACTTCAGGTGCATACCTGTGTAAAGCAGGCATGGTCTGTGCTAAACCCTTTACAGAGAGCGAGAGGGAAAATAAGAAGGTGGGGTGGGCTGTTGTTGTCAGGAGACAGCACTTCCCTGAGAGGACTGGCACAATAGTTCTCTTTCACCGCTGGAACAACAGAGTCATGACATTTTGTTCCTGTGACGGGGCATTGTGCAAATACCCAGACCAACAGTATCACAATGTGGCACACAGAGGTCCCAACTCACAGAAAGAGCGCCTTATGCACAATATTCTGTACTTTTGACTGCAAACTGGATGCAAACCTGCATGGTGTGAAAATGTTCCCTTTTGGTGGCTGCATTTGCCGTTATGTGTAGTAAAACTATTCAAACTGATTCAGCCAGCTGTTTCTGTGAACATAACCCTCACATCAGTAAACACTAATGACCATGTTATTTATTTTAGCTTCTCATAGGGATCATATTTTAATGCTGCCAAGTGCTCAGGGCTAAATATATCTATATCTATCTATCTATCTATCTATCTATCTATCTATCTATCTATCTATCTATCTATCTATCTATCTATCTATCTATCTATCTATCTATCTATCTATCTATCTATCTATCTATCTATCTATCTATCTATCTATCTATCTATCTATATCTATGTATGTATGTATGTATGTATGTATGTATGTATGTATGTATGTATGTATGTATGTATGTATGTATGTATGTATGTATGTATGTATGTATGTATGTATGTATGTATGTGTGTGTGTGTGTGTTAGCCATATAAATAGAATATTATGAAAATGTATATTTTTTTCAGTAATTCCATTCAAAAAGTGAAACTTTTATATTAATTCATTACACACAGACAGTATAGTTGCACCTCTGAATGTAATTGTTGTTATAAAGTAGCCAATTTAATCATCACTAACTTTGTCTCTGGCTCTGAAGGATTGCAATTGGTAGATTTAAAGCAAAAGAGGCTGTGTAGGCTGTCTCTAGTTCTGTAGGTTTTCCTTTTCTTTCATCATTGCTCTCCTGGTGTTTTTCTTTTGTCCCTGATGCACACACTGATCTCACGTAAATGGCAGGCCATATTGTCTTTCCCATTTTGAAGAAACGCTCAGAGAAATGGGTTGCTTTGGCACACTATATTTATATCCCATGGAAGTTGCATTAGTCTTAATTTCTCTACATGAAATTCAAGAGGAATTTATAGCGGGACCTTTTACACATGCGTATGTACCAGAGGACTGTGTCAAAACCCCCCACACTCCTTATTTCACATACGTCACCCTTTCAGTGCCTTGTTTTTAGCTTTTTGCTGCCCTTTTTTTTTTTTTACACTTTTTGAATTCCTTTCTGCACAGTAACAACATGTGTTTCCCTTGGGTTGCCAGGTTTGCCAGGGTTATCCAGCATGTTTGGGAAGAAGAAGAAACGGCTGGAGATCTCCGCTCCATCTAACTTTGAGCATCGGGTCCACACGGGCTTCGACCCACGGGAGCAGAAGTTCACCGGGCTGCCACAGCAATGGCAGAGCCTGCTGGCCGACACTGCCAACCGGCCCAAGCCCATGGTGGATCCCTCCTACATCACCCCCATCCAGCTGGCGCCCATGAAGGTACAACACGAATGTACAGAGGGCATCTGGCCTGAGCGCTGAGGACAAGTCATTACCGTGTCCCCGTCTGTTGCTGTCATCGGTTGTCCTGCGTCATCTCTGTCTCCTCTCACCCACATCCCTTCTCATTCTGTCTCTTTACGCTTTTTTTTTGTTTGTTTCATTTTCTTGTTTCAGTCTTATCTCTTTGCGCTCTCACTCTGTGTAGGTGTCGGTCTCTTCTCTTCCCACCTGTTGCCTCCCGTTGGAGAAGAAATGGATAATAATCTATGCAATCTGGCCACAATAACGCAAAATGTCTAAAATGATAGCAGTGTTGTCTGTACATTGATGCTTTAATTTTTCACTAAGAAATTTCCTGTAACAACGTATGGTGCGCCAGTGGCAAATTAAATTAAACACTGAAAGATTCTGTTAAGTAAAGAATAATTGAGGGGTTTTGCTTACATAATTATTCCTGATTTGATAATGACTGACAGAGTCTTGGAAATGCCCTTACTCTCTGTGTGGATCTGAAACATTGACTCTGTCTCTTAAATTTAGGGATATGCTACTGACAGAAAAAAAAAAGACGCTTTTGTTTAATGTTAATGAGATTTTGCCGCTGCAGTGCCTTGCAAAAACACACCATTGTGATGTAAAATGCTTCTCGTTTTCTTTTGCACATCAGAATCGGGAAAAGGTGCTGCGTGCATTTCTTTCAAGCTCTCCTGAGTCGATAGAATCAACTTGCACTTGAGCTGAGCTGCAAGTCCTATGGGGGTATGCGTCTACCAGCTATGCACATCTAGAGGCTTCTTTCTATATTCCCTCAAGCTGAGTCAGATTCAGTGCAGAGCGTCTGCGAACATCAGTTTTGTCTTACCACAAGTTCTTAGTTTTAGTCTGATCGGGGTCACTCCGGGGTTGCCTCCTTCCATCTTGCCATCAGGTCTGACCTCTTTCCTTGTCTATGCTGGAGAAATGCAGCTACACAACATGATGCTGCCACCACCATGTTTAACCATGGGGATAGTGGGTTCAGCCTAAACAGTGGTGTTAGTATATTCCACCACATGTGACATTGTGCACTCAAGTCAAAAAGTCAAAATTTTGTCTCATGTGACCAGAGCTCCTTCCACATATTTGCTATTTCTTATACATGGTGGACATCTTCTGGCTTTCGTTCTTCTTGCCTCTTCCTGAGATACAAGATTTGTGGAGTGTCCCACTAATGTTTATCCCGTCAACCGATTCCGCCACCGGAGCTGGGGATCTCTGCAAAGTTGGCTGCTTCTCTAATTAGCGCTCACTTTGCCTAGCCCTGTCAGTTTTGGGAGACAGTCATGTTTTTGTAGCTGTTCTACTCTCTTTCCATTTTTTCCAGATAGCGGATAGAACAGTGCTCTGTAAGATTTTCAAAGCTTGCGATTGTGTTATAAATAATGAAGCTCTGGTTCTCCCTGACATGCCTGCTGTGTTCCTTGGTGCTGTTTGTTCACTAATGTTCTCTGCTAAACCTCTGAGACCTTCACAGAACAGCTGCGTTCACAGGGAAACTGGTCTCACTGAATTTTATTCTTCTTTTGTTTGGAAAGCTACATATTTTATTTTCTACAACATTCAAAATTTTACACTACCTCGTGTTGATGTTTCGTAAAAAAATAAAATAAAATCCCAATAAATATTGAAGTTTGTGCTTGTAATGTGACCGTGTAAAAGGTGTATTTTTGCAAGGCACTGTACGCGCAAGAGAACGCAGCACTACATATGGTGGGACACATATGGCAAAGCATTCAAGATTTAATCAATAACAACCAAAGTTACTTGAGTTTTGTGAAATGTGTTTTCTGATTTATCCATTTTAACATCTGTTGCCGCTTCACCTGAACCCATTTTTCATGCTGATGTTGCTCTTCAGTCTCCGTATTTCCTCTGTGAACGTGTGTTTCCTCTTCTCTCTCTGAGTGTCTCCTCTGATGTGTTGTTGTTCATTGGTTTTTTCTTAACACGTCACTTTGACACGTTCAATCCGCTGAAAACAGTCAGTGACTATTTAGACTACCTTTCGCATGTGGAGATTTCCTCAAATTGCTCCTTGATGCATTTGTTAAATTTTCAGTCGGTTGCAGCAGAACAACAAGATTTTGTTGCTTAAATTGAGTCACCCTTCCTCTGTTAACGTAAGTCTTGAGAACACTTGTGTTATTTGTAACAGACAGCTCATATAGAAGCCTGTATCTCCATTGCTTAGAAGCTCTTTAGACCAAATGGTCCGTTAGTCCCCGAGGAACTACTTTCAGGTCCTCCTGGCGAGAAAACCTGAAGTCAGTGAAAATTCAGTAACGGAGAACAGCAATATGCCACAGGAGATATCTCTGAAGAGGGGGAAACAAGAAAATAATTCTCTTGCTCTCTTCACAGATATCTCCCCAGAAAGTCCGGTCGTCTGAAACGCCGTTGCCCAAAGTATGACCTCCTCTTTCCTTTCTGTTTTCAACCCCCCCTCCCTCCCTCCTTTTATTGTTTTTCCTTTCCCCAACAGTCACTCTCGCACAGTCCCAACTCAGCCGTTTTGTTTGCACATCTCTCCCCTGCTGCCTGCTGCCATGCCATGATTTCAGGTGGAGGTGGTGTGTCAGCAGGGACAGGCAGAAGCAGAGAATGACTCCACACATGTTCATAACCACATCGCTGTGCCGAGTCTTTTCTTAGAACTCATCCTCACACTTCCTGTGTTGCATTTCGCATGACCCTCCCTAGAAAAGCGAAGACTAACTCCAGCGGCATGCTCCCTTTGTTTTCCCACTTGCTGCAGAGCACCATTGAAAGTGGTGATGAAAATAATCATGATGATGATGATGATGATAATGATGGTTGCTGTGATGTGAAGAGCATGTTGTCATGGCAGCTGATTCTGCGCCGATGGAGGGCCAGCGCTGTGTGGAAAATGGGTCACGGAGGGTTTGCATGTGTTAGAGGAACCCTTCACTTCATATCTTCTTTGAACTCAAAGTGCTCAAGCTCGGGGCAGAGGCACGTTTCCTGTCCTCTTCTTTCCTTCACGCTGTATCTTTTCTTCTTTGCTGTTTTCAATACGCTCAGACAAAATTAACAAGCTGAAACATGACAATACCCAACTGTGAACACAACTGAGTTAACTACGAGCAATGCCAAATAAAAAAAAAATCTGACTATTATTTCAACGTCTTAACATAGAAAAAACGATGCCTGGGATGCAATTGTGTCTGTCAGGCAGTCGTTTCTCTTCAGCATCTGGGGTGATGCATCCATCTGTTTTAAAACTAGATGAC
Source organism: Fundulus heteroclitus (assembly GCF_011125445.2). NCBI lineage: Eukaryota > Metazoa > Chordata > Actinopteri > Cyprinodontiformes > Fundulidae > Fundulus > Fundulus heteroclitus. Next base: position 439,557 of record NW_023397208.1, on the reverse strand, counting down.
TAGATGATGAAATCCAAGCTTTTAAAAGGATAATCAAAAACCATGATTTCCTCTAAACAGCTGCTTTACTGAGACTTCAAGCTGGTAACAAATGGCTTAAAGGTAGTTCTTCAATCTGTCTTTCATGAAATTGAGGAATTAATGCTAGCAATGTTGGAGAAACACAACTTAAATTCTAAAAGATCCCCCAAGAAAACGTGTAAGTCTTTGAATCTGGGTGCTTCTGGATAATCTGGGGTGCCTTTTCTAACATGCATCCCCTCGGCACCATTCATCATCCGTTTTATGCAACCTTACAGTAAATTTGTGTATTGGATGTCCGTGTACTGTCAACTGATAAAGGAAATACTGAACTTTTTATTACAAGTTGGTTTTAAGCATCAGACCATCTTGATCATGGGCAGCTGTGGCTCAGGGCAGTGTTGTAGTCAAGTCACTATGCCTCGAGTCCGAGTCCAGGTTCGAGTCTCCAGTGTTCAAGTCCGAGTCAAGTCCAAGTCATTAAAAAAATCAGAGTCGAGTCCGAGTCAAGTCCACTACTCATCCGAGTCAAGTCCGAGTCGAGTCACTATTGATCCAAGTCGAGTCCTTATTGATCAAGTCGAGTCCAAGTTCCGCACTAAAGTAAGCATAGCCTACATGTTTTTAAACTAAAAAAAAAAATCCACACTCCACCACATTGCACTAATAATTTAGATATTAAAATCATACACCAAATAATATTCTAATGACATAATTAAATGATTGCCTAATGATATAAAAAAAATGTAGAGTCTTTTTCTCAATTTTCGAGTCTGAATGTAGGAGTCCGAGTCCAAGTTCGAGTCACCAGTGCTCAAGTCCAAGTCAAGTCACGAGTCTCCAAATTTAGCTAATGACTCGGACTCGAGTTCGAGTCTCGGACTCTAGTACTACAACACTGGCTCAGGGGCAAGATGGTTTTCCTCACCTAAAAAATTATCGGAGCCCATCCATCACCTTGGAGTTTAACTCTGCCTTCTCACTTGACACGCTTAATGATTGTGAGATTTTAGGTATCTTTATACTGTGGACTGGTTACACATATCAAGGCTTAGCAAGGCAATAACAACATTACTAAAAATAGGCAAAGTAGCCACTTTTAACAGTAAAAATTATGAGCAGAATTAGACTGCACCAGCTTAACATAAACAAATTAAAAAATTAAACTAAGTGTAATAGTAAAATAATTCCTATTTAATGATTTAAATTGTAGCTATTTAAAAAACATCACATAACATCATGTAAAAGTCATTTTCATTTACTCCAAATGAGAAGGAAAAATATTTTTCTTCTTTAAAATCATTTTTCCAGAGCATTCAGATGATAATGTCAAGCCTCAAGCCTTTGCGTCATATCTCAATTGGTTCAGCTGAGACCAAAACACACTAATTATTACAGAGAAAACAGAAGAGTTGGGACTTGCAAAGATAGTTATAGAGTTGCTTCTGACTAAATGGTTTAATCAATGCAGAAAGTCTCTCTTGTGCAAAGTTTTCAGAAAACACTTTCTCTTTTGCAAACCAGCGTTCACTAAGAACAGCAAACAGCTGCCAATGACCTGCGTTTGTGGTTTTACTTTCCTTACACTTTATATGTATGTATGTGTACGTGCACAACATTTTACTCCACAGTATTGACTCCTACATTTTATTAGTGCTTTTGGACTGCTTTGTGTTGAGCTCAGTGTGTAATTACCTGTGGAGCTGATAAATGAAATTTGCGAGTGGGTTATAGGAAGGTATATAAAAGGGGTGAAGTTTCTCTCTGGGACTCATGCATTTGCTGTGATGATATATTATGCCGACGCCTGTGGACACAGCCCGCTGGAATATTCCTCCATTATATTTTCAAGGTTATCTTAGTCTTTCTTTGACTCTAACAGCTACTGATCACTTACCTTACTCGTTTTCTCTCTTCCAGGTAAAACAATCTTATTTGCGGCAATCCAAATTCTGTGCATCGTAGTTATGGAGCAGTGCCAAAGCTTACTTTTCATTTATTCTATTGTGTTTATGGGCTATTCATGTCCCCTTTATGCAGTTACATAGGCTGGCTAATTTATAACGTTATCAAGCTTCTCCAGCCTTGCGTTTTCAATGTTTTTATTAAGTTGCCATGGGTGTCAGCAGCTGTATCTACTATGGGGATGATGTGAGTTAGCTTCCAAAATCAGAGGTAGATGAATGCATACCTGGATGCGGTCCGATAAACTAGTTCCACAACACAAAAATAAAAATACAGACATGTTGAATAAATGACACTGATTGATTTTTACAACTGGGTTACAACTGAAAAACCCACGACAGACTGACTTTAGAAGTCAAAATGAATGTTAGACCATGACTATGCCATGACTTTGGCTTGACTAAACCATCAATAAAAACATCTTGGGAAAGTTTCTGATCCCTTATTTTGAAGAAACAAGGACAGGCCAATTTAAGGAGGAACTCTTAAACACCCAAATGCCTTGTCAGAAGAAAAACAAACCCCGACTATTTTCCAAGCTGTGAGATTTGCCAAAGGGAGTGTTGCTGAGCACTAACACGTTTTGACTTCCCCTTTGGGCAACCTTACAAAATCTTTCGTTTTTAGAATTGTAAACAAGGGAAAAATAAATTTCATCTCTCAGAAAGCATCAAGAAACACATAATCTTTAGTTTAACGTCTTCAGGTCGTATTTTATTCACTTGGCTTTTCACACTGACAAGTTTGAACACTTAAAGATCAAATCTGGGTCACTTCACTCACATGTTAAACCCGCTACTTTTCTAACCGTGTGCATACAAACAACGCACCCTGTGACCCACAACAGATTCCTTGGTCGGTGTACAAGTTTGAAGAATGTGCTGAAGATTTTTTCAGGAAAGAAATGTGAGTTTGTATCTTTTGAAGTGATGAAAACATAGCTGTGTTGTTTTGTTTTTGTTTGCTTTTCGGGGTTTTTTGTGTGGCCCTGGCTTCCCGAGGTGGGCTCGGTTATTTATAGTGTCCCACCCATGGCTCGATATCTTCCTCTTCTGGTTCCTGAGACACTTAATTGACACGTACTTAGTTCTTCGTGGCAGCCTCCCCCAGCCCTGCCTGTGAAGGCTGTATTTGTGTGTTTCTGCACACACCGGGTGGGCGGGAGTAAAGCTTGCTCCAGTCTGACACACCTCCGGAGCTGTCTTCATTCAAACAAGGTGCTGAAAAAGGCTGACATAGTGAATGCCAGTGTTAACCCGTAGAGGTGTAGAGGCTACAGTGCGACTGAATCTAATGAGTATTTAAAGAGGTCAGCATGGCCATACTGAAACGATGGCTCCGCTGGCCTTGGGCTCAATCGTTGTTTACTCACAAGGTTTGTAATTTTCGTTCGCAGAGTGCTCACGTCAGAGGAGAATTTGCGTCGCTTAAAGGTTTCACTCTCAAATCTATTCTACTTCACCCGGCCTCCGCAAGCCTTTGCACACATGCTAATCCAGAACTCTAGGCATACACAGTGCCTTAGCAACATTTCCATGCTTAAACATTTGTCTCTAAAAGTGTCTGCAAACTGTTTGTTTTGTGCAAAACCTCCCTGCGTATCAGGGTTCGGTGATGCATACTCAGTGCCGCGAAGACTTATCTGCCCCCAGATACAGATTTATTCTGTCTTGTGTTTTGTCACACTTAATGCCAGACAAAGTAACCTTAGGAGATACAAAAAGCCATTTTCTTAGAATGATTTTATGTTAGAAGTGAAAAAAAAAATCCAAACTAACCTCAACCGAACATGAAAAAGTCCCCTAAACCTAACAATTGTTTGTGCAAACCTTGGAAGAAGCTGCCATCAAGCAATTATGGTTAGCTGCCAATGAGTTTTTTACATTGCTGTGGAGGAATTTTGTGCCACTCTTTGTTTTACTTCAGTCCTACTGGAGCTTTTTTGAGGATGAACAGCTGTTTTAAGGTCATGCCAAGTCCTTCCGTTGTAATTCAGTCAGGACTTTGATTAGGACACTCCAAAGCCTTCATGTTTGTTTTTCTTTGGAGGCATCAAAAAGTGGACTTGCTGCGGTGCGTTGGATTAACCTGACGCTGCCAGATAGATTTGCTTCGCATATCCATCTGGAAACCTTCCGTTGAAGTAATTTTGGGAAGGGGCGAAAATACTGGTTAGCTGATTGGCCTATGTTGGTGATAGACGGGCCAAATAAACCAATCAGATCAACGAAGCATATGACGTACTCGTCAACATGCTTCGGCGTCGCTCTGTTACGAGCGACGACGAAAACACAACCACAAGCCAAGCTACTCTTGCTGCTGCAGGTAAAGGCTCGTTAGCTCAGCAAAGAAATACTCTGTAATTCCGATCAAACTTGCTCGATAGCCACGCTAACGCTAGTTTCATCGGCTGAAGCCGCCATGTTCTTTAGACTGAACTGTCGATCTTCTCGTTGAGTCACACCTCAACCCGCCTCAAAGCCAACGCTGATTGGACGTTCGTTTGGTGAACGGCTCCAAATTTTCTTTAACGGAGAGTAGCCAGACCGATCTGCGAGTGAAACCTTGAAAGCTCGCGAGATCAGGATGGTCTCACGAGGCTAGCGTTGGATTACAGTCTTCTTGCATAACTCAGTTGAACTCGAGCTAAAGGTCTCAATCTGATGTCTACACACTCTTCATTAGGAGTTTCATGCAGGTGAGCAGAACTCATGGTTACGTAAATTACAGCAAGTTGCCCAGTTCCTGAAGCCCCAAAGCAACCCCAGACTATATTTATCACTACAATATACAACAAAATTGTCATTATCACAATATCACTGTAATTTATTGGGCACATTGAGGACAGCTTGGATTACAAAAATAGTTAGCAAATGATTTAAGTTCCATGCATTTAGGCTCTATATGCCTGAAACATATAGATTAAACACTTGGTGCACAACATTTTAGATGGCACAGAGGTGGTAAAGTGGTAAAGTCATTAGGAAACTACAACACAATTGTTTTAATAACAAATTAGCAGATGTCGACCAGAAGCAACTTTCTAAATAAAATCATCATATTGAGATGGACGTGTTGATTCAATGTCAATAGCGGCTCTCTGTGTGGTTCAGTGGAGTCCTAAAGCCTTAGAAATTGCTTTGCAATCCTTTCCAGACCGATAAATGTTAACGATTGTTTCTCAATTGTCCCAGAATTCACTTTTTCAGATCATGTTGCCTTTTTCTCGTTATACTTAAGTGATTTCTTAAATCTTGAGTTGTGGCTAGTGAAGTTGAACAAAGTAGTCTGAAAAAATGGGATTGATCACAATTAATTCATGATTTAATAAGAGGGTTAAGGGATAAAATTTTCACATCAGGTAAATTGCTTAGATTTTTTTCTTAATAAAGAAAATAATCAAAAAAATCAAACACTTTATTTTGTGTCAAGTAAAGTTTTCTTCCAATGATATTAACATTTCTCAAAAGCAAGAAAATAATAAAGAGCGCAAATACTTTTTTAACCACACCGTGGTGGGCATGTACTGTAGGTGTGTGTGTAGGTAGCTGTGTTAATGTGTTGCATTCATTAGCAGGGGAAGTGCAGTTGCACATATCAATATCGGGCTCGTGTTACACCTTTGCTTTAACACCTGTAAATCGCAGGATCCTTTGGAGCTGATGGGGCATTTACCACATTGACATCCATGGTAGTGTGTGCGTGCTTGTAGATGGATGTGTTTGTGCATGCTTGTGTGGGTATTTAGGGCCACTGGCCTGTTAATGCTATCTGCTTGTTCCTGGTGGCTCATGTTTCTTCAAGACTGAGGCTGTATTACATTTCTTCGTTCGTTTAAGAGACTAAAAGACCTGTATGGAGAAAAAGTATGTATATGCATGAGCAAATAATTGAATTGCTAACACATACATTTAAGTCTAAAATTATTCCTACCCCATGGCAGATTTAGGTTTAAATGAGTCCTTTAATTTCACTAGCATGTTTCTTCTAGCTGGAAGTAATATTAGCATTTAGCAGTGCCCTAGATCCTGACCCAGAACCTGTTGTTGGCACTAAGGATTGGGCCAAAGGGAAGGAGCTCAAAGCCCTGGATCTCACCAACAAAGAGAAATCTTTAAAAGGCCGCTGGAAACATGAAAAAAGCTAGTCAGCAATTATAAATGAAAAACATTTTTTTCGTTGATCATTGCGAAGGGAATAAATGATTTCAGATATTTTTAGTGGGACCATGACAACAAATTTAATTGTTCTGTGGTTTTGAGGGTATAATATGGTCTGCTGTGCACTGATAAGGCCATGTGAATATCAAGAGTGGGTCCCAAAGGATCTGCTCATGGGCGGTCAGCTTTGTTTCTTTGCTCAAAAACAGTCAGATCAGAAAACAGTTCAGTTCATATTCTTCAATCAGAGCACAGCATCAAACAAACAGCCCTCCCCCTCCCCTCTCCTCCTCACCTTCTCCCCCTAGCAGATAGCAGCCTGCTCATTTAATAGCGTAAGTCGCGCTACTATGTCTGACTGCTCCACTTGAGCAGAGGATGGCTACTAAAAAGGGGAGCTTTTATGTCCAAGGTTGCTCAAAAACAAATTGAGGTTTCCACTTATTCCTAAAGGATGAGAGAATCAGAGTGGCTGAACATCATTTATGCGGAAGAACCACAAAATTATAACCCCAGTTTAAACCGCGGAGACTTAAACCGCGAAGCCGATACAGGGAGGCCGATCCTTTTATCGGCTCTGTTTGCTTGCTGGCCACCAAAGCCGCGGAGCATAAATATCCAACGTCCAACCTAAAACCAACCTCACCACGGTCAGATACTAGACTTTGTTATGTTCATATGTTCAGCGCAATTTACTGAAGTCAATTGAAGCTGTGGTTTTCCAACAAACTGATTTCGAAAAAGAAATATCTCTACCAACACTGTGGGTGGCGACCGCAACGCTGCCATTAGCGATAATTTAGTATTTCTAAATGCTTTCTCGTCTGATAAATGAATGCAGGCTGTCTGAAGCGCTCTTCTGCTAACCGCAGGGCACCGCGGGGTGGAGAGCTTGCTGCCCTCCTGCCGTGGACCCCTGGCTTCGGTCCCACTGTGTGAATGATGAATCATGCCGCCAGGTTAAAGCCTTTGGTCAGCTTGGCCTCGCCTGTCGGACATCCTGCAACACGAACACTTCCACCAGCCGTGATATGGATTTGTGACAGAGTGTTGCGGGGAGAGGAGAAATGTGTGGATGGAGGGGGAGGAGTGTGGGGAGGGCTTTTAGCTGGTTTTCCAAATGTGGTTGTAACCAATCACAGTGGTGTCAACTAGGTAGAGGTGCATATCATTACCGTACCAACTCTTTTACTGAGGAGGGACATTTGGCCTGACAAAACAAGAAGCGGATGCTATTTTTTAAAATGAAATTCTTAGGATAAGTTACAAATGTAGCAATATCAGCTACATGAAATGGTTTATACAGCGATGTCATGGCATCTTTAATAAAATGCATATTATAACAGATACAATTTATTTCCCCAAATTGATACTTTGTATAACATCTTGATTAAATGAAAAAAATATTGTTTCAATCTAAATCTGCCATTGGTATCTAACTTCATACTGAACTGTGACTGAAATCCAGAAACATTATCGGAGTCAGTGAATGCTCTATTTAGAATATTTTCTTTAATTAAGCCTTAGGCAGAAAACCAAAGCCACGAAACGGCTTTCTTCATATTCTCCACATTCTTGCAGGAAACTAAAGATGTTAACAGAGACTTCTTTTAAAACTGAACAGGCTGTCCCACCAGAAGCCTAAACAAGTGAAACTGCTTAGTCCTCGAGATGCACTATTTTGAATTTTGTGTGTTATGTTTGATGCACTATGCAAAATGTCATTAGATTGAAGTTTCAACCTAAAGACACCAATTTCAATAGATTTTCCCTAAGAAATGTAGTATAAAATATGTATGAAGAACAGCATTTAAAACAGTAAAATGGATGGTATCACATTGTGTGTGCGTGTGTGTGCATGTGTGTGCTCTCCATCCAACCACGGACCTATGTTACCATGGGCCTCCCAGAACCTTATTTCAATTAAGCTTCCAAAATCTAATGCCTTCTTATTTTTTGTATAATTTGCTCTACTTTAGCCTGATTCAGCTGCACAACACTGGATGGTACTTTGCAGATTAACTAACTTTGACGAAAAGGTAATTGTTCTAGTCAAAGGCATCGGGGCAAAGCTGGAGGTATATAAGTCGCAATAAGTGCAAATGTTGGATTAAAGAAGTAATTATATGCTGTTTTATGAAGATATTTCTCTTGAATGCCTTTAGATGTATCACTTGTCAAATGTTTATAGAGGCCTTTGGAGAATTGCAGTGTATATTAGGTAGCTTCTTTGTGACTTGATGTAATGTCATTGTGAGTACATCAACAGCTACTTATAGATTGCAAACTTACAGCCAGATCATAACAGCTAATTTTCTTACTCATGCTAAAGGTCATGTTGGTACAGATGAATGAGGTGGGATTCTTAGCTGATGTTGCTTCGTGCTGACGATGGTGAAGGTATGAATCTGTGATTGCAGCCCATTCCTATGGATATGACTTGAGGAGGGTTAAAGATACTTGGTAATGATAAATGAAAGTCCTTCTCAAGACAGAGATTGTCTCGTGGAAATTATCTGTCTGATTCCATTGCCCCGTGGATGGCCATTCTTTCCTTATTATCCCTACAGTATTTGAAATCTCCTGCTGCAATTCCCCAGATATCTGAGCTTCTTGTGATTGGGCTCCAGGTTTAGTGCAGGTATAGTGTAGGTGGTGATATTTTAGGGCGCTGAACAGCTTGCTGCAGTAAACCCATTGTGGCTCCACTGAAAATATCTCGACTAACATCACATCAGAAATATACACCTGAATGCAGGGTTGTGGGGTAAACTTGCATTAGGTCTTTTCTAAGTGGATTTAGGATCATTTTTGCTTATTTTCTTTACTTTAACTATAATCCTTTAGTCCAAATGAGAAAGAAACAAGTCTTTACCTTTTGGGGGATCTCACAATCATTTATATCTGAATCCCTGACTCAGGGACAATCCAAGTGTTTGTCATCTTTTACTGCTGCTTTTACAGGGACAAAGAGACTGTTTTGACTGCTGCAACTTCCTGTCTGTCTGTCTGTCTTATAATTTGGTCTTCACACTTTTCTCAGATCACTGGGCTTTGATATTCATATATGCCCGGGTAGAGCTGCACAGAGAAGCACTTCTGCACGATATTAGAAGAAAGTGCAATATGTGATAATATCGCTGAATATTGTGATCATGATACGAGTTGCTATAAACAAAAGAATAATTAAAAAGTGTTTTTTGATTTGCTTAGAAAACCCACACATACTCCATATAATAAGTAGCCCATACAGCTATTGAAACAAACAAACAAAAAAAAAAAAAAAAAAAAAAAAATATATATATATATATATATATATATATATATATATATATATATATAAAGGGCTGCGCAGTGGGTAGCGCTGTTGCCTTGCAGCAAGAAGGTCCTGGGTTCGAGTACACCCCTGGGTCTTTCTGCATGGAGTTTGCATGTTCTCCCTGTGCATGCGTGGGTTCTCTCCGGGTACTCCGGCTTCCTCCCACAGACCAAAAACATGACTGTTAGGTTAATTGGCTTCTCCAAATTGTCCTTAGGTGTGTGTGTGAATGGTTGTTTGTCCTGTTTGTCTCTCTGTGTTGCCCTGCGACAGACTGGCGACCTGTCCAGGGTGTACCCCGCCTCTCGCCCAGTGAACGCTGGAGATAGGCACCAGCACCCCCCGCGACCCCATGAGGGAGAAGCGGTTTGGAAAATGGATGGATGGATGGATGGATATATATATATATATATATATATATATATATATATATATATATATATATATATATATAATTTCCAGCACAATAGAAGGTTTTATTGAAAGTTGCTTCTGGCTGACGTCTGCTGTTTTGACACTGAAACAAGTTAGTTGTGGTTTTTGAATGACTTTACCAGTTTACCTTCTAAAACTTTTTTATATTACAAAAAAACAAACAAACAAACAACCTGATAGGATAGCCTGAAAAATCCCAATCATCGCTGGGGAGCTACACAATTTAAGGCGAGACGTTTTACAAATTGTTTTAAAAAGATCTCAACTATTCTGGCATTTAAGACAAAGAAATTATGTTGACTATCGTAACTTACCCAAAACGAAAAAAAAAAAAAACTTTTCTTGTCGGGCTGCATGGAAATAAAGTTTGTCTGTTTTACATAAAGCTTATGTAAATATCTGCTTTCATTTGTTTAGGGTGCTGATTTCAATGAAGCTTGAGACTCTGTATTGTCATTCTGAAATGGGGAGCAACACATCCTGATTAGGGCATCCCTGGTCACAAATGTCTGGAATAGTCAACAACCACGTCGCAGTTAGCATGACATCTGAAGGGATATTTGGTGCTGCTCTAAATGTCAGTGGGTCAGTCGTCCACCTCCCCCCACCAGCTCTCTGGCAGGTTGTGGAGAGGGGAAACACGATCATTAGGTTTCTCAGCAGATAGTTTCAGTGGGCTTGGAGCCCAGCTACAGTAAGGTCATTCAGCTGCAGACAGGCAAGGGGACTTATTAGGGCAGACGGGCCAGGGGTGGCACTTCTTGGGGCCGGAGCATGCAGGACAGCTCAGCGGCTGAGGGGGCCAGTGAAGCTCTGGCGATTTGAGGACGATGAAGACTGAAGAGGCAGCAGTGTTAAAACACCAGGTACTTAATACGCAGTTACAGGTGGGATGTTTCACATTCTGTCGTTCTTCGGATACAAAACTGCATGTTGCCTTGGAAGCTATACATAGCTCTGTCTGCAACAGGTGCTTTCTGCCAGCAGTCCCAGGCACAGTTCAGACCAAACGGTGATGGTGCAGTTAAGATTAAACTGCAGCAAGCAGCGATCCGCTGCATCTGCTGCTGACAGAGAATCCACTTGATTTCAAAACTATGATTAAAACTATGTTTTCATGACATTTCATAATTTATGATTTCTGATTCTCATATTTCACAGGGCAGATATGTGCCCTAAGCAGTGCAAATATTTGTGTACCTTTGCTGTTTGTATACATAGAAGTGGAGCTCCTAAAAATAGCCTTGCTGATTACAGAGGGACATCCAGACCTTGCTTGAAGGGTGAAAATGCAAAGCTTTGTCCTTATTGAATAAGGAAAGAGCAAGTATGTCACTGACGTGGCCGTGCCAAATGCTGCTAGTTTAGAGAAAGCGTTTTTATTGGAGTGTGTGCTGCAAACACTTGGAAAGCTCCAAGATGGTAGTCTGTCCTGAGTGAGAACTGAGTGAGGTCTAGACAAGTGTTCTCACAGGGAGCATGTCCAGAGTTGTTTAAAACATCCCCTTCATGCAAGTCTGCAGTCAGACAACCTTTGGGATATTAAACACAGCACTGGACACATTTATTGGCAATTTGTACAAAATTATGTAATCAGGTAGACAAAAAATATACATGTGCAAATTCTAGTAATTTGCACACAGGCATCGATACAAAACCCCCTGGTTGTAAGTGCAATATACATGATGAGCATTAATTTATGTGCATTTAGTTTCTGTTTATTACTCATTGCTTAGATTTTACTCTAGTTAATACTGACGTCTCTGTCATGTTTATTTATCAATTAATTATTCATGCACTGTTGCTTGTTTTAGTCTCATTTCTCACTGTTCATAACTTTCTCTACTGTTCACTTAATTAGGGCAATGCTATACTAAGTTAACATGTGAGGTAATACATATAATATTTGTGTCTTTATCTCCCCACTTTTTGCGCTTTAAGTTCATTGTAAACAGGAACACATCCATCTAGTGACCTTTGACTCAAAAGCAGCCTTTGGTTCACCTGAATCTGCTTTTAATTAATGTATTAAACATGACTAAATACAGCAAAAGTGACTCACATTTATGACCCAAAGGCTTTGCTGAGAATTAACTCAACTTTTTTTTTCTTCATTTTTTTTTTCAATAGAGCCCAAATTTGCAAACTAGATACCTTTTTCTTTTAAATATGGAAAAAGTGCAAAACACATTTTTTAAATTTTGGATCTACAATAATATACACATCACTTTACCACAAAAAATCTGATTAGTTTAATTTTTAAATGCATGCTTAGTTTTTTATTGAGCAGGGGGGGCATAATAATGAAAATTTTAAAACTTTTTTAAAATTATATTTCGTTTGGCCCACAATACTTTGACATAACGACTTTGGTCCACGTATCAAAAAGTCTGGACACCACTGGTTTATTGGTTGACCACCAAATGGCACAACAGGCTCAGCAGATAGAAAATAACGTTACAAGGAAGCTTGTAGACTAACAAGAAGTCTCAAATGAACGTAAACTGCAGGTCTGTGTTTGTGTCTGCTGCATTTTTAGTCAAGACTTCCCTGTTCTCTTTTCAGTGAAGTAGCTCTAGGTGTATAGAGTAGCCAGAAATTGTTCCTGAGTATAAGTAGCTTTACTTCAGAATAGTGTTACATAAAACTAGTTGCCAGTCAGCTCTGATTGGCATGTTTGGTGAAAATGTATTTTTAGAAAACCCCCAATTTTTATTTTAATAATTTAATCTTTTAATCCAGCAGCTTGATCTCATACAGGAAATTCTAGGACAATCATAACCTTAGTGACATTTATTTAATGGACCTGTGTTAAAACACTTTTTTTTTCACAACACCAGCAGTGGCCCTTTTACTTATAGTTTTTTGATCAGAGTTTCTAGGAACTTCTAATTAGTCATATATGACTTTGTGTTTTCCAGAGGTATAAATATAATGTGACACAGAGGCCACTTGTTTTAGCCACAGGGCATTGGGCTTGACAACGACTCACAGAAAACTGCTGCAAAGAGGGTCATCTTCTGGTCGCCAAGTCTCCATAACCACTATTAGACGCTGTGTGAATGCTAACTGCTCGTTTCTTTTCTGTCCTAACTACACAAATACCAACATTTCAGAGGAAACTAAGATTGAGCTTTAGGGCTACAAACACTGCAGGTGGCCACAAAGTGAATAATAGGAAGAATGTAGTAAAAAAGTGTCTGATCCCAGCTATCCCAGTTTATCTGTGATGCTAAGGGCCAGCTTCTTTTCCAGATTAACCAGGAACAGTGTTAAGAATTCATGACATCGTTGAGTCTTTGAAAAACTAAAGAAGTAAATTGTGTTATCTCCGGGTCTTTCAACATTATAATAATTGTAAACATATGGCCAAGTTGACACAGAAATGGTTCAGCAGACAGGAAACGGATCTTCTTCCATGGCCGTCTCATTCCTCATACCTACATTTCAAAGACATCTGAGCTGAAAGAGTCGAGAAAACTCAAGATAGTACTCAAAATAGTAAAATATCCCTCTTTCTGTGTGCTTCAAGGATGTGAAAAGTTATAGAAGATAGAGTGGTTTCCTTGTTGGAGAGGCGAAAAAAATGTTGATTTTAAGGGAGTCAGCTCCAACTGACTTCGTGAAAGACAATTTGAACCCAAACAATGGGCTGTTGTCTATTCTTAGAATGTTGTCCATTTGCCACAAATTAACATTAAAGATTGAATTTTTGGAATAGTTCAGTACGCAATAAATGATGAGCTTATTTCAAGGCTTTTTACATCTTTACCAGTGGAGCCCGGGAATGGGGACACACTTTGCATGGATATGTCATTTATGGTATTTATTAGCTCCAGATCTGTCAAAAAACACATGTGCCCTTAAGTGTCGGAAACGACGACTCCGGCAGTTGCTGAACGTTTTTTTTTTTTTTTTCTGACAGAACAGCACTTTAGAGTTTATGATCAATATGCATTTAATTTCACGTTTAATTATATTTGGGCTCCCTGTGTATTACTTCCCCACTCACACTGATGTGGGATTAAATTGGTCATAGCAGAAATAGACTAGTAGGAAAATAACTCCGGATTGATGTGCGACTGTGCACTCACGTACCCTCACCCAGACAGAGGGAGCATCTGTCTTGCCTGGCACTGAGCTGCAGTGGATGGCATTGATTTAGACCTTTCTTGTTCCTTCCTCTGCTTCTCTCCACCCGGCTCCTCCTCCTCCTCCTCCTCCATCTCTTAGTCTTGATGCGGGGCTGCCACTCATGGTCACGTTGTGCAAAAAAAAAAAAAAAAACTCCTCAAACAGAGGCTGCAGAGCCAAAGTTGGCAGAGACTTCTGGCTTTCAGTGACATGCACTGCACTTTGCCAGAGGGGCTCAAACTGTCCTGGCTTACCACCATCCCTCAATGTCTGAACGTAGACTTTTTGGAAGGGCATTTAGGCGGTGAATTTTAAACAGGGAAAGCATTACTTAAGATGATGTGTCAGACTTTAAGCGCCGCAATTCCATCGCGCCGTTACAGCGCAGTCCAAGTTTTTGATGAGAAACTGCAAAGCTACTGCTAATCCTCTTGAACACATGACAGTAGCTGCTGCTCGGCTTGCTGTAAGGCTGTTTAATGGCTGGACTTGTGGTATCCTCGTGTGGTCAGAATGCAAAGTGCAGCTTTCGTGCTTTAAGTGTGTTAGCCACGCACATGACCAAATGACTAACTTCTCTTGCATAACCGTATTTCTAAAGCAGGAAGTAGAATATTAAATTTTTTTCTTGTAAAAACATGCCTGCTGTCTCCTTCATGGTAGATTATCACTGCTCTGACAACATGAGCAGTGCAGGTTGTTAGATCAGGATTCAATGTTCAGGGTGTGTGAAGCTCATGAAGGAAAGTTTGATTTGAGGAGGAAAAAATGCTTAAGTAGTCTGGGAAGTGCCAGATTGCACAAAGAAGCTTCCCCTTAGTTTGATGATGAATATTTGCAGTCCTGCAACTTCCTCAGGTTAGAGGACAATGTGTAACTATTGCAAACAGACAACATTCTCTTTAGGAATAAACCGCTGGTCATTGTTTGTTTTTAAAGCAGCAAAGTAAATTCTTACTTGTTGCATAGCATAGGAGGATTAACTCCAAAATTACACAGAAGTGCATGTTTCCAGTTTTTACCTGTGGCCATTAAAATACATTTTCAATGGCTGAAATGGTTTTAAGTGCAGTTCACTCTATACCGTTTCAGGCCAAGCCCAATTTTGGATGAAGATTAAAAATTCCAGACTCAAAAACGTTATTAATTTATTTATGCATTGTTTTAATGTATTTATTCTAAAATAAGAACCACAAATGCAATTTGTGCAAAGAAGCCCAATTAAATTTAATACCCAATATTTCAGAGTACTATTGGCTGTGTAGAGTCCGTTTTCAGTGTACACATTAGAGAAAAGCCCGACATAAAACTGTACAATGCTAAAGAAAGGTTTTGAGTTTGATTCTTTAGAAAAATATTCAGTTCCTTTATTAGTTAAGTGGTGAATTTCCCTTATCATAATATGTTTGGCTAAACTATTCATGTCTCTAGTTGTAGCTATTGCTATATTTAGAAATTTTTTATTGATAGTATTCTGTGCAAGTGTTTTATGGTAATATAACAGCACTTACCTATTGCTTTCCTAAGTAGTCTTGAATGTGTTTTATCTATTTGTTTTTGTATTTATTTGAATTCCTTTGAAGAGCAAATTTCCTGTTGGTATTATGAAGATATACAGTATGAAAAACTTGAATTGTCTTATTCTTCAATATCATAAAAAAACAGAGATCTACCGATCAGAATATTGTGGCCAATTACTGATCTCAGGTTTTTCTATGCAAATTGTATCCAATTGCGACTTTGTTCTAAGAGCTACACTATATCTTGTTAGGATATAAGAGCAGCATTCAAAATATGTTGTTTAGCATCCTTATCCTAGGCAGTCATTCATTATTTAAATTAGAGGCAGAAGAGGTGTCACACCATGAGTGAGAAAGCAATATGTTTAGAGTTCACATTTTAAATTATCTTTTGTATCTGTTATTGCCGGTTAGCATGGATAGCATGATTAAAAGTAAACAGTCTCTGCGTGTGTTGTTCGTACAGAATATGTTACCTTAACTCTGAGATGTCAACACTTCCAAATCAAGCTTGTTCCATTCCAGACTGTGGTTAAAAGCTCAAAAGGATTAAACAAAGCAACTCATCTCATCATATTTCCTGCCTTCCTGTTGTCAGCTAAAGTACTGCTCTCTAATTAAGCAGCAGCAAGAAAGATTAACCTGACCCGTCTCAGTAAAAAAAAAAACATTTTCTAAATAGTTTCTTACACATATGGGGCTTCTTCTGATAATCATTTTTAAACACCTCAATAGCTAAGGTCACGTGGACAAAATCAGAACTCGCACATACCCGAGTGCGCATGTGCGAGTTAGAGTTAACCTAGCGAGCCACATTGATCATGTGCACTCTCTGTTCTGTACGTTATCAATTTTGGACAGCTCCCATCGAATCCTTTAGGGGAAGGGAGGGGATATTCAGCAGAACTTTCTGAGCTGACTGGGCGAAGTGAAACCTACTGCCCACCGACCGAAGGTTGGTTTTTAGCCAATCACGGTATGAGACGTTGTAAGCAGCAGGTGCCATGAGGAACCACAACAAGTTATGCAGGTCAAGGCTGCATAACTTGTTGTGGATTCTTGACAAAACAGATGTGATAGCAGCAGCTAGGCGTGCGTCCCCCTGTGCTGTCATATTTATTTTGGTTCAGCTGTGGGCTCAGCAGCTCTTACTTTCATCACAGCTGTATGTCCCGCCTTAAAGCATAATACTGCAACGTGATTGGCCGACCCGTTCTGGATCACTTCACGTGAAGTTGAAGCGAGAGCAAGACAAGAATTCAGCTTGCAGACAAGATCAGAAAAAAAATATATATATTTTTTTAGCTCCTGACCAGTCAGTCGTAGTTCAGGGCCAATCAGAGTGAACATAAACCCCAGCAAATTTTCTGGTGTGCTAGACACTCTGCTTGATCATGGAGCCTGTGTGATATACATTTTGCCAACTTCAGCTGCCTAATGCGGTCCGCTAGAACTTTTAGCAGAGGCCATGTACAGCCTAGAACTTTGCAACTGGCTGTGCTCCCCCGTACTAGCAGTAATTGATCTGGCCCAAGGGCAGCGGCAAACTCACAGCGAGAAAAATAACAACTGGTCAGAACACAAGCAGAAAAAGTAAAATGAAAACAAATCCAGATTTTAAAGGTTACCCATTATGCTTCCTTTTAAACATTTAGGATAGGTCTATGGGCTATACAAAACATGTTCATTAAATTTTACCCCTCCCCAGTTTTGCCTATTTGAGCTCCTTTAAGATAGGGCTGTTTTTATGGCATGCAAATAAGCTGTTTACACTCGTATATACACGTGAAAATGGCTGTCAGCGGATGCACAACGGTACAACTGCTCTTCTTTGATCCTTGTTATTAGCCACTATGAGCTTGTTTTTTCCTAAAGTCATTTTTTTTGGCTGTGACGTCGTATTTGGGCTATGAAATAAGTGACTATAAACACGAGTTACAAAGAGTTCTGCTAACGCTGGTGCATTACAGACACTTTGAACCAGCTGAAATATCAGATGCTATATCACAGGACAGTTCCCCTTCGTTGGTGACAAGCTCTGGTCTTTCACTCTCTACCTGGCTAGACTTAGACTTAGACTTAGACAAGCTGTATTAACTCTCTACACACAACATATTTAATCATTCATCAAATGCTAAAATCAGGAATATATCTGGGGACAGCTTTTGTTGTGGATAGGTCCTCCAAAACTGAGACTTTCCCTGGAAAATGGGGACATCTGGTCACTCTAGCTACTGCTAAATGAGAAATCATGTTCATGCCAGCAATGCAAACCACACAAGATAAATCATTAAGTACTTACATCTCTGTCATGTGCAGATTTCC
This sequence comes from Fundulus heteroclitus, assembly GCF_011125445.2. Taxonomy (NCBI): domain Eukaryota; kingdom Metazoa; phylum Chordata; class Actinopteri; order Cyprinodontiformes; family Fundulidae; genus Fundulus; species Fundulus heteroclitus. The sequence continues at coordinate 421,678 of NW_023397208.1, read as the reverse complement.
AACAAACCGTAGGGACAGAACTTTCCTTTAGTAGAAGTGTTTTGGTAAGTCCCGCCATGTACTTTTGGTAGTTTGGTAGAAGTGATTCACACAAACCACAGTTTTCTTTGGCATTGTAGCTGGGACATTGCCATGGAAAATAAAATGCAGCCACGCATCTCTGCTCACCATGACTGGGAGAATATGCACGGACACATGTTGTTTATTGCAGCCAGCAACAAAACATTTGTCCTTTTCCTGAAGACATTTTGCAGCATATACACTGGTAAAACCAGCTGACCAAAAATGAAGTGGGAGGAACTCTGCTTTGGTTTGCTTTGGGTGAAATAAGTTTATTCTTTCTGTTTGGGTATTTTCTTCTTCCTTTTACTTCTGAGTTAACTCTGTATAAACCAATGTGTTGTTGCCCATTGTGGGAGTTTAGAGGAACCCAAATGTCTCTGAGAGGAATATTGTGGTTCAATTCAGTTAAAAATTGTTTGAATATGGATGCGATTCTGTCAGAGCTGTATTCTTTTTCTGACTATGAGAGTAACATATTACCTAAAATCTCCAGATTTTTAATTTGTTAGTCTATGTGGATGTGTGGGAACTATTTTATCATAGTAAGAAAAAGAAGTTGAAGCCGGGGAGTGCGAGCATGGTTTTCTTTCGAGGCTAAAACCCGGCTGACAGGACTCAGATTAATGAGCTCTGCTGTGTAATTAATCTTTGGGCAGCTGTCTGTCTATCTGTCTCAAAGTTGACAAGAAGATAAGTGTAGGACGGACAGTTTGATCCCCACCTCTTTTTTCCAGCTTTCTTTCACTTCTCCCACTTTTTGATCTAAAACTTTCTCTGACAGTAACCCACTTAGAAACGCTTCAGAGAAAGATAAGCTGACTGTTTCACTGAGATCATACACTTGCTCATACTGTCACAGCAGATTTTTTTTTTTTTTTACTGGTATTTCTAGTAATTACTGGAGGATGCACGGTCTAAATGTGCTTGTGCACAGACTCCCAGGTCAAAAGATGCATATCCAAGCTATATTGCAATGATGAACCAAAGGAAGATTTGGTTCGACTTTCCGTTTGTATTTTATTTTCCTTTCTTTACTAATCAATTTTTCTGGAAATCGCTTGTGATTCCATCCACTGCCCTCTGTGTGACTCATGCATGCTAGCCTTGCAGCTGAGGCATGGCTGGACTGAGGTTAGAGGGGACTGGGTCACACTTTTCTATACAGCCAGCGATGGAGAGCTGGGCAGTAGTAATCATGTAAGTGGAGCAAACATGGTCAGCTTCAGGCAGCACAATGCACACATAAAGTGTTTTCTAACCAAACTGTCTAAATATTAAAGGATTATTGCAAGAAATTAATTCATTTTTGGATTAAGTGTGGGCAAACCCCATATCCTGCAACCTCTTCTCTTTTTTAAGTTGAAGACTGTGTAAGTAAGTAATGTGCCACCTGTTTTTGATCTGGACTTTGACTAGGTCATATTAACATGTGAATGAGATAGATTTGGTATTGTCCCCAACGTTTTCATTTTATTTTAGTCGGTGGACTAAACATTTTTCAGTGACTTGTCAAAAAACAAAATAGGCCGTAGCTAAAAATCTTTTACACGCATATAATCCCAATAAAATACATTTTAGTATGTTGTGTGAGGTTTTAGGGCTGTGAATACTATAGGTTTGAACACTAGTATTTTTTACCATAACCCTGTATTTATTTTTTTATCATTACTGTCCCTTTAACATACATGCCAAATGCCTTTAGCATCTGCATATATATTTTAAACCTGGTGTTCCACCAGCCTCGCCCATAATAGTTTTCTTGCATTATTATATTAAAGTAATATTATATTAGATGTCGTAATATTGATTGATCTGACAAGTGACTGAGGTTGTGATAGCTCTGTCTGAGAGAGGTATTTGAAAGAAAGAGCAGATGAAGTTGTAATCCTTAATGTAGACACAAGGGGTCACTGTTGTCGTAGATACAAGACTGCAAATGGCTGATTTCTCTTCAAATAAAACCTCTTCTTTTTTGTGTTTTTATGATAAAAAATATTCTTTAAATAGAGACATTACCAAGCCTTATAGACTACTCTTTTAGTTAAACCTATCTTTTAGAATTAGAAGTGTTCAGTGTACAGACTCTTCACAACCGGAAGAAGCAATGGTTAACTGAGTGGGATAGCCCTGAGGAGACGGGCATCTCAAAGCCTCTTAATCATGAAAATACAGCTAAGCCTCTTCTGTGTGTTGACTAATAACACGTCAAGAAATCTGACTTTGTAAGTCTGTCTTGAAATATTACAGGTGAACCTGCTTATCAGGTGGCATTGTGATCTTAATGTCCTGTTTGACTGGGCTTTAAGATCAGGATTTGGGCTTTTTCTTAGTGGTATTGAAGGTGTAAGCTATGAGCCTCGAGGGATCAAAATGGACTGGAGTCTTCTGTCAGGGAAATTTACTTTTCTACTTCCTCTATGTCTACAAATGTACACACAGCCCTGTTAAAATGCTTGGCTTTAGTGAGGTTGAAAATGTGATGCTTATCCTGTGTTGTTTAACTGACAAAAAATGTGTTAGACATTTTAGAAAGTTCAGTAATCTAGCAGCATATGCGTCCACACCCTTTAACCAGAATTTATAGCATCTTTTGATTTTATTTCAGCAAGTCCTCTTTGCTTAGAGCCTGTCAGTGTATCACATTTAGAAATATCTATCCACTGTACCTCGAAAAACGTATTCTCCTGTTAACAGCAGTTTTCTAGAAATGTCCAGTTCTTAAAATGCCAATGTTGTTCTAGATTCTTTTCCCAATTTTTGTTAACTGTCTTCATTGTGCCATGACATGTATAGAAAGTTTTGGAGTTTTTATACAAGTAGGCCTTTTTTGAAAGGATGCAAATGACCATTCATCGATCAATCAATTATAGTTGTTTGGCCAAGAGGAAGGACACATCATGGTCAGGTTATCAGTCCTGTCCACGGTAACAACTCAGAAAATTAATTTAGGTCAACTGAACATTGTTTTAGGTCAATCAGATTTAATATATTTGATGAAAAATCAAATATAGACTACAAGGTGTTTCAAAAAAGCATTAGTGTCAAGGTGTGCAGATTTATCCCCTGGGGTTATTACAGTGTTTTAACTTTTATATTCCTTATTCTAATATATTTGGTTTTCATTTCTGTTCTGAAGGATATATGTCTCAGTATATGTGGAAAAACTTTACAAGTCGTTTTTCTAACATCTCAAAAACCTGAGATTTTAACGGCTGACGTTATAACTCTTCAAAACAAACACTCAGCCAGACCAGTAGAGGGCAGCAAAACACAACACATCACGTAGGTCATTAACAAATCATCAACAGCCTAATTTACCCATTGTTTGACATTTTGTTTTACTGTTAAGCTTTTTGAAAACAATTCTTGGTGTATCTTTGGAAAACTCCTCTGCTTTGTGTGACAATTGATATTTTATATCAGAAACATCAAACTGTCCATGGTGACTATGTCAGTAAAAAATCAGGACATTTGGGTAGGCATGGGTTAAATACGTGTTTCCACTGAAAATAATCCCACCATAACAATTCCAGGGTAACTGGCTGAGTGCACTTATAATCAAAGTTAGTCTAACTTTTAAAAGTCCAACAGCAGACTCTTTAAAACACCAAATCAAACAACTTTAAAATGTCTCCACAAGAGAGGCTGTCTGAATAAAAACTAAAACAAATTCAATCAAAGCACACGTAGAAAAATGTTTCCCTTTAATTTAAAAGACAGATGGCAATTTTAGCAAAAGGAACGCCAAATGAAAAAGAGGGAAAAAAACACTTTAAACCAGGCTGTTTCATCAAGACACGCAGAAGTTCTTAATTTCATTAAACAAAAGATGAGGGTTAGTAGATTTACAAAGTCTTCACCAAATCAAGATAAAACTTAATAGAAAAAAATAAATGTTAGTCTGAATATGTATAATCTTTTAAATCTAAACTTAAATTGATTTATTATGTATTTTCTGTTTCTGTGATCCTTTTTTAGGGAAAAGTAAGATGAGCTTTACAGTTTGTGCTGGGTAATAAATAAACAACAGCTTGAACTGTTAAAATAACAATAAAAACAAATTATTTGAACCAAATAAACCCTTTCGGTTTCCCTGTGATTTCAAAAGTTAGGCTGTAAAAGCTGAGGATGGATAATCAGACATTACTCTCCTCAGCTCATTCTTGGGGGGCACAAGGGTTTCTGGGTCAGCCCCTTGTTTTCTTTTCCACAGTCTCCTTCTTTTTGGGTCGGTCTAAAACCAACAGAATTGGATCTTCGGGTGGCATCCCAACTCTATTCCTATTCCTCCAGCAACTCAATTTAGAGCTCACTCTGGATAATGGAGCTCCAGGCTTGTTCCCTAAGGCTGTTTTCGGTCACCTTATAAGGGGAGCTCATTACAACCCGTTTTCAAACCCTTCTTCCTCCTCCAGCCAAAATCTAAATCTGCCTGTCCGTTAAATGCACCGATCAGAGATTTTGGTCTAATTTTTGTTTTTTGTAGCACACCAACCTGCTGATACAGAGTTTGTCTGATCCCTATTTATCTTCAAGAAAGCACAAATAACATTACATGACAACGGCATTAAAAATATTTATTTCTTGCCATTGTGCTATTGTTACTTATTTGTATTAGAAGCAGAGGCATTGTCGTGCCATATTTCTAATGCAAAGAGAGAGGTAGTGGTCCATCGTGTGGTGTAGCTGGTGTGAGTACAAAGGGGCCACAACCCTCCATGCAGCCACAATGGGTTCAATTCCCGACTTTGAGATCTTTTGCTGCCTGACTTCCCCCTTCTCTCTCTGCCCATTTGCTGTCTGATTACTTTCAATAAAAGCCACTAGAGCCAAAAAAAAGCTATACTATATATAATAGTAACTCATATATTGTTTTGCAGAATACTGTAGTGATATTTATATACACCTGTATCAGATAAAATATATAATATGATAGTATTTTATTATTTTAAAACCAATCTTTGCAAATATGTAGGTATTCAAAAGAATTTGGGTCTTTGCAGCATGTTGCAGTGCGATTTCTGTCCAGCAGAGGGAGGTAAAGCACATCTTAAGTTTAGTCAGTTCGAAAAAAAAAATCAACTTTCTTTTTTTCTTCTTTTTTTTTTGTCAAGTCATGCAACACAGTGGTTTAAAAAATAAAATAAAAAATAACAAATTATGTAAAATAATTCTAATATATATTTGGCTCCTGTATGATAGATATTTTTTTTTCTTCTGCTTGAGTATAATGCGCAGTCGCTCCTTAATCGATGGTGCATGCCGTCTGCTCCTCAACATCCTTTCTTTGATGTCATCTTTGTCACGAGGCAGTCAGCGAGCTTGTGTTCACAAAGCGGTCACTGGTGCAGTAGGATAGTGCACTGCAGGAGGAGCCGCAGATCTAATAGTCTAGTAGTGTCGTTCGTGTGCGAGTGAATCCCCATGCGTGCTACCCCCCCCCCCCCCCCCCCCCTCTCTGCAGCCTGAGTCGTGACAGAGAGCCACGGAGTTGTGCCCGCTCTGGGTTTTAATGCACAAAGGCTGGGAGAGGGAGGCAGAGAGTTGAGATGCAGATGGTGGTGGATGATTTTTTTTTTTTTTTTTTTGCACCAACGTTCGCTCGTTCCGCTTAAGTGCATCAGATAATGTCTGTAAGCGAGTAAAAAAAAAAAAAAAAAAAAAAAAAAAACAGGGTCTGCGCAGCTCTGCTCCAACAGGACTGTGAGAGTTGGGAGTGGGTGTACGGAGTGGGCGATGTTCCTGCAGGCGTGTGTGTGTGTGTGTGTGTGTGTGTGTGTGTGTGTGTGTGTGTGAGTGTGGAGATAAAGGCTCGAGGTGTGGTAGGTAGGTGATGAGCTTCGAGAGCGTGATCATGCTCTATAAAACATCTAGCCACGGAATCTTATTCAAGTAAAGCCCAGGCGTAGTTATAATCCATTTTACAGGAGCGATATTAAGCAGGTTTGTGGTCCTTATCGTAAATGTATTATTTCTCAGTTAAATCAGTGGGCAGCTACTACTGATTATGTGTTTCTAAACGCAGTCCTGATAGCTGTAACTCAATGCAGCAAGAACTCGGTCATCAAATTTGATGGCAATCCATTTTCTTTGTCCTGAGTATGTAGTCCTTGTTTTCAGATGAAGTTTTGTTTTTAAGGAAAAGAAAGGAAACCAAGGCAAGTGTTTTGCATACATGTGGTCTTGTTCTTTAGATTGTCTTTCTTTTCTTAGCTATAAACACTATATGTATTTGTGTTTCTCGTAAGAAATATATTGTTATATATATTATATAATGATGTTTTTAAGTTGGGTAAAAAGGTTAGATTACCTAAAAGTAATTTTATTAAATCACTATTATACTAGAAACAGTTTTATTTCAGTATGAGCTGATGATAACTTTATGTAATCCCCTCCTATTCAATGGAGGTGCTTTTGTCTTCACTAATGAACGATTCACTCACCTTGGCATGACGAGTGCTGGAAGTGTCCAGCTTAGTGAAGTAGCTGACTCGGTTTACTGGCCATAGGACATATAGAGTAGGATCGACATACCGTCAACCTAACATTTATACATTTTTACAATAATTAAATGAGCTACTTCAGCCCATCAGTGCAGATAGTGCCACTGTGTTTATAAATATGACTGCATGGGGTACCCATCCTCACAGGTCACTTGTGCATCACCAAGGATAAACAACGCACAGCACACACGCATACTCACACTCACACTTAAGAGCAAGTTAACCTACATTAATTTATCTAAATTAAACAAATAATTAAGTAACCAAAAAGTCATCTTTTTCGACTATAGGAGGGAGCCAGAGCACATAGGGAAAAAGACACAAATGCACAGGTAGAACATGCAAACTCCATGCTGAAAGACCCCAGGCTAAGATTCAAAACCGAGAGCCTTCTTGCTGCAAGGGAACAGGGCAACTAACTGTGTCACCTTGCAGCCCTGCATATAAAAAACAAACAATTGCTGTGCAACAATAGTCTCGGCTGAAATATTTGTATCAAAATTATCACGTCAGCGCACCATCTGATTATCAGGAATTAATAGCCAAACATAAGCCGACCATATTCTGATCTTTTTTTTTTTAAAGGAAACGTTTGACCCAGTCATGAAACAGTTTAATGAGACTATTTACTTAAAGAAGACTTATGATTTTAAACACACTGAGATCGGCTTTCATAGCAATTTATCAACAAGTGCAAAAATAACTTTAAAATCGCTGGAATTAAATAATGATGGAAATATTGACTCTTCTGTATTAGAAAATTAGTCTCTGACAATAATAGTTCACAAATTTCAAGTCATATTGGACAAATGAGTGAACAAAAATCTGAAATGATGTTATGAGAAAATAGGTAGTCTATTCTTTTCCTTTTTATGTAATACAAAATAAGAAGTAGCAGTCCTACAAAGGCATCTATTCAAGAAACAAAAATGTGTTTTCTCCAGTTTCTAGTTTTCTTCTTCATTCTAACTTCTACTTGGTCCTCTTTGTCTCCCCATCCATGTTTGACTGTAGCGCGGATATAACTTTGCAGTCTTTTTCATTCTTGTAAACAGTTTCACTTTTTTTGCTGGGTCACATGAATTTGCCCACAAAAAGGGTTATTTCTATTCTAATATCTATATTATTGTATATAAACAGTTTTTGGTTACTCAAGAAAATTGTACGACAGTCTTTGCAAATAAGCCTATGAAATTCTATTACACGAACAGAATCCCCTTCAATGACTCAGTAGGAAGCTGGTTCCTCTTGCTGCTCCATTGGTTCTGCATCAGCGAGAAAACCCTCTCATCAAAATTAGTTGTTAACAATGCTTTAACTTCAAGTTGAAATACTTTAATGCACAAACTCTTAAACTAGACTATGCTGGTGCCTATCTCCACTGCCATTGGAAAGAGGCGGCGTACGCCCTGGACAGGTCGCCAGTCCGTCACAGGGCCCTCCAATAGGATGCTTCATGGTATTTCACACTGAAAGAGTTTGTTTCATCAAATTAACAGGATACAGTATGTGTCAGTCTTCATTTTTGAGCGGCATCGAAGTCTTTTAATAGTTCACTGGGTCATTTTAGAACCAGCCTCAAACAAAAGCTGCAGTGCGGAGGAGACGAGCAGCCGAGCTATAGAGCTGCTCCCCCCCTCCACCCCCTCCACCTCCTCCTGTTCGGCTCCTCAGCTGTCCCGGGACCCTGCTGACCAGCGAAGCGTATCCTCCCAACCAGGGTTCTAGGAAGGAGTCACGAGAAGGGCAAGCTCATTAATTATCCCCCCCTCTCTGCCTCTCTCCATTTTCTTGTCACACCCTCCCTTCATTAGCAGCAAGGTTAATCCCCCTCTTATCTCTCAATGAGTCTCATTTTTCATGCTCTCTTTCTACGTCACTCCATCCCTCCCTCACCGCCATTATTTTCTATCCTTTTTTTTTTCATTAAAACTGACACAGTTTCTTACCTACATATTTTTGGTAACTTCTCCTTACGTATGATTACCTTCCTAAATGAACTGTATTTTCCTTTCCTTTACTTTCCCTGGAAAAAAAAAAGCTTCTTGCTGAGTTGAGAGAGTAGATCTATTACAGCTTATCACTAAAGGACAGGCCAACAGCGCAAGCTGGTGAAATATAGCCGCTGTCACCGCCACCGCCGAGCGCGACCCGTGCACAAGGCTCACCAAGCTGTAAGGACGATGGAAGAGGGGAGAGGAGGGAGGGAGAGATGAGCACTGGAGCCAATATCAGACCCTTAATTCAAATTAATGGGAAGATTTCCTAGCTTGATGCCAACCATTTGACAGTGATTCGGCACACAATTAACCTTGTCTCCCTCTCGCCTTTGCACCCCCTGTCCTCCCCTCTGCTTTACTTCCCTACCTTGTTCTTCCCGACTCTCTCCACCCCTCCCCGTACTTGTCATGCTCCTTTGACACAGTCCTTTTGATTATGAACCAAATGGAGATGATTATGTTTTATGAGATAACCGGCACTCCCTGATCTTGTTTGCCAATTGAATTAGTTCTGAATCACCAGCATCCACGTAGCGTGACGTGATGTGGGAGACCCTTTTTTCTTTGGGGGGCGAGGGGGTAACTTTAATTGAGTTGAGACAAAAGGTGAGGCATTTTTTGAGGAACAACATTAGTTTTTAAGAAGCACTCTTTGCTGATTATTCCTACATTAACAACGTGAGCCCCAGCCTTGTGTACGCGCTGCAACGTCTGTCCGAAGCATGATGGATTTCCATTGGGTGACCCTGTTTTAAAGCCTCTCCGTCCTGCAGCAGCAGCCATTCAGCTGGATTTTACTCACCGGTTTTACAGGCCTTTTCACCTTGGGTTCCAGTTTGTGGCACCAAGCGGCCTACGGCTGTCAAACAGAAAAGAGCAGCTGGACTGTTGAAGCGGGGGAAGGAGGTTTGCAAAAATAACAAAGCTAATGGAGGCACAACTATAGGATAAATAAGGACTTCTGAATATTGAAGCCCCTGCCTGACTCCTACTCAGAAAAATCAAGCATGACTATTTAAAGTTATTGGGTCTTTGTCTGTATTGAGCCCCAAAAAATATGTTGAAAATTTGACTTTTCCAGCATAGAGATCTTGACTCTAAACAAAGACGCGTGACAAACCCCAACAATCTTCATTGGGGACGTCTTTTCACCTTTTGCTTAATAACTACAACTTGACATGATTTAGATAAGAAGCAATGTCATTTTTTCTGTCTATTAAACAAAAATTTGCTCAGGTTGTAGAATGTGTTGTCTTATTTGATTCTACATACTGAAATCCTATTGTTTCAATGATACTACATTGCTATTCGCAAACGTGGACAGTCTAAAAAAAAACCTTTGCATATTTGTCCAGTGATATAGATGTGGCATGCAGAATTTTGTGGCCAATTTATGATTTATTTTGTTAAATCAAGCAGGAAGTCCCTTCAGATTAGCATCTCTTTTTCAATAGAGAGCTGACCAAGAAAGCATACCACTACTAGTTGGAAGTTAAATCTTAAAGTTTAACAATAATCTCAGAATGTTAAGGAAAAACACATATGTAAGGTGCAAAACAAGAAGACGCTGTTCTAAGTAGTTTAGAGAAAATCGTGGCCCCTCGAAGGTACGGGCTCAATGAAGGAAGTTTCTCCATAAAATATACTGGTGCTGTTGTCTTCTTAGGCTCAGCAAGGCCAAGTAACCAGATAGTCCTGTAAGTACACTATGATGTGTGCTGCACAGTTGTCAGCTTTAAAGCATAAAGAGCAGGAATACACAGAATCTAAACAGCGAAGTGCACAGGAAGCTGCAATCTATATATTGTCACTGTAATCTTAAAACGTTCAGAAATGTAGCAAGTTCTTTTTCCTAAAGTAAGAATGGCCTTGTGAGCTAATGTCCATATTTTTGTAAAGCTGCCGCTATCAATTTTACTGTATTTTGGTTTATCTTTAAAAGCACTGATTAACAGCATTTCAAATATGTTTTTTAAGCCTTTTGGTCATCAATGAGCATTTATTAGGAATTGTGAATTATTTGAAAATGTTGTTTCGACTATCTGGTCAAAGGTTCAGAGGTTAGGGCAGTTCTGTCATAAGCTGATTTCTCTGCCTGCTGCAGTCCACAAAGCACAGACTGCATATGGTGTTATTGTGTTTTCTGAAATAGTTTTCTATGTTCAAAACATAGTTTTCTAAATTTATACTGTTGCATAATTGAACCCATTGTCAAATGTTTTTTGTTTGTTATGTTTATAGTTTTCTGTTTTTGTTAGGTAGCTTGGTAGATAGCTGCCCATCAAATAGAATGTTTTATTACATTTTGAAACAACATTTTGATTTTGTAAAGTGCCTTGAGATGACGTGTTTCATGATTTGGCGCTATATAAATAAAATTGAATTGAATTGAATTGAACATTGCTTTGTGCGTGAAACACGGTTGTTGCCTTGTACCTTTTGGCACGTTTGTGTCATCTCATCAGCCACAGTTAAACTGATGGACGCGAGGCGATGAGCACAGAGTCATATTTCTGCTTTCACTGACTGCAGAAGCCTTGTTAGGCCCAGCTGTCATGGATAATTGAAATGAGGAGAGGGGATTGTATTTGGCATGACAATATGCGGTATCTGCGCCAGCATAATACTGTTGAGGGATCGTCGTCTGTGGTTTTTTTGGAAACCCTGCTTCAGCACATGTGACAAGAGACTATGACACCTATGTGACAGCACTGTCAAAGAGGAATAACCTGCTGATGTGACACTCTTGAACTGAGTTTGGTTTAACAAACACCTGCATTAGAGGAAATGACTCACAAATATCCATGCAAACACTGAAGGCTGGTTTGCAGCTGTAAGCAAGATGAGAATTTATTCCACTGAATAGCACTATGACTAATTACAAGTTTTGGGTTGGTTTAGGTCCATTTTATGGCCTTCCATAAAATTCTTCCTTGGTTTTAAAGTTTTCATTGCACAAATGCTGGATTTAAAAGCTTAATGAATTTTGACAATAAACCAGGAAGCTAATTGTCTGACCGTTCTAAAAATGATTCAACCTTGATGTACTGTCTTTTAAAAGTGCACACTACTCACATGAGGAAACAATGAATTTGAGGATTCTTTTTATTTATGGAGAGATTTAAAGTTTTATGAGGATGTAGATACTAAAAATACCAAGGGAAATATGGGAAAGCTCATGCAGTATATAAGCTATATCAATGATAGTGAGGCAGAGATTTACGTAAAATGCAGTTAGATGTACCATGTCTTGCAAAAGTATCAATACTGTGAACTTTGGTGAAGATTTCTACACTGGGTCGCTACACAACCAAAGATGGAGAAGTATGTTTTAGGAGACTCGTGTAATAGACTGACAGAAGGTAGCACATAACTGTGAAGTGGAAGGAAAAGGAGACGTGAATTGCAACATGATCGACTTGTCAAAATCTGAAATGTGCGGCATGGATTTTTACTACAAGAGGAATGGTAAAAGAGGAAAAAGAGAGTGTGTGATAACATCCTCAAAGTCAGCTGCTACACCTGCAGAAAGACTTATAGAAAGAAAAAACAAACAGAAAAAGTGTCACAGGTGCAAAGAAGAGGATGTTTTTGCACATTCTTCTTTCAGTATAAAAACATATGGGGGGGGGGGGGGGGTACCCAGCACCGCACCGCACAAAGCTATGGTTAGTAATCTTGTTCAGAAACACTTTGTTATACTGAGTGACATGGTTCTTCCATCCTGAGAGTAGTCAAAGAGTAAGGTATTCAGAAAGGGGAACGTAAATAAATTAGACCTCTGTGATAGTTGCACGGATGGTCGTTTCTTACATTTCCGGACAAATCGCAGACTCTTACCTTTAAAACCATCAGAGCTGAACAGGGAGGCAGTGTTTAGTTACATAATTGTGTGAGACATTTCCACTTTTCCAACTTTTAACATGCCCATCCGAATCCTGGCCAATCACACAACAGTACTCGGACACCCTGCGAGATAAAAGTTCTCCTGAGAACAAAATTGTATAATTTTATTCTTGCAGCTGGGGGAACAAGTTTCTCGCATTTATGTTATGTAGCAGCCTTCATATAATGGCCAGATTCGTGGAGGATATGACTCACGCCTGACAGTTTAGGCTGCCCTCCAATGTTATATTTACAAATGTGACGTAGTCCTTGCTTTTTTGGATGGTTGCTTAACCAAAGCTCTTTGAGATGTTTAAGGCTTTGCATACTGTTTTAGAATCTTACTCCTCTTTAAAACTTCTTCAGAGCCAATCGGGTACAGTCCTTAGTCATCATGATGCCAGTTGTTAACCTGAAGTTCTCTAATAAATCTCTTGGGCCTAAAAAGAACATTAGTATGTATTATTTTTGTGACTTCTGAAGCCAATGGATTTTATTTAAGGGTACTAATAATATTATCACCTACAGGTAGCTAAGAACAAATGCAGGCCACACTTTTCAGATTTTTCTTTGTAATACAGTTTGAAAACCATATATCCTTTTCCCTTTTACTTTACATCACTTAACACGATATGAAAAACTTTAAGTGGCACGGAGATTTGCAGCTCACTGCAGCTCGGTCTGATCAGCCCAGCAACCTCTCAATAGATTATGTGAGGGTTTAAATTTTTTATGGTTTACCATGTGGCTCAGCCTTCCTTCATCATCGGTTGTTTAAAAGTACCGTTTTAAGAACCGTTAGACAAATCGAGAGAGATCAGATAAAAGGCAAGTGATCAGGTTTTGCCGTTACTTTCCTGCTAAAGCACAGAGCCCCAGCGTCTACACTGTGTTAGTGTGCAGACAACACACCATGCAAGCACACAGATTATATTCATAGGTGCAAGGCTGCAGCTTCGGTCCCCACATGACTCACGACACAGCCTTGTAAAAAGGCTTAGCAAGGTAGGAGGGGATAAGCAGCACTCTTCATGTGCTTTGAAGCAGATGCAAGCATGTCAGCCCTTTCTCTGCCCTCACTCCGGCTTACTCTTTTTTTTCTTTGTAGGCGCATGTCGGTGTGCTCATCTTTCTCTTAAGCATGAAACGAAACTTCCCGACCATTAATGTAACCTGATCAGCCCACTGAAATTTAAGCTAATCTGTTTTGAGAGAAATGGGGCAGGAATTAGCTCCCTTAATCCACTGCAGCTTTTTATTCTACCTCACGAGGTATTTCATCATTTCTATTAATGCACTTCCTAGCATGCTTCTTTTTTTTTTTCCACAACTAGTGGTTATGTAGACGAATGCCTGCCGTTCTTTGAGATGACAAATTCCAACATTCATTGACTGCAAGTGATGATTCATTTCATACTTGTTACAAAGCCCTGATGCAAATGAATTGAAATTCAGTCCTGAAAATGTTTGCTGTTAATGAAGGTTGATTAAACAAGGATTTCAATTCATTTTGTTCATTTAACAGCTTGGAATGAATAGATTATAACTTCAATTACAATCCTGATCACATTGGTCTTTCTGATTTAAGGGTCTCTTGTGTTAAATTTGAATATCTTTGTTCTTCCTTCAGACCATTGTTCGAGGGAACCGGCCACCCAAAGATGCATCCATTAACGGCCTGCTAGAGGAGTTTGACAACATTTCAGTAACACGTTCCAACTCCCTGCGTAAAGAGAGCCCGCCAGGCGTCCAGCAGGCTGGAACCAGCTCCAAACCATTAGGCAGTGGTCATCTCGCTGCTCTGGAGGAGAATGGATTCAACCACTACTACTCCCGCTACTCATGCGATCTGGATTCCTCTAGCAGGGACTTTTCCCTGGATTCTGGCAAGCCAAGCTTCTCCATAGACGGAGACTGGGCCGTCGGGAGGCATTACCGGTTCACTAAGCAGAACGGCCATTCACACCCTATACGCAGCCCCTTCTACCCTGACGCCATGCCCCAAAAGTCAGACTATGGAAAGCTCCCGCCAGACTACCACACCTATTTGGAGAGCAAAGGGCGCTCGGCTGACGAGGTGGCCTCCACAGTTGGCAGCGGAGTGGGCTCCAGCGGCTACTACCGAGCCTCAGTTGGAGGCTCGTCCAGCCAGGACTACCGGGACACATCCGTTGGCACGCCTTCCCGTGCCTCTCTTCACAGCGAGCAGATCAACTACCCAGACAGCGAGTGGAGCTATGGCGGCTTACGGGACGAGTATGACAAGAGACCCAAGAGCTCCTATGTGACCCAGACGAGTCCAACACCAGCTATCAGGCAGCGATCTCGGTCCGGATCAGGACTGCAGGAGCAAAATGCTCCCTATGCAGCCAGTGGGATCTTGAGGAACCCTCCTCAGGCCCACCCGTACAGCTCTTACACCTACCCTCGCCTCTCTGAGAGTCTCGCCAACTCACAAACAATAGGCAAGGTAAGCATTTGGAAACACAAAAGTGGAGAGTTCTCCTAATGAAAAGCTTAATCTATGCAAATAACACTGACAGGGATTTTTTTTATGGTGTTTGCTCTACACTGCACAGTGATCAAATTATAGGAAACATGTTTCAGCACTTCCCCTGACAAGCTTGTCCAAACATTTCAGAGAAAATTACACAGAAGTATCCCTACATTTAGTTCCTTCTCTCACCCACCTCTAGTTCCCTTTGAAAATCCACTCTTTTTTTTTTCGATCTTTTCCCTTTCCAAAGCTCATTTTGATCCTTAACTGTTTGTCCGTAGGACTGATAGATGGTACCCGTTTTAATCTACTGTTCCCTGAAGGAGGCAGGACCTGGCACATAAAGAATCACTCCTCTGCAGGGGCCACTGTTGCTGCAAACAGATCAATTAATGCTGATGCCTATTGATTGGGAAAAGAATGTGGAACAAAAGGAAGGGATGAGAGCCGTAGTTCATGAAAGACTCAAACAAATATGAACGGGCCAAGGCAGAAATGTCAATACAAACAGAGGCTTTAATAGGATCTAACAGTGAGGTTAATCTTGTTGCTCATATTTGCCCTAATGAGGCACATATTATACTGGTAGTAAACGCTGTACTTGACTCCTATACTGACTGAGATTAAAAATGTGAGAATGTATGAGAATATTTCATGTTTACATATTTGATTTTACAGAGTAAATCAACGCCCCTAAAAATTTTTAGTTATCACAAAATGAAGATATGAAACAGCCCAGTTACCCTTTAAAGACTACAATAACTTCAATCATGCTGCATAATGGGCCAAAATGAAGAAGAAGATTTTCTCACACAAGGTCATCATCTGCATAGAAGCGGCGCACAAACATGTATGTATGGAAATGTAGTTACCCGATGTCATGTTGAGCATGATTTATCAATTATTTTCATGCTTTTCCAATTGTAAAGTCAAAAAAGCATTACAAAATAATTTTTTGTGTATTTTTTTTTAAAAACTAGAATATAGAATAATCCAGCCTTTTTCCAGATTATATTTAAACATGCTACAGGCTTCTTCAATGCTTCTGTAACCAAGTGCTGTGTCCCAGACCAATGAGCAGCCTCGATTCGCCAACTCCGTCGACTCAGCAGGACATCTACAGTACTTCTAGTAATGATCAAAATAACACATAGTAAAGTACAGCATCATGCCCTGTGCTCCAGCACAGCTACTGCAGAGAAATGCAGAAGTCATCTTTCACACAGACTCTTCCCAAAACAACATATCCTTTCTATATTAGATGCTATAATAGCCATATTTTCTTTAAATGAATTGCCCACATTGTTTGAAACTTATTTCATGAGGAGATGCATTTTCCGTAGTAGAAAACAGTCAGATAGTAGTAGCATCAGGGGGTGGAATGCGATTATCGACAAGAGCAAAGTGGTAATTTTATAAGGTGGTTGAAGTCTTTACATCACTCTTCAGAGCTATCAAAGCCTCATTAAGCTCATTATTCACTATCGTTATCACAGCTCGCCACTTTCTTTCCATCCTCGCGCAGTAAGTCGGGGAGCTGAGAGGGAAAACTGGGTTTGCTGATGTAGATCCCAGGGTGCCGCAGTGAAAACCCATTTAACCTGTGCGCCTCAGTAAATAGCCACTCCGAGGAAAACAGCCAAAGAGAATGCAAGAGTCGCAGAAAAGTGATGCAGGAGAAGGTCATGTTTCCTTTCTTTTTTGTTTATCACCGCGTTGCAACTTTGTTCATTGGAAGTCTGAAGACATAGTATTTATTTATTTTGCACAGATTCACAAAATGTGCAGCAAAGGGGAAGATTGAAGAGCATATATGAAGATTTCCAATTTAATGTAACAGCAATACTACTTTCTTTTTGAAATACAAAATTTTATTTTTTACATTGGTACAAAGGTTCATTATAAAACTGTTGACATGGCATTTTCTTATTTAGAAAACTGGGTTACACAGAGCTAACATTAGGAGTACTGCCCCCAGTGGGATGATGCGTTTAATGTTTTCTTTGATTGTTTAAGATCACGCAGAAAAGGAATAATGGAAAAGGAGTAGCATGGCCCAACCCTTCTCTTCCTTCTGTCTCCCGTCTGCCGTTTCTATTTCTCTGCCTCAGCCCTCTCTCATCCCTCCCAAAGTAAATCCTTCTCTTTCCATGCTATTGTTGGGAGCTGTTTGGGATGTAATCGTAGACAGCATGGAGTCTTCTCTCCCCTTTCTCTGCCTCTGTGTTTCGTGCTCAGTGTGAGAGCTCAGTGCGGCAGCTCTCGGTGACAAATTGATGTTGCGGCACTTTCCCTTTCTGCAGCCTTAGCATAAAACTGGCCGGACGATGTTCCACCGCGGAATTCAATTTCACAGTTGAGTTAGGTTGTTGATTACCCTGCCAAACTCAGATTAATGTGCGTTTAACCAACATGGATCAGGAGACCCTTGGCTGACAGCCAGCTCGCAGAGCCGGCCGACTATGGGTGAGGTTGGGGAGGGCGGGGCAGTTGGGGCAAATAAGAAACGGGGGCTCCCGGCTCCCCCTCACACACCTGCCTCACACTGATTGATTGAAAGAGTCCGCACCATGTAATTATACAGCATCCCAACACATTAGAGCTCCTCCCCCTGCCCTGTCTGTACACGTGTGGGAGTGTATATGTGTCAGGGTAAAGACAAATAGCAGTGCGCTCACAGAAAGAACCCAATAAAGGAGCGGATAAAGGGTTTTTTAATTTACTCTCGGTATAATCTTGAAGAAAAAAAAAATGCTGGTTAAACATCCTTCCAGGAAGGTGCGGTGTGAGTAATTCAATTAAGTGTCACGGTGCCTCTTTTCACAGTTAGTAAAGTCTTTACCACTTATAATTATCGCATTTATAAAATCCAATATTTTTAAACTTATCATGATAATACACATAAATGTTTTGAATCAATCCCAACACACATTTAAATAAATGTATAAAATATTTTTTCTTAATGTACAATATTGTCTGTAAGCCATAACCTGTGCTTTCCTGCAATATTTCCATTTCCAAATTCCTTTTCCACATACTACATTCTTATAATGGTTTTAATAACAATATGGTCATGTAGGTGGAAAACAATCTCCTCAATGAGTTTCATCATCTGCTTTCTTTTTCATAAATCAGGAACTGAAAAAGTAACCTTACCTGCAAAATGTGTTGAGATTTTTTTTAAAGATGCTTTTATTTGTCATTATACAAGCAAGGTATATACAATTAAATTTTATAGATCATATGGAGGGTTAGCCTGAGTGCGCCGCCACTAATAGCCGACCTGACCAGAATGTCTGTAGTGGTGGGGGAGCCCTGAGGAAAGCTACGCAGACACGGGAAGAACATGCAAACTCCACACAGAAAGGCCCCTGCCGAGCCCAGGACTTGAACTCAGGTCCTGCTTGCTGTGAGGCAAGCATGCTACCCACTGTTCCACTCATGGTATTTGTTCGTACAAAACACATAAGAATCCATCTTGTACCGCTCTGTCTTTAACAATTTGTGTCTGAACCAAAAATGGTTCGGGCCAATCACGTTGCAGTATCGTGGTTTAAGGCGGGATATATTGGTACGATGAAAGCAAGAGCTGACCAGCCCACAGCCGAACGCATAGCTGCTGCCATAGCTGCTGCCTACCAAAGGTTGGCTAAAACCAATCGTTGGTAGGCAGGCACTCGGTGTCGTTTCATTCTGGTGAAGTTCTGCTGAAGGTCCTTCCTTACCCCAGACAGATTCGAAGGGAGCAGTCCCAGATTGATAATGTGCAGAACATTATTAATCTGGCTGGCGAGGTTACTGAAAAAGTACTGAAGCTGGCCTCTGATTTGTCAGTGTAGGAAAGGGCCATTTCTCTATTCACTTAAAAAAATAAACCCTGGCTTGCACTATTTTAAATATTGATCCTTTTAATCACAAGCACACACACACAAAATTATTTCAAAGCTGTGTTTGGCTTTTTGACCACATCAAGTTTAAGAACCTTGGTTCCAGTAGAAAGCATGGGAGTAAAAGGATTGCGAGGTTATAAAAGCTATGAGATAGATTTAATACGAATCTGTGTTTATCTGTTAGGGTCTCAAACACCAAAAGGTTCAACACATTAGACAAAACCTTAAGTTGTGATCTGGCAAACAAACAATGAGTCTTTGTCTAACCTTTAATATACAGAGAACATCCATTTGCTTTTCCAGAAATTCACATTTTTTTTCTTTGAGATAATAGACTAGGATGTCAAATGTGGAAACTTCAAAATTTTCTTTATATTTAATTTTCTTTTTTTCTTTACTAATCCATACTTGGAAATTATAGATAAATATGAAACCAAGTTTTCACTGCCTTTCTGTTGCCACCATGGCAATAAATAATGATACATGAGATTAGTAAAAGACCGGAAGTTTTCAAAGTGTGTTTGGTGAACATCTGGGTATGTCCACATATGTCTGAAATTTCTGATCTGAATTCCCACTAGAGTTTGATCGATATAGTACCTAATGATTACTGTTAGGGGGCTATAGAGAAAATAAGATTCTAGCTTGTAGGAGTAAATATTTATGATGGGTTGTTCAAGGATAGTGTTCCTGCAGACAAAGTGTGGGGCCATGCTTGTAGGCTCTGCCAAATGACACTAGCATCCTTCACTAGATGCCATTTGATGGCAAACAGAAGAAAAAAAAACAAGAAGATAAATAACACAAGAGTTTAAAAAAACGCATCAAGATGGACAAGCCATCATTCCCCTCTAAATTGATTTGCATTTGGTTACCTTACAACCACAAACTTCAATGTAGTTTATTGGGATTTAATGTGACAGACCAACACAAATGTTGTGCTTTTAAGTTATTTGATATTTATCAAATATTGCTCTGTCTGTTAGGTATTGTCAGATAAATACCTGCCCAACTTGCTTTGATATTATACCAATAGTATTATACCAATGGTTCGGGCACTAGCATTCTACTAACAGAAAACTCTGCACACATATTGAATAAATGAGAGACAACTTCTCTTAAAGTATAAAATTTAATAACATAAATAAATTCTCAACCACGGAACACCATTATATAATGTTGTTTACCTGTATTAACAATACGTTTTAATCCGCGCTTCTTTACTAGGCTAGCGAAACATAACTAAAACTATTTACTTGGCAAAACTGAGATTAAAGAACTGAGGAGCTATGTACACACAAAAAGGACATATAAAAATAGTTGAAAACCATTATCATAAGAACGATTCAATGAATTTAGAGTTCACTGAAGGTCTAAGTTAGAGTTCAAAGTTCATTTTAAAATTGCAAATGGGACTTTTTATGGCTTTCTCTTAATAGTGACTTTATGTTTGCCACTATCACACAAAATCCTAATAGGAATACCCTGAAGTTTGTGTTTGTAATAGGAAACCTAGTATTTTACAAGGCACTATTCACTAATCTCTGGAAGACTTCCACGCATTGTAAGCAACATTTAACTTCTGATTACCTTGGTTTTATTTTGTCCTTATTTTACCTTCTCTCAGTGATGATGAGAAGATTGTGAAGGAGATAAAGGAGATAATGCAGAAACCGCTGGTTCTACTATTTTGAGTTTAAGCAACATCAAACTGTTTGCCATATGCTGTGTGACTTCTACAACAATTGTTTTTTTTTTTTGTTAGATCTCCAGCAGAGAATCATTAAATTCAGTTCCCCCAAAAAGGCATTTAAATATTTACAAATCTTTCAAGATAATAGGTCGGCATCAGTTTCCGGGATTGAGTGTGTTTAATTGAAATTTGAAGTGATGGCCCAAAGAAAGGGTAGTGCATAACTGTGAAGTTGAAGGAATAATAACACATAGTGTTACTAATCCCAAACACTAATGCATGATGTGCATTAGTATTTGGCCCAGAACCTGTTCTTTTATATGGGGCACATGGGCAGTAACCCAGGGTAGCATTAGGAGAGGGTGCACACAAGACTATTAAAAAATACAATAATTTTATCTGTCATTTGTGTTCTGAGTTTGTTTTTCAATACCATTTTGCATGTGCAGTTAATGGAGTTGGGGCTCCCATGTGTTAAAGGTAGATATTCACACATTTTTGAAATTTATACGCCAGTAATTCACTCTGGTTGCATACAACCTTTTTCTGAAAGATTATCATGTTTTGCTGACATAACATTTGTTAATTTTGTCTTTTAAGCTTTGTTTTTGCTCAATTCGTTAGTAAATATAGCCTTTTCTAAGTAAATTTACCATTACAACATCATGTGACTGGGGTTATATCACTGTGCATGTGGACAGTTGGTCAACCAGCTGAAGCAATGTTCATGTAATAAAACAATTTCCACTCGTTTTGGCTAAAAGTTTTAATCCTGCCAACATTTCAATTGCTTTCAATGTGGCATTGTTTATGTCAAAGCACATGTAATAACAGATTTCACTCACCTTGCAGTACTGTTTAGTCATACTAGTAGTGTAGTTTTTTGGTCTTTTGGTCTTTTTGGTATAGGCATATAACGTGGCTATATAACTTTAAGTAACCCCACCACCCCTCCCCCTGCCCATGCCAACCTCAGAAAAAAAGAAATGGGTGACAAATCAATAATAGTAACATAATGATATTTATTTTCATTAACTAAACACTGAGTTTCCTAAAGAATCGCTGGACCTAATAGATTAATAATGACTCTCTCACTTAACTGTGTAAAAAATCTTGTAAGAATGTTTAAATATTGGTGACCTCACTTAGTGCCTCTCAGGCCACTTGAGTTATTTGTATCATTGGATTTTAAAGTCTATCGCTGTTATTGACCGTTTATTTCTCAATAAATAATGGAAATATTTTTAATGCCCAGCACGAAGTTGTGTTTGCTCGAGCATCTGAGCCTTTACATTGAGCTGTGCCCACGCAGGAAGTTTGACAAAATAACATTTTCACAAACTGGAACAGTTTCGGTGGATGTTCTTGGAAGCAGACACCATTCTTGCAAAAATTGCCAGATCTCAACCCCCTCAACTACAACACCGCTAGATAAAATCCATTGCAGCACTGTATTTTAGGCCGGTGTAAGTGAGTTGGGCTAAGACAGTCAAACATCATTTGGAGAGTCCATCGATAAATTATCTACTATCTGCATATGTAATGTTGGGTTTAAATGACCAACACTGACCCTTTTTGTTCCAGGGCGATTATGAGCGTTCGTCACGTGATGAAGGTCCCCAAGTCGCAGGTGGTGACACCTACTTCAGAGGGCCTCTCAAGCTACCTCAGAGCCACACCAAACTGCCTGGCTACCCACCAGCACACCTACCATACCCCCCTATGTTTCACCATTACAAGCCCTCTCCTTACCATCATCCTCCCTCCCAGCCCAGCCCACCGTACACCCCTCAGGTACAGTACAGTCACTCACAGGAAACTTTTTTTTGCGCAGAAACAAATGAAATGTAATGCTGTATAGTGAAAGTTTAAACAGCAATAATATGTGTCTTTTAATTGTCTGACAAATTGGTACAGAGAATAAGAGTTTTATGGGTTCTACTCATTTTACAATACAAGCCTAAATTCATTATTTTCTTTAAAAAGAGAATGGCATCAGAATTACAACAGAGAAATGGTTTCTCATCTGTTTTCTCTCGTCCGTTGCATGTCAATGTGTCTGTTTTGATCCAGGGGGCCTACTCGCAGCCTTCATCTCCGTACATACCCCCAGGGGCTTATCCTCCTCCTTCATGGGGGTCCAGCTCTGACACCCAGCCCTCCCGAGTCTCCCACGAGCAGTTCAGAGCTGCACTTCAGCTGGTGGTCAACCCAGGTGAGAATGGCAGGATACAAACACCAACACGGCACCGTGATTTCTTTGGAGTAGGATTTAAACGAGGCTTTGCTGGCCACCAGGCGACCCTCGGGAATACCTGGACAACTTCATCAAGATCGGCGAGGGCTCCACGGGGATCGTGTGCATCGCCAGCGAGAAGCACAGCGGCAAGCAGGTGGCGGTCAAGAAGATGGACCTCAGGAAGCAGCAGAGGAGAGAGCTGCTCTTTAACGAGGTAAGGGAAAATAGGATTTAGCTCTAGCACCTTAATCCCTACTACTACTAGGTTTTTACTGGACATGAGGAATTAGCCCAATACATTTGCTTTCATGTGGAATTTAATGGATTTATTTGGGGTTCTTGGAGAGCTGTTGTTTGTCATGGATTGTTGACAACTTAAGTAAGCAGCAGAAGTGGAGTTGGTCTAAATAGCATCATTAAACATACTACTTTGTGTGGAGTACATAGAATATTTCTATCTTGTCAGTTAATGTATATATAAAAAAATATATTTTCACTTCTATTTCCAGGAAATATAGCAAAGGCAATTAATCCACTAACCCATTTCTGGATCTGTAATTGCATTTGTTTGTAAAATGAAAAAATGTTCACTCTGAGACCCCTTAAGCAAGTAATTTATTCAGCGCCTTGCATTCGAACATTAGAACAGTGAACATGTTATCAACACGGCTCTTTTAATTTTGTTCTTACAAATTGACACGTTTGCAGACAAACTGCTTCTTAAATGGTGTTTGGAGCAGACCAGTGCTCTGATTCTAGTTTCTGTGTTTTGGAGAGACAAAGAGGCTGGTTACAAGTATGAGCACAGATTTGAGGCAGTGGGTGTTCCCTTGGGAACCAATTTGTTCATGTAATCCTATTATTTCTGAATGTAATCCTATTAAAGTTAAACCTCCATAAAATGTGCATCAGAAAGGGAAAACCTACATTTTGCGCAACAAATTGCATTGTTTACTTAATAAATTGATAAACCGGTAGATCTTTTTTAGAACATAATGTATTTTCACTTATACAAAGTTAGAACAGTTTAAATTAATCACAATAAATTTGACAGTGATGTTGCTGATTATTGGTTAAATTTATTTGTTGAGTTTATCTGATAGGGACAGATGCACAATTACACAGACAAACTGAGAAAGGAGCAGTCCTAATGCTGCATCATGGTGCTTATTGGTAATTGGTAAGGCCTTGATAGGCTTTAATAAACAGCATATCTAAAATACTACAGTAAACAGAGTAATGGTGAAAGATACTAACACTTTATTCAGATACAGACAAATACAGCAGAGGGACTAAAACATGGTGGCAAAACACACCAAACATTACAGCACAGCCATAGTTTTTTTTTTATTTTATTTTTTTTTAAGTGTTGAATCTGGTCACAGAGTTTAGAATGACAGGGAATGAGATCCAAAGGCCAGCACCTCTCACAGTCACTATCTGAGGCTCATCTGGGGGATCTGCTACAGCCCTTTAGCTTATTTATGCAGTCGCTTTGGTCTGGGTGCAAGTCAATTGGCACATTTGAAAATCTGTTTTAAAAAGCTGCTAAATTTAAAATACTAAACTTGGCTAAAATAGTACAACGATGAAATCTGATTGGAATTTACCGTTGAACTTTTAAGACCTGATTGCAAAGCCTTTCCAGTGGTTTGAGAGTAGCTTGGTGAGTCTGTGACCAGACAACATCTCTATAAGACAGGCGTAATGGAACAACTGACAGGCATTTTCTTCTTATTTTATTGCATTTTGCATTTAGGGTCTTTTTTTAGACATGACTTTTATAATTATACTACATCTGTTTTGGAGTCCTTTAGTGTGGTCTTTATTTATTTTAACATAACTTGTAAACTTGATTCTTTTTTTTCTGTAAAGAGAAACATTTATAAGCAAAATGTTTCTGAGTGTTTTCTGACTACAACCTTGGTGCAAATAAATAATATCTAGTCCAATGCTTCCTTATTTAGCGCAACCAAACCCATGAAGCAATGTTTGAAACGTATTAAAAGCTGTTTCCATCATTCTCTGTTGAAGGTGGTGATCATGAGGGACTACCATCATGAAAATGTTGTGGACATGTACAACAGTTACTTGGTGGGAGATGAGCTGTGGGTGGTCATGGAGTTCCTGGAGGGAGGGGCACTCACTGACATTGTGACTCACACCAGGTAACCAAACACATTTTAAAATACTGGGCATGTCAGTTTGTGTGAATCATTTCACCCAAGGTGTCTTAAACAAGCATTGAAATAGGCGTTTGAATGTTTATTGAGGTGTTCAAAGGAAGCTTGATGACAGATGACAGTTCTAAATGAGTTGAACTATAGGCAGCAAAGAACACTGTTTTACATAAGTTCAACAACTTCAGAGTCCGTAAATATGGAGCAGATATATGATCGCCTATCTAGATGTTGGGAGCAACTTCTATACTGGGGATGCCACAGTATCAAGAGACCCTATAACAGCTTTTGGGTAAAAATTATCCTGAGTTTCTTAAAGTTTCTTAAAATAACCTTAGGAAACAGCATTAGTAATTTATATGCACCTTAGTTGTTGTTTATTAATGTTATTATTATTATTATTATTATTATTATTATTATTATTAGTAGTAGTAGTAGTAGTAGTAGTAGTAGTAGTAGTAGTAGTAGTAGTAGTGGTAGTAGATTATTGATATTTTACTGCTATAATTATTATAGAAGTAGTTGCGTATCAACTTTCACACCAACATACATGATTTAGATTTAAAGTAATCTTTTTATTTAAACAGTAATTTTCTTTTGACTGGAAGTAATATTAACATATATCATGCAAAAAATAGCAAATGACCCAGCCAGAATCCTGACTTCAATCTGACTGAGAACCTGTCTGGGCAGCTAGAGATTAGGGGGATGGTTTGGAGCTCATCACCAAAACAAATTTTTCTAAATACCAGTGGAAACATGCAAAAGGTCTGGTCAGCAATTACGAGAAGGGTTTGCTTGTAATGCTAATAAGGAATTTTCCATCAATCAACACTCCTTTTATCTTTTTTCAATTCAATTCAATTCAATTTAATTTTATTTATATAGCACCCATTCATGAAACATGTCATCTCAAGGCACTTTACAAAGTCAAAATCAATCATATTATACAGATTGGTCAAAAATGTCCTATATAAGGGAACCAGTTGATTGCTTCAAAGTCCCGACAAGCAGCTATATTGCCTGACTGATTTCCTACCAGAAATAAACTTTTTGGCTGAATGAAAACCATTTCTCATCCAAATCAGTATGACCAACTTAGAACTCAAGTGTGTAAATATTTATCTCTAGAATGGGACTGTGCAAATATGAATGAAGGTTATATAAATAAACAAGGAAATATAGGACTTTATATGTATGCTGCCCTATCCTGTATAAGCAGATCTTCAGTAGCGAAGTCGATGGTCCTAGATATCTAAGACCTCAGAAATTAAGCTAAAGTAAAAAAAAAATTCTGCATTAATTGTTCAGCATTTAATTTTCAACAAAGGTTTTGATTCTAGCTTCGTTTTAAATGGTAATAATAACCGCTGGAGATTTTCGTCAATATCCATAATCTTTTTATCCCTATTTTTTCACATCCCATGAAAATGTCGAAGAACAATATAGCTGAACTTATAGAGAGGAAAAAATAACTATAGAATAAATGACTGGTTTAATCTGAGCCAAACCAAAGAAACCTGGAAAAGTTCCTCCAATTTGTTGAAAGAACAAATGCAATCCAGAACCGATTCACCGAACAGTTAAAGATAATTTTCTTTTTACTCGCCAACTTTCTAAATAGTGTCATTGTAGTGTAGTTGTGTGTCCAAGGGGCCTTTCTCATTGTTTTAGGCTTACTTTGTGCTTGGTGTATAATTACAGTTATTTGCGTTGAGTGTCAGCATTAACGCCGCGCGTTGTCGGCTGCTAATAACACGCTTTGTTGGGGCCCAGCGCCGCTGCTGCCGTGAAGGACTTTGAGCGGTCTCCCACGCAGATGTTTGCCTGTTTGTGTGTTGTGTGCGAGCGTGTAAGGGGGAAAGTTTAAGCACGCATGAATGCTTTTGGAAATACTGACAGGGAGCTCAGTAAACAGAATGTAATTGGACACAGATTACCTCACCCACTCTGAGCTTTGTTACATTTTTGGAGTTTTTATTTATTTATTTATTTATTTTTAAAAATGTCCAGAACTAAACTTAACAAATGTGAGAAATTCGATCAATTTGCTTAAATGCCCTTGTTAGATTTTAAGTCCTGATTGAAGTACTGAATGATTCGGCTTCATGGAGTCTGATGGAAACTACAAGTGTGAATTAATATATTACTGCAGTTGTGTATTTTTCCTTCTTGATAATTATGGCCTGGTTAGTCCAGGTGAAGTCTTTACAGAAATATTTCTGTAAAGCTTTTTGTTGCTTTTTCAATGGCTACATATCTCCCATTGTGCTCTCATCAGCCTCCTCTGCTCTTGGAAGTCGGCACACACTCTTAAGTGGCACACACACACACACACACACACACACACACACACACACACACACACACACACACACACACACACACACACACACACACACACACACACACACAACCAGTGTCACAATTAAATATTATTGTACAGATTTCAATTAGAGTTTAAGTCATTCAATGAGTGTTTAAATTATTATCTTTTTCATTATAATATCCCGAGTGCATTATTCTCCTCCCCTTGATAACCTTTCCCGGGCTCATTAAAGTTGTTTTTACATCGCCAAACAATTTCCTGTTTTAGTGAACATGTTTTTCCATTATTCACATAGGTGTGTGCGCTAAAAAGGTTGAGTATGAGTGAGGTATGAGGAGATTGCAGAGGTGATTTGTTTTTGTGTACTCCTCTCAATCCTCTCTAACCAGATGTTTTGTGTTGGGTTTTTTTGGTGTATTTGCTAAAAGCTCATTAAACTCCCGTGATTGGAAAAGCATACATGTGTGACCAAAATAAAATAATAGAAAAATTAAGAAGAAAGAAATCTGCTCCAATCTGGACTGTGAAATGTGTGTCTGATTAATGCGTTTGTGTGTGTTTTAGCCTGAGGCCTGTTTGTCACGATGCAACTTTTTTTTTTTTTTTTTTTTTTGTTGAAGTGAATCCCTCTGCAGTCGGATGAGAAGAGTGTGGGTCAAATGCCGGACGTTTCGCTGCATTTTCATGCACAAACATCCAGGTGCAACGTATCTGTGCGTCCCTGCAAAGACATTTCTGCATATGTAAATGAGGAGAGATTAGCGCACATTCACTCAAAAATGCACAGGATGGCCTGGCCAGCTGGGTCTGGATGTTAATGTTCAATGAGGCTGTGTGGGCTCAGTCAGATGAACTACATCGCCCTATCTCTCCATATGGGACCCTCCTGCCTGCCTGCACATCATGGCTGCAGCCGCTGCAGGCTACAGGGGGATATTTAACAAACTGCGTCTCTAAACCACAGCTGAGTGGCCGTTTTGATACACCTTTAAAATTATTAGACTTTCCTGTCTGTAAAACGGAAAAATGTGTTCAATGTCTCAAATTTGTAAACATATTTTATAACTTACTTATTAAAAATACGCCTAAAATAACAGAATGTGGTCTTGAATGTGCTTTTCCAAAAAAAATAAAAAGACTGATTGGGCAACATGAGGTTCTAAAGTTATGCTATGACTTAGTAAAAGTACTAGAGTATCAGAGTATTTAGATAGAGAACTAAGCTAGACGTACAAGGTCAATTTCTTATTTTAATGCAAATCTCAATGCTGTTTTGCAAACTCTGTGCAGAAAGCAGGGATTCAAACCTAGTGGCCTTTTGCTGTAAGGCAACAGTGCTACCAACCGTATCAGGATTGTATACAGTTATGCTCAAAATCTTATTTATCAAGACAAAAATCAAAATGATTCTCACCCCTTACACATTTGGATTAAAATGTATTTTTTTTAACCAAGAAGTTTATTTCAGGAAATTAGATGGGCGACACCTGCTTTTGCTTGTACTGGTATTCCATTTGTAGCTCCAACTCTTTGAGATCGGAAGGCTTCATTGCCATCACCCTCATCTGCAGCTGCTTCCACAGTTTTGCTATCAGATTCAGGCCGGGACTTCGGCCAGGCCACTCCAAAACATTAATAATACTTCCAATCAAAAGACCTTGGTCAGTAAAAATTATACGATTTCTTCTCCGAATCTTCTATGAATAAATTGGGTCCTAACTGCAGTGATTAATAAAGGGAAAACATATAAAATAGTCTGCAAAAGCTGTGAGATTTCTTGGATTATTAAAGGCGGCAAGAACAAGAACAAGAGGTTCATTATGGTCAGGTTTTTTTTTTTTTTTTTTGGTTTTACTTTTAAAAGAAACTCAAGTGCAGAACTCCTAGAAAGGAAACGTGACAACTTCTCATCTTCTGTGCATTAACCACGCCCTCTTCAATTCTCTGACCAATCAGGCAATAGCTGTCAGACAGCACTCAAGAAAATGTCCACCTGGATGATGGGATGAAATGCTCTGCTCTGTGCGGAATGATTTGAGTATAACAAGCTGATACTAGCCGGTTAATTACTCCATCTTTGAGCTCGGGTAGCCAGCCTGCAGTCCGCTACGTATCAGAGATTCTGATAGTAGCTTAGCCAGCTGTAGTGTCAAAACAGCATTGCCTTAATCAGAGCTCTGGGTGGTCCTCTTCTTCTGGGAAATGACTGTTTGTGTTTTTCACAACCGGAAATATTACCATTAAGTGATATTAAGCTAGGGAAGGGTTAAGTGGTAGACATACCCAGGTAATTGGATCTGAGCAGCAATCAGTGGGGGATGGGCGAGCTTTCCTGATCCCTCGGCATCTCAGAAGCATGTCGTTAAAATTTCTTACAGGCGTTACTTTTTAGAACCTCGGAGCAGTTTGACGCTTGGTTATCGACCCGCTCCCTGGGCTGTGTTTGCTTCTGTGCATGTTCCTACAGGATGAACGAGGAGCAGATCGCAACAGTGTGTCTGTCGGTGCTGCGGGCTTTGTCCTACCTGCACACACAGGGCGTCATTCACCGAGACATAAAGAGCGACTCCATTCTGCTGACCAGCGACGGAAGAGTAAGTGCGTTGGATACTGTAGGCCTGTTGTCTTGTTCGTCGTCGTGTTCGTTCACAGTTTTCCTTTGAGTTTGACTTCCAATTGGTTTCCTTGAAGATACTCCAGTCGTTGGTCTTTTTATGACTATAATGCTCTCTCTGACTTTCTTAGTGGGCGCTGTACTTCACATGTATACAGGCAGTGTGAGAAACTCATTCATTCATCAATCCCAACTCGTGCCCCAGTAATTAAATCCTGCATAATGCCTCCTAACTACATGATAAGACATGATTAACTGAGGCATAATTAACTGCTAATAGGAGAGATTAGTGTCTTCTGTGAAAGCTCTTCGTCACATGGGGTCAGGACAACTCTGGTCTAATAAACTTCCCAGTACATGTCCTGATTGCAGATCGGTGTGTGTGTGTTTTGCAGATCAAGCTGTCCGACTTTGGCTTTTGCGCCCAGGTTTCCAAAGAGGTGCCCAAGAGGAAATCTCTTGTGGGCACCCCCTACTGGATGGCACCCGAGGTCATCTCAAGAATACCGTACGGGACTGAGGTGAGAACGTGGAGAACGTCACTGTACGCTCACAGAGGGGGGGTTTTCAGAGGGTTTTATGATACATTTCTCTTTGTGTGTCAAGGTGGACATCTGGTCTTTAGGCATTATGGTGATCGAGATGGTAGACGGAGAACCCCCTTACTTCAACGAGCCCCCTCTGCAGGCCATGAGGAGGATACGAGACAACCTGCCCCCACGGCTAAAGGAATCTCACAAGGTAAGGAAGGTAACAGGGCGAGTGTATTCAAGACAAGATGGGAGGCTAAAGTTAGACAATCTTTTAATGTTCAGCAATAAATTATGGGCATCATTTATATAGAACAAAATGTATATCGTACTTGATATTAACTACTGACAGAATGCATTAATCTTATATAAAAATACTAATGATGTTTATGTAATGTCTATGTAACTTCTAATAAGAGCTGAAGCGATGAAGCATCTAGTATTAAATTATATAAATTATGTTTTCTGCTGTTTCTTGATGTTGAAAAACAAATATGTTTGCTTTTTTTTGAACATAAAAAGATAATTCATTAAAGAATCGTATTATTTCTCATTTATCTCTTCAATGTTATTTCCCTATTTACTTATTCTGTGAAAGCACAGTTTTACTTCAGACTAATCACAGAGACGTTGTGTTAAAGTTGCCTGTTTGACCCAGATTGTGAAATGGTTATAGATTAATCTGGGATAATGAAGTGTCCACCAACTTTTAGTCAAGCTCAGTTCACAGAAACTTTTACTGAAGTAAAGGACTGACAGAAAAGAGACTGGCTGTGACACAATGATGCATAAATATGCTGATTAGCATTAATGCTATCTAGTTACATTTACCACTTCTATTTATTTTTCTCTTCTATTTATATTTTTAAAAATGTCAAGACTTTGGCCTATTAAAGGGGTAACAACTGTGACTGTAGCAAACCTAAAGCAACACTATAAGGATGACAGAATGCAGTTTTGACCCAGTGATACAAAAGTATGCTCATTAGTAGCATTCAGCAATATTTAGCAACATTTAACACTTTTCGTTAGTAGTATAGCAAAAAAAAAAAAGCAACTTTTTTGGCAGCGAGGCTTGTAAAATATGATACTGTGACAGGAGAGCAATATTAATTAGGGTGCACTCAAAACATTTTGGAGGCTTTATCTAAAAAAATCAACAACAAGGAATTAAGATTGCTCAGAACTGTGCATCAAATGGTGACATTTGATTATAAAGTAGTGTATGTTCAGGGGTGTAACGTGACCCAAAAATTTAGAGAAATCACGTGTACTAATGATGGCTGCATCTTGTATCCGCATTTGTAGATATTGGGTTCACAATAGATTTGCTCGATTTAAAATTGTAATCATCTTTGCAATATCAAAACCTTCAATAAAGCAAGTGCAACCATTTGCTTGAATGCATTATTTGCCCTGAGATCAGAGAGCACAGAGAGACTTGTGGAGACTTTGCGTGGATTGTACAGAAAGTAAAGAAAAGTGAGCAAATCATGTCATCATCACAATATTTAGCAGTATTATATTTATGAAATGTTTTCCTAAAATAATCCTGCTCTAGTTGTTAGGTAAAATATCCAGAATAGAACTTCCTCTAAATTTAACGCAGGTCTTATTAACGCACCTTTGGTTTCCTTACTTGTTGAACTCAAACTTTCTGAGCCGAGAGGATCCAAATAGGGATCACCGAATGATTGTATTCTCCTGAGAGGCTTCTAACTTTTGAAAACTGTCATTAGTATATTGCCGTTTATTTTATGATCAATTCAAAAGCTAAGCATGAACACACGTCCGTACGTCCTCCAGGTGTCGACCGTGCTGCGGTCCTTCCTGGACATGATGCTGGTGAGGGAGCCGTCACAGAGAGCCACTGCCCAGGAGCTTATCCAGCACCCGTTCCTCAAGCTGTCCGGACCACCATCCTGCATCGTCCCCCTAATGAGACACTACCGCCATCGTTGACCTCCTGGCCTAAACTTGTCCTCTTCCACTCTAAAAAACACGTGCTTATCCACCCCTTAAGGGTGGCACCGCCCACACCCAGTCAAAACAACCCACTGTGCGGTGGCGCGCCACTAACACCTGTAACCGTAACTTAGATTAGCGTGAGGAATATTTAAGGAGTATGTTTAAAAACACACGCACACAGAAAAGAAGAAAAAAAAAGAAAGCGTGTCCACTGTTTTCAAGAGGAGTCAGAGGAGCTTTTTCGGGCGCTCTGCCGAAACGTGAGCTGGTTTGCAAAGCTGCAGTCTTCTTCCTTCCTAGATTTAGAGTCTTAAGCTGCACATAGACTCATAGTAGCCATCAGCCTTCCCCAGCTTCAGAAGGGTGTGCTGAGTCGCCGGCGAGGCGGAAGGACCCGTGTGACCCCATTGCTCCGAAGCAGAGCAGCGGAGGGCCAAACAATCAGCGTGAGGAGAGAGGCTTCTGACCGTCATCGGTCCATCATTTAGAGGGACAGGCTGCGTCCTCGCAGCTCGGACGCAGACAAGGTCACTCGCGTCTCTCTTTTCGCACTCACGTCAAACGCAAAATTGTATTTTAGAGAAACTTGTAACATTTTTCTGTACAGTTTTGATAATTTGCAGTATTTTATCGTGTCGTAACTCTTGTGATATGAGCAGTATTAAATAGAATTTCTGCAGAGATTTTTTCCTACTGTTTATAATCCAGTTTTTGCTTAAAGATATAAGAGATATTCCAAATAAATCCAGCTAAACTTAACTGTTACTAAAAGTACTTAATATATTTATGGTCTCACATTTGTAGACAGAACTTCCATTAAATGTTTGAAAAAAAAAAAAGGGTAATGTCAGAACTTTCTATGACATTTTGAAGTATTTATTTATTTATTGGAATTGGGGTGGTGTTTTTTTAATTGTAGTGTGGCCTTTTTTTTTTTTTTGCTTTCTTGTTTTGTTGCTCATTTTTGTTCCACATTTCTTAATGAGCGTTAACGTTAACAGTGCTATCAGTTGTTATATCATCCCAGCAATACCCCAAACCTATTTGTATAATCACTAAGCCCTGCTTTTTTATGGTACTATAACACCATGTAGCACAGATGGAGTGGATTTGGCAAAAAAGAAAAAGGGCATTCCTTGCTCTATTTCCTTTTATTATTAGCAGTCTTCATGGGTTTCTTTAAATATTTAGAAGTACCTCCTCAGCACACTGAGAACAGGATGCTGACATCCTGATATCCCAAAAAAAAAAAAAAAAATCTTATTTTGCACTCGCATCATCACAGTCATCTCCCCACCTCGGTCTCTTGCCGTCACTGGAACTCTGCTGCCATTCTCATCTCCAGTCGGACCAGGGCAGCGGCGTAGTCCTCCTCCCTACATCCTCTTTACCCATCCGTCACTGTGATATGTACATATGACTGTGAGCGTGAGTCTGTGTTTGTCCAAGAGCAAAAGAGTTGGAGCGTGTTTATCTCTGTACGGCGTCTGAAAGCGGGAGCCTGCGTGTTGGTCGTGCGTGCGCCGCCAGCTGATTCCTGACACTGGGTCAACATCTGAATGAGTTACACTTATTTGTGGTTTTGGCTTGTACAGTGATATTGCATGTCTATCGGTGAAGCTGGTTCCAATTAAAAACGAAACGCACACAAAAAAAACATCAAGATGTGTTGCATGGATCTTTCTTTCATCGCCTTGTCTGATCTCCTCTCTCTCTCTCTCTCTCTCTCTCTCTCTCTCTCTCTCTCTCTCTCTCTCTCTCTCTCTCTCTCTCACGTCAAGCAGAGATCGGTTTCCTCCAATTTGTGTTCAATCATCATCAGTTTATTTTCTTTTTTTTTTTTTTTTTTTTTAAGTCTTTCATGTCCTATGAATTCAAAATTAGTTCTCATTACAAACAACTCCACCCCAACTTCCCCTTTTAGGAGGGAAGCACAATGACACATCCATGGATCGCTGTTACTATAATATATTGTGTTATTGCTCTTTCTTTCCTATAAGCCAATTCCCAGTGAAACACAGTAATGGAATATTGATTCAGTTCAGACACAGAATGGAGCTTCTTTCTTTCTTTCTCAGAGAGGGAGGCTGGAACCCAGTGAATAAAAACATGGAAAGTTGGGGGACTAAGGTGGCTACAGGCAACCCTTTTAAAATAGTTAAAAACATAATTTAGTGTGTAGGATAAAACTAGATTGGATTATATTGCTGATCATAAACCAATCATCCTTATAACCTCTAAGAAAAATCCTTTTCAGGGAGCCATGAATACTGGACTAAAATGAAATAACGGGAAGAACTCTCTATAGTCCTTGTTAAACCAAACTGATAAAAATCAAAACAAAAATTGACATTTTATACTCAAAAGAAAAACTTGGAAGTCTTTGTAAAGAATTGAAATCCAAATTTGATTGTGTTGTCAGTCACCAAATGCGCCCTCATTGTTGATAGACTAAAACAACACAATACAAGCACAACTAACACCAAATTGAAAGTGCTTCTAACAAATGACTCATTATTATTATAAACAAAATCTGTGCAAAAAACACAAATAATAATACTTAAACCTAAGAATTATCAGGGGCTTATGGACAGTTCAAAGAAATGTACCTAACATTAATCTAAGAACGAGGAGCGAAAAGCAGAGGTCCAGTTAAAGTCAGAACCGCCGGTGTGCTCAGTCAACTTTGCCATCCCCATCCAGCAGCCGTAGCGGAAATGAAAGAGGTTCTTACCTAAGGTCAGACTTGGTGCTTTTTCAAGAACCGGTCCGGGTCCTTGATGATGGTGGTCTTCTCTCAACAGCTGTTCATTGGTCTGAGGCTCGCTCCGGAGCTGGCAGGTGGTGCCAGCCCATCACCTCTGGCACTTGATGTGGATCTTTGGGTAGTCCCCACCCTGGATTATGATGGAACGGTGCTGCAAAGGTTTCTGCAACTTAACATAACCTGCTGGGTTATGCTGAACATGCCTTTGCACTGTTTGGAAAACTTACGACAATTTCAAACAAAATGTACACCAAATATACAAAACATTTGATGTTCACGAACTGATCGTTTGACAAAATTAAACTTAGGGAAATGATACTATAAACAAATTTCCTGGTTTTATGGAAGAACGTTTTGACCAGAGGTGTCTGGTCAGCAGGTAGGGTCAATGGACTAGTCAGGCAGAATTGCAGACTTAGGGTAACCATGCAGACTAGCTATCTATGACAATCTTTTCATTTGGGCATAAAAGAGTCATACACCAATTTATCAATTTAACCACAAATATTAAACAACTGAACCTCTACATTGGATAAAACACAACATTTACATTCCAAACCTGACGGAGATAACAACTGATATTGAATGTTAAGGTTTATTATGGATTAATACTAACATTTTTGAATTTCTAAATTAAACAAAATAAGATTAATAATTGTAATATAAACTCTTTGGGCATTCTCATCTAAGAGCAACTGCCATATATGTAATAACATCCTAGCAAGACCATAGGCTCCTCAGGTATTAATATTTCAAGATGGATTAAAGTTTGCTTTGACTACATCTACAGCTTTATAAGGCCTTCTGAAGTGAGGTGCAAAAAAAATAAATAAAAAATATGTTCGGAAAGTTATGGTATGTTTCACATTACTTTGTCTGAAAATCAGCCTGCACATTATTCCTAATTAAGAGGAGTAAACAATATAAAAACAAACAAACAAGCAATCTGTTGGCCTTTACTGGGAGGAGGAAAACATACTTGTTGGTGGTGTGATATAATTTCATTATCACCCATTTATTTTTAAGTGAGAAGCAAGATTCACCTAATTTTCAAATGCACCTCATTTCTAAATCCATGGTTTGTATAATTCAGACTATATCAACAACTGCTAAATAACCAGACTAGTTATTTGCAAGAATAAGAGGTGGTTGGTTCCCCAAAACCATTATAGGTGAAATGTACCTATTTGTATACAGTGCCTTGGAAAAAGGATTTCCAGACCTTGACCATTTCCACATGTTGCTATCTTACAGCCATAAGGTTCAATGCATTTTATTGGGGTTTTATGTGATAGACCAGCTCAAAGTAGAGCATAGTTGTGAATTGGAAGAATACTGAGACATGGTTTTCAAACATTGTTACAAATAAAAATCTGAAAAGTGTGGCATTTTGTATCTTGCACATTTTTACCCTTAAATAAAATCTAGACCTGCCATCTAGTCCCTTTGTAATTTAGTAATATCATTTTCATAGCCTTTATTTATATGGGTTGTCACTCAGACACAATTTTTAATTTTGAAGAAAGAGCATTTGTAAAAACTCAGAACAACAATACAAGGTTCACAATATATAAAAAACTGAATAATGGAGAAATTATTTAGTATTCACTGTGACTCTGTATTTTAGCAATTCTCATATTGTTGTTTTCCATATGCAATAATTGGAGTCTACCTGTGTATTTTAATGTCAGCTGTTCTTTAAAGTCCTCAGGGGTCTGGTGGAGAACATCAGTGAGCACCACAGTGAGATGAGGGATAAAGATGCAGAGATGTTTACAGTATTAATAAGGTTTAAAACAATATTTAACGTTTTGAAAAATCCCATGTCTATTCTGTTAAGATGGAACAAGGATATTGGTTTATCTGTGAACCCATCAAGACTTGTAGCTAAGGCTACGGGGCAAACAGGGAAACAAACTCCCAAGGGTTGCAAACGACTTGAGACTGAGGGAGAGGTTCACCTTTGAGCAAGACAACAGCCCTAACTGTCCAGCCAGAACTACAATGCAACAGTAGACATCAAAGCAAATACATGCATTAAAATAAACGTCGAAATCCAGACCTAAATCTGTTGGTCTATCTCAAAAAATCTCAATCAAATCATTGAGGTTTGTAGCCGCAAATTGAATGGGTGTTAATACCTGTACAGAGCTCTGTGTATAGTTTATATGTATTTATAAAGATAGAAGTGTTATGTGATAAAAACAAAAACAATTACATAAGTAAACAAACCAATTGTTCACTTTTTAGGCTCGTCACCACTTCATATTCATTTAATAGACAATTTTTGGATCGTGAGCCCACACTCCCAGTAATAAAGATCTCCCGTTTCTCCGGCCCTGTGCAATGAAACGGGAATGGAATGGCATCATGTTAATTAAACAACACCTGGCTTTGAAGTTTGCTGCAGTGAGCGAATTGGACAGAAAACAGCCACTGTTGGCACGTGAACTGTAGCCATAGCCCTTTGTCAAATTCAATATAATATATATGCTCTTTAGCATACTGGGGAATGTCAACATTAACATTGGTGTAGCCTATTTTTCCACAGAACCAGGTCTTAACCAC
Organism: Fundulus heteroclitus; assembly: GCF_011125445.2. Lineage (NCBI taxonomy): Eukaryota > Metazoa > Chordata > Actinopteri > Cyprinodontiformes > Fundulidae > Fundulus > Fundulus heteroclitus. Next base: position 383,952 of record NW_023397208.1, on the reverse strand, counting down.
AGGTGAGTTTAATTACACTTTAGAAGTCTGTGGTGGTGGGGATTTTATTATTATTGGATTGGAGAACGTACAAAGAGCATAGATTTTATTGTCCTGTGGTGATTGGATTATAATTGGTTGGGCAAGTGTAGCAGTGCTACTTCATTAAATGCAACCCTCTGCAGTGGGTCTACTGTGGCTTTAAGTGTTGCCATAGCAACCTGATTTATTACTATGTGGGACTTTCAGGTCTTTTCACTTCGGTGTATGCTGTCAGGTTATCTTTTCTAGCTATCCTTACATATCACTTTTTTTTTGCACTAAAAGGCCTGTAGCCTACGCATTTCACAAGAACAGTCATATTTTCATTCACCGACGTGGAAACATTAGATTTCACAACATCTCAAAGGCAGAAGTAAAGGAGACTCCTCGTAGGTCCCGCCATCTGCAGCGTTGGTTAGTGTAGGAAGCCCTCCCGCTTCGAATTTCTGATAATCACACCAGACCTCTTGGACACCACATAAATGCCCAGAGATGTGCAGAGAGTGAGATGTCGTTTAGTTGTTGACATTCTGGGACAGGTAACAAACTTCTCTGCTCTTGTGGGGAATGGTTATGCCTTTAAATGTCTGCAGCATTTCGTCTGAAACTCTAGTCCTCAAAAGGCTGGTTTCCTGCAGCCTTCAGATCCGTCTTTGCTTCGGCACACCTGACTCCCATATTGGCTCATTAGCAGAGCTCTGCAGAGCTTGACTGCACTCTGTTGAGGCAGTGTAGCCATCCGACTGAGGTGTGTAGGGCAAGGGTCACATCTAAAGGTTGCAGGATACCGGCCCTCGAGGATTTAAGGGTTTATACAATGATCATTAACAAGGTTTTGTGTTTTTATCTTAAAGTTTCATAGAAGAACAGGAGCAGAGTGGGCATCTCACATGGAAAAATAGCTATTTCAAAAGTAGCTACTGAGCAGGTGGTGACATACATGTTCTATTTGTTTTCAATGCGACTATCCTCGTCCTATTTTTTTTTTCGAAGACGCTGATTTAGAACAGAAAATCAATACTTCATCCTGGCAGTGTCTTCTGTGTGTATCAGTCACTCGATTCCAGTGAACCTGTTTTATTCATCAGTGGAGTCTTGTCAGCTAGACGTGACAAATGCACCTTAAGGCTCTGATCTGATGACTGGACATTGTCTTTCAGGATTTTCTGCTCGATAAATGAATTAATGGTTTTAATCAATCATGGCAAGTCATCAAAGCAGCCTCCATCCATCAGGCCACCAGCACCGTGCCTGGCTGTCAGTATGATAGCCAAGCATGGTGCCATGCTGTTAGATTTGTGCCAAATGCAACATATTTCACACCTTATAAATATTTCCCTTTTTTGTGCGATAGTCCACAAAGTAGTTTTACAAAAGGATCATGAAGTTGTCTTTGGAAAATGTGAAAGGGGTCTAAATGCTCCTTTGGGTCAGTAGGGTTTTAGCCTTTGAACTCTGCCATGGATGCCCTTTTTGCCCAGTTTTTGTTTTGTTATTGTTGAGTCATAAACAATGACTTCAAATTAGTTAGTGAAGCCTACAGTCCTTTAGATGTTGTTCTGGGTTCTTTTGTCAGTAATTTAGTTTTGTCAGTGACTTCTGGGATGATTCCATGTTTTCTCCGTTTGTAGATGTGGACTCTCACCATGGTCTGCTGCGGTCCCACAACCTTAGAAATTGCTGTGTAACCCCTTTACAGACTGATAGATGTAAATAACCTTGTTTCTGAGATTTGGACACATGGCGTTGCTTTTTACGGTCTTTTAGCATGCATCATGTTGTCAGACTTTCTGTCTAAGAGATTTTCTTTTAATTCCACGGGTCTGGCAGTATGACCTGGTTGGAAAAATTAAAATCAGCTTTCCAAAAAAAGATGTTTAATCACAAGTCGTGCTTTTAAAAAGAGGTGTCATTATTATTTTATACTTTACAAAGGGAAGTATGGTTTTGGATAGCTTGTCTTCCCTATTTCATAATTATTTTAATAATTTTTTGTATTTACACAAGTTAACTTTGTCTGATATTAAGTTATTTGATAGATTATTTGTTAGTGTGACAAAAGGCGAATACAGAAGAAAACTGTAGCGAGCATAACACTTTTTACAATGCTGTATGCAACTGAAATATATTTTTCTACATGATGAGCAACAGTTTGAGTTGAGAGTAGTGTGATAAATGCTATAATGGAAATAATTTGATAAGGATGTATCCAGCAATTTATTTCAAACAGAACAGAATACTGCACATGATTGCATCAGCAGAGATTTATGCATAGACTTTCACTCTAAAAATAATATACACATATTTTCTTTATTAACCTCCCCACATTTTCAGAAATACGTACTCTGGCGTCTTTTTCTCAAGTTTTCAAGATCTTTTGTATCTGACCTTTTTATATTTTTCCTTCTTTGATTCCTTTCTTACATTGGTGCAGAGAACGGGTCTGATGCCAAGGCAAAACTGCACTGTACACGACAAGACGGTCCACTGTCAACACTATGGCTGCATTCTGGATGTATGAGCACAGGAATGAGAACCAAAATAAGGAACAAAGTTTACAAATGCAGATAGAGTCCGATAGCAGCTATTTCAAATGGAGCGAGAACAGGAAAACTGCTGAAGATCAGGAAATTTAGAAATCTCTTGAAAGACAAGTTAGGTCAAACGTCGTGCAAATTATAAACCAGCTTGGGTAAAGTTTGGGGGGGAAAACATTTTCATGATAATTCTATTGTAATTGCGACTACCTATGGCACTGAGCTTAAATCCAGCAGTCATATTAATTCGATTTTAGTGGGTTTACTCTCCACATACACTCATGCTGTGCCCCTAACTGTCCAAATAACTTGTAATTTAATAGTTCAGAAGCTCCTGCGGTCAGTGGAGGCCATTCACATTTTCCAATTAGGGACTCAGTCCAGTGTGGGGGACACGATCCTCCGTGGCATTACAGGCCCAGGACGTTGAGGAGACGAATCTGTCATTAGGAGAGCTTTGGAGAGAGTTGAGGGAGCCGCTGACGCATTACAGGCCTACATGTTCTTGTACATGGAGCGATCTCTGGGGAGCTGTGGCTGATTCGCTGTCAGCTTGAGGTGGAAGTGGTAGATGGTGAGCGTGATGATTATTATTAGGCCAAGAACGAGGCCCAGGATAAGGGGCAGGGTCTCCTCTAGGTGTTCCCGCTGGTCTGTGATGCACTTATAAGCTGCAAAGAAAAAGAAACAACAACTCATGAACAGCACACTGATGCTCTGTAGAAACAATTCCTCCTTAATATCAAATGCTTTAAAAATGTAACCAAATTTGTCTGACTTAGAAGTTATTCGGAGACTTCCAAGTTATTTTAAGACTGTATTGGGTTCCATGTATTATGTTAAACACTGCTCTTAATAAAGGGCTGGCAGTTTAGGGATGCTTTATCTCTCTGCTATATAGTGCCTCGCAAAAATATTCTTTGTGCCTGAACTTTTCTACATTTTATCACGGTACAACCAAACACTTTTATTTAAATTTTAATTTAATTTTTAAAAGACAAAAAAAAACAGTGCATAAGAGTCAAGTGGAAGGAACATGATGCATCATGGTTTTATTTATTTTTCAATTAAAAAGTCTGATGCACATCATCCCTTAATACCTTTGAGGTCAATTATAGCTGTAAAATATTTAGTTGGATGTTTCTCCCAGCTTTGCAAATCTACAGACTGAACTGTTTGTGCATTTTTCTAATGAATCATTGTATTGTAGCACTGACAATACGTTTAAGGGCCGCTGTCCTGCTGAAAATGAAACCTTTTGCAGTCTCTAACAGGTACTCTTCCATAATTACCCTGTATGTAGCTCAATGCTGAGAAAAAGCAGCCCCACATCACGATGCTGCCAGGTGATCATGAATGAACTGTACCACAAAACCGGAAAGGTTCATTCAGGATGAACATGCAGAGTAAGTTTTCCACCAAATATAGCAACTTGGATAGAGGCCAGAACGTTATATTTTTTTGTCTTATCTGATACCTTATAGTACTTTTTCCCACATGTTTGCTGTCTTCCCCATGGCTTGTAGCAAACTATCAACAGGATTTCCAATGGGTGTGTTGATGGAGGAGTGTCTTCTTGCCACTCCCCCATAAAAGCTAGATTTGTGTTGAATACGCAGCATATAGTTGCTGTGTCAGCAGATTCTCCCAGATGAACTGTGGATCTGAGCAGCTCCTCCAGTTACTATTAGCCTTTTGGTTGCTTCTCTGATTAATGCCCTCTTTCCCTGTCTGTCCGTTTACGTGGAGGTGACCAGGTTATGCATTGTTTCTTTGTACCAAACAATTATGCACTACTTTGTGTTAGTCTGTCACATAAAATCCCAATAAAATACATTAAAGTGTGTGGCTGTGGAGTAACAAAAAAAAAAAAAAAAGGGGGGGGGGGTCTGGATGTTTGTAAGACATTGTATAATGCATTTTTTTCCTTTGTGCAGTGTATTTTCAAGCACTGCTTGGTGGTTCAGAGTAAGGAGGACACTTAACCTCTGCTGAGAATAGAGTACAGTATGCATATGTGGTTTAAAGTTGAAAGACTTTCTCCCTGTGGACAGCTGTAATACACACAAGGAGAAAGGCAGTGAAGCTTAGCCCAGTATAGTTTACTGCAGCTGAGGCCACATGATTCTTCCAAGGTGATTGGGCGATGAAATGCACGCAGTGTTCCTATAAAAGCTGCATCCAAGGCACAGATATCATAAAGTCCTAATGACCTCAACCTCTTTCCTTCCAGTCTTCCTCCCGTTGTGCCCATTTTGTCTCTTGTGTCTCCCTAACCCTTTCTCTTTCTCATTTCACCCTACATGCTCTCCATACTGCGGCAATAAGCTTCCTCCCCCAGAGAGTTGGACGCCAGATAGAGATGTACAGCTCACCCCCCAGGATTTCTCATTACCATCCTCATCTGCTGTTTGTCTGCAACATGAGAAAAAAAAGCCGCTTCATGAAACAAGCGTCTTGTGCTGTTCTTACGTTCGCTGAACATGAAGTCTGAGGCGATGTCAAAGGGTTGGATCTGGGCGTCGTACATGGAGATCGTGATGCCCTTCTGGTGGTCGCTCGAGATGAGGGTGACGGTCTGCTGGGACGTGCACACATAGGAGCGCCCAGCTGGAGTCACTAGGGCTGAGAGCTTGTGGGTGCTGGCTGTGTGCTTTCCAGCTATAGTTAAAACGACAGGTGGGACTTGTTAATAAAATGTTTAAAATGTTTGTTTCAACAGGATGTTAAGATTGAAAAAAAGGTGCAATAAATTAATTTCAAGGGCAAAATATGGTTGAATGCATTGTGTGATAGACATGATAAAATTACTCAAATTAAGTTATGAACCAAACTTAGTAAGAAGGTGTCTCTTTCAGATATTTTAATAAAGGCAGTCCTGACAGTATGCTTTATAATAAAAAACTATAATGATAAACAACAAGCTAAATAATACAAATCAATACATGAAAACTGTTGTTAGAAATATTAAGATTTCAGGTTTGATGTTGAAAAGAACTCAAGCGTTTGTATTTTCTTAAACCTTCCAAATGATGTTCAAATAAATGTGTTGAAGAAATTCCCAAATGCTTGCATGAGTGTGTCCTTAACTCCAGCTGATAGATACTGCAGAATAAATGCGACCAGGCTGTGGGCACAGCAGTGGAGCTGGAAGGTTGTAAAAGGAGCTGCTGTGTCGTGCTGCTGAGGGACACTCACGGTTGTACGCGTTAATGAAGTGCGATGTCTCCGAAGTGTCGTAGACAAACTGGATTTTGTTGATCTTCCACACCTCAATATTCTTTTCACGGAACTCCTGGACAAAAACACACAAGAGTCAATACACTTGTGTAGATTTTCAGTCATCCAGAACGTCACAATCTTAGTTGCCTTCTATTCAAAAGCTCATGAAAGCAGAGGTCCAGGTTGGCCTGGTTTCTGTAGGGAGATTTCTCTACAAGATCTAGTCAGAATATTATGAACAAAATGCAGTTTTTATCGCATCGATTTACAAGGACACAAAAATGTAAAATTTTCTTGAGTCTAACAAAAATACAGACTGTAAAACCATGTAATAAAAGGAGAAAGACCCCTAATCAGAGTGTTATGGTGTATTTTCTGTTGCCATTGTTGCACCTTGGAGAAGTAAATGCGGAGGATATAGTTATTGTTCTTCCAGGAGATGTGGATGTCTGACTCAGTGGTCCCACATTTCCCCTCGATGTCTGCTCCACGAGGTAGCATGAAAGATGCCTGCTCTGTGATAAGCTGCAAAAAAAAAAAAAAAAAAAAAAAAAAAAAAAACTACAATAAATAAATGCAGGCTTAAGTCTCAACTTGCACGTTTAATAATCTTTTTGATAATTCACACGGTTTGTTGTTGCAAAGAATAGTCTGTGATCTTAGGAAAAGAGACCTGCTTTTTTTCCCTATTAAGCATTTTATGCAATATTCATACAGTTATTAATATAAATTAAATAAAAAATCAATATGTAACTCGAATATAACGACTTTAAATTGTCAGTGCGTCAGACTTGTTTTGGCGCAGCTTCATTCTAAGAACGTCTTAAACAGCTGTATGCTATAAGCGATAATGAGAATTACAATACAAGCGAGGAGAATCCTTACGTCTATCCCATTAAGCGCGAGCACGTCATATGGCACGAGGAACTTGACGGCGAACTCCACCATCAGGCACGTCGTTCCGTTCTCGCGGACCGCGAAGATGGCTTTGTCCGGGTTGTCAGACAGTCCAGACAGGTTCTCTCCCTCCTGCTCCGCCAGCACCACGGACAGCGCCAGCACACCTGATCATAGCACAAACGCACCCCGTGGAGAAAAGGGCTTGGTCTCTGCCCGGCGATAAATGCTTGGCACACACTCATGCGCACAAGCGGCCCCAAAAACATGCAGAATCGGCACAAAACATAAGTCAACATCTGAGTAGAAACATTGAAGGTGAAATCTGCAGCAGCAGGGGAGCGTCAGGTCACCACCTAGACGTCAGATTGCAGTACTTTAAACTTTAGCAGCGAATAAATAAAAAGCCCACTCGTGGAAATTAAAGAGTACATGCACCTTTTCAGGCACGCATACATGCAGTGGATGCATGCGCGTGCATGTGTCCACTCCGCAGAGAGTAGTCACGACATTCCGGCAGACACGCAAACACGCTCACGCGCTTACCACACACACAAAGCAGCAAAAGTCCAGCGCTCTCCTTGGTGCTGAAATGAAGCCGCCCCATCGCTACCAGCTTTGCCGGCGCTGGGAGAAAAGGGGGGCTGACTGACTGGGCAGTCTGGGCAGAACCCCCGAAAAGAAAAGAGACGCACGAACAGGGAGAGGAGCCAGTGAGAAAGAAAGAGAGGAGTAGGGAGAGAGAGAGAGAGAGAGAGAGAGAGAGAGAGGTGGAGGGAGAGAGAGAGAGAGAGAGAGAGAGAGAGAGAGAGAGAGAGAGAGAGAGAGAGAGGAGGGTTGCCTCGCTTAGCGCTGAGAAGTGACGCTCAGATCATCGTGAATGCAGCAAAAGATGCCTCCAGATTGGATGCGAGATCCGGCCCCAACGAGTTCCATCTGTCCGAGCCGACCTCCTCACTCCTTCAAGGTGGACAGGTGTCAACCCAGGGACGGCTGCAAATGCGAGCTACCTCTACATGTCAGCAACAAATAATGATCATCCTTCACTGAAAGTCAGTAAACTGAACTTATCTTCCGTTATAGGCAGCGGTTGCCGCTACTCCCGCAATGCTGTAGTCTCCATCTCTGCGATAGCAGCTGGAGGTTAAGCTGAAATGATGCATGTCTAGAGGGAAACGCTGACAGCTCCCCTCCTTTCCCTCCCCTCCCCTCCCATCCACCAAAAAACTCCACTCCCTCAAAGTTGCAGCTCGGTATGTTAGAGTGAGAGCTGACACCAGATGGTTAGCGTGGCATCAAGAAACATCAAAACCTCAAAATAGTGTCCTCACTTAAATTACTCCGAATGCAATAGTAGAAAATCATACCGTGTGACTACTGACAGTACACACAAATTAGATCTTGATCTCAGATCTTTACTAGTGTTTCACAAATCCATCAGAGATCGGAAGCAACTCATTTTATAACTATCTGCTTTGATTGGTAAACTGTAGGTCAGACTCTGACAAATCAGGGTTTTTTTTCCTCTAATCATTAAATGCATTGTAACTGAGAAGTTGCATTGTTTTTGTGCATCAACCAACAACCGATAGCATGGACTATGGTGCACTTTTTTAAAAGCATTCTGTTCAAATCAGAGGTTGGCGATACACACTTTTATGTTTAATCTTGATCTTAATATTGTATCTTAATTTTAGTCGGATTCAGATCTCCATCAAGTAACGAGCAGAATATCCGTTATGTATTATACTCTAAATAAAAAAGATAGACTGAATTAAATCAGAACCACTTAGAAAATCCTGATTGGTACATTTCTACCACTGCTCCATAACTAATAGTAGCTATCACTATTCTACATGTAATGAACACACTTTCACTCCATAAATAGACGTGGCGTAGATTTCACATCCCCTCCATTTTTGGATGAACTTAACGCAAAACAGAAATACGCAACGTAATGTTATTTTTTTTTCCTTTTCATTTACACACGGTGCACAGTCGTTTAAGAGTTTGTGTTTCTGAACTGAAAGTCAAACTCGCACTTGACGGAGCTGATACTGTCGATGCTGGGCGTGCTGTCCACCTGCGGATGCCTTGTGTCCTGAGGGAAGGTTTCTGATCGCGGGATGCGGCCTAAGGTTGTCACCGGAATCTGTTCCAGCTCTCCAACGGCCTCTTTGATCTCGGGTGATGTAAATCTGCGAAACAGTTTGTTGGTCAATGCTGAGAACGTTGTTGCAGTTGCGGTAGGACTTGTGGTGGAAAACTGAAGTGGTTCAGTCAAGCCGATCGACTCTTTGCGCCTCCTCGCTGTCCTGGATTTACGCACAGGCGCCAGAGTGCGTTCCGGAGGCGTGGGGCTGAGCATACTGGTTGGCAAACTACATCTTTTCCTATAGTAGCACTCGTTAAATCTCCGCACACGGAACGATTTCTCCCTTTCCCTCTCAGTCTCACATTTCTTGGGAAGAATCGGAGTCAGCAAGATGCCCAGAGTGGATGGCGCACAGGGATGCGACATGTTTCTTTTTGGCTGAGGGGAGAAGAAAATAGATTTTTCAGTGTCACAGCTATTTAGTAGAGGGGGCAAGTAATGAGTAGAGGCGGGTAACTTTTCCTGGGGGTTAATTGGTTTAGAAGCAGGCTGATTGTAAATCCTTGGCACAGTAGTGCGTACTCCAGAGAAGATATCCCGTGGACCCGAGGAGAAGTCATGGTTTTCTCTTTCAAACTCCATCGGTGGCAAACGATTGGGCTTTATTGGTGGCATTGGTTGCAAGGTGCAGTTTTGAGACGTTTCGGCATGGTCACGCATTTGGAGGACTTCAAGTTTGCTTGCTAAACTATTAACTTTTCTTTTAAAGTTGCCTTCATCCGCCTCACGGTTCCTTTTGGAGATACTGGTGAGCGCAGAAATGCACTCCGTGTGACCGAGGAACTTTGCCACTTCAACAGCAGAGTTACCAGCTTTGTTTTGCCTGTCTATCTGCAGACCTAACCTCTTGAAGGCTCTTACCAAAAATTCAACTACCACGGTGTGATCCGCTACGGCCGCGTACATCAACGGGGTGTTCCCCCAGGAGTCCAGGATCTCTGGATCTGCACCGTTCTGTACCAGGATCTTAACCGCGTCCAGGTAGCCCTTCTCACAGGCGTAGCTGAGCGCGGTGCGTCCGTCTTCGTCTTGACAGTTGACACTGGCCCCCCTCTGCAGCAGAAGCTCTATGAACTTACATCGGGTTTGGCCATCGGGCAGCAGAACGGAGGCGATGAGGGGCGTCTGTGCGCCGTCCGCGGGGGAGTCAACGATTTCTCCATCCAGCGCGTCCAGAACAAACCTGGCCAGATGTGCTTTATCCTTGGACATCGCATCCAGGAGGATTTTTGTGCCGCTCTGCTCAGTAGTTCTGAGCATGTCTCTTCAACAAAAAACCAACGTTTACTCAAGAAAACTCATGGTCTGCTTCCGGGGAAAGCGTCCTGACAGACCCACCGGTCCTGTTATATAGGCTTGTGAAAGCGATATTTCCGGGGCCAACTCCGGCATAATGACCAGGCTTTGTTCTGCTTTCTAATGGAAATACCTTGTTTATAATAATAAAGGGCCTCTGCCATGGAGCGGCCGGTGCTTGAGAGAGGATGTGGCATATGAATGTAGTCCGCACTAGCTGAATGAGATGAAGAGACATAAATTTGGTAAGCAAGCAGGAGCGTGTGTTGTCCACTCTCACCGTGTTTGAGTCTGGAGAGATCACATCTCCACGAACTTGCGGAGGATCGACGACATAGAAAAGAAGCTCCTTTCAAAACACACCCTGGACTGTTACAAAATAAACTTTGATGTTTATTTTTATTTTATTTTACCACTAACACAAAGTAATGCATTATTGTGAAGTGGAAAATGAGACATGGTGTTCAATTTTCTACACGGAATAAAAATCTGAAAAGTGTGGTGTGCATTTGAAATCAGTTCTGTTGAAGCAATAAACTCAGGTTCAGTCAGATTAGTTTCTGAAAATAATTTTTTTCACACGTACCTACATATTTCTCAGTTTGATTCAGGTTTGGATTTTGAGCATTCGTAAAATGAAATGCTTTGATCAAAACCACTCAGTTGCAGCTCTTGGCAGTATATTCAAGGTCACCATTTTTGTGAACCCCAACCCAAGGTGCATGCAGGTTAACTGCAGCCTCCAAATGGGTTTCTTCCATGATTACCCTGTATTTAGCTCCATCTTTCTTTCTTCCCATCACCGCTGACCAGTTTGTTCATGCCTGCTGGGGTGAAAAAGCTAAGGTAGCCAACCAGATTGACAACGTTTTGCACTTTGTTTTCTACACATTATAAATCTGGAACTGCTCCCATTTAATCCATTTGGGGAAAGGCGGGACATTCAGCAGCTCTGTCCGAGCTGATTGGGTGAAGCAACACCTGGTGCCTGTCTAGAAAAGGTTGGTTTTAGCCAATCGCGGTGTCAAATTAAAACGTAAGCACCTTACTGTTCTTCTTTCAAAGAAATCGTGCAATACTGCAACGTGATTGTCCCAAACCGTTTTTGGTTCGGAGACAAATGGTTGAAGACGGAGCAATACAAGATGGGCTCTCGTGTTTGTGAACACACAAATACCAGCAGAATTAATCTTGCAGGCAAAATTAAAAAAAAAACTTCCTAACAGCATGATGCTACCACATTGTTTTATCACAGGGATTGTGTGTTTAAGTTGATGACCAGGGGTTCTGTTACACATAGCATAGCGGTGAATGTTCATATTAGGTCTCCATCCATCCTACATGTCTTGTGACAAAACTTTAGACTGGACTTTTCCAGTCTTTCTTTTCATTGGGATTCTTCTTGCCACTCTTTGAAATGGACCAGGTTTCGGAAATGCACCAGTAATAGTTTTCCTGTCAGACCAATCTCTTTCCTGAGCGGTGAACCTCAGCAGCTCCTCCACAGTTACCACAGGCCTCTTGGCTGCTTTTCTCAAATCTTGGTAGGTTCACAGTTGTGCCCTGCTGTTTTCAGATGATGGATTGAAAATTCCTCCATAATGTACTCAAAGATTAGTTTTTTGCTATATGCTTTGCCTGCTTTTGACTTCATTTTGTTCCCTGACCTGACTGGTGCATTCATTTGTCTTTATAATAGTGTTTATTCATTAATGTTCTCTGACAAACCTCAGGAAGCTTCACAATAGGGCTGTATGTGAAATAAGATTAAATTACACAGAAGTGGACTATTTCCTAATTAGGTGATTTCAAAATTGCAATTTGTGCAAAGTTTTTTAAGGGCTATTGGACTAAAGGGAGTTTCTAAATACAAATGTGCAGCATCCTTTTTAGGTTTTAATTTGTTTAAAAAAATCCCTTCACTTTCCACATCACATAGATAGACCAATTTGTGATGGGCAATCACATAAAATGCCCACATAGCAGTTTGTAATTGAAATATCACAACATGTCCAAAAGTTAAAGGTTACTTAAACAAGTCTTTGCAAGAATAGAAAACTGTTCTTTGAAATAGCACAAATAAGCCATAGACCAATGTCCCATTTTTACACCTGGATTTATTGTTACACATACTATAAAACAGTATTAAAGGAGCTGGATAACAACAGTATTCTCAATGCTATAAGTTCGACAGTACAATATAAATACAAAAACACACACATAATGTCTGTTGACAAGCTACAATTCAAATAGAAAACAAAGAGATACAGTAGAAACTAAGGAAATCAAATCATGGATGTTGCTCTGCAAAAATAATCTGTTTATTTTTCTTTTAGGACAAACTAAAGATCCAAAGGTTACATGTTTTCACACAACAGAAACAATCACCTAGTGCAAAAAAGCCTCTATAACGTAATAATCTTAAACTACACATTATCTAATATATATATTTATATATATATATATACCTCCATACAAATAACCCCTTAATTTGGCATTTTATCATTCATAAAATAATTTAAACATCCTAACAGACACTGAGTGGCACATCTGAAAGTGATGGAATAAACTTTAAAAGCACTTTTTACTCATTTTTATCTCTGTTCTAGATATGTGGTGAGAGCTTTAGATCGTGTGGTGTGGTGCAGTGAGGGCGGACAGAGAAACACAAAACGAATAATCAAGAAAATAGGCCTGTTCTTGATAAAATCTCCTTCCCCAACATGACTGTCTGTCCCCAAGCTCTTAAATGAAAGAACACAGGTGATCAGAAAGACAAGTATTCTAAGTACATTCTAGCAGAATATGTACATGGACGTCTCATCAACCTTTCTTATTTATCACAGCAGAATAAAACAGGAAAAAATACGTGCTTTTGTCCCCGTTTATCACTTTTTCTATTTATCATTGATCCATATGTCTTCATGTCATTTGGGTAAACATTTGGATGCTATGTCATGTATTAGTATATTACCTAACATTGCATTTTCTCTTCTGTAGACGTGTTGGTTAGGCCTGTATTTTAAACCATCTATAGTCCAAAAAACAACAGTATTCAGCTGTAAGTTCAGCCTTTCTTTTTATTCCCTGCAGTGGAAATTACATGGCAGTCATCTCTGTCAAAATAAGGTTTTGATCTGTCCTGATTTACAATACCAGTCAAAGGTTTACATACAGTCATCATGGGGAATTGATGCCATGTTAAATTTGGGATTTTAATCTTATATTTGAACACGTTTCCCCTCACCCCAACGTAAAATCATAATACAAACAAACATATTCAAAGCAAATTTAAAGATTTACAAACCAACAATTGGGGGCAAATGTTGTTAGTGTGGATTTTCTGTAACCTGCAAAGGGTTAAAAAAAAAACATATTTAAAGCTAAGATCGTATCCCCCCTCCCACTAATATTATTTGGTGAAATGTCTCTTAGCAAGTTACAGAGAAGCCACGCACATTTTATAGCCATGTACAAGGTCCTGGTATAAAGCTGGTGGAAATTTAACTACTCTTTTTATTAGGAATTGTAGCGTTTGTCTAAACTGCTTCGTTTCCAAGCCCTTCCTCAGCTTAAAAAAAAGTTTAACCGGGCTGAGGTTGGGGTTATACCAGGATCTCAACGTTTGTCTGCTTTGGTGTGTTTGGGGATCATTTTCAGCAGGTTTTCTCCATGTTTAATTCATCTGACCTGAACTGACAACCTAAAATAATAGGAAATGGGTTTGGATGCTTAAGGACAAACCCACAGTAACCAAGGCCCTAACACTAGTGTCCTTGTCCACAGTCACAAGGGTTTAACAGTAAGACCAAGACGAGTCAAATGTCTTCTGGGGAGAAATGGTTCCAACCTCAACTCTACAGAAAATGTATTAACCTTTCTTAAAAGTTATATCCATGCTAGGAAACCAACCGTTTCAAAAAGATTTTCAAATATTCAGCCAGAATTAGGGCTGCAGAATGTTGTACAATTTTCCAATGAAGATTTCAGTTTAGTATATTCAGTAGATGCTTTTCTTCTCTCCTTTCCTTTGTCATCTGTGCTTCCTTCACTATAATGTGACTTTTAGCATATGGGGCACTGTAATTTGTGTCTGGTGAGAGCATCCAGTTCTGTCAGACTCTGTCCAACCGGCTAAGTGTAACAGTTGCATGTAAAAATGTAAGTTTATAACATATGGACTAGATTAGCCAACAACTATTGCCCTCTAAACAATCCATTGCACAAACTGATATTGTGATGATCTGGTTGTGATATATTGTCCTGCTCTAGCCAGTAATATGTCAAAAAAACCATTTATTTTTACATGTACAGGTATATCTACAAAAAATGTGTATATTGTGTTAGAGTTCACTATTTTTTGTCGCTCCTTTCAGAAAGGGAAACCCAGCTTTTGTCCAACCACAGGCTGCTCACCTCCATGCCACGCCGCACTGATGCAGTAATTCATGCAAAAGGAGGCCAATCCAAGTAGTGAGTGCAATGCAATGCATGTTTCAGAAACCCGACATTTCAGCGTAAAATATCCTGTCTTTATTCGTTTTATGTAGTATTCTAATTTACTGAGAGCCTGAATTTTGGGTTTTCAAAATTACAAGAAATAAAAGCTGGAAATATTGCAGTCAAAGTGCAAAGAATGAATTCGAGTTTCACTTACTGAAACAAGTTACAAAAAATTGTATTTCATGAGATATATATATATATATATATATATATTTAGATGTGCCTGTAATGTTGTATCATTGTTCCACCTTGAAAAAAAGAAGTTAAAATGTGTTTTTAGTTTTTAATTGACTGAAATGAACGCTGGATATAGGCACCAGCAACCCCCGCGACCCCATGAGGGATAAAGCGGTTTGGAAAATGGATGGATGGATGGATGGATGGATGGATGGATGGACACTCACCCCAACGGTGTGTATGTAAACCTCTGCTCCGCACTGTATCTTAAATCAGGAAAACAATAACAATTATAAGGTGGCTAAAGTGCAGTCAAAAGCCTAATAAGGGACTCCTTCATCATTAGGTGACATGAAGAGTTGGGTTCTGTCAGCCTGTAAATTAAAGGAGGCTCTAAGATGCAAGTGTGGATTAACTCTCGGGATCTATTAGGCTCAGTTTTAAACCTAGTTTTGAGTGTACAACTTCAAATAAGTGTGCAAAGCAAAAAAACAAAAAGTTCAACTTCATATGGAAATGGTAACTTTTATTGCCTCTGTTCATGTAAAAATAAGTATAATCAGCACTTTTTGGTAACCTCCTACTCTGTGTTTTAACCTCTGTTTGGGTTACTATGGCAGATAAAATTGATTGAGTTGTTTAGATCTTAGAGGGAAAGATTCATTTAACTTTGCATAGTATGATCCTGTGGCCCAGGATCTACAGTGTGATATCTACAGTCATAATAAATTAGAACATAGATAGGTTCTGATGAGGCTTGTTTGTCAGATTATAAGCAGCTTTTGAAACACCAACCTTTAGGCAGATATTAAACATACTTTGATATAAGCCCACATTTCTGTATACATTTTTTTTTTCTCCTATTTGTCTAATGTACTATTCTAATCTTAAATGTCGGGTTTTCATTAGCTGTGCGTGGAAAATGAACAGAAATAAAGGCTTAAAAAGATCCGTCTGTTTCATTAATCTATAAAATGTGTTTTACTTAGTGAATTGAGTTCTGTGATAAATTAGCTCTTCAATAATAGGCTTTTTGAATATAACGGGAGAAAGAGAGAGATGTATTCAGCTGGAATCTGATAAACGAAGCCTGTTTTATCTAGTTTTTTACGTGCGAAGGGGTCACAGCTATTGCACCATGTATTTGACTTTCTGTGTTAAATAGTAAATCCACGTAAAATTGGAGTGAAAATCAGTAATAACCGATGTGTGCATTAATTACCCGTCATCCCTTTACAGGTATCCACCTCCACAAGACATCAATATTGGTTAGGGAAGGGGTTCCCTCTCTTAAGAGTTACTGTTTAATAGTTCTTTTTTTAAAATACATTCTTACTGAAAAACAGAGAATCATACAGTAGTGCACTGCTACATTTCCCACATTGAACAACCTATCATATACAAAGTGCTCTGGACAGGACTGGTGGAGCGTGTACAGTGTATTTCACAAAGTTTATTCATTTGTGCTGAAGTAACAAAGTCTAACACCTCTTCTCCCCCTCTTTACATACTGTGTGAGTTGATTGGGTGTCATTTAGAAAAAAAAAAAGAAAAAAGAAGAAGAAAATCCACAAGAATAAGTTACCTGCCGTGTGAGAAGCATGCGTGTGCTTGATTCTACCGACAGCTGACGGGATCTACGTACGGCGGGGGAGGACGGGCGTCCGTTTCTGCGTCGCTTCACCTGCGAGGTAACATTCCCTGTCCCGATAAAAGTGGTTGCGCCCCCGGTCTTACAGTGATAAGCAGCAATGGCTCAGTGGTACAATGTTGATTGGCGGGATAAAGGTGCCGATGACACGAGGCGTGGCTGGAGCGAACGGAGGACGCAGCTTCCACGGGTTGGAGTGAAGATTGGGGTTAATATTAGAGTGTCTGGGGAGGATGTTGTTCTCTGCACTGTAGAGGATGTCCTGCAGGGGAGGGGGAGGGGGGGGGGGCTGTTCTGCACCGCTGTGGGAAAGAGTATGGAGTGTGTTTCATTGTACATGTGTGGGTGGGTGGGTTCGCGACTCGGTCAGTCGCTCAGACCACCGTGGCAGGTCGGCGGTCCATCTCCTCCTCCAGCTTCACCATCTGCTGTATGTCCTTGGCCTTTGAAGGAGATAGAAAACAGAGGGACTCAGACAGAGATGTGACCGGAATGTGGACGCCGAGCATTTCGGCAGCGAATCCATCCATCTTCTTCGGCGACAAATTCCTGCTCACAATCTCAGTTTGCGGTTTACGACTCGCATTAAGTTGTTCTGCTGCTCGCATTATCAGAGTAAAACAGATCTGCGTCCTCTCATGCTACGTAGGACTGATAGTTGTCACAAAACGTCAACAGATGGATGCCGTCACATGCTATGAATGTAAATGACTGTGAGCTGGAATGAAAACACACTACACAGGGTTGTGAGCTGGCTTTTTTTTTTTTTTTTTTTGCTTTGTAACGGCTGGTGAGTCATGGTGATAAATGAGTCAAGCTGCTCGCTGGCATGCCTGATGCTCTCAAGCGCTGCAGACTCAAAAGGCTGGCTTGGCTTTAACAATAAAAAGAATTAGCTTTTCTTCTAAATTGTGCCATTTTCCCGCTTTAATTTGTTGAGTCGTTTCAAATACTCTCTTAAAAAAAAAAAAAAAAAAAAGCCATATCCACGACGAAAAGGTCAGATCTTAAAGAGACTCTGCAGGTATCTTAAGTGTGAAAGAAAAGTAACGCCACAGGGAGATGGAGAAAGGCACAAAGGAAAACATGGACCTGAAAGGAAACACCAACACAAAGCTGGGATCAGAGGTAGAGCAGACAGAAGAACATGATGATGATGATGAAGATGATGATGATGCCTACCTTGGACCTGATTGTTTGCATGGTGTGATTTCAAAAGCTGTGACGGAAGAAGCAAATCATATTAAAACCAAAACAAAAAAATGAGCATACACGTAAGACGTGTACAGATACAGATGGTGAAAAAAAAAACAAAAAAAAAAAAACAGAGACATGATTTTAGAAAGTTAAGTCATCTTTTAAGTTAAGCAGCATGTTTCTCCTGACTAGAAGGAATATGAATATCTTCGGACTGACCTAACCTAAATCTAAAGTAGGATGAAACCAGTGGAAACATGCAAAAAGCTGCAGCAATTATCAGGATTTAATTGCAGACATGAAGGAGACATGAATGTTTCACTCTAAAACCAAATGTTATTCCTGTTCTGCTGAGGACGCTACAAAGTCAGAGAATAGAAAACACAGTTATAATAATAAATACTAACACTTTAGACCATCTGAGATGAAAAAAAAAAAACATATTGTTTTATTCTCTTAGAATTGATCAACCTAAACTCTTATCCCAATACCCGCTACTGATGTCCAATCAGCAGGCACGTGGTTCCCAACCCGACCGACAGTTTGTGACATTCTGGCCCTTTCAGTTCATTATTTTCGGTTTGGTTCCTTACCTGCTCGTTGTGCCTCTCCAGCTTATCCAGCTGCTCTCTCTGATTTTTCTCCAGCTGCTCCATCTCCTTCTGATGCTTCATGGCCAGCTGGAGGCAAATCGTGAACATGAACATTTAATGCCTCCAATGCAAAATAATCTTGAAACTCGCTTGATGGCACCGCTTCAGTTTATTAGCCGTTACCTACAGTTTTATACGTGTATGAAAAAAGGTTTCACCTACTTTGTCATTAAAAATAAGTCATATTTTTTTTAGCTACACTATGATCTGTCTTACGCCTTGGTGTTGTTGAAACGAGATTTGTTATAAAGAAAGGAAACAGGTTGTATATCTATATACAGTATATGTAACAGAAAACGTACCCTCTTCCTCTCATCCAAAAACTTCTTGGTGTTGCTGCTGTTTAACTCGCGCACTCTCCTGAAGGACAAAAGCAACATAAGTAAAACTACAGTGCATTGCAAAAAAACATTTCTACCCCTTCTTAGCCGTTTATCATAGTCCAAATAGCAATCAATATATTTTATAAGGTCTTTTTTATGACAGACCATCACAGAGTAGTCCAACAAAAAAAAGAAAAAAAAACCATATATCCTTTTCTTTCCATTCCCAGCTAAGCACTAGTTTGTATTGATGTGCCACAGAAGTCCCAATAAAACAGAAGTAATTCTTTGGCTGTAACATGAAAAAATGTGGTCAGGGTCAAGGTGGATAATGAATCATTTTGTGAGGCTCTGCACATGCAGACAAAGCCCACTTTTAAAGACCTACCTCTCTCGCTCGGCCTTATTTTTGATGCTCTTGTCTTGGCAGATGGCTTTACTGTTCTCCATCGACATCTTGGCCTGGTTGGCACGCATCTCTTTGCTTTGCCTAAATTGCACATTTGAAGAAGAAAAAAAAAGGACTCAATCGAGCAAAAATAAAATCAACGTTTAATTTACCTAGCCGACCTTCGGTTGGAGGTACTGAAATAAAATGTCGCTGTTACTCCTCTTCTCTGAAGGGTAAGACCATAACAGATGAATGCAGGGTGTGTGTGTCACCTTTCATGGATGAGTTTGAGCTGCACGGTCTGCTGCTCCTGGACGCTGGTGAGGAGCTTCTTGAGGTGCTCACACTGCTGCGTAACATGGCCGTCCTTCACCAGCCGCTCTTCGCTGCTGTGACTACTGATCAGCTCTGACCACTCCTTGGTGTGTTGTGCTGTGATGTCTTTAACCTGCGTAAACACACACACACACAGCGTGGTTCATTATTGGTCGTTTTCCACTCCGCACCCTCTGTGGCCTCGTAGAATGCAGGTTGGTTTCTGATACCTTTGCTTTATGGTCTGTGGCAAGAGTTTGGATCTTATCTTCTGTCTCCTTCTTCAGCTCTTGGCAGTTGTTCTCCCTGTCAGTAAAAATGCAGAAGTGAGAATCAAAGTATAAGGAACACCAGGAATTTAAAAAAATGAAACCTACTTTTTAGTTAGGTGGCCATAGGCCTACAGCTAATTGATGTTAAGACACAAACACACGCCTCGCAGTTTCACAGCAGTATGTTCAGCTCTGTTTTTTTACATAATATTCATCATGGTGGTTTCATGGCTCCTTGCTTACCCTCGCTTCTTGATGGCTTTCTCTAACAGTTTCTCCAGATTAGTCTTTTCCTTTTCGTGGAGCGACACCATCTTATCCACCTGAGAGCAATGGGCTTTCTGCATTGCATTTTGATCCTGCAGTAAAGAAATCACTTTAGTGGTTGTCGTCTCCACCACTACCGTTCTACCTTCCATTCAACAGCTATATTTGAAATAAACAGAGAAGAAAAACTATAACTTCATCTTCTTGTGGTCAACAGATGTGTCTGGGCGGCGCTAGTATTCCTATGTTGCGTAACGAGGGTGATAATTAATGAAGCAATATGAATGAGCTAGCATACACCGTGGTCTCCATGGAGATCGCTGGCCAAAACAGAACTTTAGCAAGTCTAATTTCTTCGAAAGCGTCCGTCACGTGGCCGTCTTCTGTTTGTTTACAAAGGACTTTCTGTGTTTATGTGAGCAGGCATAAAATGATGAAGCAGGAGATGAAAGGTTGCAGCGTTTCTCTTGTTCCGTTTCTGGGTTTCTGAGCATCAATGGCCGTCTGGAATAAGCAGCAGCCACTTTGCATTACCAACAAACTCCCACCTACCTTTGAGTGTTTCTTCTTTAAAGCGTTGAGCTCCTTCTGCTGCTTTTTAATCAGCTTTAGGTAGCTCTGCAGTGGGAGACACAGACGTAAGGTTGTGATGTGCTGGCCGTAACGAGAGCAGACAGTCAGCAGAGCCCAGAGGACAAAAGTATTCCTACCCCTTTATGTTTTCCACATTATAACCACAAACTTCAGTGTATTTTTAATTTTTTTGGGGGGGCGTGGGGGTTCCATTGCAGGAAACATTTTAGGATCTAGGGTAGTTTTACTACTCAGACATTCAGACAGAAATCTACCCTAAACAATATTCTGCTTGGAAGGCAGCTCTTGTTGGATGCACCCTGAACTAAAAGGGGGAGTTTTGTAGTGGGAGGATGCTGAACATTTCTCACTGGTTGAATATCCCCTGCATTTTGTTTGAGTCATCGGCACCATGAAAGCGTCAACTGTCCTTACACAGCTGATTGTTATCCAGATTGAAGCATCTCTTTCTTTTTCTTTCCATGATTTGTGCAGATTTAAATCCACTTTTTTCACATTTTCACACAGTAGAGGCAGGCTGTGGCTTTCAAACTATAAAAGCTATGAAACAGTTTAAGATTAATGATTTAAAATTTGATTAAAATCTTTTTCTTTTCTTTTTTTTTTAAAATCTTTTTCTAATCACGTTCTTTGCTGTTTCGTAATCGATACAAACAACCTTGGATTCTTACCCCAAAATAGAAGCTCACACAAAAAGCAGCCTAGGAAGGCTAAAGGTTCTGGTTAATTAAGTCATGGAGAAAACCTTCAGGAACCAAAGTAGAAATGCTTCTTAGGGGGATAGACCGACACAGAGGAGTGCATAACTGCGAGGTGGAAAAATAAACAAGTTTTTGTTTTTACAAAAAAAGTTACATGTGGCATGAATTTGTATTCTGACCCTTTTAATCTAAAACCCCTTGGTAAAATCCAGTGTAACTTACTGTCTTCAGAAGTCACCTTTGTGTAATGTAATTTTTAGAGAACAAACAGCATCATGAAGACCCATGAAGACAGCAGACAGGTCAGGGAAATATTTAAAGGGACACTGTGTAACTAATTTGGCCTTTAATTAACAAATGTCAAGTATTGCTTTTATAAATACATATTATGACAAAGTCTAATAACCTCACAAGAAAAATGAAAGCGTTCTCCTAGCGTAGAATGAGTAGTTTATAAATAAATAGGTGGCACCCAACAGGAGACACCATGGTATTTCTGATTTCAGTAGCCGAAAAGGGACAAACTTGTCTGCCATACAGGTTTTCCCTTTTTGTCTCTTATATGAAGACGCACTGTCAGTGGAGGAGGAGTAGGAAACAAGCAAAGCCGACAGAAGATAATTCTACTTTCCGTTTTCTGTTAAAATGGAGGACCATCCATACTCTTTGCCCAGCGAGAGGGAAGAGAACGTAACCAAGAAAAGAAAGAGAAGTAATAACCGGGAGAAAATGAGAGTCTGTATCGGCGCAGCTATTATTACCAGGTGGAGATAATTCACAGGGGAGCAGGGCTTTAAAACGAATGCAGAGGTTTCAGGCCTTCTGCTGGACAGCAGGTAAGTTAATTCAATAGAACAGTGAAGTTTATTTTGGCGTCACGTTAGAAACAGGACAGTGTAGTGCATAAACAAATCTGTCCTACCGGCAGGCAGGGAAGGCTCGTCTCCCTCTCAGAGAGGATGTGTCTTCACGGAGAGGCGGAGTGATATTTCAGCCAGTCTGTAGCGCAGCAGCGTGAGCGGGTCTCTCTATAACTCGTGTTTATAGTCGTTTATTTCAGAGCCCAAATAAGCGGCTTGATGTTCCGGAACAAACCCAATAAACCACAAACCGGGATTCATGGAATTTACAAGCAACTTTAGAATAAAATAAGCCCGAAGTCACTTATAATAAGCAGACTTGGCAACAGTGCCAAAAACCATTTCACACGATGACCGCAGCTATTAGCAGTGGGTAATACATGGAGGACCACTAGATGATCTTACACACTGGAGCTTTAAGGAGAGGTTCAAGTCAGGGTTAGGGCTAAACTGCAAACCTAGCAAGACAAGGCCATGCAGCTGCTAACCTGACAGGCTTAGTGGGGACAGCACCACTATTAAGAGAAAGCCCAGAGAAATCCTGCTTGCAGAATCCCACAAGTCACATAGAAAACAATACAAACACACTAAGTAATGTGTTTTCATTAGATGAGATCAAAATTCAATTCAACGGCATGGTCTATGAGCAAAACACCGTTTCTGGTGGAAAACGCCATCTCCATGGGGAAAGATTGATGGCAGTATTAAGCTGTGAGGATCCTTTAGTACCACTGGCTTTGCAAAGTTCTGACTTGGAAACATTGAATAAAGATTACACCTACACACAGGTGGACAGGTGTTTACTGACTGGGTCAGGTTCTGATGGCAATTGGTTACAGCTGATTTTATTGAAGTATATCGGCGTAAACTCCACTATTATTTTTTGATTTTTATTTGTGATAAACACTGAACACTATGTATCCCTTTTCATCCAGTTCAAAAATATGTGCTACTTTGTGTAAGCCGTCACATAAAATCCCGATAAAATACACTAAGTTTGAAGATGTAACATGGAAAAATGTGGGAAAGATTGAAGAGCATGAAGCCTTTTGCACGGTCCCATATTTTTACTCTTAACAGATCTTTATTTTTTGAACCATGCATTAAAAATCTGTTAGTCCAGACTTGATCAAAATAAATAAAAAATGTATACCATAAATTGGTGCACATAATCACGCACATCTTTTAATCCCGAACCAGACATCATTGACCGAAATGATACAAACCTTCATTTGCTTCAATTCATCAATGCTCACGTTAGGCACAAGTGCAGCATCTAAAAAAGAAAAAAAGAAAAGAAAAATAAATTCAGTGTGTGGAATGAAAACAGGGTGTAACTTTAACAAGTCAATAGGAATTCAATATTTACCCTTCTTGTTCTCATTTGTATTGTTTTGAGTAGAGTTGGAGGTCTGAGCCATATCTGAGCTGGACTGCTGGGTCACACTGGATTTCCCTGTGTCTCCTTTTCCTTTTCCCTTCTTGTCATTCTTTGAGCTTCCATTGGGAACATCAGCTATGTCATTCTATTGGACAGAGAGACAATTATAATATAATGCTGCTTTTAATGGAAGAAGGTAGTTAGGCTGGGCAAGAAGGCTCAAAAATAAAATCTCTGATTTTTTTATACCACATCCCATTAATTGATTTTTCCCCTCCTTCTCATTTCACTAAAATAAATTAAAGAAATTATTTTAATAACGTGCTTTTATTTTGGCTGGGAGTTGACCAGAATACCAGAAACTAAAAACAAGCTGTCAAACAAGCTTTTAAAACAAGATGACAAACACAATTTTTGCTGCTAGTGGTATTACACAATGAGCTAAGAAAAGGCTTCACTTCACTTGTGTAACTTAAAATTAACTTAAAAAAGTAAATTAATAAATTAAAGTGCCATATTATAGTAAAAAAAAAAGGTTTCCTCAAAATTTTTACAATATATCTTCCTAAACATATATTCACCACTACATGCTATTCTCTTGATGGAAGCTAAATGAGTGCATTGGCAAAATAAAATCTTAATAAATTGTAAATTCGAATTAATCGATTAAATTGATTTGTCGCCCAGCCCTAGTCGTTACTATTTCGCTGTTATGTGTACCGTGTCAATCCCCAGGGCCTTCATCTGGTCGGCTCTCTTCTCCGCTATGGTCAAAAACTTCTTTGGATCCGATAGAGCATCCACAATTGCTGCACAAAAAAGATTATTTAAACCAATGGCGGTTAAGAAATTTCACTATCCTTCAGCTAAAGCATGTGAATAAACAGAGTCAAAAAAAAAAAATCTCATCCCTTCTTTAAACAACCGTTTTAAGAGAAGAGGATTTCATTTTTGAGCAATGCTGTACTAGAAGCTAATAGTCTCAGTAATGGCTCCTCACTCCAAGCCTCTTGGCTTTATTTAATGGCAACTCCAATTGTCCAACTCATTTGTATGCTTGTGCCTGTACGAAACTGTCTGCAGATTTACTGTCGTCATCAATTGTGCCGTGCCATTACTGCAAACGTTAAAGCTATCCCTCCCGAGGCACAGAGTGAGAAGAGACTTGCTATACTTTCCGTTTCTCCCCTGCTCTCCCTGTAGGCTACAGACGCCTTTTTATTATCAGCCATGAATAATCTGAGGGCAGTTTAAAATTGCAAGTCAGGATGAGAAGCACCTGTCGTTTTCTGTAAAAAAAAAACAAAAAAAAAACAAACCCAAAACGCTCCAAGCAAATAAGTGCACATAACGCTGTGGAGGGAGTGTGTTTGTATTCCTGCTGCCCTCACCTCCAAAGCCGTCGGGCACGTACGTCTTGAGGATGATTTGGCAGAAGATGGTCGGCAACGACAGAGGGTTGTTGCCTTCGTTCCTCAGGGAGATGTGGCGGTAGCCAGCCTGCAGGCCGTCCAGAGGCAGGATGCGCTGCCCAATCAGCTTGTTGTTGTCGTCGTAGACCGCGATGCGCAGCACTGCCAGATCTGGTAAGATTACCTAGACGGTAGGGATATAAGGAGGAAGGTAGGGAGGGGGAGGCGGGAATGCAATCGAGAAAGACAGAAAGCAAATGGAGTGAATAAAAGACAGATAAAAAAAAGCCTAAGTTAAAGCTCAAAGGTATTTTGAAAGAAGTTAAGGATGAAACTGGAGGCACACTATCAGGAGATAGATGCATCCAGGCGCGCCACCGACGAGGCCATCGCCTCCACAGTTAGGATGCATTCAGAGGCGCTGGCGCTTGTGATCAGTGCACTTTCCGTCTTTAGAAATAAGAATTGGGGGGGGGGGGATAAGTGTTATCTGGTTCTGCGTGGGGAGACACCTGTACATAAAGAGCAGGTTAATGAAATACGAAGGAGACGAGGCTGGAGATGACTGCTTAAAGGCACCATCTGTGTACATGCTTACATTTCTATTGTTGCAGCATGAGTGCGGGTACTGCTGAGGTGTACGGTTTGCTCAGCGTCATCCTGACAGCAGCATGTAAGCACTGAACGTGCAGCAGCATCTGCAGGTATCTGTAAGCGTGGACGTGAAACGGGAAACCTGACAGCGGCTCTGGGTATGATGTGCCGCCTTGATAGCAGTTTGCAAGTGTGTGTGTTTGAGAGAGAGAGAGAGAGAGAGAGAGAAAGAGAGAGAGAGTGAGGGGAAGAGAGTAAAGCAGCACTGCGGCAGGGTTTGATGGATGGTGTGTGTTAGAAAGCTGGAGTCACAGTCATGGCTGAGAGACTTCTTATTCTGCTGAGAGCAGCACTATTATCCACACATTACTCAATGGCTTTCTGTCTCACATCTCTCATTTTCCTTATTCTCTTCCGTACCTGTAATTATTTTTTTGTCTTTCCTTTGTTTCTACGTGACATTTTTTTATCCTTATTTCCATTTGCGTCCGTGTGCCAAGACGCAAAGGAATGTACGCTTCACATTTGGCGCCACACTGTTAAAGTTATTCTCTTGCTCCTAGTGTCGTCACAATGGTTTGTCCGGTTTTATTCATCATCTTATTAATGACATAGTTTGTAATTATGTTCAACTCAAACCCGCCCACGTTACTTTAAGATGAGACGGAAAGGGAACTTTTTGGCCCAGGTAAAAATCTAAAGGGGATGCTTTTCTTCAACAGCTGATGTGAATATGGATGTAGCTAAATACAGGGTACTAGAGGAGAAAAAGGGTGTTGAAGCATGCAAAAAGGCTTGAGAAAAAGGCGACGACGTGATGACAACCCAAATAATACTCATGTCAGGGTTTTCAGAAGCTTATTTACAAAAAACTTTTAAAACCATGAGCCCTTTCCTTCCATTGTACAATTATGAAACATCATGGTATGCTGTAGTATTACGAGCTCCTTTTCCTGAAACTAAGGGGTTGAGCCCAACTCTTGAAAAATGTCCCCACAGCATAAATCCCTTCCTGCACCAAATTCTACACTTCACACAATGCGGTCAGGCAAGTGGCGCTCTTCTCACAACCGCTAAAGCCAGACGCATCCATTGGACTTCCAGACAGAGCGGCATTATTCATCCCTCCAGAGAACACATCCCGACTTGCTCTATGGTCCAGCGGCAGTGTGCTTGACATCCCCGCATCCGACGCTTTGCAAATGATCAGCGAAGGCTTGGGTGCAGCTGCTTGGCCGTGGAAACTCATATTCTACGAGGCTCTCTACACTCTCGTCTCTTAGTGACCTCAGCGTCCGCTGACCCCTCCGTGTGACTTTGTGTGGCCTTTCCAGCTGCTTCCAGTTTGCTATGATATCGCTAAACATTCACTGGAGAATTTAGTGCTGAGAGAATTTCATGACTTGCTGCACAGGTGGGACCCTTACTGGGTACCGCAGTTACTGAACCTGAGATCCACCAGTTCTTTCACATTTGTTTGCAGAGCCCCTCTCCATGCCTAGGGTGCTGGATTTTAGGCACCCGTAGCTGTGGAAAAGCTACGGGTGAACATCTGAATTCAATAATTTGGAGGAGTGATCCATTAGGTCTGGCAGCACTTTTGGTGTGAACGTTTGGATTTTATTTAAACAAATACTTTGAGTTTGGAAAAGTATTAAAGTTTGGCAAAAAAAAATATGGATGAGCCTTGAATGTCCTACAAAATTCCAGGGGTGTGAATATTTTTTTTCAATGCTTTCTATAAGCAGCACAGGCCCAATGCATTTGCGTCCAAATCATTTTTACATCAAAAGTATCTTAATGCTTCCCCATCATTTCTTGCTCCCTACCTTCCTGAAAACAAAGGGCTCTTCGTTGTAGGCTGGATTCAGTCCGTTGTTCATCACCATGCGCGTGCGAAACTCTTTCCGGATGGTATCCGTCGGCAACCCGTACATGTCAACCTCAACATATGTGCCGATTTTTTTGTCAGACAGAAACTGTCCGGAAAACACCTGCAATTTGGCAGACAAAAAAAAAAAAAACAACACAATTTAATACGGATTTTACTAGACATTAAACAAATGTTAGTGAAGGTAAAAAAAAAAATCCTATGCGTGCTGCTATGCTTGTTGCAGTAATGAAAGCCAGCAGTATTCCTAAGAGCCAACCTGAACGCTGCAGGTTGCCGCAATGACGCCATCCACCGGCGTCTCTGAGAAAGGGTCAAACGTCCTGTCTGAGCGACGCATGAAGTCTGGCTTCAGCAGGTACCTGAAGCACAGGAGACTATTATATAGGAACGGTGAACGCACAAACAAATCCCTCTGGGGTTAAACTCAACTCAATACTGATATGTGTAAATCAAAAATGTTTCCATGCATTTCTGCAAATTTCTCTAATGTATAAAAAAAACCCTCCATCATTGGAAGATACTCCTCATAAAAAAATATTAATAATGACAAGTTGTCTGCAAATGCCCTGCTCTCTTCACAGATGATTCCTAGAATTAGCCGTAAAATCCCTCCCCTTAGGGACAGCATTAGTCCAGGAATGGAGATGGCAGCGGGAAGAGGAAGATGTAAATGAAGGCAGAGACGGGTGAAAAGAAGCGTCCTTTTTCAAAGCACTTATTGGCTCTCAGGGGCAGATAGTAGCTACTGGCAATAAGTAATGAGATGTGACAAGTTGTAATTGATGAGCCTTAGAAAAAAAGGGGGGGGGGGGGATGGAGAGGCTGCTCTCACCCGCAACAGCCGTTGTACTCAAACTTCCCTTGGTTCAACTGCATGGCCAGGTCTGAAGGAGAGAAACAGAGACGTTTAAACAATAATTTTATATTAAACCCAGAGCAAAGCTGAACGTATGTGAAAGCAACATAACGTGCAACCAATAAATCAAGGTATCTGCAAATGTTTTGTGTTATTGGCCGTTAAACAGGGAGACATCTTTGCTATTTTGCCCGTAAATAATCTGCCTCCAGGAGCTCGGCCGCTCGTGTAAAAGGCCTCCAGCTCTGCACATGCCCCGCATACAGCAGACCATATGGTCAAGCTGCTCTGGCTTCCAGACACAGAGCAGCAGCTGCTTTTCCAACAGGCATAACTCACAGTATATAGGTGTTTGTGCACAGTTTAAAAATGTTAAAAGTCTTACAAGAGACCTGCAGTCAGATGCTTGAAATTCAAACCGGAGCCACAGTGGAGACGAGCAACCCATGTGCATAAAGCTTCAGCAGGCTGTTTGTGTTAATATTTACATAAGAGGCTTGAATGCTGCCTGCCCTGCAGTACTTTTCGGCTTGGGATGTAAACTTGACAGTAAGAAGCGAGGAAATGAATGTGCATGCATCTAACCTGGAAAATTTTTTTTTAAGGAAATGAAAAGCTTGCTATCCAGAGCTGTGCCAAACCATTCATACACCTTGAATGTTTCCATTTTTGCTCGTATTGCAAGTACAAACTTTAAATGTGGGGGATTTTACGTGGTAGATTGGCATAGATTAGTGTGTGATTGTAAAGTTGTAGGAAAATGATATTTTTTTTTTTTTTTTTTTTTTTTTTTTTTTACATATAATACATCCAACATTTGTTTCTAGAGCCCTAAGTTCAAGAATCGATGACCTACAGGAAGATTAACCTCCACCCCAGCTTTACGTCTTCTAAATGTGGCATCTAAATGCCACTCTTTTTTTTTCTTTTGCCCTGTATTTCATCCGTATTCACATCAACTCTGATTAGTTTCTGTGTTCCTGTGAGCATCCCCACAGCATGATACTGCTACCACTAAGAGTCAAACAGCGCTCCTTAAGGTTACATGAAGACGATGGTTTTCTCACTACTCTTCCATAAAGACCAGATCAATAATAGTTGTCCTGCCAACACATTCTCCAACCTAACGATTCACTTTGCCCAACCTGGCCTTCCAGGCGGATGGCCGTGTCTTTCTAGATTTGCAGTTTTTTGATACTCTATTTTCAGCTGACAGATGTAATTCATATTATAGAATATCTTTTTTTGTTGACATAACACTGCTTTAAACTTCTCAACAATTGTATAACAGGCTTGTTTCCTGTGTTCCTTGATCTTCATCATGTTGCTTGTTTGCTGACACTCTCCAACAACCCTCTGAGGTCTACAGAGCTCAGCGACATTATACTGAGATACAATTAAAATAAATTACAACGAGAGGGGCTGTTTTGATTAATTACCTGAACTCTGCATCCCATTGGCTGCACTGGATTTTATTTACAGGTCTCATAGTAAAGTGGTCTTATATCCATATGCATGCTACATTTTTTTCTTTCATGTAAGGTCTGAAAATTACGTGTCATTTTCTTTCCATTTCACAATGATGTTCTGCCCAATCACAAAAACTGATGTAAATTTGAGGTTGTAATAAAACAAAGTCAGAAAAGATCTGAGAAAGGCACTGAAAACCCTGATTAACGTAAAGCTTATATCGAAGGTAGGAGCAATAAATATCAACGTGTGAGAGGTGTACTCACTTTGGTGAGATACTGTATGTGCATGCGTGTGTGTGAGGGGTCAGCAGTCCCATGTTGCATGCTGTGGTACCTGGGGTCTGGAAGTTGAGGGAGACCATCTGGCAGCCTGCGTTCCAGAAGATCTGAGGCATGTAATTACTGGAGTCCACCCTGCCTCCTTTGGGGTAGATACGGCTCATCTGACGCTTGTTGTAGCTGCACTGATGCTCAGGAAAATTTCAAAAGGGATAAAAATAAGAGAGAGAACATTTGTGTTTCTGCACATGTGAATGTTTGTATATGTGTGTATGTGTGTGTGTGTGTGTGTGTGTGTGTGTGTGGGAGGGGGGGGGGGTATGATTGAGCAAATGTGCATGTCTGTCTTTATCAACCAGACTGTAGGGCTATTTTTAGAGTGAACATCCTGAGTCAAGCAGACCCACTGAGGAGTGAGAGAAAATGCAAATGATCCGTTGACCAATCGACACAATTATGAATCACACAAAGCTTGTGAGGCGACAAGTTGTTCTTTGAGAAATACAAAAAACAAACATGACTGAAAATCATGTTGGGCCCAGCCATGAGAGGAACAAAAAGGACTGAACTACGCACACAACAAAACAAACTGGGCTAACCACAGTTTTGAACCGTCCCCATGCACAGCTCCCAGGAGGGAGGAGTTTAACAGCTGGAATCCCTTTAATGGCATAGGGCTATGTGATCTCGCTTTTCAAGTAACAGAGCGCATCTTCGACGGCATCCTGGATACAAAATAAGTACGGTCTGCTGTTTGTGCACCCATTGACACTAGATAAATAATACTAGCCGCCTGCTAGCTAGCTTGCTAGCCTGGCTGTCTAAGCTCTGCAGAGAAAAATCTGAAAGAACAACATAATCCCCAGGAAGAGACGAGGCCTTTGATTACATCAACAAAGCGGGTGCCCTTCCACTGCCTTGAAGAAAAACGGCATTTGAAACTGCAGCCTGTGCTCTGTGGTCTGCTGCGAGTCGGTCAGACGCTTGATCCCAGCCACTGGACCGAGAGCCACCGCCACGCAATTCACTGACCCCATCAGAAGTCCTGATTTCTTTTCCTTTCACAATAAGAAATTAAAGAAATTATTTTATTGTTTCACAAGTAATTTGAGTTTTGTATTGTTCCACAAAAATGTATGTGGCCTCCACTTATTTAGCTAATGCAGGAGTCCTCAGTTGTGCTGATCATAACATCACAATGTGTTTTTACATATTAATCTAAATGAGCGATAATCTCAGGCAGGCTCAAAGGATACTTGACAAACTCGATGGCATTGGTCTTCAGATAGCCCAGGCCAACCGACTCATTAAAAGATGACATGTTGTGGTGGATATTCCTCTCTGAAACACAAGAAACAGGACCACACCACTGCATTTAGTGACTAAAAATAGACATCAAATAATCTGTATAAGAAAAATAAAATGTAATGACCCTCACCTTCTGCAACATCAAAACCCTGAAATTTAACCGGCTGAGCATAGTTGACCATGGCTGAGAGATACGGATGAATGTTTGTGGTGGCTGACTCATATTTATATTGAGCTATTAGAGCCTCCTCAGAGTCCTCTGGCACCTCCCCACCCTGCACAGGGAAGAGGAATAGTGACATATTACTTATATATAAATACCTTCAACGGAAGAAAATGTCCTTCTTATAGTAAGGAGAAACATTGGCAGGCACTTGCCTTCTTGTTATTGTCCTGGTCAGATGCTTCAGAGATATCTGTGGCGTCTGTTGCTTCAGAGATCTCTGTTACCTCGTCATCAGGTACCTTAAAAAGAGTCCAATCATGAGTAGCCCTGTAATTCCTACAATGGTGGCTCAACTCAGACAATTAAAATAATTGTCAGCTTCATTTGCAGTCACTTTTCTGCTAGATGTGGTCTGAGTTTTTCCGTAATCATTTACCATGTGTTACTGTGTAATGGCACCGGAGAGAAGATTCAGAATCATCAATTGTTTGATTGCCCTTTTTGTGTAGTCTGAGCTGTAATTTAGTTTCTAAAACAGCACAACCCTGCTTTAGAAACAAGTAACATTTACCTGAACTAAAACTGAGTATTACAGAGGCAGGAATCACACGGTACATTTTAATGACATGTTCAGGGTACTGTCTGCATAAGCTATTATTTTTATAACGCGGTTATAACTGTGGCGATTTCCTTCCTGCCATTAGTTACGACTGCACAGAAACCCCACAAGCTTTATTTAAAAAGAAAAAAAAAATCCATGAACTGCAGAACTGAGAAGGTAAAGTGGAGTAACAGGACAGTGAGACTTGCTGTCTTTGATATAAAATAGCAGGAAAAAAACAGATAGATATATGAAAACAGTGAGGGATTGTTCACAATTTCCAGCCTTTTTAAAAGTGTATAAAACATACGACCCACTATCACTGCCATCTCCACAAGAGTATCACTAAACAGTGGGGCTGTAGTGACAAGTCAAAGTAAGTTAGTTGACAATTGTTGTCTTTTGAAATCAATATGAGTCAACAACTTATTTTTTTTCTAAAATATAAGCAAATATGATAAATTAAAAAATCAGACAATTTTGCTTCAAACTGCCAATTTGTGCCTTTAAATATTGATTTGTGAAATTTTGATATGTGCAAAATAAAAACAAATCAATAAATAGAGTGTCTTTTTAGAAACAATTATCCTTTTAATAGATTACATTAACAAAAACTAAAAATAAATATGATTATTGTCAATACTCAGATTCTATAGCATAAATAGTACAATAAAAAAACTAAAAATTTCAGGTGAACAACAAAAGTAAAATAACTCATCTAAATACTTTTTCGTTCCATGAATATGCATTATTCCTTTAATCTGCTGTTATTAGCAAGATTCTCCAGCAGAACATGCATGTTATACAAAAAAAAAAAAAAAATCCTAAGGAGTGAAACCATAAAAATGTTTCAGCATAAAACATTTTTTATATTCTGTAACATTTTTGTTCCATCTCACTGTAAGCTGCAGAGGTAGATCTGAAAACCTGTGCGTGCATTCTCTGAAGATTAGAATCAATAAAGAGCTTTTGTTCGTAAATCTCTTCCTTACGGCTCCATCCTCAGAACGCAGACATACCTTTTTGATGCTGTTGCTGCGCTCTTCCTCTTTTCCAGAGCTGAGGGCGTTACTCTGCGAAACACTGTTTGTCTCTTTTTCACTGGTGGCTTCTGACACACTGTTGGGAGCCTCTGAATTCAAATCCTTATCCTCAGCCTCTTTTTCCCCTACACACATTAACATAGAATAAAACCTACATTTTACTTTTTATTTAAACTTATATTTACATATATTTACACAAAAAGGCATTTTAACAATTTTTTTTTTAAAATAAACAAACTAGTTGAAGGGAGCTCTTGTTTTCCCACAAAATCAGTTTGTCAGCTTTTGAATTACAGTGGTGGTCAGAAGCATACGTCCAATTAACAGGGGCATGAAATTCTTCATTTGAACCGCTCTGTTTTTGGGGTTGAATACATATACAAAAAAACAAGTCCAATTAGAACTACACTGGAGTTTATTCTACATAGAATCAAAACAACTATATACACAGCCTCAAATATAAACTATATTGGAAAAAGTGTTTGCTCACCTACCCAAAAAAATCTAAATCAAGTTTTCTAGTAACTTCCAGGGCCAAATATGTATAAACATCAGGCACCTACGCTGCAGACTGGTTCTACAAACGTTTGTGAAAGATTGGGTCGATCTCAGGAGCTCAGTGAACTCCAGTGAGGTTCCTTGATAGGATGCTACAAGTCCACTTGCGATATGTTCCCACTCCTAAATATTCCCCAGTCAAATGTCAGCGGTAATGTAACAAAGTGGAAGCGAAGTGGTCGGCCACATAGACTGATGGAGCAGGAGCAGCAGATGCTGAGGCTCATAGTGCCCAGTGGTCGGCGCCTTTCTGCAGTCAGTCGCTACAGACTTCCAAAGTTCATGTGGCTTTTAGAATAGCTAATATTTTTAAACCCAAGAATACTGCACCAAATTTCAAGCATGGTGGAGAAGTACGATGCTATGGGGCAGATTTGATGCATTGTACAGAGTATATAGAATAATGACGGGCTACCTCATAATCCCCCAACTTCATCTCACATCAAAGCCCAACAGTTGAGCCCAAATGGACATCAAAATAGTTTTTTTTTTAATAGAAGACTCCAGCCCTCAAGGGTAACACCAATTATAGACGACGGTTAAATCCCGGTCTGCGTCAGAACCAATTTGTGCACCTAATTCTTGCTTTAAAGATTCATCACAGCTGTTAATCGTTCAGTCGTCATGCCACCCTGAAACAACAACTACTCAAATACATCATTAAAAGTCCAAAATGAATATGACATTCAAGGCCAGGACGATCACAACTGTGTGTGATATAATCTATCAGGCCACAATCAACTCCTGCTGCATGTAATATACAAGTACAAGTGACCATGTTATTTAAAACCAAGGTTGAAGTTTAACGTTGCTGACCATTCTCTGCTTCGTCCTCATTCTCCTCTCCCATTATGATGGCCGGAGTGTTGGTCTCGCCCGCCTCCATGTGCTTTTTTAAAGCCTCAAGCTGCCCTGTGTTACACATTCACAAACAGAAACATTCAAGCTCACGGTCTCTACACATAAAGTTATGGATGACTCAGAGAAATTCAAACATGTCTTCGGCTGTGTGCGTACTTTGCTCAACTTCTGGTTTTAATCGTTTATTCTTGATGAGGATTTTTCTCTTCAGGTCATTTGGAGAGGGTAAGGGGTGCCCGGCATCCATCTGAACAAAAGCAGACAGAGACGTTGGACAAATCCATTTCCATGACTATGAACTGCTTGTTATACGTGAGGAGCAATTTCAATCAGAGGGAGAAAGACACCTTACCGGGTAGTTCTCCAGAGGCTGTCTGAGAAGGAGGTCTCCAAAGGTCTCCTCACAGTACTTGGCCATCTTATACTGCTGTAGTTTACTAAAATGAAACAAAAAAAGATGAAAAAGATTGAACAAACTGAACAGTGATATGTATGTGACAGTGAATGTGTCAGGTACATGTACATTTAGGTTCTTCACTGCAAAAAGGGAACTAAAAGTAAGCAAAAGTTTCTTAAAATGTGTATATTCTTACTTGATTTGAGCAGCTAAATAAGACTATTTGCCAATGGAATGAGAATTTCTACCCTTAAAATAAGATAATTAGACATCCTGCACTTGAAATGAGATGATGGAGATTAATTATTCTTATTTTAACTGCAGAAAATTTATTTGGTTGGCAAATAGTCTGATTTACCAGCTCAAATCAATGTCAAAGACACTAATTTCAAGATGATTTTACCTACTTTCAGTTCCCTTTTTGCAGTGTTGTTGATTGAACACGTACCTGCAATGGTTTTCAAAGGACAAAATAACCGGATAATCTGATGTGACAAATGCCGTCTCCCTGATCGCTTGGATGACATCCTGGGGGGGCAGAAACAAAGAGGAAAGACAGCAGCAAAGGAGTTAGGATATGCACTTTCACAGTATGAACAGAAGGGGGCAGACACATAATACATAACACCAAGACAGGTAAAAGTACTTCTCGTTTCTGTATGTACAACCAGGCCTTGCGTCTCTTCCGTTCTGCTTTTTTGCACTCTAGAAAGATATCTCTGAGCTAAATTGTAATTTCCAAAAATCTTTTTAAGGTTAGAGTGGTTTGACATTACTTGTATGATGTTTAGTTCAAACCAGATGTTTTCACAGACTGTATAAGAAGGCTACGTTTTTCTCTGTTTGAAATTAAGTCAGACCAAAAATTTCCTGTGCTAGGTTAGTTTGGACAGCTAAAATTATCTGCATGTGCTGTTTTTTTACTTTTCAGAATGGTATGAAGGCTGGACATGTTTTCCATGTGTTTATGCTTGCATATCATAGGTTGAACAGATGTAAATTGTACCTTTAGGCATTTGGAAATTGTACGCATGGATAAACCAAAAAAGGGTGACGCCACAATTTGTTTCCTTGATATTTTGGTTGATTTCTTTTGATTTTTATTCAACTCAAATATGTGTGTGAATTAAACTTTAAAGGGCGATTATCATGCTTTTAAATCCTTCCTTTTCAAATTCAGATCCTTCACCTGTGGTCTATGTAAAAACTGAAATGCTTTGGTCTGAATTCTTCGTCAGTGAAGCTCAATAGACCCCTCTTTTAACCCATCAGACATTACCGTGTCTTTTTCATGCTGTTTTGAAGCGGCCCTTCGCACCCCACCATCTCCCTCAGCGTTCCACTTCACCTCCTTCGCCATTTTTGTAGTTTAATGGCCAAAATACTATCATGTAGTGCAATAGAAACTTTTTATTCCCAAATAATAATGGGGTTCAGAGGAGGGACATGTGTGTGTTAATACACCCAACAACCGAACATTTAGACTTATCCGCTGATGGCTTCAGCATCCTTGAGTTTGGACTACAAAATCCAAGCGACAACTAAACATGGAGGGAAAATGGTGGGACGCCTATTACCTTATTTAGACGGTCCGCAAAAAGAGCTTTGACGTAACTTTGAAGAAAACGTAACAGAAAACAGAAAAATCTGAACGGTTTGAAAAATCTAACCCAAAAAGTACTTCTTAATTCTTAGTACTTCCAGTGGCCCCAAGCACAAGATAAAATGTATTTAAGGGCTGAAAAAGTGGATTTTGCTTGTTATGTCCCCTTTAAAAAAAACATGACATCCCCATCTGAGTTTTACAAAAATGTATAAAGACACAGTAATCTTTCTAAATGTAAATAATAAAAAAAAAAAAAACTCTCATTCGTCTTGTTATGCATGTGACAAAAGTGGATGTCCAAGTTTGGTCCCTAAACCAACTGGAGGGTGTAATAAATTGATGAACAGAATGCAAATGTAGCAAACCTATTTATTAAACCACTGGTTTAAAATAACAGCATTTGTTAAAGCATGTTTTTTCCTACTCTTGTTCCATATCGGGTACGAAAAGCAGAAGAATCCATCTGTGGACAAAACTAAAAATACGGTCCTGACTCCTGAATATATCACCAAGTACTGTACTGCTGTGAGTGTTCACCTTGAACAGGATGTCTGTGCACATGGCCTTGCCATGAGTAATGATGGGTTCCTGGTCCTCCCCTTTGCCATCCCAGCAGTCCAGCTCCACACATCTAAATAGTAAACAAACGGAAATCTCACTGAAGTATTCCAACGGTACGCGGAGCCATTAAAAAATAAGACACATTAAAATTTTGTCAACTCAGATAAATGTTTAGAGATGTGAGAATGTCCTGTAGAACTCCGGACGGGGAAACATATCTCTTGAGAAAAATACCATCCAGAACATCAGCGATAATCACAATAATAATGTAGACCACGCAGTGTGACGTTTTATTTCAAGGGGTCAATTTTTCCACCTAAATTAGTCATGTTGGATTTTTTTATGCAGCGCCAAAGAGGAAAGGTAAAAGAAAGAGATGCTGCTGCCATTAGATTTAAAAAGCACAACCTAAGCAACAACCTTTTTTTTTGTTACTTAAATTAAGAAAATTAAGTGCCATCCATCCCTTGATGTCAATATGTTTTAAAGGAAAACAGACCCTATTATTACCATCAGTAAAAATATGAAATGACACACAATGCTTTCTAAAAAGAGTACCAAGTGGTAACAAATAGAAAAAAGAATAGGACCAAGAAAGATGCCCTGAGGTACCCCACAGGGGAGGGCAGCAGAAGCAGAAATAAACTTATCCATCATGAATATTTAAATGAAATTGATTTACGTAGTATTGTACTGGGACAGATTGAGTATCAGTAAATGCTTGTTCTTAAACAACTCTGCTAGTTATTGAGGGCGACAAATCAGGACATTCCTATTCAATATACTAAAAGACCCTGCCACTGTACAATACCTGCATCCAGACAGCAGGACTTGGCGGTACATTTCCACTGATGACTTCCCTCCAAACTGCCTTCCTGTCAGGTATGTATTGTGGGAGGAGCTGATAAAGTAATGAGCCAAAGGCTGATCCATGTCTTGGTACAGCTCTAGTCTGTCCAGGAACACCGGAGCATTTTCATCTGACATTAGGTACCGACAGAAACCGTCGCTCGACATCTGGCCTGGAGAAGGAAGACGAGATGGAGATGGCATTTGGTGAGAACAAAAAAAATGTGCCACATCATGATCTGCACCGAATTACTGATGACAAGATTTAAAGCAGTAAAAGAAACAGAAACAAATAAACTGCTTGTAATTAAAAGTAAAGATTTAGAGGCGCACAGGAGATTCATCTGGTGGTTGGATAATTGTCTTCTTGTTTGGTCCAGATCAGTGACCAGCAGTCAGAATCACTTAAAATCTAATCTCCAGTTTATTCTGTATATATGCTGTGGTTGAGTGAAGAACATTAACCTGTTGAGACAGGTCTGGGGTTCATTAAGGCTACAGGAGAGCAGAACAGCAGATAACAGGAAAGCTGAACGGAGTTCAGCAAAGTTGCTGTTTTACTCTTTTGAGCTTTCAACCTCTCAGTTATGGAGCATACCAGATTTGGAAATGTTGGCAGTCTTTTAGAAAGTTAAGGTACATTCTCTAAGGAATGCACACGGAGACGGCTGTTTAAGTAGCACTAGTCATGCTAACCTTGCTAATTACTGACATTAAATGCAAAAGATAATTTGAATTGTCGACTTTATAATTAGGCTCTTTTAACATATTGGCGTCTCTGCTTTCGTTCCAAATAATTGATGAACACTCCTGCACAGATGGCTAGCACATATACTGTTACATGATTACTGTTAAAGTAATGAGCAAAAGGCTGAACCATGTCTTGGTACACCTCGAGGATGACAGAAACCGCCACTTGACATGCGGTCTGAAGAAGGAGGGCATGAATCAGAAATCAGCAAAAATCTGATTAGTTCATCTCTATTTAAAACACATCTTGTTATCAAGTTGAACCATGCTGATTTTTTGTATTCCTTGATTTAATAATGTCTTGGGTAGAAGATCATCCTGTTATTTGCCTTCATAAAGAATTCCCCTAAAAAAAAGTTTCAGGCTTATGTTATTCAAAAGCAAATGTCAGATCTGCATGTGACTACACCAAGAAGACATGCATATTGCTGTGTTTAGGTTTAACTAATGCAAATCACTTTGTTTCCTGCAGTGTGCATTGCTTTACTGTTTAACTGTTCTCATAATTATAGAAAATCACAGGTTTAATTTCCGCAAATACCAATTCCAGTCATCTGGCCTAGCTGGTCCGGCGTTTTGTACCTTCAAGGTTACACAAGCAGATGGCAGCAGAGGCAAACAGATCTCTGCTTTCTGTTCCCATTCTTTTGTTTACCTTTCTTCTTCAGCTCCTCGTCCCTTTCGTATTTCTCGATGATCTGCATGGCTCTTTTGGGGTCGTAAAATGGAAACAGAATCTCATTTAACCTCGGGTCCCGTTGGTTCTGCAGAGCGACACACAAGCAAAGGTGAACATCTCTTGTACATTATGTACAGATCCTCCCAAAACGAATCAGATCTAATGTAAACGCTTCTTGACAAACCTTTAAACTACCATGCTTGTCAAAACTGTAGTAAAATTCGGTAGAATGTTAACATTTAGGATTAAATCTCTGCGAATGGTAGAAAAGGGTAGAGAAATTTTGATTCTAATTTCAGAAACGCAGTCTTTATTAGTCTAGTTGCAATAACTGGGTTTAATGGCATGTCTTCAACAAGGTGGCATTTAGATCTTAAGTCAAAATAAATCACTCCAAATACACAAAAAAAGTGCAATGTTAAAATTATGCTTCAAAACAAGGCAATCACATGTGCTGGAAGGGTTGAAAGCAACTCTAACAAAACATTACAGTGACAGAGCACATTCTTGTAGCACAAAGTGTGGAATTAATTCAGCCGAGTCCATGAAGCAGCACAGAAATGACCGGACAGCAGATGCAATGAGCAGGTATTCAGCCACAACGAGGAGGACAGCCGCAAAACACAGACACACAGCAGGAAGCGAGATGAACCAAGCTGGATGCAACAGGATGGAAACCTCTCTCCACATGTTGTCATGACAACACCAATCAGACAATGGGAGGCAAACCTCGCTAAGGGAATGGGATGAGAGGGGCCATGCAGAGTACGGTAGCTGGTGGAAGTTGCCCCTTCAGGCTAACTGAATGTTGTCCAATTGGCTTTCAATTATGGCCGACGTATCGGAGGGCAACTTCTACCCACAGCTGGAAGGGAGGAGAAGGAGGGGGAGGGGCTGCAGAGAGGGGCTGGCTGAAGCCAAATACATAGAGAAGTTAATGAATGATAAACAGCTTACTTCATTCAGAAAGCTGACTAACTGGTCTACAGTTAAATAATCTGTTTTGCTCCCATTGCTGCAAAGGAATTATTGGAAGAGAAAAAATATTGTTATAATTCTTGATACAGGCATCCACACACTCATTCACACAGTCGGTTAA
The DNA here is from genome assembly GCF_011125445.2 of Fundulus heteroclitus. NCBI lineage: Eukaryota > Metazoa > Chordata > Actinopteri > Cyprinodontiformes > Fundulidae > Fundulus > Fundulus heteroclitus. The sequence goes on along the minus strand of NW_023397208.1, from coordinate 343,554 downwards.
AACCAGAATGTTTTTTTGTGTTACACTTTTAGTCCAAATTTGGTAAACTTCTCTCTTTTTGTTTGAATGTTGTTGTTATATTGGTCCTAATTAAGTGCTGAACTGAAAGCAGGTTAGGCTGTCCAGGAGTAGTTAGTGTAGCAGGAGCAGAAACATCTATCCAATTCATTACCAATATATACTGTTTTTTACTTTTATTTTACAGAGCATATTACTGGAACAAAATAACAAGGTGCTATTTAAAAAAAACAAAAATATATTTTTTCAGTCATTTTGCTTATTTTAAAAACCGGGGAGAACAGCAGTTACACAAACAAGCATGCAGACAGGTTTGAAACAGGAAAGCTTACATTTTCTTAAAGAGCTCCTCTATATCCGTGCGAGGGCAGATCTTCTGGGTCAGCGCGTAGAAAATGTCAAAGGTGAAGTCTGAGTGCTCAATCTCATCATTCTGCAGAGATTTTTTTTAGAAACGGCATAAACTTCAAAAGATTCAATGCACAATAGGTGATTAGATGAAAGTGGCTGGCTCTCATTTTTACCTTCCCACTGGGGAGACCCAGATCCTTCAGAGCCTGAAAGATCCCCTTCTCTGTCTTCCCTGATGCAAATGTTCTTGTAATACTAAAAAGGAAACAAGAGGGTGATGAAATTTGAAAAAAAGTCAATAACTTTCCTTCAACTTTCAATTTCTTTTGCTTTGTGTTGGTCTATCACATAAAAATCCCAAATAAAACTTCAAAGCTGTAACCTGTAAAAATAGGTAAAATGTGTATAAAAATTATTTTGCAAAGCACTGTAAAACATGTTAAGAAATGTATAAAATGTGATCTTACCCTCTAACAGGAATCTTCCCGTTTACGTTGGTCAGGAAACACGTCCTCATCCAACTAAAAAAGCAAATTAAAACACGCACACACACAAAAACAAATCAAAGAAATATTAAAGGTTATACAGAGGTCATGGGTGTAAATGAGAAGACAAAAGCAAGCCATTGTGGACAGACCTTGCAGGTTGGTAAAAATCCCCGTTAACACTAGTTTAAAGGAGCAATAAGCGACATTTGATTGTTTTTATATGGACAGAATAAAAAAACTGTTTTGTGAAGAACTAAAGTTATCTTTTTAGATGGGCTATGGTATGAGGTTGCACACCATCTCTCTGTGCTGTTCTCGAGTCTCTTGTTTACATAACTGGGCGGGCCGTGGGTGCATGTACATGAGCGCATGTGCATGTGAACAGCTGCCACTCAGGGCGTAGCCCCTCCCACCCACAGAATGCCACTGCCAGAGCAGTGTTGTGTAGGCACAAGATAGAGGAGGGCACGACCAGTGGATCAAAACATTATGAAGTTATGAGGTGCTTTCTTCTTAACTAGACATGTTCCTCCAAAATGGGATGCTGTTTTGCTGTGTATTTATTTTTTATTTATTTTTATTTTATTTATTTATTTGAATTAGGACAATGCACATTCATCAACATGTCAGCATAAAGCATCAATGTAAATATGCCAGAATTAGCAAAACAGCTAGTTTGCATCCGCTGTTCTAAGGCAGGTAAGAACAGTGAACATTAAACAAGACACTACAGGAGAGAACAGAGTGGACACAAACAGATAAGATGCCAATAACATAAAATCACAATAAAATTCGGTTAACAGGCCCATGGAAACAGATCAATTTACCTGTGAACACATGTCTAGTTAGTTTTCAACCAATCTTTCAAGGAGAATTTAAAATGTTTGTAGGTTACACAGCCCCTAACATGGGCTGGCAGTGTGTTCCATAACTGTGCTCCTCTGATGGATGCAACCATTTGGCCAAATTTGGTCCTACGCCGCTGAACATTACAGTCTCCTCTGGTTAAAGCTCTGGTGTTTATTCTAGTAATGTTTTTTTTTTTTTTTTGCATTGTAAATATGTGCATATGAAGCAACAGGTGACAAAGTGAGGAAAGATGGGTGCCTGCTTGCAGCTGGAGTGGAGGTAGAGAAAAGCGTGACTTGAAACACATGATTTTGTTTTGGTCAACAGACTGTGGTCAAGCCTTGCCTAGTGGTAAAAATAATATCGCTTATCGCTCCTTTAAAAAAGTTTACTGTGTTTTCCCAGTATTTGTAGGCTGAGAAAACAGCATAAATACACTCACTGTTTCTTGAGGCATGTCATCGGACACACGTTGTTGGCCTTGAAGTTGTGGATCACCGACCTCAATCCTTCTATCCATTTCTGCAAACAGCCAAGTCAAAGCATTAAAAATTACACACTGCTGCCCCCTACAGACAATAACCTCCATACAAAACATACTAAAGCTTGTCCTTATAGCATTGTGTTGGGAGAAAGTGTCTTGATGATTTTGTTCTATAAACGCATCATGTAATGTCACACATCTTTTCTCACATTATTGAATGTTTAGGACATATGCTGTAATGCATCCTTTAATATTTTTGTAGTGGATTTAAAATCACTTGTATTATCAAGAAACCTACATCATATTTTTCTCTTTTCTGCGCTGCAGGAACAAAAAATCTAATGTCAAAGATTTGGTATGCCAGACCTCAAAAATCGGTATCAGCCTGATAAGTGCATTTCTTCTAAAAATGAAAGTAAAGTCAGATTTTAGTAGCTTTCCTGATTATTCCTGTATAATAGGGTCCAAAGTCACCTACGTTATGTTTGTTTTCTTTTAAAATGTCCACAGAACAATTACGCCCTACAATGGAAACAGATGTCACGACGCAAAAACTACTTACAGGTTTAACTAACAATAATAATAATAATAATAATAATAATAATAATAATAATTATTATTATTATTATTATTATTATTATTATTATTATTATTATTACAATATACAGAATCGTTCAAACAAATGTAATACAATTACACAGACATCACATGACTGGGGCTCATTTAACAGGCTGCCATGGGTCCAATGCTGTTCTAAAACCTTAATTTCAACATCTGAAGTCGAAGACAAAAAGCTAATACATCTAAAAGCAGAAGCGCAGCATTGTCTCAACAAGATACAGAAGAGGATAGACAGAGAAAACAACTCACTCTAATGTGTCCGTTTCCCACAATGACTCAAGGCCGTATGTAGGAGGGGGCATATGCATCATCCTGCATTCGCTTTCCTTTCATTCTTAATGAAATAGTTGCTCTGTGTGGGTGTTATTCTAGCCTTTATATACAGCATATTATTGAATTAATTTTGCTTACACTCCAGCTGCTGAAAAGCCTTTAGGATGTTTTTATGGCGACATGCGTTGTGACCCTAAGAGAACTCTGGCTTTGTGCATCGCTAAGCAGAAGTGCCATGGGATACAGATCAGTGGAGATACCAACTACTGTATAGTTATTAATGTCTGAAATAGGATTAAAATCTTCCCTGTCTCACTCATCTATTGCCATCATTCATGTAATGTAATATTTTTAACTGCTCTACCATGAAATCTTCCTTCCTTTGTGTATTTTCCATAGGTGTGTTGTGTTGTGCAGATTATCAAATTGTGGCTCAACAGTGTTAACAACCCCGCAGTCAGACATGCCTCCCTGGAAACCAGAACTGCAGAGGCGCATGGCTGCATTTACCCTGGCTGTGTCGGAGCTCTCTGCCACCATGAACATGAAGCTGAGGTTCACCAGATCAGTGCCACTGCAGATGCAGATGATGCATCCCTCCAAGTCTGCCTCCGTCTTTCCAATGGCCTCGAAAGAGGACAAGATCTTTGGGTCCTGGGAAAATAAGGCAAGATCATCCAACTGAGCACTGGGTTTGATGATCGAGGGTAAGCAATGTTAAATGCCTTACAAAAAGAAGAAAGAGACAAGCTTAACAAATATTTCAATGTGTTATTTAGACATTCTAAAATCCTAATAAATTATGACTAAAAGGTACGCGTGAATGCAGTACATTTAAGTGGAACATATATAGATAACATTTTTACATCATCCATAGGTACTATGTTGGTTACCTTAAATTGGTTTAAATGAGGATAGAGATGAACAAAGTCCCTTCAGATTTTATGACAAAGTCAGACGTTTACATACACTCATCATAATCGGCATAAATGTCTTACTAATTGCGGTCTTTTAATGATAACTTTAACCCATCATTTTTTAGATTAGTGATGTTGATAAAACCCTGTACCACATCAAAGAGTTTTAAACCTTAGAAATGGGTACACGAGTTTGCATTTTAGGCATAATTGTCTCTTAATTATCACAGGTTCAAAATTATAACTATAAGTATATTCATACATCCCTACCATTTTTTGGATAAATATTACATGGTAAAGGGAAACCGCGCTTGATAGAGTTAATTTTAACTTGTTGGTCCAGATCTGCTTTTATAAAGTCCATTTACACTGCCTGAGCAAAAATAAAAAAGTCGCCACCAAAAAAAAAAAAAAAAAAACACGAAAAAAAGGGCCAAACACTCTGATATTTCATCGGACCGCCTTCAGCTTTCATTACGACACGCATTCCCTGTGGCATTGTTTTAATATTGCACCAAGATCTTGCATTGATGATGGTAGAGTCTGCCTGCTGCACAAAGCCTTCCACAACACATCCCAAAGATTTTCAATGGAGTTAAGGTCTGGACTCTGTGGTGGCCAGTCCATGTGTGAAAGTGATGTCTCATGCTCCCTGAACCACTCTTTCAAAATTCAAGCCCCATGAATCCTGGGATTGTCATCTTGGAATATCCCCGTGCCATCAGGGAAGAAAAAACATCCATTGATGGAATAACCTAGTTCAGGATATTCAGGTAGTCAGCGGACCTCATTTTTTGAGCTCATACTGTTGCCAAACCAAGACCTGAACTTTTGCAGCAACCCCAGATCATAGCACTGCCCCCACAGGCTTGTACTGTAGGCACTAGGCATGATGGGAGCATCACTTCCGGCCACATTTTTTCCTCGAAGACGATGGGTCCCCGCTATCATTCCAGTTTTTAATAATGCGTTGAACTTTTGGTAGTTTGTGCAATCTGCTTGATGCATGCCAATGATTTGACCTTTCTGAAACAGGCTGCCATCTTTTCCCTGACCACAGGATGTGCCGTTCGACATGGTTGTTTAAGAAATGAGAAGCAACTCATTGCACCAGTTGGGGTTAAATGTTATTGCCAGCTGAAACATAATCGCCCATGCAGTAATCATCCAAAGGGAGGCTTGTACCTATTTGCTTAGGTAAATCCATGTGGTGACTTTTTTTTTTTTGGCCAGGCAGTGAATTCTCAATACTAGTGAAGTTGGGTTAAATTGTGAAACTTAATGTTAGAAGATTGCATAGTTCGGGCTATCATCAACCTGTTGGAAACACTCAGCTATGTCCAGGTTTCAACAACCTGACCCAAGCTGTCTCACTGTGATGAACATGTAGGAAAAATCCAGGAACAGGCCAAAATTCAATCTGAACAAAATTGGAAAGTAGCAGAAGTATGTCAGGAGGCATCAGACTCAGGTTTCCATCCAAAGAATGCTGTAAAAACCGTCAAGCATGGTGGTGGCAGCTTCACAACGACTTGCTGTTTTCATGGCAGTGGAAATGGTGCATTGCAGTGGATGCAATAATAATGGGAGGGCCCTTCAAAGTTCTCACCGTCCCATCAAATCAACAGCTAGATTGTTGAAATAGGAACACAGGGGGTGTTTCATCAGGACAATGAGTTCAAACACCAAAACTGTTTTTGCAATGGGTAACACTGAGTTTGTGGACTTGTTTTGACATCAACCCTGTCAAACGTCTATGGGCTATTCTTAAAAGACAGGTCTAAGCCAGACAACAAATTCATTTCTGCATAAAATCCAAAACACTGCCATCAAATTCCGTTTTAAAAATTCACTGAAGTATTTGGAGCATAATAGTTCAACCCTGAAAAATTAAACCGCTCAACTGTGTCATTAAACATGCCAAATGATGAGTGCATGTAAACTGCTGACTGGCACTGCATATCCTTCCAGAGGAGCCAAAACTCTACACATGAATCAGGAAAATCACAGCACCACTTCTCCCCCTCATGGTTTTAATCAGACATCAGCTTTGTCACCGCAGGAGAAACTAAGGTGCATTTGTTGTATGATCGAATTAACAGCAACAGGCGTTGCAGCTTTAAACTCTATCTCGGCTATCTCGTCCATCTTCTCTTCCTCATTGAATTATTTGGAACAGCTGTGTCATCCTTTGAGGAGAAGCCCTGCTATCGCCTTCCTGCCACTTACAAAACAGCAGGCGGCGTTTGAACAAACATGAGGAGCTGCTATCAAGCTGCAGCATCTGCATACGTGTCCTCACACACACATATTAGCAGTTGGACCAAACAAACAGCTCAACATTGGAACAAGAAACACATTATTTCCTATGTGTACAGCACTTGAAGACTTTTGGCTGTGTGACGCGATTTTATATAAATACATATGGCGCAGGAACCCCTAACATTTACCCTACCCACAGGGGGGAGATCTAATTACAGCTTTCATATTTAATACAGTTGGCATTGAGTCAAATATTAGATTATAATGAGTCACTGTCAATAGTGCATCAAATGCTATCAATATTTATTATACAGAGAGACCCTAGAGGTTTGAATCTGTGCGGAAACGGCTCACTGATGGGTTGCCAGATGCAATGAAAAGAACAGATTCCTGGTCAGTCTGTCTCTGCTACTTCAGGATCACTTCCTTATTATAGGATAAGGATGTTTTTTTTTTCCCCCTGACAGAGACAGAACGTCTTCTACCTGTGAGCTGTTGATCCAGCACAGTGAACTCCTTAACCCAAAGGTTCTGTGACAGCTTATTATCAGAGAGGAAGCATTATTTATTTTTCCTCTGTGGGTCAAAGAAACCCCCCTGGGGAAAAAAAAAGAAACAGCTTCAAAACCTGCAGCTGAATTTGACCAGGGTTGTATAAATATTGAGGTGGTAAATATTTCATGTGTACGTTGTGCTGGTGCCATTCGTAAGGCTGCTATTTGTTAGACAAAGCTGTCGCTGGGAAGTCAATCGGGATTCTCGGGTCACGCATTATATGTTGCTAAATTTTGCCACTGGAGCTTTGGCTAATTTTAGGCATGAATAATGTTCCTGACAAAACAGTCTCCCCTGTTTTTTTTTTTTTTTTTTAACAGGAGTGCCAGAGTGAGAAAACAAGCCTGTGTTGTGGGATGGGAGTGTAAATTTTAGTGAAAGCAGAAGTGAGAAGATTGTCTTTCCAAAAAAGTCTTACCTTAGGGACCGCACCGACACGAATGCTGTTGATAAGACAACATTCAAGAACCTGGCCCTCCTGTGGGAGACACGTAGGGTTGGAAGGTTAAAGAAAGCTGAGAAAGTTGGAAGGATACATTTAAAACCAGATAATAATAATAATAATAATAATAATAATAATAATAATAATAATAATAATAATAATAATAATAATAAAATGTAAGAATAAAAAAAGAGACAAAGCCTCTTTTTTTTACTGCCTGACATTAATTTGGACTAAATGTTTCAGGATTACCAAACATATTCCTATTTGCTTAATTCATAGTAAGAAATATATATATTTTTTGTTAGTTCTAATTATTTTCCATCATGATTTAATTTTTTCTGTGAAGTGCACCAGGTCTTCCTGAAGCAATACCATCCACATTGCTAGTTGATGTAGTAATGTCGATTGTTACTGCCACCAGCTGGGGGATTTTACAGGCATTACTGTTTTTGATAGTAATCCAACAGACAGTGTAAATGCTAATTTTCTTTTACCCAAACTGGAGGGAAAAAAGTATTAGTTAAAAAAAAATACAGAGTAAAGTTGGCTGGGGTCTAAAATCAGACCACAGGTTGGGCTGCTGTCAGCTGGAGCCACAAAGCATTCAGCTTGATGATGTGAATCTTCATGAGTACAGACAAAGCATCAGCATAGCGAAGCATGGGAGGTAGTATTGTTAGAGTGTAACTGTTGCAACATTCAGGTTTCACTTGAACTGATTCTGTTGCAACGCGACCTATGTGCTGGTTTAGTGTATGTAGCATCTGAGTTTTGACTTGCATTAAGAAATTTATAAACATCTCCCAAAAATCTGTTGTGGCCTTTCTTGCCTGGTTGATCAAATTGTGTATACTACAGTATCCTACATATAGAAAGGCAATGCAGGTGAGCAACAGTGTAATGGAGGAGTTAAGTGATTGTGTTTTCTTCTTATGCTCACCTGTCAAAATAAAATACAATGTTGTTTTTATTCTTACAAAGAAATAATGTATCAGTATCCTATCATGACAGTATTGAGTACAATATAAATGCTTGTTTGTCAGTGGATATATAGGACTGTGTAACATTAAGAAACACATGCTTGTATTAAATGTAAGAATTCACTGTTTATTTCTGTAAAATCTAAGTCATACAATGTACTGAATAAGTGAAAGCCATAACGCTCTGCACTTCACAAGCTGCTCCATGCTTTTTCCACTGTTTCTTTTTTAAGGAACCAAAGTGGGGGTATACTTCAGGAAGGTTGAGTATTTCTTGAAACATACCATAAGAGGCTTTGTGATAGAGGTCCGAGTCTTTGGAGTATCTCCTGACATGAAGAATTACATTTCAAAAGACGGATAAGGGGGAGATCGTACCTTTCCCTCACTCTTCCACGAGATGAAGAAGCCATATTCATCCACCTTCATCTGACAGTTGGGCTCAAAGAGGTATGGGTCCTGAAAAGGAGAATTGCATTTTTATAAGAAAGGCTTCATTGATCAAAGAGTTTCATTTGATGCAGCTTCACATTATGCAACCTGCAGGGATTACACAATCAGACAAGTGGATGGAGCCTCAACGCATTCTCCAAGACAGATTTACCTGCTGAGAGCCTCACACACACACATATATGCATTCAATATGCACACATATATTGAGTTTTATCTAGATGAAACCCATTCGTAAGGTAAAAGAGAGACATGTGAATGTAAACATCTGGTATAAGCTTAACCTGACATAAAGGAATTGCAAGTAGTATCCCTGTCCATGTAAAGTACGATGGTCAACAAAGGATAACAAAACTGTCCAGCTGCCATCGTTTTGGCCCTCGTGGTTGAATTTGAATATTGAGTATCACATCAGTGACAGGGCAGGCAGAGTATTATGCAGTAACGTGTGCACATTTCAATTCCCTTCACCTCTGATCTGAGATGGCCAAAGGCATTAAAGAGGGGAAAAAATAGAAAGTGGATGATGCCGAAGAGGTCACTCTTATTCTAATATTTCCAATGGGGAGCAATGTGACACGCACAACACAACACACACACACACACAGACACACACATACAAACACACAAACACACACGTAATACATTATTCTAGTTTGCTGCAGCAATAAGATGCATCGCCACAAATAGGACTATGCTGGCCTGTTGTTTGGCTGGCTGAGGCCGGTCATCTGAAACCAGCAGATAATGAAGAAAATCAATTATTTTCCATCCAAGAAACAGTGAGGCCTCTGAGAGGGCAGCTAAAAGCTTTCACTCCCTTTCATCTGAATTAAGGCTGACAGGGACTTCATTTTACAAAGTAGTCAGTTCTACGAGGGAGACGGTAAGGGCACCCTACCTTAATAATAACACCAGAAAACAAAATCTTACAATAATAAAGAAATCAAATATTAAAGGTTTAACTCTCATCTCTCTGGGTTCTGGGATGACCTGGACATTTGTTCTTCCTGTCAAAGATGCAATATCAATGTGTGTGTGTCTATATGTAAATAGCTATATTTAAAACTGGGGGAAAAAATCTAAACAAAGTAGGAAGTAGTGGATAATTGAGAAGATGAAGGAACAAAAATCCTCAAGGCATCCGAATACATGTGCAAAGCACCATATAGTTGAAAAGACCGAGGGGCATCACTAGTGAAAAGTGGGCCACCCTGTGAGTTACAGCAGCTTCAACCCCGGTGGAGCAAATGTTGACAATACTTTGATGGCAACACCATTCACCAGAAACTTCTGTTTATGTTTATGAGTTTTCAGAGTCTCGCAGGTCTGGACCGTCGCTCCCTGCCTTCAGCAGCTTTCAATATGAGGCCGCCTGGTCCCATAGAAACCAAACAGCAGCCACATCCTGAGTGATTGATTTCCTATCAGGGAGATAATGAAAGAAATACACAGAGGCAGACGCCCATTGGCTCTTAGCATGATGAATTTTACACCATATCTCCTAAACCGTTCACTTCCATGGCTGTGGACTGTCAGGGAGGGAAAAACACATTTCAAATGTCTTTCTCGTAGACAAACACTTTGTAATTACTGCAGATCTATAACCCATTTAAAACTTTTCCATTGTACTTCAGAACGCTTTATCTTTTTGAAAGAAGTAGACAGAACCTCTATTAAAGTAGTGAAACTGCATTCTAACGAAAGTTTTATTGTATTTCGACAGGGCACTTCGAGCCTGTGCGTATTCCCTGTTTCCACCATATGTCCCTCAGTGGGGTTTCAGTCAGCTGGGAAGGTTTTGCAAGGGGGGAAAAAATCTATGCTGTTTTTTTTACTGAGGACAGTAAAAAAACAGAAAAAGAATAATTGGCATGTGCTTGCATAAGTGACATATTCTGTCATTTAAAGTGACCTTAAATGCAACCTGCAGCCTCACGAAGTTTAACCTTCATCCGTTTTTTTTTTTTTTTTTCAAATGAAACCACAGATATAAATAATTTTAGATTATCATTAGTACTCAAGGAAAAAAGCAGCGGTAAGATGAAAAGCTGACCTTATTAACATTCAGGCCAGTTCTCACCAAGTCCTTCCTCTGCTTGGCTCAAAGTTCACAGCAGCAACTCACCGAGGACATTCATCAAAAGCATGGTGGCCCAGTTTTAATTGCTCTCTTTGACTGGGCTGGATTTGATCGTGGCTTTTTGTGCACTTTTTCCATGTTTTCCACTGCGCCCGAAGAGGGATCCTCCCACCACCCTCTAACAGCTGCCTGGACGGAGAGGATTGAGGAGATTTCCTGGTGCACGCAGGGCTACATGTATGTCTTCCTGACAGTGTGGATAAATTTGGGTGACACACTTTGCCTCTGCCAGTCAAACGTCCAACCCAAGTGCCCTCATTAAGTTCATCAGAGGAAATATGAGCCAAAACAAGATATCTTGAAAGATACTGGCACAAAGGACATAAACACTTTGACTTTTTCAGCAATTCCCTTTGTGCACTACCATCAAATACACGCCTAATAAGAGCATGCATGGCAAGGAATTTTTTCTCTAAATTATCTATGCAATGCATTAAGTTTTTTCTTCCATCGAGTTATTTTCTTTACTACTGTGCTGCTATCACTTTATATTGTTGTTCTTTGGATTTACATTTGTAATTGGGTACTGTACCACCAAATATTTCCAACTTAAGTGAGACAACTTGCTCAGTCTGCGAATTGTGTGGACTTAAAACAATGATGCATAATGTAGACCACCTACAAGGTATGTGCGCTTTTATAAATTATGATATGAGGACATTGATTTGTTTACATGCTCACATTGTGGAGCAAACCTCTAAGACGTCAATCATTAAACATGTCACACATGCCAAGCAATTGTTCCCTCACTAGAATTATTTCAAGAAGTTGCACGTTATCAAGCAGCTGCCTTAGTGATGAAAACAGAAATACGGTTTACCTCATCAAACCGGTCGAAGGAGGCTCCTTCTTGCATGAACTCAGGCAGATGCTTCTGCCAGTTGAACTCGTACGACTTCGTCATGGCTGCTCACAATCCTGAGACACAAAGAAGAAACAGGCATGCATGAGAACTGGCCCTTCGACTAACTGTGCAAGGTGAACCCGCCTCTTGCTAAATTACTGCTAGAGGACAGTAAAAAAAAAAGAAAAATAATAATTTTGTGCCCTATATATATATATATATATATATATATATATATATATATATATATATATATATATATAGGGCTTGTGCGTGAACATAAACTGCAGTAAAACTCCTGACCAACATGACCACACATTCACATACAAACACAAACATCTGTTCAGGAGAAACGGCTTTATAATGTCAATTGTTTGCTTAAGGGCGGTTTATTAACAACCAAAGGTTGAGAGCAGCTGCACCGCACTCAACAGAAGCTACACTATGGCCCTGCTGTCGTTAGCATAAGGCCTACGAGGGCTATAAAGCAGCTAGGAATTGACAATGTACATGACTGACTAGTGAGTCTATATTGTTTCCAGGTGAATGGCCCAACTGGGTTTACTTATGCAGTTAGTCTGAGTAGGTGTTCATTTGAGCCCACGCATTGCCAATACAAGAACAGAACCCACGATTCCCGTAGAAATTCATCAGGCCAATATAGAGACATCAGGCGGCCCTTCTTTCAGCCCACTTATCTAGCACACAGAGCTTATGTACACACGGTGTTTGGTAATGGCGTTTAAGAAGACAGGGCAGGGTTGAGGAAACATCAACGCTCTACTGTCTAGGAGGCTTGGCGCGTGGGGTTGTTTTGAGCATGCACTTGACCAGAAACTGTCGGAGCACACATTGTACCCTTTATCAAATGGAAATCAAGTCAGCCCTGATTTAAATGACCCCACGTGTAACTTAGTAGGAAACTATAATATTGTAGCCGACCCCACCCAAATATGGCTTTGTCTTACGCAAGCCTTAAATGTGTCAGGCAAAACTGTGAGGGAGTTGCTCACATGAAAACGTGACATGCTATGTATAGTCAGAGCTCAGCTAGTATTAGATTATTATGGGAATACTGTGAGGTGTGGTTTTATTTTGGATTGGCTGTAGACCTACATCATTGAAGAGTGGTACAGAATGTACTATAATTATTCTACTTTCTTTCTTCAATGTTTATTCTAGACGTTTAGAATGTGTCCGTTTGGTTGGGTGTGGATCTGTTTGTCTAACAACCCGTCTCTTTCCAGGAATAAAGACAGCTGAAGGTAATGGGTGAGTGAAACTGGGGACAAGAAAGACAGGGACGCAAGAGAAGGCAAACGTCTAAGAAAGATGACAAGAGAAAGAGATCCTGAAGGAAAAAAAAGTGTTGTTCAATTTAAGAAAATGTTTATTCAGTTGCTTGTCACAGTACAAAATTACACAGTAAAGTCAAAATAATACTGATACTGAAAACAATGTATTGAAATTTTAGGAGATGCAAGACAGTTATTACGGTGTTGTATTTAAAAAAAACTCTTGAAAAAATAGAAATAATCAATTTCTAACTTTCCTTTTCACAGATTGTATGTCCAGGAAAGATCGTTTTCATGCGCTGTTTTTCATTTAGCTGTTTTCTCACCATGTCATTAGGTTAACATGCCTATACTACGGATTACTTTAACGGTCTGTGATAAAATACATCATCCTGAAAAAAACCCAACAACAGTTAGAATCCCTGCATCAGTGTTGTATTTACTACATGAAAAAAAAGTTTCCAAAAACTTCATGTGTGCCCGGAGGTCATGACAACCAACTTTCCCTGTTTTTGACGTGACAAGCCTGGATAGTCAGGCACTTTTTAAATCAGCAAAGGAGTTATTCAGAAGAGCTTATCCTCAAGTGTTTCATTGAACATGCAGCAAACACAAGGTTAGGCATAATCTGGGTTCTTATTCCCTTAATATTTATGGATGATTTTCAGCTTGACCTGCCCTGAGCAGTTACTAGCCCGTCAAAAATGTAAAAATCCCATCTGTTTTTTTGATAGCGAGTGCCCCACACCCACATGACATCCGGCCTTCGTAACAGCAATACTCACATAGGCTCAGAGGCTCTTTTAGAGTAAAACAGACTCAAAGTTAGTATTTTCAGCAGCCGTCCAACGTTAAAAATGAAATCAGAGGAAGCACAGAGAAGGGAAAGTTTTGAAAAGGAAACTTTTTTCTGTCGAGAGTAGGGTTATGAGAGGGAACAATACCTCAGCAGATAAAAAGGAATGCTGCACAAATTGCAACAATTACTCTGGAATCTGTTCTGCTCTTTTCTTTTGAGTGTCTCTGTGTTATAAAATATGCTGGATTTGTAAACACTGGCAGTAGGTGTGAGCCTCTTATCAGTTTTTTGGTTATACAGTTAAACACAGGTATTGTTTCAGAATATTGTTTCACCAATATCTTCCATCATGCTGCTACTACGTTTTAAAGCCATTTCATCTAAATGTAAGAGGAAGTTTCAGAGTGACAGAGTTTCAAGCGGAGTTGCTCCATGCTCTCCCTTCCCCTTTCTTTTTAGGCGATCCACCATCACTCTTATTCCTCTCGATGGCAAGACAGAAAGTTAGCTGTTTGAGAAAACGTGGCTTGGAAACTGCTCCTCTAAAATTGATATAGGCAAGACAAAGCTTTAGTTGAAGCAGTAAATGTTCCCAAAAAGCTGATCGCTGCATGCATACTTGTTTAAATCTAGATAAGCTTGCTTTAAGACAACTTTTTGTTACTGGTCAGTCACAAAATATATTTTTTTATATGTTTTTATAAATGTTTTTGCAAATCTTGGTTTCCTCTCATTATAACTTTTTTATCATTACGGCGTGTTGTCTGATATTTTGACACCTTTCTTGGGTCATCGGGGTCACCCTTTTAATTCAGTTTTTACTTTTAATTTTAAACATACCTGACAGGACACAACCGATATGTTTTACTACCCTCCTGGTTGCATCACCTTCTTAAAAGGGTTACATGATCTGTTTAACAGCGCCAGCTGACAACTCCTATTGTGACTATGTTTCCAGTCAGTGAGCATAGTGCAAGCTGTCTGCAACAGCTGACCATCAATCCATTTTATCTTTTACTTCAGCTAAGAAGATGGCAACGGCAAACATTACTGTTTTCTAACTACTGGACAAAGTCCTTAATAACCCCTCTATAACGTATTCTTCTCAATTTGCTGTGGTTAAAAAAAAAAGAGGTTAAAACTATCTGGCTCAAGCTGTAAAAAATGTCATCGGGAACATCCTCGAATCGTATACTTTAGTGCTAATGTTAAAATCTTTACGAGTAGTAATATAGGGGAAAGTCATTCAACAGAAATGAGCACAGAGGAAAATGAAATGGCGAAGAACATAGATATAGAGAAATAATAAATTTGAGAAGTAAACGCAAGAGCCAGGAAAAAGCCATTGAATGAGAGCATTACATAAAAAGGATAGAGAGAAAAGGAAACATTTGTGGGGAGCGAGAGAAAGAGAAGTGAAACAGCTGTGGGTGACTATGGAGGCTGGGGTTGATACAGCAAAGGTAGGGGGTGGGTGAAGGGGGGCATCTGCTTTTGATGTATGGAACACTGATCAGAGACAACATCAACAGAAGTCAGAGAAAAGACATGCTGGGTGGGCTAAAGCAGAAATCCCCCCCTCCTCAGTATGACAAACACAGATGAAATGAGACTGCTGAGATGTCTGAGTGCTGTCATGATGAAAACAGAGAATAATTCTGAAAGGCTGAACAACTGGACAGCAGGTATTAAGAGCTGATCTCACACCTACATAATGGTGTAAAACATAAAAAAAATAGACATTGGAAATGTTCTATCCTCCAGTGAATCAGAATACAAGTGTAAAACTCCCACCGATTACTAAAGAGCGACACTGAGCCCCAAAGTAAGGCCACACCAAAGAGCCACTGCATAAAGAGAGTGAAAAGACAGAGGACAAAGTGTCAATGTCCCCAAATACAGATACAGTAAGTTGGTATAAATAGGCTGCATGCTGTTGAATATTACTGAATAAGCAAACCTCAAATGAGTCTTAAAGAGGCAGTAGGTAACTTTAGTAAAACTGTATCTTTTACATATTTGTTAAAACTGCCCCATGTCCTGATAGTAAAATATGAGACAGACAATCTGTGAGAAAAAAAAAAAAAAAAAATCAAGTTCCTTTGGCTTCTCCCATTGGTCCCAGACATACACTGCTCCCAGTCAGAAACAACCAATCAAAGGCAGGAGGAAGTGTCATTCACACTCGCTGCTCACACCCACTCGCCTGCACAGCACACACCGTCATTCAAGCTCAAGATCGCCTGTGTGCTGCAACTGTACTGAGAAGCAACCTAACGTTATAGGAAACTGTCAATTTATGGAGTGGCAACTGCTAAGAAAACAAAGACAGGTAAGCAGAAGAAGACCCACGATAAAAAGCAAGATAAAAAGAAAGAATTAGACTGAGCCAGAAATAAAGCGAGGCTAAACATCGGAGCAGCATAGCCAGCTTGACTGCCAACATTTGAGACATTACAGTGAGAAACATAAAGGACAAACAAACAAACAGGTGAATAACAAAGGTTACTGTGTTTTTATTTCTATTATAGCATTCAAAAGATAAAAAAAAATTAAACAAAAAGCTTAAGATAAAAAAAAGTCTGTATGAACTAGTTGTCCTTCATGAGTCACAGATAACGAATAATGAGGTAATAGGGTGCTTTTGTGCAATGATTTGAGGCTTCATTTACAGAAATGTGCATTTAGATATTCTGAGATAGTAGTGTTCATATAGGCACATTAACATTTAAACTTTCGAGTCAGAGTAATAATAAAAACACTAACGGACAAAACAAAGGATCCCATCAAAGAAAACATAATTCCACTGAGACATATGTCTACTACTTTTAGAAAAGCATGAAAGAAAAAAAAAACACCTGGACAATAGTTTTGACATTGTTGCAGCATTTTCGATTTGGAAAAAGCTTGAGGTACCATTAACCATCAGATACTAAAATTTCAGCTCATTTCAGCTTTTGTGTACTCATTGAAATAGCTAGAATCAACAAATTACTTCAAATACAGTGTATTAAATTTCAGACCAAGAAATCCATAACTTGTGAGAACAATTGGAGTACCAATTATTATTTAGCCTCTACAAAAAACATGCATCAAGCTGATCTCCACCAACCGTAACATGTCAAATATATGCTGATAATGCTGTTCTTTAAGCACGTTTCATATACAAAGACCAAGCGGCATAATAATTAACAAGGAGGGCTCAGGTTTAAACTTTCAAAACCTTACTACACATCAATAGGTTTGATTCCTGCTCCATTTCACCCCAATCCATACCTCCATGCATGTGAGCACAACATTTCTCCTGTGAGCCAGGCAAAAGATGAGCCTAACGACTCTCCATTGTGAGGGGCGATCAGTTCCAGGTTAATCTACATGCAAATCTAAGCTCTAATGAGGCCTCGCCGACAGGTCTATCAAGCTTGGAACTCCACATTACTCCAGTCATTTTGAATCGAGAAATCTACCTGGATGGGAAGCGAAATGTCTTCAGCTTCAGAATAGAAGTCCAGTTGTTTTGTCATATTTTTTTTGGATTTAATATGACTGATGGGAGTTTCAGTTGCTACCCAGCTAACAGTACTATGAAAACAAAAGCAAACAAAACTCAAGAAACTGAGTTAAAAGACCCCAAACAACGATCTTGAAAATATATAATGAGATTTGTATTTAGGTTAAAACAATAAATGAAACTGTAAAAGAATGAAGCAATGGAAGGGATGTATACATGAATAAAGTAACCTAGCCCTGTGAAACTGAAGCATACCATTCTACATAATCAGTTTATTCAAACTGAATACATGCAATTTAACCGTTTAACCCAGTTAATTGTATTTCTTTTATTTTGGTTTCTTATTTCTTTGAACATCCTACAAGACTGATTATGAGAGATTTACAAAGAATAATTCACGTCTCTAATTCCAACTAATTGGGTTGTGCCGTCCTGTCTGCTGTTAGCCTAGATCTCAGCACACTCCACAGTATGCATTAGGTAACATTTTACTCAGCGGGATCAAATCTACCCAATAGCAGTGCAGCCACTGAGCTTCTGTCAGGCTAGCCAGCATACCAGGGTCTCTGCGCTCCTGGATGTGCGGGTGTGCACGTGAGGAGCTGAGGGAAGCTAGAGGAAGTCACCGAGGTCCAAGCCCCCTGTCCAACCCCTGACAATGAGATAATTACGACAGATAGAAGCCCCGCAAGGACCTCGTCTAAAATTGCAGCTAGGGTAACACCCAACGGTCCCACACCTCATAAACTAAAATTAGGTTATAGCTACATCAGTCAGTCAGTGGTGGAGGGGTTGACTGGGGACATGCTCAAATGGACACATGTGACAACAGAAAGAGAGAGCGACGTGAGACAATAACCAGACTTCTAATGTAATCCACAAACTGCAACAGGAATGGAGTTTTCCCAGCTCCCAAATTTTAAATCCAGGAGAGAACACAATGAAGCAAAACAGGGAAAACATTTGTCTTAATGATGCATGTTTGGCGATTTCCTTAATTGTTAAGTGTTAAGCAGCTAACTTCACACGTAATATACAGTAAATGTATACATAAACTGGTCAGTAAACACATTAAACCCAGTACTACAGATGCACATGAATAGATCTTGACAGAAAGATGACCTAAAATAAGCTCACAAGACCAAAGTTAAATATTTGCCATTAAGGACCAAATGTGCCTAATATTGTAATGATCTTAATCAATACATATTTAAAGGGGCCTAGTCACATATTTTGACCATAAAAAAGAAAACACAAAGACATATTCATATAAAGTGGCAGCTCAACGTCTTTGAAGACCAACCCATTCTACAGGGTTAGTGTTACTTACTAAATGTTACCAATATAAAAACACAATCACAACTTTTGCAATAAATTCATTAATCTCATTAATTTGCTTTAAGATCATCTTTCTAAGGGTACATTTGTACTTGAAGCATAAATATTATCTTAGAACATTATTGCATAGTAAAAGTCCTTAAAATGTTTAATAAATCCTAAAACTCTGCATTAATTCTAGCAAGTGGCAAACGCAAATCCATCAGCACACATAGTATACCTACAAAGATGTCTAGAAGCAAGTGAAGAAGAAGTTGAAGATGTTCTTGACAAAGTGCACCTGGTTGCAAAGAGAAATGTCCAGATGGCACTGAAAGTGTACACCAGCTGGGTCATGCTACAGATACGGGACGACACAAAGAAGTAATTTTCCAGTTCTTCCTGAGACACCACAGGGATTCTGTGTGGAAGGTGACCAAGCAGTCATCCTTTGTGAATGTAAACAACTTGGGATTTAAAGAGGATTTCGTCTCAGCTGATTGACTGAGAAGAAACATGCGGTGGCCAGGCCCATAAAGGGGAAAGTGGTCTCCTACATCATTCCCAAGGCCTTTTTTTGGTAACATGGGAGGAAAGAGGAAATAATTTGTACTTCAAACTGATTAGATTATATCTTCAAAGAGTCTCAGTTAACACTTATGTCATGGCATCATAACACTCATCAAGCTCCATGTATATATGTAATTTTTCCAATGAGAAAGTTTGTTTGTTTTTTGGTAGATTAATTCTCAGGGATAAGAGCTACAGCTTTCAGTAGCATAGGGTTAGATAACAACATTAAAAGAAAGGCAGTTTTTTTATGTGTCAAGAATTTTTTTTTTCAAAATTTTTTGATTTCAATTGATACAAAATTCTGCAAAAGTCAATGGGGGCGAACTATGGCTAGTACATGGGTCTACTCAATCAGCAGGAGATGTAATATTATGAAACAACTTCATTAAGGATAACCTTATGTTCAGTCATAGATCAAAATGTCAAAGCCTCATATGCCTTTAAATACAATTTTAGAACATTTCAAATGACCTTTTGGTCTAACTAATATACAGGGATAAAAAAAAGTTCCAAAATTGCTTCACATGGCAAAACAAATCAAGCACCTCTAAAAGTAAATAATTGATTTATGGCTGATGTTCAATTTAAAAACTGATTAAATTGACCTGTGGTATTCTACTTGAAAGAATAAAAATAAATAAATAAAAAAAATCACAGCTTAATGAAAAGTCCCCAATTTGCTTTTAGCCAATGAAGTTGTGTTAAAAAAGCATTGAAAGAACAATATTGAAGTATTAGGAGATGGGTTGCCAGTAAAAACTGGGAACTGAAATTTGTGTTGGGATGACACTGTTAGAATTTAAAATCTCATTGAACAAAATACAACAAATCAGCAAAAATAGTAAAAACAGCGACACACACTTGGAAAATGTGAAAAGTTCATTAACAAACTAATATAAAACAATCTACTGGGCATTGGTGGTCTCACTAAAGAAATGTATAACAGGTTTTAAGGACAACATTTTTACATGAAGTTCATCTTGAAAATCTGGATTGTGGAACCGATCCTCTAACAATGACTTAAGGTTTCCTTGCACTGATCACTAAACCACAAAAGAACAAGCTCCATCTTGATAACTGACGACATATACGGGTTACTCAGATTACTCAGATTTAATAATTCTTTTGGAAAAATAAATGCCATCCCATCATGAAAAGCATTCCAATGAGTAAGGCAGAAAAACGTGGAATTAAAGACCTCAACTTTACATCTTTAAACAGCTCATTCAAAAGTAAATATTCAAAAACCTTCCAGAAACCCTCAAACTCTATCAGGAATGCTATTGCCATTTATATTTTTAACAATGTTGGAGTATTACCTTTTTCTTTCTGTAAATGTAACTAATATACCAAAAACAACTTTGATGTTGCTTGTTTCATGAATAGGTGTAATTGATTTCTTTCACTGTGCTGAGCTCCCCTACTGTTCTCCAATTTTGTGCTATTTATTGCTATTTCAACTTAGAATTTTCTGTTCAGTCTTTTTTTCCCCTTTTTTAATTGTAGGTGGATCTGATCTGCCGTTCTGTTAACTGTGACACCATCCAGGTGAAGCAGATCGTCTGCCATTACCATATAACATAAAAAGGATTGCTGGATCAATGTGTGCTTCTGTGTTTTTTGTGTCTCTGCTCTGTCTTCTGTAACCCCCAGTCGGTCGAGGTAGATGACCGTTCATACTGAGCCTGGTTCTGCTGGAGGTTTTTCCTTCCGGGAAGTTTTCCTCTCCACTGTCACTTCATGCATGCTCAGTATGAGGGATTGCTGCAAAGCCATCAACAATGCAGATGACTGTCCCTGTGGCTCTACGCTCTTTCAGGAGAACTGATTGCTGCTTGTCAAGACTTTATGCAATCTGCTGGGTTTCCTTAGATAGGGAAGATAGGGAAGATTTGACCAATCTGTCTGTATGAATTGAATGAATATGACTCTGTAAAGTGCCTTGAGATGACGTGCTGTCAATTGGCACTATATAAATAAAATTTAATTGAACTGAATTAAGCTTGTCACTTTTGTACAAATGTTTTTTCTCCTCCTTATAAATATTATAAGATAAGATTAGATAAGAATTCCTTTATTATCCCACAATGGGTAAATTCTGGTGTGACAATGGCAAAAACACAGACAGTTATACACAATTATATAGCAATGAAATATAAAGAAGAGAAGAAGGAAAAAGGACAAACCAGTCAAATATAAAGTTATCTCTAAATGAACACTAAGAGTAGAAGATAAAAGTAAATACTAGAGTAAATATTGCACATTATATTTGGAATAATGATGACATCAAGTATATAAAAATACTTTTTTTTAAAGGAAATGGTTTGAACGGGAAAAGCATCTCATTTGTCAATCATTAAATCCAAACAGTCACGTGTTACACACTGATTTTATGTCACTTTTTCAGTTTCCTGTTCAACACGAAGAACATTGCGTTGTTTTTTTATGCAATCCCTTGTGGTGCATTGAAACTTCTGTTATTTCTACCACAAAGTGAGGATCACTCTGCTTCATGCTTTGATCCAAGTGCCATTTTGTACCATTGATAATGACTGTCCTTTTATTTGTAAGAAAACCACAAACAAAACCATGAGAAATATTATTTTAAGAGACACTGCCTTGTCACCATCCTGGGCTTTCCCCCACCATATTTACATTGAATTATATGAGATCTGTACTCCACTCGAATACCACCATACTACCTTCTGAGTAGTTAAAAAAATAATAATTTTAAGGATTCTGTCCTATAATTAATATTTTTGTCCAAATACAAATTTGCTTCTGTGTGATCAAAATAAAAAAACATGAATAGTTATAAATCTTATGATCAAGTGGTATTGTTTCACAAACTGCACCATAGAGAGAACCCTTTAACAGCATTAAGATAGTTTATTACCATTCCAGTTGTTTGGGATGAGAAACAGAAAGCATGAGAGTGAATATAAAGATGGTGAAGCAGTCAGATCGGATGATTCATTCATTATATATCGCCACAGTGCTCGTCTACATGTGCTTATGTAAACATAGTTATGGCTACCTAGAGTATTGTGTTTGGGGGGGATGCTTGTGTTGTGTTTACCACAGTAAAGTGCATGTTGGCTGTAAGTGTATAGAGCCACTAGTCATAGCTGGTTTCCACTGAAACAGGGGCATGTTGCCTTGCAGCAAGAAGTGTACATTTTAATCTGCCTCAGTACGTGCTGCCTGAAAAACACCAACGTGCAACAGAACATTAATAGTTGCACAAAGCTCTGGGTGGGCACACTTGGAGCACTGCAAGGTAATTAGAAAAGCAATAAAAGTCCTAAAAAGAAAGTTAAAATAGTACTGTATGTGCTCTGCAAAGAAAAAGAAAAAAAACATTATTTGGAAGTAGGGCTGCAAAATTAATCACATTTGCAATATAATCGCAATTAAAAAAAAATGCAATTTACAACTCGCAGAGGTCAGCAATTTTTGGCTATGTAACAATTAGTGAATCAGACGCGTCCTTTAGGTGTCAGTAATATGTTTAACGTGGGTTTGCCTCCACACGGGAGGGAAGACAGTTGTAGCAGTGAAATAATCAAATTTTATTACTCGTTTTAGAGTTTATATAATCAAACTGTTTTACCAGAAACTTTCGGGAATCTCCCCATAGCATTAAGTACTGGTCAATCAGTTTAATACACAGACTTGCTTGTTGGTTGCACTTTGCACTTTATGTTCAACAAGATTTGATTTTCAATTCAATTAAAAGCTGTTCTCTTGAATAATATTCTGATTAATAAAAATTAAAATTTAAATTTAAAAAAATTAAAAGTTCTTGTTTTAAATAGTCCTTGCTTACAGACATCTTTATCTAGGGACCATTTTTGTTGCTTTTGGTTAATGCAGAGAAAAGTCTAAATCAAATCGCAATTTTGGTTGAAATATATTGTAGGCAGAACGCAATCATTTCTGCTCCGAGTTGAGACGCAGTGGCTCTTTTAGCACCTAATCTGCACAGCGATGAAACAGATTGATTTGTTGTTTGTATGTGTTTAAAAAGACATGATAAATTAAACTGAAAAAAAAATAATCGCATTGAATCACAATATTAAGATAAAAAGGGCGGCAGTACAAAGTGCAATGCTTCATTTCGCTAAAGCAACCATTTTACTTGATATATGACACGGCTTCACAGCATTGAACGAATTTCTGATGTTTTAATTATAATATCTAGACATAAAGACTACACTAGATATACAAAGAAATAGATTTTCAAATTAAATCGGAAAGTCTATAACACCACTAACCAGGATACAAAGAAAAGGTACACAGTGCTCCATGTCCTAGGAGTAAAGTGCAACAAGCTGCTGCTCTAAGAAAACATCGGTAACTTTCATTCAATATCACAAGCAGATTAGAGCCTTCTTCTGCTGATGGCAGGTCAATCTAATTACCTTAAACTAGATTAAACCCTAACATCCACTTCAGGACTGAATCGACTGAGTATTCACTTGTCTTGACGTAGTTTTCTGTACACATCAGCAACACTGCTCTCATGCTCCAAGTGTAATAGCATACAATTGAAGTGTTGACACTGGATAAATGGTAGTCTTAAACGCAATGCCACACTTGGAGGGTGTGTCTTTTTTTTATTACACCTGTTCCCTGAGCAAACAGTACAAACGCAGGTGAGATCATTGCCAATATCATTCGAGTATATTTTTACACTCAATTTTGCTGATAGGATACAAAGAGAGCAATGATCGCTGAGTAAACAAAGACTTCATCAGGATGGACATCCTGCCTGGTTTGTATGCTTGTGCATACAGAAGCTATCTGCTTTCACAGGGTATCACGTCTCCTAACGCCTAACAAACCTCAGTGAAGCGTGTCGACTTGTGAACAATCACCCAAACCCAGACTCGCAACAAACTATTTAGAAAAGAGCAGAACAGGTTGTGAAAAATGTGACGCAAACACCCGTTTATTCTTAAGATGTACTGCAGGGTTCTCTTCAACCCGTTTCAGCACATCAGTATCTGAAATCCGGTTTGGTGACCGAGTTTACAGAGTAGGAGTTTAGGCAGGAATTGATTGTACAATAGCAAAACTATCACCGTCACTTGAAGGTGAAGAAAAACTAACGCCGGAGATCCCCCGGAACAGCCCATCCACACACTGAGACATGGTAGAGGCAGCGACGAACTGTAGGGATGCTTTTTATCGGGAGGAACAGCAAGGCCGAAGACACTGCTAATATAAAACTCAGAAAGTTTTCGGAAATACAAGACATTTAAAAATACTAAGATACAAACAAAACGAGAAGTCTGGATATCTCGGAGATTTTATCAAACCAGGCTTAGGACAAGGTGTTATGTGTTTCCTTAAAATGAGATGAGATGAGAAAACCAAAAGAGTTTTAACATGGATGCTTGAGCGAGTTATTGTGAGAGGGGAACACAAGTATATTGTTAAATTTAATATCGATGTCTTTCGCGCTCAAGATAATTAAATTATCTTGAGCGCGAAAATTTATCTAAAAAGAGAACAAACCTGCAGATCACTTGATTCAAACTACAGCAATTTTGTCATCTTTATTTACATCCTCACTTTCATCTGATTGTTTCACTTCAAATAAAACCCTCCTTTAGCTGCCTTTCTCATTAATTTAGGTAAATATTTAACCAATCCTAATCACATCCACATCATCTCATCTGGAATTAATCTAAACAGCTTCTAAATGGCCACATATAGGTGTAAGGCACAATGACGAAGCCACCAACAACGTTTTGTCTGCTACAGTAATACCCAGCTCAGTTGTGTATTTTGCCATGACAATGATTAGGACGGATTATCCAACTAAAAAGGTTCTTTGCAACAAACCATTTTGTATTCAAGCTCATAATCAACTTAATTCTGAAGAATTTATGACATTAAACATAATTGCTAAATGACTGGATTCTTCTGGCTTCAAGGCTGTGTTTTTGTTCGACTACATGGTAACACACACACCAAAGTATAGATTTCTCCTGTAAAGCAATATTAGGCAGCTGAGGGAAAGAATGTGTTTTCCCCAAAGTCCAACGACCCTCTTCTGCCATCCTCTTTCCCTTTTATAGTTGAGGATCACTGGGCTCGCTCACGCTCCTCGGCCACAGGTTACATAATTAGGCGAAGCCAGAGATGGAAACTTTCAGCGGGACACAGCAGCTGCAGCGCCCAGCTGTGGCCTGACAGAACATACACGCACTAACTAGCATTTGGATATGAATGTCTGTGGTATTATGTGATCTTCCAACAGCAAACGTCTCTCTTTACTTCCAGCTAAACTGTTTCTAGCTCAGTTTCCAAAGTGAAACCGTTTCTTACAGAGCTGGTTGGTTGTTTAACAGGATGAAATGCACTCTCCTGCAAGTGATCCTCTCTTTACTTGCGTAGGGTTAAGTTTCTTGTTTTAAAAACACTTACTGATGCTTGCAACACGTTTCAGGAGGGGAGGGAACAGTGCATGTAAAACAATAGTATTAGAGTAGAAAAGACATCTCACAGCTAATCAAGCTACCTGACCAGAGGCTGGTAATGCCGTGGTTGTAGAAATAGCAAAAAATAAATAAACTGCCGGATTTGTAAAATGTAAACTCTGTGTGGCACAAAACAAAAGGAATTAGGAGGTTGAACTATTAAGAAAATGTTTCTCTAAATAAAATGGAAAATATTGCAGGAATCTCTGTGTATGGGTGCATGTATCCATACTTTAAGAGTAGTCTTTGGGAATTTCCTTTGGATCAGAGCTATAAGAGGATTCTCTGCAGACTTCCAGAAATTGTGAACCTCCATCAAATGGCTTTTTCAAACCAAATTAATAAGAAAGTTTCACATCAGTGTATCGTACCGGTAAGGTTACTTCTGTGCAAGGGCAAATATTTCTAAACAGTAAATGCGTAAAGGCATGTCCTAATGAGGATTTTGTAGCTGTGTCCCAGAGAAAAATTGGTTGGACAATGAAAGCTGATTGATCTCAAATGTGTGTACGATAGGGATATTGAGATCAACTCATATTTGTCAAGACACAGACGCACATCTGCAAAACGTAAAAGCTTTGGTAGCACAGATGTGAAAAGATTCAGGCTTGGTGATTCAATCTAGATGCAAAGGGTTTATATATCTTTGTACAGCTAATATTCAATCTATTTAATAGTCTTTAAGTACATTATCTCCCCAATTATTTGATTTTGTGAGCTATTTCTCTTGTTAAGCTACACTCTTTGTTCAAAAGCAGATGAAGATGATGACTGCCGCAAGGAGGATGGTAAGGCGTGCGTCAGAAACAGGAATGAGTTAAAGAGGGTGGCGACCGAAAAAATGCGCAGACTATCCAGCTAACTTGTTACATATTTGAGATTGGGACATGCGGTCAAGGTGGAGGCGTTTACCGAACTCAGGGTTGGGCATGTCATATGAGGAGCACCAGGAGTGGTGAGCAAAGTATTAAAATTCCACGATGCCCTCCTTTCTATAGATGCCACCGCTCTCTTTACTTGTAAAGTTATCCCGCCTTATTGTGTTACTGAGAACAGGGCTTTCTATACCTCCTCCATTACTACAGCTTAGGTAGGTAAAATTGTCAAGCTCCACCCCCTCCCCTTCATTATGGCGGAAACTGTAATGAAGCTGAATGTTTAGGAAGGAATAAAGCGAGACATAAAATAATACACTTTGAATGGTAATTTTATCTTTTGCTGTCCACAATAAAGGACATTTTATTTTGTTTAATGGATGATAAATGACTTTCCAGAGTCTTATTGCTTTTAACAAATTCAAGTCAGGTGTTATAAATTTGCACTAGAGTTGTTAGACAAAACCTCCTTACGAAAAGTAGCAATTTTTAAGTTTTTAATTAGGTTTACTGAATTACACCACATAATCCTTAGATAGGAATTTATTTTTGACCAATCTGTATAATCTGATTGAATTTGACTTTGGAAAGTGCCTTGAGATGACATGTTTCATGAAATGGCGCTATATAAATAAAATTGAATTGAATTGAATTGAATTGGCTTAATCTTATTGCCATTGTCTTTGTTTATCCTAAAATCATTGAATCATATTTTCTTAAGATAGAGAGTATCTTAAATAATATAGTATCCTAAATTAATCAGGTCATTGGCAAATTATTTAGATGTACATTATATTTAGAAATTTAGAAATGCACCATCCACAATTATTAGTTGTAGATATAGTATTGTTCATTATTTTTCTTTTGTGGCTCCAATCTTAAATCCTGGATTTTAGATCTTCTTACTTTGAACCGGAAAAATTCCCCTGATTGAAACTCAGACAGAGAACAAACCGTCACCCTAAAGGCCATATGTAAAACAAATTTTTAGATAAACTGAAAGAAATCATAATGTAGACTGGTGACCTGTCCAGGGTGTTACCTGCCTCTCGGCCATTGAAATGCTGGAGACAGGCACCAGAACCCCTCGCGACCCCAAATGGGATAAAGCAAGTAAGAAAATGGATGGATGGATGGAATCATGATGTTATAAAAGTACAAGTATAAAAGTACTTGAAAAAAAAGACTGTTTAGTTTTCTTTATTAGGCATTAACCTCAAGCAGAATCTAGTAAAGAACCGGTTAAGTTCACCGGAAATAAAAATTATTTACATTACCACTCACCTACTGGGACTTAAGAGTCGGGGGCATAATTAAGCTTCTTGTGGGATTTCTAAATCCCTGCTGGAGCATTTAACTGCTATATTTGTTGGACAGCAGCAAAATAGTATAGCTTACCATATACCCCCCACCTACCTCTCACTGCTAATGCTCTAACAGCATAAACCAGAAATGTTTGCAAACAACATTTCACTGATGGCTCATTATTATTAGCAGCATCTCTTTCACTGCAGTTATTGTGATTATATTTGTCCACACATTTTCTATCACTGCTCTTAATACAATGCAATAAGGGTGAAGGTATGAAAAAATGTACCATCACACCTCTAGTCTGTAGTAAATATAATAGCAGCAACATCTCATAACATCCTTAAACAATATGAAAAGGTATCTGTCCTCAACTATAGCAATGAAGCGATCATTTGGGGCAACAAATGATCTATATCCTTTATGCCTCATCCATAACCCACAAAACTTTCTACTTCACTTTAAGGTTTCCCCCAATGGCTGCTGTTTGGGCGCCATCCAGGTGTGCAGGATAGACTTGTTGTAGTAAGCAACATTTAAAGGGAAAGCCCGTCTACTTGAACTAGTGTCATTCAAAGAGTCAGGTTCACCCCTCAAAAATCTTTTTTTTTTTCATGTTAAAGGATTTTCCATCTAGCACCTTGTCAGATATTGTCACAGTGGTCAACCATATTATGGAGAGGTTGATGTAAAACCAATAACAACATATCGTCACCGTGGATGTACAATCCTCCCCAATGTTTTCAGCTTTTTAATCGGAAGAGCAAATGACTGACTTGCTGTCGATTTTGAATTTTTTTTTTTGCATCTTCTAATACTCATAGATGAGTCAGGAGAAGATGATGTGAACTATATATATTATATAGTCATGTATCAAGTAGTGGCAGCATTCATGTATGCATTGTCATTTGTGAGTTAGGAACTGGAACTATGCCAGCAGAATATTAGGAAGCCAGGTATTAATTATGCAAGTTTAATTTCTCTCCTCTTAGTCTACCTTTTGCCACCCGTTACACCATTAAAATACTATTTTGTCTGCAGTTTGTTTGGTCACTTTAAACTAATTCTACACACGGTGGCTGGAAGAGAAGTACAAATACTAAAACAATCAAATACTCTCTTCATTTGGCTCAGATAGACATGAAAACTGTTAATTTTCATAGGTAACCATGCAGGGCATAAGTTTGAACCAAAAATAACTATTTTTTGAAGTGATTTGTGGACATCAGCAGATGCTTTTTACCAACATATAAAAAGTTAAAACTAAAGGGAAAAAAGCCTGATGAACATTATGTTCACAAACAACATCAGAGGTTATCTCGCTGGTCCGGCTGTTGACTCCCTGCTTGAGCTATCCGTTGTGGCACAAACTTTGTTGTGTCCTCTTGCCTCAGCCTCAGGTTATTCCTTCCCTTAAATCCAAGTTTCCAAGGGATAAATAGTTCTGGGACAAAACAGTGTTTCCAATGGAGAAACAGTTTTTGGTGGATGAGAATAAATCCAGCCTCTTCACTTCTTTAACTCCAAGGAGCTCATCCATATTTACTACACAGAATATCTTTATAGAAAACTGTCTGTCGCAATGACTCACAATATCTTTTTGGTTTCAGAACAGTACACTTTAAAATTATTTATCAACGTTAGGAAACAATAAACCCTGCAGTTGTGATGCATTTTATACTTTTATACAGTTTTCAAAGGTTTCTACCTAAAAAAAATAGGATTATATTTGGACTTAACTGGTAATGTTCACTGTTGGAGGCATGTGGAGACTCAAGCACAAAAGGCTTATTCTAATGTTGGCATAAATAAAATTGTAGCTTGAGATGATGAAGGTGCATGCAGAATAAGCTGTGAAACCGAGTTAATTTCTGGATGAAGTTAGGTAACTGGCATTTGTGAAGGGATGCCTGCAGAGTGAAAATAAATTATTTCAAAATGACTACGTTACATCATGGGGTCAGAGCTGCACTCCTCCATGCACCACTGTGCTGTGACATTCTAATTTAGAAGGGATTAGGAGGTTGAAGGTTCATTTTACCGTGCTACACATCCACCGGAGGAGGCTGATCGAGGTCAGGTGTATCCAAATATGGTCAAAAAAATACTTGGGCTACATAACCACAAAACGTGTGCCGGGTATCCAAAGAGATGTGTGTGAAAGGAATGTTCAGAATCCTATCTACAAATTATATGCG
The DNA here is from genome assembly GCF_011125445.2 of Fundulus heteroclitus. NCBI lineage: Eukaryota > Metazoa > Chordata > Actinopteri > Cyprinodontiformes > Fundulidae > Fundulus > Fundulus heteroclitus. The sequence continues at coordinate 313,507 of NW_023397208.1, read as the reverse complement.
TAGGATAAGGACATTTTCTACTGTCAAACTAACGTGTGTATGTCTCTGCAAGTACACACAACATGGAGCCAGTCAGAATACCGTAAGGTGGTAAAAATGTGTCAAATGAACAGAAACTTCAGAGATGGACCCAAGAGTGGTGAGACATGAGCAATTTTTGCCTTAGATTTAGTTTCCTAATCAGACTATTCATTCAAATGGGTTCCACAGGTAGGGAAAAAAAAACAGGGCGAGGGCTCGAACCAGACAACAGAAGGACAGAGGGGAAGACTGGGAGCTGCTGAAAATTAAAGGAGTTTTCCCATTGCCCAAATAAGTACCTATCAACAGAAAACCTGTGCCCCGCTGAGTTGTGGATAAGGCAGCCAGCAGAAAGAAGCTGTGGAAATAGAACATGTCCATATAGAGAGGGAAGCCAAGGAGAGAGGAAAAACGAGGGGCCAGGGGTTAAATGCTTCCCCAGAATGTGAGCTTTCCTCTAGCATGAACCCGGTGAAGAGTCCCCCCTAGTCCCAGCTGACGAACACCCCGAGGGTCTCGACTGTGAGCATGACTGAGCACAGGCAGCTGAAAATTTGCTTAGAAAAATACAGCTTTCCATGATCGAGTGCCATGTTTACCAGTGACCTAAACACTAATGACAACAGACATGAGAGTTTGATGAACCCTTAAATCGGAATTAGTCTTTCTCCGTCAGAAAAAGTGAGTTTTTAAGTACTGGTTAAACAGAGAGAGAGAAAAAAAAGGAGAAAGGCAAAAGGAGGAAAACCTGTCTTGACAAACAAAACACCCCACAGATGTTACGCTCTTCTCTGATGCCCCTGGTCTCCATAGCAACCCTGCCGGCCAGTAATAGCCTCCAGCTCCACCGACTGCAGCGGCGTCACGAAGACGCGCACTCACATTAATCCTCTGAATGGGATCCCAGCGTGTATTTATAGCAACACAAGGACTCACAAGGACCCGCAGGGACCCACCCGGTCCCACCACCCTCCCTGAGGTATTACCAGAGAACACGCATCTCTCAAAAAAACACTCTGGACTCCTGTCACTAAGAAGACTAGACCAAAGACACAAAAACAGATCTGCCAACTCCCATGGTTCTAGTAAACAAGCTCTAATTGGCAATAACAGATAGCGGGAATTAAATGCTAAAGCTTATTTGTGTTGTGTCCAGTACATGCAAAAGAACACAGATCACAGAGAGGGCTTTAAAAACATCTACACTTGTTTAAACATCAATCCAGTATTCCAATATATTTTCCACGTCAATGTTTAGCCATCGTTAAAATAAAAAGCAGAAATTTCTCAATGAATTTATGGCAGATTGGTTTGACTTCTTTTCGTGGATAGACGTTAAAAAAAGGAACCTGTAAAGACCAGGAGCAGACATATAGACAGGAAGGAGTAATGGTAAGACTGACAGAGTAACCACTGTCGGAATAGATAAAAATAATCCATAAATAGTTTTTAATTAAAGCCAAACTAAATTACTTATTTCCAAAACCTTTTCAGATTTAGACAGCCCCCTTTGATCTAGGAAGGAGCTGTGTAAAATGTATCCATCAGAAAAATATCCATTTTTTTCCCCTTAAATGTAATAAAATCAGTTTTATTCTAATACTTCAAGACGTGCATATTTAATTCAATTTCTCTCTCAAGTACCAGTCGCAGAGACCTCCGTATCCCATCTCCACTGCCGTCCGCTCTAATAACCACTTTACATCATGCCCTTTCATGGACATTAACAAGAAATTGTGCTCCATTTTGTAAAGGTGAGAACAATTTGCAGTTCATGCCAGGCTTGTGAACTGATGATTACGTAAAAGACTGAAAATGCACCGAGAGCATCTGTGATGGTAGCAGGAGGTGAATCGAGGAGTACTTACTGGGTGACAGATAGTGGGACTGAACACTGAGGGGAGGGGAAACACCGGAAGAGAGCGCCGGTCCACTCTAAAGGAAAAAGAAAGAAAGAAATGTGTTAAGTCATTTACAAGCATCTGATGTGCAAACCTCTTTATTAAGCTTCATTTTGTACACTAACAACAACATATTACAAGCAGTTTGGGTGCCCTCAGGGGGGAAGACGCTCCCACACAAGCACACACAAAAGCAATGTAATCACTGGCTTCAAGTGATTCTCCTCATCCTATTTGGCCAGAGCAGGTTTTTAATTATTCCACTGGCTTCCCCTAAATAAACCTTTAATAGGAAGCAGCCTCCCTCAAGAAAGGTGGCCTTCATCAAACCGCAGAGTTGGAAATGAGCTGGCGAATTACACAAACTGTGCCCGCCTCCGCATCTGCTCTGCTGCAACTTCTGAGCGACAGGTACGCGAGCGACAATTACAGAGTCTGCTAAGGGCTTAATAGGCAAAGGCAAAACCAAGGCGGGGGCCAAAGGGGACAGGCAGAGACACAACATGATTAGGCCTAAAGTGGAATGGTAGAAAAGAAGGCGGGGAAAAAGGAACAATTATTTCCTTAGCAGGACATTTCATAACCTTATATCTGCACAAAAGACAAAGGAAATCTGGAGCTGGATTCTGCTCTGCTGAACTCATTGCCCTGTCTGGGTTCACACAGAGCTGGACAGGAACAGGCTAGTAATGGCTTCATTATACAATCACAGTGCAAGATTACCCAGATAAGCAGAGACGCTGCATGAAACTGTGGATCAGCCCAGGGGTTCCCTAGTTATCAACCAACAATCCCCAAAATACCAGTGCCAGAGACGGGCGACACACCTTTTGCCAGGGAGTCTCTAGGCTAATTGACAAGATTTATTTCTGCTTATTTGTTTCCAGCTTCAATAAAGCACAAGCAGTCCTGCGTGTTTTAGGGCGCTTTCACACCTACAGTTTTTTCACTTTGGGCCAAATCAGGTGATGAGTTTGTCAAATTATAACTTTACTCGGTGGTTTGTTTTCTTTTCATACAGTGAAAACTTCAAGCGAACCAAAGCAGGTCGCTCCAAACCAGGTGAGAACGATCCGTGTTGTTTGTGGTTTCATGTGTGTGTGTGTGTGTGTGTGTGTGTGGGGGGGGGGGGGAGTATGAAATGTAAATACAGGAAGCAGATGCTTTTGATCTGAGCTAGTCTGAAACACTGAGAATCTTATCATATCATCAGTGTGTTTTCTGGGCAACATTAACAATATTATCTGAGCAGCCTACTGAAACATTTTTAATGATGTGAAATAGTGCTTCATTCTTTACGAAAAAGACGGATTGCCGTTATTTAACAGTTTGTTTGCTATATCGCATCCCACAATGCAATGCAAACCTGGCTACGGTTGCTTTGGTCCGCACCCTAGCTTGATTGTTGTGTTCATATCTGCACAAACAAACAATCACCAAGGCGGGAAATGAAGCAGAGTTTGCATTGAACTAACAGCAGGTGGCAAAACACCCTGAGATGTTTTTTCTGATGGCGCACACCTGACTTCAATAAAAGGGGAATCAACAGGCATCGGCAGCACTTGATAGACTGCTGAGAAGGTGACCACCTGTCGTGCTTTATCTCTATTAAGCTACCCGTAACCTGTAGAGCTATCCCTCGTGCCAAACTGTGCCAGTGCGGTACATGTATAAAAAAATAGTAGAGCTTATTAAAATTGGATCGTTTTCTGCACTATGACTGTACGCATAGTGCATAAATTTGCCACACGGTTGACATTGGGGCCATTTCACATGCTCGACCTGAGCCTGTCTACTTGTTAAAACCTAGTTTAGATGTGCACTCACCAGTCAAAAGTTTGGACACGCTTTTTGTCATTCAATGGCTTTTCCTTATTTGTATTACTTTCTTCATTGTGAAGACATCAAAACCATGAAGCAAAAGTTTATATAATTATGTAGCAAACAAAACAAAGAAATATGTGAAAGAGGTCACAACATCTTGTATATCTTAGATTCTTCTAAGTAGCCCTCCTTTGTTTTGATCATTTTGCACCTCAATTAGTTTCATGAGGTGGTCCCCTGAAAGGGTTTTCCTACAGTCTGAAACGATTTCCCAGAGGTAGGAACAAAAGTAAAGAAATTATTGACTAAACTAGGTGTGTCCAAATCTTTAACTGGTAGCTTATGTTTGGGATCGTCGTCCTGAAGGGAATAACAAGTAAGAGCAAGTGGAGGTTCCAAAATCGTGACAACAAACTCCACAGCTTTGAAGGTTGTGAATTTGGAAGCATGAAAGATACTAAAAATAAATGCAACTGGAAACCCATTTATTTAGCAGAAACATCCATTCATTGTAACATCATGCTATTCCCACTCCCCCACACATTTTACCACAGAGCTAAATTCTACATCATGGTAAAAATCAGATTGTGATATGCATCACCTAGCCACATTCGAGGACCCTCTGAAAAACGGGACAACAAAGACATTTTCAAGAACATCGCAGACTATAATTTAGGAAAACAGACCTAGAATAAAGCTAGCTTACTTTATAAAGTAATCAGACAGTCAATGAATAATCTTAAAAGCTACAAGTAAACAGATTTTTATGGTGGTTCCATGCTGCCTGCCTTCCATGCCTCTCCATTTCCTTTTGTCTGGATGAGTCTCTCCCACAGCTCATGCAGATCAAATATTCTGTCAAGTGGTCCCACTGGACGAGAGCTGTTCACAGGCCTCTCCAACCAGTGCAGAGGAACGGCTGGGTGTACTCTGCGCCAAAAAAGGTAAGCCATGTCTTGTAAATGCATCAACACATAAAAATATACTCTTAGAGTGCTCTAGTTTTGCATATGCAATATGCAAAACTATCTGTTCTGTTGGTCCCAAGGGACCAAACAACAGTCTTGCTGAGGAGGGGACTCCTTCAGCAAAACCACATTTGGCCAGTTGAAACTTGTTTATTCAAAAAGCCATTCTTGTTCTGTGTTCAGTTACCCAACCAATTGTTTGCAAATGACAATCTGCTAAAAATGTTTTTTTTTTTTTTTTTGTTTGTGTTTTTTAAAGAGTCAGGAATAGATTATTTTAAGTCTTTCATATAGTTCTGGTCAGAACTTAAAATACACAAGTCAGGAAAATCATGCTAATTTTAGACTTTGGCTATTTACTTGACCTACAGCTGCTCAATATTAGAAAAAAAGCAATTATTTAGTGAATGCTATGGTAACATAATGAATTGTAATAATTAAACAAATACTTCACTGATCAATATTATTGTCTTTCTGCTTTGGATCTATTACAAACAGCCCCCAGACAGAGAGCTGTCCATCAAGTAAGTGGGAAAAATAAAGCAAATCCATTTTTTGAATCTCAACAACAGTTTCCTGGTTACATTTGCTGTTTTGACCGTGAAATAACTAGTTGTCGTTTCTTACCAACTTCACCAGAACATCTTAATCCCCTCCTAAAACAGTTTTTGACAAATTAAACAACAAGCTACTCCACATAGTACTAGCATAGAAAGCAAGAATGCATAGTACTTGTAACCTTTCGCAGTAAAGGGCACAGCTAACGTAAAAAGGTTTTGCAAACAAAAAGATTAGCTTTGGTACCGCTAAACTGCTGATAAATAAAGAATTTTGAGGACACTGACACTAGCTGCTAAATTATAACCAACAGCTGTGTCACACGACTTCACACAAGACGCTGCACACGCACACGGCAAATGACGAATGTGTGGAGAGCTGCATGTTTGAGGAGATAGCTGTTTTAGTTCAGGATACATTAGTCACTGGGAAGCTACTTCAGTGTTGCCAGTTGTTGCGAGAGAAACAAGCAACCAGCTCTATTACCTCAACCTTATAAACAATATGAATGAACCCCAAAGTTGCAGATGGTAACTGGACCTGGTAACACTGCTTTTCCCCCCTTGTGATCGGACGCTTTAACAAACATGAAATAAATCATGACTTTCTGGGTTACTTATTGTTGTAACTTCAATAATATCAGTATTGTTATATTTAATGTGCACCATTTTTGAATTGAAAAGCATTAATAAAAATCGGTTTCTTCATTGCTGTGTAGACTCAAGTTTTTCCTATTTTATAGATGCTGGTTAAATGTTCCGCATATGGCAGCGAGGCAGTAAGCCATCCAGTGTTTTGAACGGAAGTGTTGGAAAAATAAGAGTCCAACAAACCAATCTAAATTCACTAAGCCTGCTGAAAACAGTGGTCAGATGTTAAGCCTGAATAAAATATTGTGGTTTCTCAGCCACTTGGGGCAACGGTGGCTCAAGAGTTAACTGGTGGGTTGCTGGTTAGATCTCCCACTCCGACTGTCTCAGTCGTGTCAAAACACTTCACGCGCATTGCCTGCTGGTGGCGGTCAGAGGAATCAGTGGCGCTGATGTATGGCAGCCTCGCTTCTGTCAGTCTACCCCAGAGCAGCTGTGGCTACTAACATAGCTCGCCACCGCTTTACACTACCTGACTGTAGTGTAAAGCTCTTCTGGGTCGTCTGACTTGATAAAGCGCTATACACGTACAAGCCATTTACAATTTACTTGTTACCAGACTAGACGTATTAGAGGTAGTCTAGATGTATATTTTAGCATGTACGGTATTTTTCAAACCATAAGGCGCACTGGATTATAAGGAGCATTAAATATTCTTCCCATGTGTGTAATATCGCCCTGCACATGCACATACAACCTACGAGGGACAGCTATCCGGCTCTATAAGGTAAACAGAGTAGTTGGCCCACACTACCTTGTTTTTAACATAATTCAATATAAAAGTTAAGTTTATTTGAGCTTTAAATTACTTGGTTTATTGTTGCTAGTGCATACTCTGGATGCGGGCTGCCTCACATGAATGCATTTCTAGTTTAGACATTACAGTCAGGCAGTCTTGTAGCCTGCTGAGGATTCCTGTTACAGGGCCGATCAGGTAGTGACACAGTGTACCGTAATGCTCATAATATCCATTGAGTAGAGCGGCTTTGTTGCTAATCAAACCTAAACGTACTTACACATTTTAACAAATTTTTGAGCAAATTGTACCACATAAAAATTGTCCAGTAAGCACAGCAGGTACGATAATCATACATGAGACACACCGGATTTTAAGGCACACTATCAAATTGAGAAAATTTAAGGATATCAATAGCGCCTTATAGTCTGAAAAATATGGTATGTAAAATGATGATCCTGTGTGGATTAGAGGAGTGATTCTGGTTGTCAGGGACCGCTGTCCTGAATGTGGCCCTGCTCCAGCAAAACTGACTCGAATAATTGTATTACTTACTCAACATGCCATCAAGGGCTGCACAAGCCTGTTAATGACTCATTCCATTAAATCAGGTGTGCGTCAACAGCACCTACAACATGCAGGACGGTGGGCTGTGAGGACTAGAATTATCGCTGGATCAGAGAAACTCCTCAATTATTTAAAACTAGTGAACCCAATTGCAGCTTAAAAAAATTAAAGATGTATGTTATATCATCACTTCACCCCTAAAAATTAATAATTTAAAATTCCCAAAATACTGAAACTACAACCAATGATGAGTGCAAGTAAACTTCTTATCTGAATGGTACTGAGGGTAAAGAATATCACTGACTGGATGTTTAAATGCTGTGGTGACTGTCCAGACGAGTTAGCCTTTATTCATGCCATCTATGCCGAATAAAACCATGCAATACCTCAGACAAATGAAAGATCTTCAACAAGATGGGGGCCTGTGTGAGGTTTGCTCATGCTTCAAACACTCAACCACCATCCTGTTCTCCTAGAAATGCACCATCACAGGGTTAAATGACTACAGGCCTGTATCCCTGACATCCGTGGTCATAAAACACTTCTAACGACTGGTGTTGAAGCCTCCGAGGGACATCACAGGCCCCTTGATGAACTCCCTGCAGTTTGCTTACATGCAGACAGTTTGCCAGACAATGTAATCAACCTGGGACTACACTTCATCTTGTACCACCTCTCGACCACCCATGGATGTACTGCAGGATCTTCGATGTGGACTTCAGCTCAATCTTCAGCATCATCACCCAGGCATCCTCCCCCAGAAGTTTACCCAGCTCACAGTGCCTGCCTCCAGCTGTCAGTGGTTCACCAGCTTCCTGACTGATCAGCCCTCAGTCAGGAAGCTGGTGCAGTGGAGGCTGGGAAGTATCCTCCCCCTCCCAACGACCATCACCATGGCACCCCCGAAGGGTGTGTTTTCTCCCCACTCCTCTTCTCCCTGTACATAAATGACTGTACCTCAGTGAACTCATCTGTGAAACTTCTGAAGGATGCAGACAACCTTACTGTCATTCAATCCAGGACAGTGGCCAGTTTACATATAGACATAAAGAGGAATACCTCTGCTAGTGCAGTCAGAACCACCTGGATCTTAACCCGCTCAAGACTCAGGAGATGACAGTGGACTTCTGAGAACTACCCCCACACTGACTCCCCTCCCCTTCCTCAACAATACTGTGTCTGCAGTGAATCACTTCCAGGTCTAGGAACCACTCTTTCTTGGGACCTGAGATGGTCCTCACACATGGACACTGTTCAGAAGGTGGCCCAGGAGAGACTGAAATTTCAACCTTCCACAGGAGCTGCTACTCATCTTCTACACTACCATCATCCACTCTTGTCCTGTGTTTGTACATTCCCTAGATGTGGTTTGGTCCATCCACAAAACAAAACATGTCCAAACTGCAGCATACAATTAGGTTAGCACAGAGCATCATCGAGCTGACCTGCCCTCCATCCAGGACTTGTTCAGGTCTAGAGTCAGGAAAAAGGGCAGCTAACATCTCTGTAGACCCCACACATCCTGCAAATCACAACCTTCACCTTTTTTGTTCTTTGCATTATACAAGGGGAAACACGAATACAAAAAAAAAACATTGTGTATATTTTTATACTATGATATCTGTACACCGTGAGCACCATTAACAAAGTCAAATTACTTAATGTGCACATAATCATGGCTAGTCTGATTCTGATTCTAACTGTTGTCTTGACAAGTGTCCATGCTAGTGTATTTCAGCAATTAATACTCGGTGGCAAACACAAATCCAAAGTATCTAGACATCTGATAGAACCGTTCCTCTTCTACTGTGTGAGGTGTGTTTTTTTTTTTTGAAAGGGTCTATTCCCAGTAACATCCAGCAGTGTTATAATAATACCTTTGATTAGAGCAAGAGGTAAGAGACTAGTAATCTCCCCCCTGCCTTTCAAAGGATTTAAATGGTGCAAACAGTGGCAGGTCTACCATCATCACTCAGCAAATGACAGCTCAGTAGGGGGAATACACAGGGGGGCTGATTAAAAGGACAGCTGGTACACACGATCTCAGAGGAACCATAAGATGTGATATGGCAGGGGAACATAAATTATCTATCCGTGTTACTTAAAAAAAGCATTCCTAACAATATCCAAAAGCAAAGTTTGGCATACATATAGATAGTTTGGATTTATCAATAAAGACTTGATAGGATAATGACCATCATTAAGCACAACAGAGAATACCGTTTAAATAATCAACCTGACCAAACAACTCATTATTTCCAGGACAGAATAAAATTGAGCTAATTTTCAACCAAATGTAATAATTGCCGTGCTTAAATAGAAAAGGTGATTTCTATTTAAGCACGGTCAAAATTACGTTCTCTGTAATTCTCACAGAACATCCGAAAATCAGATTTAACTGTTGTATTTAAAAACAACTTTTTTATTGTTTTGTTTTTTTACCTTATAGGTTGGGTGAAAAAAACTTTTGGTTTTAGTTGGCACATTATGTCCTAACAATTTTTTTAAGCAAAGCTGGACAAAAATATTTCTGAATAAGGTGAACGGATAACATTCAGAAGAAAGAGGATCCATGCGGTCTGATTTTTTTTCTTTCAATAGAATGAACAATGAATTCTAATTTTCTAGGGCTTACTTGTTATTCAACCAAAATGCCCACTTATTGTATGTTTTTTCCCCCTTTATCTAAACAGATAATTTACTGACAGGTTTGTAGACGTGAACTGTCCCATTTAACGTTTTATCACCAAAATGTATCCTGTCAGATTTCCTTCTAGCCTGGCTTCATAGTGTACACCCAGGTTTTTTTTTCCCTTGCAAACACAACGGTCAGGTCAGTAGACTGCCTGCTTGTGCATACCTTAACAATTCTGCCTGCACATTTTCTATAGGATTTAGCTCAGGGCTAGTGATAATCATTCCCAAACATCATCTTTCTCGTCATTAAGCCACTTTTTAACTAATTGGTGTCACGCTTTGGGTCACTGTCTATTTGGAAGATCCATTGGTACCCAAGCTTAAACTTTCTGGCTGATGTCAGAAGATGATGCTTCAGTATGTCCATATAATCTGCTTTCTTCATGATGTCATACATTTTGTCAAGAGCACCAGTTGCGCCTGCAGTGAGACACGCAACATGATGCTGCCACCCCTGTACTTCACAGATGACACCTTTCTTAGCAGCTTCAGCCTAAATCTTTACAAGTTTCTTCCTTTATTTTCTGGGATCAATATGAACATATACCAAAACACTTTCACCTCTAGGACACAGAATCACTCTTCTTCCTGAACTAAATGACAGCTGGGCATCTCCATAGTGTTTATACGTGCTTATGACTGTTTGAACAGATGGATGTGACACCTTTAGACATCTGGAAATTGTATCGAAGATGAAGCAGACTAGTGGAGGTCCAGAGTTCTCTTTCTGATATCTTGTCCTGATTTCTTTGCCTTTTTCAATGATTTCTCCTCACAAGGAAGCAGTGTGTTTAAAGTGTGCCTCAATTTAACAGCAATGTCGTACAATAACATATCAGAAGCTGACAAAGCAATAGCATCATCATCTTAGCTTTCCTGAACTATTTAAAGGCATAGTAATCTTAGTGTAAGTATACTTCTGACATTGAGGAAAGCAGCTAGAACTTTTGACTTTATTCTATCATTTAGCAAGCAAAAACATTGATGATCCTCCTAACTGACCTAAACTACACATGAATGAGAAAAAAATTGTTTTATATATATTGTGTATGAATATCTGGTTTTAAGTGAATAAAAGACAATTATAATGGTAAGCTTCTATGCAGCATTAAAAAACATCTATATTTATATGCTATAAAGTAACTAGAATTTTCACAGCTCCCAGAATATGTTTTAGAAGTGAGGAAAATGACAGTTCAAGTGCTAACAACATATGCTCCCTCCTCAGGAAATCAACCCCACCCAAAGCCCGACGCTCTGTTCTCTGTGGGTTTCACCGTGAGCTGCTCCGCTGCCATGACCAGCACCTGCCAAGGTGCAGAGAGGACACGCTCGTTTTGTCCCTCACGTCAGCTATGTTCATCCTCAATATTGCTCCTTTGAGAGTCTCAGGGAAAGCACATCAAACGACATCAACTCCCTGACCAGTGGAGCACTATGAGAAAACCCCTCCCCTTGTTTATCGTGCAGCTGTGTCCCACTGAGTGGAGGGGGTCTGGATCGACACTAAAGAATCAACATCATAAGAAGCTCTCCCTAGAAAAAATACTAAATGAAGTAAATCTCTTATACTCTTATCAAGTTTCTTTTAAAAGACATATAACGAAAGCTTGTCCACAACAGGGAGGGATTTTACCTTGGACTGCATCTCACTATCACTTATATCTCACAAGCTTTCCAGGAAAAGCTGCTTTTATATAAACCATTTTTTCGTGCAAAGCCAATGAATGAGTTGAAACTGCTTCAAATTTAGTGAACTGACCTGAGAGTCCTGCATCGAACTTGGGGCCAAAAAGCAATATTTGCTGCACGTATTGTAAGTAGGTGACTGTTGCACCACAGTGTTTGTTAAGCAAAAGCAACTTAAAAAGGTTCATTCAATGAATTAGAAAGGATCAACAATACTTGACAGATGATTGGAAGAACCACAAGTCTTTTACTGTCAACCATATTTGAATTCTGTAGCCCAAGCTCCTCTATTTTTTGCCTCTGGTCTATTGCGTACTTTCTGTGAGGGATTCAGCAATTTGCACTCAATGCATGCAGGAGCCACCCCGGCAATTTTGACTGATGGCGGTCACAGTTCTTGTATCTTCCGCCACAAACACAGCAGAAGCAGAAATAACTAAAGAGCTAATGTATTATTGTTACGAATAACGGAATAAGTTGTGACCTGACGAGGCATTACGTAAATCTTAGGAACATCTGGTTGTTGGACCGAATCAGCAGAATGGGTGATGCTGCAGATTGTATAAGACGTATTGATTGAAGTTAAGAATGTATTAGATTATAAATGATTGAATGGAGCCTATGCAAATACACTGAACTAATAATATGCCGCAGTAGTTTGTAACTGTCAATGTCAGTTTGATTATAAAGCACAGTTAAAAGCCAGAAACTAGGACCACAGCGCGGCACAGTGTGGTGATCTATGACATAGATAAAACGGTTGCATAAAAAAACCCAACTGGTCAATTTCTTTTCAATCCAGCTAATTTCACTTTAAAAACTGAGAAAAGGTCTTTGATTTATGTCGTGCTCCGCTCCTCCATCCCTCCTCCCATCCTCAGCGCAACGGCTCCTCGATTCCTCAGAGAGCCAAACCAGAGTTACACAACCCTGATGGAAGAGTTTTTGAAATCCAATTATTGATAAATGCTTGAGAAGCATCTGTCGAAACGATCCAAATATCATAGAAGTGCGGCATTTGAACCCTATTTCTATATATTAAACGTGGGATAACTGCATGAGCGCAGAGAAACGCTGTTTGGTTGCTGAGGTTATTTTAGCGGATCTGCCTTTGTGTCAAGATTTTTTTACGATAGCCAACCACTTTGAACTTCACAAGTCCTTTGCCTTTTCTTGATGGATTTGTGCTCCAACATAAATGTCTAAATGTGATACTTTACACAGATAAGTATGTTTAATTCCAAGCCATGCTGAAACAAAGATAGGTAGACATTAAGCAAGTTACAGAAACACCTGTAGGAGTATCGGTACAACCAGAGTTGATCAATTTTTTTATTTTTTTTAATAAACCTGCAGAAAATGTGCTGGTTAAATTTTGTTGTGCTTTCTTGCACAACAACAATAAAAAAGAATTGTGAATGAACGGCGTTTTATATAAATTAGCTGTGGTGATGGGTAATTCCTGGTTCATAGAATTGATCTCGCATGATCGTGATCTCACAAATCTTCCAGGAGTCTAGCTACATCTAAGAGGGTTGAACGGGAAGCACGCCGTGAGACAAAAGAACGTGGGCGAAATTGAAATTGAGGCAGAGTCAAACGAGAGGCATCCTGAGAGACACAGACAGCAATGGAGGAAGAGCGAAACACAGTCAAACAATGAGAGAGATGCGCAGACTCCAAAAACATTTCCCATACACTCTGACTTTTCAATTTTATCTCTTCTGTGTGATGGTGTCAGGAGCCAGCTCCCCGAGGGCCAAAGAGAGACAGGCAGCCAGAGAGAGTAGGATGCAGGCAGAGAGAAAAGGTGAGAGGGAAGATTTTTCTCTGCTTAGTGAGTCATAGAGAGGCCGCGCAGAGAGAACGCCGCTTCTTTCGCCTTGGAGAATGATGGACGACTGTCCTTAACGAGGATGAAATTAGGTCGGGGTCTCTCAGGACACGCACATCTCTCACACGCAGGGAGCGCTCTTCTCCCTTTCCACCATTATTCTGGCTAATTAGAGGATTACATTAGCAGGAACCAATAACAGGAAGCCCATTCAACCCCAGCTAATACTTGTAGCCATTAGAAGGTATAATTTGTGCTGGCATGACACGGTCCACTGTAGAGACGTAGTCTGTGCACGGCGCTGCAGACATGCAGCACCTTAATGTTACCTAAATCCTTTGCAGGCCTTGAAACTGCAACACGGGATCATCTGTCTGTCTAGGTAATTGCATTTTGGCTGACTGTGTTACAGAAATATTCCAATTATGACTCAGTGCATACATGACACGATGACTGCAGATGGAGGAGTAATTCGCACACCGTGCAGCATGTGGTGTATGGGAGGCCGTGAGTTGAAGGACATCAGGTTGAAAAAAAAACACTTCCTATGGGTTGTCGTTCATTTTACACGTAGCCGTTTCTAATATTGGGACTTTAAATCACATTTTCTGTTATACTTATGATCTGGATGTCTATTTCCAGCATCCGCCATTCACTGCATTTAACAGTTCATTTAAAGGTTTGAATCTAAAAACTCTTGTCAGTTCAGCTGCTCAACAAGGTAACCTACCAGTGCTCTGCTGCTGTGCCGTAAACGCTTCACACTGTGTGCGGCACAAAAATCAGATTGTGGATGCCATTATTTGTCACTCACTATTCAATTCCAACAACACGCGGTTCGTTACTCCACATTTTCCGTCTCGGTATAATGGACAAAGACGTTGCCTGTTGAATATCTCCTGCAGCATAACAGAATTTTAATTTCCCTGCACTTAAAATCCACCAGCATTATGAAATAGACGTTAACTTTGCTGAATATAAACAAGAAGGAAATATCTTAATAGGCTGATTTGATATTAAGCAGTTTTTTTAATATTCTTTTTCGGGGCTTTTTGTGGCACTAGTGACTTGTTTGTTTTTTTTCAAAGCAGGCTGACAGGAAAGGGGGTTTGAGAGAGGGGGGAAGACATGTGGTAAAGGACCTCAAGCCAAAATTGAATCCGGGTCAGCCACATCGAGGACTAAGGCCTCCGTACATGGGTCGTGCTTAATACCCCTGCGCCACGGAGCATGCTCGATATTTCAGTTTTTATAAAAGTTTGACCTAGATTTTACTACTACTGATCAGAGATTTTTTACATAATTTTATCCAAGTCATAGTGAAGCCCGAAGCCTAAAGAGAGGCAAGACCAGGCCAGGTTAATACCAATGCATTGCTGTAGGTTCCTTGGGCCTAATTTAACACTGGGGCAAAAACAATTATCTGTTAATTTTTTAATATTTCTCAACAGTTACCTTTATTATTATTATTATTATTATTATTATTATTATTATTATTATTATTATTATTATTATTTATTCTGTTAGTCTATAAATCACTGAATAGCTTAGCACCTAAATACATCACAGACTTGTTATCAGTCTATCAACCATCCAGACCACACAGGTCTTCTGGCTGCAGCCTACTTCGCATACCTAGAACCAGAACTAAACAAGGAGAAGCAGCATTTAGTTCCTATGCTCCACCTATCTGGAACAAACTTCCAGAAAACTGTAAAAGTGGTGCAAAGCCTAAGTTCCTTTAAATCAAAACTGAAAATACATTTGTTCAGGACTGCCTTCAACTGTTCTAGTTAAACTGTTTTAATAAATACAAGTCTATAGAAATAATGATTTAATTTCTATTTTCCCCATGTTTTATTTTGATTCTACATTTTATTCCAACTTGTTTTTATTCTGTTTTATTTTCCTATATTTTAATCATGTAAAGCACTTTGCATCGTCTTTGTACTGAAATGTGCTATACAAATAAATTTCCCTTGCCTTGCCTTTATAACATTTGAAAAATCTATTCAGGGTGCAAACAACTGTTATAGGTGGCTTTGTATTGTTTTCAAGTGTAATATTAACCCCATCTGAAACATAAACAGACATTTATGTTCAAAACAAAAATAATATGATATTAGAACCTGTTGCTGTTGAGTTTCTGAATGAATGAAGGCAAAGTACTTTTCATCTGTCTTTGTAATAACTTCATTAATACCTGCTAGTCTCTGATTTCATAATGCTGTGCTTGTAGGGTTTTCCTCTTCCGAGTCAGAGATTTGTAAATAATATTAGGAAATCATGCAGTCGATTTAGATTCAAAACTTTTGTTGTCAAGGCTAAATGGTGAATATTGTTTAACATTTTATAATTACAACATAATCAGTGAGGCACTGAGTATCTTATATGAGAGAGAATGACAAATGTCTGAAGGGATAGAACAGGACGAGCTTTTATTCTTGTAATGAGGCTCCAAAGCAAAAAAAATAAATCTTATTTTGCACTGGAAACAACTAAAAGTAATTTAATTCAACATTCAGCTGGAGAGACATCAATTTGGTCATAATTATTCAGCTACAGCCAACATGAAAAGGTAGAGACGTGCCCATTTACAGCCTGTAGTCTGTAAATGTCCCTGGCCCATCATTGAGTGCACCCTTTCACAATAAAACTTGAGAGTCTGAGGTGTTTGTTGTTGCGGCTTAAGAGGGACTCACGTCCTACCCCGGAGTCACATCCTGCAGTAATCATTTATCTATTTTAGGAGCAGAGTTTAGTGATTGTGGTTTTCCCACTAAAAAGCGCCATTAGAAGTTAGACTACTATAACAGCAGTCTATGTCTTTGAATTGTTTTGTTACTGAAAAGTGCTTTATAAAAAACTCACCTTGTCTATTCAATAAAGAATGTAGATCCATACCGTAAGCTTAAGCTTTTACAAAAGCTATAAACATTTCCAAATCCAGCAAGTTCCCCGACAGACGTAGGCTGCATGCGCACACGTTTAAATGGAGGAACCGTTTTGTCTTCTTCAAAGCCTTCCTGTTATCTTCTGAACCCCTCACTCTCTCTTGCTCTCTTGCAGCCTGATTGTAACGCAGGCATGTCTCGACAGGTTTAGAAAACACATTTTCACTTTAAATAGGCATTTTCACTTCTGTGTTCATTCTTACATTTTTTTTTCTTAAACACCTCATGGATACTGAAAATTCCTTCAGTATTCAACAATCCCACTGAAGAGTGGTATTGCGATGGTGTGTTCACTGACTGGAAAGAGAATGAATACTCATTCCAAAAAAAGTTAAAAAACAAAACGACTGGACTTTTTTCTGAAGTTTGAAGACATTTCGCTTCCCATCCAAGCTTTGTATTATTGCCCAAAAAGGCCTTGTTATGGCTTAGATAACATGCAAATTAAACAGAAACTGGTCCGCCCCTTTGCAATGGGGAGTCGTTAGGGTCATCATTGGCCTGGCTTACAGGGAGATGTGAGATCTCCCTGTAAGCCAGGGAGATGACTCACCTGCATGGAGGTGAGTATTGAGGTGACAATTGGAAGGAATCAAACCTATTGCTGTGTTATAAATTTTTGAAAGTTGAAACCTGAGTCCTCCTCCTCTGTTTAAAGTTGTTTTTTTCTCATATAAATGGCTTCCTTCACCCCTCTTTCAAACCATCTGCCTTCTTTGTCCAAAATGTGAACATTTTGGTCCTCAAAAGAGTGTCCTTTGTCCTTAAGGTGTAGGTGGACAGCAGAGTCTTGTCCTGAGGAGGTAGCTCTCCTGTGTTGAGCCATGCGTCTGTGGAGAGGTTGTTTGGTTTCTCCAATGTAAAGATCAGAACATTCCTCACTGCACTGAACTCATCTTAGGTTTGGGTGTTTTGTCCTTGGGATGCACCAGCCTCTTTCTGAGGGTCCTGTTTGGTTTGAAATGTACTGGGATTTTGTGTTTGGAGAAAATCCTTTTGAGTTCTGGATGGAAAGCGAAACGTCTTCAAAATTCAGAACAAAAAAGTCCAGTTGTTTTTTTTGTTTTGTTAATTTTTTTGGAATGATCATGACCTGGATGACAGCTGAATGAATATTCAACTTTCCAGCCAGTTGGTCATCAGACAGGGACAATCAATGGAAGATCAGCCGATGATGGTCACCAACCAGTTTCTCAATGTATCTCTAATACTCAGTATAATTGTCCCCACATAAAGAGTAAAAAGTACACAAAAGTGAACTGAGATTTGTGTTTTGAAGGAGAAAGTTGGGGGTCATTCCTGTACACATCCGAAATTCTGAGTATAAACACACCTGATGACGTGTTATATCAGTATATCTACTTCTATGGGATATTATAATGTCACGGTAGGAAAAATGTCCTCCAGCGTTTGCCAGAAGATTTAAAGCACTCTTATGATATACTTGGACTGTGACACTTTTCTAAACTTCATCTTACTCCCACAGTTTGTTATGATGGCCATCTAATGGATCTCAATGAGAAGCCAAGAGGACTGTTTATAGACACGGGAGAAGAGGTTTTGTGAAATATGGAAGGATCCCCATGACAAACATCGGGCAGCGGTTGGAAACGTGTGAACACTTTTCGCCTGCCTTTTCTGCTTGTTTATTCTCTCTCAGCATTTGCTTGTTTCTCTGTTTGCAATTTTTTATTTTATGAAGTGTAAGCATTAAAGGGGGCCTGACAAAAACAACATTAAAATCCACTTTGTCTTCCAGGACATAAAAAAACAAATAAGATCATAAATTTAATCCACTGTAAATACTCAAGGACATTCCACGCAGAGATTCCTGCACAGAGCCAGAAACTCCCTAGGGGTTATCAGATTCGGCTTTGAGAAAATAAATTAATGGAAAAAAATGGAAAATGCTTTGCACCGATTTCAGCTTAGCGGAGCATAATTGCATAGCTTACCGTCGTCTCGTACAGTAGCTGGCCAATTACAGATACGTCTAGGACAAACAAGCACAGACTCATGTCACTTTCTTTTAAGTAGATATTAATCTGACACGCTCATTTCTGCAACCAAAAATGTAACTAGGCCCCGACTTCCCCAACCCTCTGCCCTAAACGCATTGTATTCAGCCTTTAAACACCAAAGCATAATCAATGCAGCTTCACACAAAGACAAACGCCATCTCTCTCTCTGTCTCTGCTTTCCCCAAACGGAGGCGAACAATGCTGCAGAAAGAGGAAGAGGCAACATTCCTGCTGTTTATCTAGTCATCTGATCTGGCCAGCGAGTCATGTGTCGGAGCCGAGTAAGAGGCTTGGCATGACGCTTTGGGCTAACTCTGGCCAGCCTAATGTACGCCGTTATCTTTTCAGCATCTGAGCTTATTTTTTAATGGGGCTCTCTGTTATAACATGAATGGGGTGTTCATAAAATAACCCCTTTTCTGATAATGTGTCAAAAATATCTCCCGTCTCCCAACTTTGAATTCGTAACAATGTAAACAATAAAAAAAAAAACATGCTGTAAATCTGCTGACTTCAACAATCCATGCCAGTGTTTTGTGAAACCTCTATAAGCCTTGCTGCGTATTAATAGCTATCCAGGAGAGGATGGTACAAAGTCAAGTTTTGCATTCTGGAGCGAAGGTCAACAGTTTAATTGGAAGTGCAAATTACGTTCACATGTAATCCCAAAGTGGATTGAGCCACGGGTAAAGTGAATGTGCACACTGCAAGAGAGTGTGCGATTAGCGAAAGGCAAGGGAGGAGTTCCGACGTATTTTTAGAGCCGCACGTGTAGCCAAGCTCCGACTTTTATTACCGAAACGTTGTTTTTACTCTTCACAGCCTTTTTCAGTCTCACCAGGGTACTTCAGCAGTCTGCCGGTGATTCAGCTAAACTACAGCTGCCAGGTTTTTTGTAAGAAAAGAGTAAATATTAATTTGATGGCTGTGGCTACCATCTGTTGGCTTAACAGCAAGCTTCCCCCCCCTCTTTCTGTCCACTGTTGCTTTCATTTGCCATCGCTCTCTTACTTTCCCCTTTCTTTTTTTTTTTTTTTTAAATGTGCTGCAGGCTGAGAGTCTGCAAAGAGTACCCTGTCATTTTATTCCCCCTGCAGCCACAAGCTCTCATCATTGATCTCTCTCTGTGTCTCTGTGTCTCTGAGTGGCAAAAAGTGACGTTACATATCTTATAATCAACATCTGAACTAGTCAGGGTTGAAGCTTTGATGCAGTGGGTGCTAAGTGGAGTCAAATGGAGTGGGTTGCCGGTGCAAAGAGCAGGGGGTGAAACTGAACCTTTTAGCTGTGTCACGGGCCAGTGGAACTCAAAATCCATGATGACACAGTGTTCGTATCTTAGATACTTGTCAGTTCCGAGTTCGCAAGCCGAATGACCCCGTTAGTTATGCCTGATATTTCTTGCCATGGAAAAAGACTAAGCCAATAACAATTCCCTCCTTGTACAACAAAAAGGAGAAAACAAGACTATAATAATTGAATATTCTTGACATAACTCCTGTATAAATGACATGATTTATGAATTATACTAATTTTTCAGTTTTCCATAGGCTTACAAAAGAAGCTGCTTAATAAGAGCCATGTTCATGATTCAATTGTTTGTCATCTGCCTGCTTGCAGCCTTAATTGATGCTCTGAAACACATTTTCTGTCAATGTCAAGGTCTGGAAATGTATCTGCGGGAGAGGCCGAGTTCCAGGGTGTTGGATCTATGCAAATATTTGCAGTGCAAGATTAGGCGTGTTGACTCTGTGGCAGGTCCAGCCAACACTGATGCAACAGTGCAGCCGCTGCTGATAGCACTGGCATCTTAACCATTCAGAGGGTCCTAATGTTGTCTGTTATTATGTGAAAGACTGATCTTTAAAGTTTTAGTTTCCATTTCCTGAAAGCAGGGATACACCAAGTGGGCTTTTCCTCTATTTTCTCTAGACCTTAACTCAAAGAAAAAGGATGTTCAGATATTTTGATAGAATAGTAGTTTTGGTTCCAACTTAATATAGGGGAATTAAAAGGTTTTCCCTATTTATGCATAAAAGCGTATATGCCAAAGCTTTAGATTGTTACTGAAGAAAAGAAAGTGCATACAAGTAGATAATGTTATTTGATTTGTTTCTAGACATAAAATAGATGGAGTTCTTAGTTTATATGAAGGAATGGAAAAAAATGTGTTTAGTATTTGGCCTGGAAATCGCTTTTCATAGAGAATCAAGGGAAAACAGATCAATTCTCTGAGCAATTAGGTGTTCAGTTTTAGTCGATTGAACACTGAAGTTGGTCTGCTGGGGAAGATTCTCAGTCATCCAGGTCATGGTCATTCCAAAAAAAGGTAAAAAAACAAAGCAACAATAATAATGGGAATAAACAAGTCCAGTTGCTTTGTTTTTTACCTTTTTTGGGACTAAAGTTGGTCATTCCACCATTTTCTAGTTAATTCCAGTGAATGGCAGCTTAAGGCAGGAAATACACTGGGCACGTAACGTAAGCGGCACGGCGCGGCTTACGGGCGTGTTTTTAAAAGCTTAAATTTAGACCAGATGCTGCAACGTACACGTCACAGCTGCATGTTTCTGCGCAGAGAACAACTTTTGCCACGTGGAAAGAGCACCAAGTAGAAGGTGCACCTTGGCCTTCCTTCTGCTAGTTGACAAAGTGTTGCGAGAGAAAGGAA